>NC_138128.1:9278660-9906225 GCF_964188305.1 Podarcis bocagei
TTCCTAGGGCAGCTCCATATGGTTGGAATATTCTCTAATCGCCAGCAAATGTCAATGACATGTCACCCAGCTAAAGCTCGCAACCAAAGAGGAAGAGATCACTTTGGGCACTCAAAGAGCTTGAAAAGTGGCCAGCCAAAAAGGATATCATAGATTTGGCGCTTGGTCATTCCCAATGTCAACACCTCGGCCTCTGTCGGTTGCCTTCTGTGATGGTTGACATCTCCCAGGAAGTAGGAATGCCTGCTTAAAAATCTCTCCGCTGCAGCAGTTCATGCTTTGCTTTGTTCCTCAGTGTCCGGGTTCTCCTTTCTTATTTATTTGTTTGCTTGCTTGCTTGTTTATTGAATTTATATCCTGCCTTTCCTCCCAATGGTGTCCAGCAAACAAGAGATACAAACAATAAAAGCATTTTAAAAACAAGAAACCACTGCATGCTTCTTATCCAGTGGTGTCTGGGGCCCATTAGGACTTGTAGGGTAGAAGGCAGAGAGACCCACAGAAGATGGCGCCAGGCCTAATGATAGGTGGAGCCACGCAATTCTCATTTTGTCCTCATTCTCTTCCCCATAGAGGGCTCATTCACAATTCCCTTTGCTTTATATTTCTAGGCAAAGGTCCAGGCTTTCCAGGTGTCCACACACTTTTATTTTTACCCTGGTGTTTTCCCCTGAAAACCCACTCTTTACCACTGAATCAGAGCAGAACGTCATCCATGGAAACCCCAAATTTCTGTTTGTTCTGATTCAGCGTCAGAAAGAGGGTTTCCCTGGAGAAAGCAGTGGGGCAAAGAAAATAGTGGGCACGAAAGTTAAGACCTGTCACCTGTGACTAGAAAGCATTAGGCAGAGGTTAAGTGTGGATCAGCCCTGAGTTCTACAAGGGCAATGCTGACATTAAGGAGGAGAAAGTGAGCAAGCAGGACCAACTCCTTTCTTCGGTTGTAAGTAAGAAGGCAGGAAGATGGCGGCTGGCTGAAGGTGGACTGAGCTTAGTGAGGTGGGGTGGGTGGGGATTCAGAAGAGGACCTTTTCTTCGGCAGCACCCAAGTTGTGGAACTCCCCCCCCCCCCAGGTGTCTCTTGCATCTTCATGATACAGCAAGGTTTCCCAAACTGTTTTTGGACCACAGTTCCCATCATCCCTGACCACTCTTGCTGCTAGCTAGGGATGATGGGAGTTGTAGTCCAAAAACAACTGGAGACCCAAGTTTGGGAAACCCAGTAATACACAGCTTCTGGCAAATGCTGAAGACTCACCTCTTTACCTTGGTGTTTGGCATTTGCAAAGCCCCCAACATTCCTCAGATGGAAATATGGACAGGCTGTTCTACATCAGTGTCTATTCTCCCCCAGTGCGCCTCCTCCTCATAGGCTGGGGCAGGGACGCAGAAAACAGCAGCCAAATGAAGCAAGCCGAAGCAGCGGCGTAGCGTGAGTTGTCAGCACCCGGGGCAACGCAAGTAATTTGCGCCCCCTAACCCGGGGCAAGGCAAGTAATTTGCGCCCCCCAACCCCTAACCTGCGAGTTGCCGCTGGCGCTGCCGCGCAAACAACGCTGCTTGCCCGGAGGAGGATGGAGGCAGAAGCAGCCGCCGCCTGTGGCTGGGCCGAGGGGATGGCGGCGGCAGGGTGCAGAGGCTGCCCGTGCCCGGCCAGGCGTCAGTGGCAGCGTCGGCGCTGCTGCAGCGGCTGCTCTTCCTGCGAGCAGTGAGCGGAGCGCAGCCACAGCGACGGCGGGGGGCGCGCGCGCTAGGGCGCAAGGCTGGCGGTGGCGGCGGGGAGCCCGGCGGAGGAAGGAACTTGTCCCTTCCCTCTGGACTCGCGCCCCCCAGATGTTGCGCCCGGTGCGGTTGGCACCCCTGGCACCCCCCACGCTACGCCACTGAGCCGAAGCCAAGTGACCATAGCGGTTGCTCATCAGTGCCTGCGATCTCTTGGCACCCCTTGCAGACATGACAAGCATTTCATGGACAGGCCCCACCCCCTGCGGTCCCCCGCCCACCGACCAAGGAGTAAGGAAACAATGGGAAACTTTCTTAGGGGCGTTCAAGTGACTCGGATCTTGTTTTCATAAAAGCAGAAAGTGGCACCATATTGAATGGGAGGGGAGGGAGAAATAGATCTAAGAAATGTGTTAGAGGGATGCACAAATCTGAATTTCCAGCAACATGTTGAAATACTGTACTGAACAGAAGGTCCCTTGGGAAATGGGGACTTTGGATGAGAAGCCATGATGGCTTAAGGTTTTTTATGAAGACCCTGGTATTGGGGAGCAGTTGGAGGGTATGCATTTGCGATTGTTAGTTGTTTCAAACTGTTTTTAATGTTGAGTTTTGACATTGCAATCTGCTCTGGGGCCTTACTTGGCAGGATGGGTAAATATCATCATCATCATTATACAGCCCTTCATCACAAGATCTCAGGACAGTTGTTGTTTATTATAATCATTTGTCCTAACACACCAGACTCTACAGGTAACAATATTCTCTTAGGGGGTGGCCCTATAGATTAGGTTTTCTTGTAATACTAAATATTACACAGGACATACATCTCTGCGACCTTGAGATATATCTGTGGCTGTGAAAGATCTAAATCCAACAGAAATGGAAGGAGAGAGAGTCTGAACTGGCAAAAAAATATTAAATAAAATATTTTTTTAAAAAAAAATAAGCATGTTTCTAAGAAGGATGAAAGTTGCAAAGTAGGTATAGATAGACTCAGAGAGTGGAGAGATGAGGATTTGATTAGAGGCGGGGCGTTGCAGTGAGATATTTGCCTAAGGAATCATAAGGGACTTCGTACAAAGGTTAGTGCCTTTTTAGTGAGATACTAACTTTCATGCAATGAGAGCCAGATGTGGGAATACTCATTGGAACATGATGCTGGGGGAAGAGTGTGCAAGCTTTCTGCATTATGCTGAGGTACAATCAATGAAAATATGCTGCTCTAGATACTGGTTGATTCACTGTTCTGATGCTCGTTGAAGCGTTCTCAACAGAAATGACAAACAGGCCAACATTTACGGAAGGCCGCCCCCGTGAATAAGGAGCCCCATCAACTACACCAAATGAGTAAAAAGCACCAGAATGATCTTATCATGTGCCAAATTGCTAAAAGCTAAGGAATAGAAAGCAGCTTAATCACCTACCCAAAGACATTGGTTCAATAAGATGCAGGAGATTTTGATAGTGGAGAAACCAGCTCATCAGTTAAGAACATAGCAAGGAGGCGAAACTTGAAGTTTTTCTGACAGTGTGGCATCCCTTTTTTAAAGCACGCAGATGGTAACAATCCCCCAACCAAGGAACCAATCAAATTTAAAGCAATGTGTTAATTATTAAGATATTGGAGATCCCCTGCAGTGTGTCGAGTAAAAATGTCCCTTTCTTTTCACATCCATTCTGACAGACTTTGCCAGTGTGCTAGCTGAGGCTGATGGGAGTTCTTTTTTTATTTCTTATTTATATTTCTTACATTCAGTGGTTACTTTTATTTTTACAAAAAGAATTGCAAAGTGACTTAATACAAATATTAAAACTGAATATAAAGACCAAAGCAAGACGAAAACTTGAAAACACAGCAATGTCGTATATAAAAAGGAAAGGCAAACACTATCCAGCCCAGTAAAAAAAAAATGTCAAGGAAGAGGTCACAGGTATACCCTGAATCTTCCAGATTAAGGTGTCCAAAGTCTGGATAAAAAGAAACATTTTTGCCTGCTGCATAAATATAGATAGTGATGGCAGCAGGCAGGCCTCCCTGGGGAGAGCACGCCATAAGCAGGGAGCCACCACTGAGAAGGCCCATTCTCCACATTCTTGACCTTTCCTGTAGGGAAAGAGTCTCGGGGAGGATCTGGGATGCTATATGTGGGGAGAAGAGGTCCTTGAAGTTCCACGTCCTTACCCACATAACAGCTTCAAAGGTCAAACCCAGACCTTTGGATTAAACTATCCATAGTTACTTGTCATCCAAAACATCTGAGGAGCTCCACTTTGGGGAAGTCTGCCTTAAGGAAATCCAGCAAATCAGAGTCAGAGTGCATAAACTTTGAAAGAAACAAGAGGTTCTTCCCTCAACCTTCTTCAAGGCCTTTGCTTCATAGGAAGTGGGACATATTATTCCTGGAAGAACCAGAGCGATGAGCTGACACCTTTAAAACTGTAGAAACAGCCTTATGTGGCTGCCTGCCTTTCGTGGAAACTTCTATCACTGTGGAGGCAATTGAAGTGAGCAGGAAAGATGGGCAATATAGATGCCTTTCGCTTAATTGGAAAAGCTGCAATGTTCCTGGAGGCAGTAAGTCCAAAATCAGGTTTAAAAACCAACCAGGGAAATACCTCTGCCTCTCCCTGCCAAACCAACGACCCCTCCCTTCCCAACAAAGAATCAGAACCGGAGAGTTGGAGTGCAAACATGACCACTTTGTGTAATTCCTCTGCACACTCCCTCCCCCTCCCCCCCCAAGATGGCATCTGCTAGCAATCAGGCCACCTTAAGAGAGCCTTGCTAGATTAGACTCAGGTTTCTGCTCATCAGGATTTCCGAAAAAAAGGGGGACACTTGAACCTTTCAGGAGGTGATGAAAAGCCAGCCGTGGGGATGGGGCAGGCGAGTGGCGGAGGGGAGCAGGCAAGGAGCAAACAGAAGCAGAACACACAGAGACAACAAAACCGCCCCATCTCTGATCCCCTTTCAGATTTCAAGTACTTCCCCAGCTAAACCTTGTTCCAAAAGTTGAGTAGGGCAGGCACTGGATGGAGGATAGACAGATGTGTGTGGGAAGTAGCCTAGGCAAAATTTGCATGTATTGCTCCACCCACTTTAGCCTTTGGCTCCACCCTCCAGTGGTTGCCTGAAGGTAGACTAGAAAGGTATGAAAATACAGTTCCCTGCCCCTGATTTAAAAGCTTTCTGGCCATTGGACTTCCCACCACCTGTTACCCACTACGAGGGATGAATGGAGAAATTTGACTCAGTTTCTTGCTTTTTCCACTGGCTCCTGATGTGCCAGATCCACTAACCTCTCTTAAGAGCTCTTAAGCTGGAAAGTTCTCAGTTTGAACCTCACCTGCCTTGAGCCCCTGCATCTAACAAAAAATGGTGATTGCAGAGCCTAGGAAGACCTTGTCCTTGTGACCTTTAGCAGCTCATGCATTGGCGTCACTCCTTCTGAAAGAGCAGATTTAATTGCCGCTGTCTAGTAATGACCTCATCTGCTTCGTTTTCTGCTTTTAGATCTGATGCAAAACTCTTCTCTGCACCACTGGCAACTAATGAATGCCTTCCCCAGGCAGGGCTGCCAGCTCCACGGAGGCCATCTCACGCTGGGACTCTGCGAGGGCAGAGAAAACGTGGACAAAATCCTCTTTGCTGAGCGTAGAAGGCATTAGGAGAGAAAGCTCGGCTTTGGCCCAGGGAAACTGCAGCTTCAGCGAAAGCATCCCCTTATTCATCTCTCTCCAGTTGTGGCACAGGAAACAATTTCTGTGCATCAAACAGAAAAGCACAGGACTGTTCAGGAAGCTTCTGGGAAGGCTTTTCGCTCGCTGGGGAGTATCTGCCTTGCCAGCAGAATTGCACGCCGGATGTGGGGAGAGAGCCAGCCCTTTCTCTCTCTATCCCTGGGGCTGCTGTCAGGATCAAAGCTGGTTTCCCTGCCGAGCCTTGCTCTACTCCCAGGAGGGAGCTGTTTACCTGCAACTGGACCCGTTGCTCCAGCGACTGTTTAGATGCTGATAAGTTTTGCAAACTGCACACCCCTCCCTGCGCAAACCCAGAGTTCTAGCCGCATCTTTCTCTCCTCCATTGAATTTGCTGTTCAGAGAAGGTGGCAAAGGTGTACAGAAGAACTGGAAGCAGAAAGGGGCAACGTGACCCAGAAGCTGAGTTCAGTTTCCAAGTAGCAATTAGCCAGTTGCCAGCCATTAGCTGTCTGGATTAGGGCTTGAAGGTCCCCTGTTCTTTGATCACAGTACTGGGAATTCATTCAGAGGTCTCATTCTTCTTTGGCGATCGCTTGTAGCTGAGTAAGATTGTCTTCCATGAACATGGTCTTAACAGTGAGTCTGTAAGTGACTGTGGAGACCAATAATGGATCCACATGTCCTTCCAGTGGGGACATAGGTTTTCAGGTGGGAGTTGATCACGGTGAGGGTTTGCCAAGTGTGCCTTTCTCTTAGCACATTTCTTCCTTTCATCCTGAGTCTGAGCGTCTTCAAAGTCCATGACACCTTTGCTAAAGGCTGTTCTCCAATTGGAGCGCTAGCAGGCCAGTGTTTCCCAGTTGTCAGTGTTTATACTACATTTTTCTAGATTTGCCTTGAGAGCGTCTTTAAACCTCTTTTTGTTGACCACCAGCATTATGCTTTCCATTTTAAGATCAGAATAGTTGCTTTGGACGACGATAATCAGGCATCCAAATAACATGACCAGTACAACAAAGTTGATGTTGAAGAACCATTGCTTTGACACTGGTGATCTTTGCTTCTTCCAGTACACTGGCATTAGTTCACCTGCCTTCCCAAGCGATATGTAAAACTTTTCAGAGACACCATTGATGGAATCTTTCGAGGAGTTGGAGATGGCATTTATAAGTGGTCCATGTTTCACATGCATACACAAAGGTTGGTAGTACCATAGCTTTGTAAACAAGAATTTTGGTTTCCCTGCGAATGTCACGGTCTCAAACACTGCACTTCAATCAGGAGAAAGCCATACTCATAGAGCTCCGGCAATGCTGAATTTTGGCATCAATGTCGGCCCTTGTGGAAAGATAACTGCCCAGGTAGGAGAAGTGATCAAGATTTTCCGATGTTACACCACTGAGTTGGATTTGTGGCGCTGCAGAGGGGTTGTTTTCTGCTTGTTGGTGCAGCACTTTGGTTTTTGGAGTATTGAGCGATAGGCCAAGCTTTTCGTAAGCTTCTGTGAATATATTTAGGATGGCTTGGAGGTCATCCTCTGAGTGTGCACACACTACGTTGTCATCAGCATACTGAAGCTTTGTGATGGAAGTTATGGTAGCCTTACTCTTTGCTTTCAGCCTGCTCAGATTAAAGAGCTTCCCATCTGTTTGATATATGATTTCTGCTCCGGTGGGGAGTTTCCCTTCAACAAAGTGTAGGATCATGACCCTCACGGTCCTTCCAGCTTGACAGTTCTATGGTTCTAGGATTTTGTGAAATAGGTGTGGTGTAGTGGTTGGAACATCAGACTAGGACCTGAGAGAACAGGGTTCAAATCCCCACTTGGCCATGAAGCTCACTGGGTGACCTTGGGTGGCCAATCACTGCCTCTCAACCTACTCTACCTCACAGGGCTGTTGTGGGGATTATATGAGGAAGGGGAGCACCATGTATGCCACCTTGACCTCCTGGGAGAAAGAGGTGAGAAAATAAAATAATAAAGAGGTGAGATAAAACTAAAAAATAAAATATATTACCCTTCAGACAAGGATTCCGGAGTGGGAAGCAGCATTTTAAAATCTCAATAAACAATATAAAAAAAGCAAAGGAAACCAATCATGCATCATCATCAAGTGTCAAGTCAAATGGCAGCAGTGAGAAAATAAAAATGCAGCCAGTAGAAACAAATTGCAGGGCCTTTTCTGCCCCCCTCCAATGACCTGGACAAAGAGGTGCTTCTTTACCTGCCTTTGGCACACATACACATTTTTCTGCAAGCCGTTTCCCTTACTGTAATGCATTTCTGTATGTTATTTACATTAATACAAATCATTTTTATAGACACTTCCTTCTAATACATGAATTTTCTACACTCCCCCCCCCTTGGGAGAACTGCACCTCAAAATTCAGAGAAGTGCGGATTTCGAAAGACCGCTGTATTTCAGCCTGTGTATTGTTCCAGTAAGCGCAGATTAACCGCATTTCTCCCCCATCTCTACTAGAGGCCTGTGGTCATTTCATAGCATCTCTGAGTAATTATGCAAGGAGAGCAGGAGTGGGATCAAGCAGGCCCATAGTCATAGCGCTGGATCTGACCCATCAGGTACACCTGCCCCACCTCTACCTTACCGTTAGGGACACCTGCCTTTGGCCAGGGCCGTCTTTAGCATATGCTGAGCTGGGATGCAAAAAACTGCCCACCGCCCCCCATTTTTTTTGGGGGGGGGGACAAGCCAAAGTTGTTGAGCTTTTTTAGGGGGGCAGCTCAGATTTTTTGTGCTTCTGGGGGGTATGCAACTCTCTCCCATGCCGCTGCGGGTGGAGGGAGGAGAGCAATCTCCGCAGAGGCTTGGGAGGAAAGCTTCATGCCTCGTGTGACCAGCATGCGTGTGCTCAGTGGCGTAGCATGGGTTGTCAGCACCCGGGGCTAGGCAAGTAATTTGCGCCCCCTAACCCTAACCCCCAGATGTTGCGCCCAGTGCGGCCGGCCCCCCCTGCACCCCCCACGCTACGCCACTGCGTGTGCTGGCCAGGCACCTCGACAGCCCGCCAATCCCAGGCGTGCAAGAGGGTTGAGCCAGCCATCTGCCTCAGCCCCCACAGCAGAAAAGCCTGTGGAGTTCCAACGGGCTCTGCTCTGCTTAGTAGCGGCTGTCAGCTAGCCTGGCTCTTCAATCCCCAGACTCCAAATCTCAGCCCCGGACTCTGGGCCTGGCGCCCCTGAGAGCCCGGCACCCCTAGCGCCTATGGGTAAGCCGGCCCTGCCTACGGCCAGTGCCCCTATGCTCTACGCAGGTAGGCTCAAACTGCAACCATGACATTGCTGTGTATAGGCATGAGTTGTAATTGGATGCTGTCTCCACCAGGACATGCAAGGATGGTCAAGGGCAGGTGAACATTCACCCTCCTCCATGCGATGAGCCAGGTTAGGGGAGAAGCCTTGCCTGATCCACCCCGCTGCTGGTACTATGGCAATGTCAGACTCCTTCAAACAGCAGGTGGGGAACAATTTCAGTCGGAGGCAGAGATCAGGGAGACAGATACAGAGGACTTGAAGTCTGCATTTGGCTCCTGGACCAGAGTTTCCCCACCCTGATCTAAAGACATATATATAAAAAAATGTTTCTTCCCATATCATACCTTCCAAAAACCTGCTGATCAAAATCCAGACACTCGTTATTTGGTCCCAAGCTCTCACGAGAGTGCGAGGCCACAAAATGAGTGTCTTTTGGCCCAGACAAAAGGGTGAGTGTCTTTTGGTCCAGCGCTGTGGTGCAAGCCAGCCGACTCATGCCCCAAACTGGGACATTGCAGAATCCAATTAATTCCGCGATGTCCCGCTCAAATCAGGACGGTTGAGGGGTATGCCATAGCCTAGATGCATAATGCCAATGGATGCTTGAGCTGAGATCCCTGCATTGCAGGGGGTTGGACTAGATGACCCTTGGCTCCCTTCCAGCTCTAAGATTCTATGATCCTATGAAATGCAGTCTGCAGCTCAGTGTGGCTTCAGCTACCTTCTGGAAGAACAGGGTTTTTTGGATAACAGAGGGATGGGCAATTACTGGCTGTTCTAGAAATATCTATTAAAGCACCAGGCAGTGACAGGCACAAAAAGTAACTCTGACCTCAATAAACCACTGTCAGTATTGACCAGGTCTTGAACCAAGGAGCTTTGGTACCTCTTTGAGCCCATAACATGGAAGCAAAAGGAAGTGTATCCTTCCAGAGCCCACAAAGTTCTTCTCCCAAATATACTACCATTGGTTGCTCTCCTCTTGCCTATAATTGTTTCCAGGTCAGGTACAGATCTTTCCTTGATTAACAGCCAGGCTCTGGTCTAGGGATCAATCTATTTCTGCTCCACATCAATTTGCATGTGTTTACTCATCCGTCTATTCTTCCCAGTTTCTCATTAAGCTGCCATTTCCCCCACTTTAGAAAAACCCTTATGAAAATTCATATTTAAATATATGCATGAATATGCATGCTATCACAAAATATGTATTTAAATATGTATTTTATCTCAACGTACACATTTCTGAATGTATTTTATCCTAAAATACACATTTAAAACACTTTTCGGGACATCTTCTGAGCCAAGAACTGTATCTCCAAATTCAGGGAAGTGTGAAATTCAAAGGATAATTACATTCCAATCCATGCATTTGTCCGGTTGGTGCGAATTAGGTCAATCGCTTAAAAAATGCGGACCAAGTGACATTCTCCTCTGTCCTTACTTTGGTCTTGCCTCTCTAACTCCCTAGATGCTCTGCAGGTACTTCTGCCTCTCAGTCTCCTTCCTCCTCCTCCTCTAACTCCAAGCCTCCATGCCTCCTAGTCTGCAAGCTTTCTGAAATGCTTCCCTCTCCAGCTGAATCCCAACTCCAGCTCCTTATCAGACAAGGACTTGTCAGGTCAGGAGCATCCCAGACCCTAAGATTTCAGGGTCCCAGGCGGCCCCTGGTGATGCCACAGGGGGTGGACCCCAGCGATGTCATTAAGCACGAAGATTAACCACAGTTGCAGAGAGCATGTCATTCACATATGAAGCACAAAGCCTAATGAATGAACAAACACGTCACTGCTTGGAAATGAAGGCAGAAACCTTAGCCAAAGTGGATGTTCCACACCCTCTAACAGTCCTCTGATGAAAATCAGGACATGTATCTTACACAAGAGCTGTGAGCACCAACGCTGGCTCCTCCTCCTCCCTGAGCTCGATGGCGGCAGCGCTGGAGGACATTCCTGGACATTCCATATATTTGATAGCCATATTCAAATATATAAAAGGATGTCACATAGAGGAGGGAGAAAGGTTGTTTTCTGCTGCTCCAGAGAAGCGGACACGGAGCAATGGAGCCAAACTACAAGAAAGAAGATTCCACCTAAACATTAGGAAGAACTTCCTGACAGTAAGAGCTGTTCGACAGTGGAATTTGCTGCCAAGGAGTGTGGTGGAGTCTCCTTCTTTGGAGGTCTTTAAGCAGAGGCTTGACAACCATATGTCAGGAGTGCTCTGATGGTGTTTCCTGCTTGGCAGGGGGTTGGACTCGATGGCCCTTGTGGTCTCTTCCAACTCTATGATTCTATGATTCTATGATTCTATGAAATCAGAAGCTGGGGTGGCTACTGAAATTCCGGGAATGTCCCAGGAAAATTGGGACACTTGAAGTGTCTGGTGTTCCCAGGTCCAGCTGAAGCAAGGGGGGTTATTTCTGCTCACCTGATTAGGAAGTCTGGGTAGGGAAGGTGCTCTCGCCCACCTGGAGATTCACGTCTCTGGCAACCAGAAGGTCTGGCAACCCCAATGGCCTGTGATTTGCTGTGGCTCCTGCTGTCAATCAACCTCAGGGCTCCATCCAACTGGCTGGACTTGCGTTGGGGTTCCTTGTGTGCTTTTCTGCCAGTATTGCATGGGGTGGACTAGATGACCCTTGGGGGTCCCTTCCAACCCTACAATGCTATGATTCTAACTCTGATAAAATGCCTCTTTATTGTCTGGATGGAAGAGACAGAGAAGTGTGTGATAGTGTATAGATTTTGCCCCCCACCCACCATTGCCACGTGAATGCGGCCCTTGGAAACATCCCTGGCCCTTGGTCTATGGCGCTTGCTCTTTCCCCCTCTTTACTTCAGAGCCCCTTGCAGAAGAGGAGATGCCGTAGAGTTCCTTCCCCTCCCTGCAGTTCCTCAGAAAAGGGGTTAACCGGGATCCTTCGGATAGGTTCAGCAGCTCACAGTGATCTCCCAAGGTGTTTTGGGCGCATTTGAATTCTCCTTCCCTTTATTTCCTTTGCTTCCTGGGCCCTTGCGACACCTATTAATTAATTAATTCCCATGTTTGTTTCTGCCTCATTAAACAGTGCTTATTAAATGTTTCCCAAGGTAGAAAGAGTCACATTTGGCAAGCCTGTGTTCCCCCGTCTCACAACGCAGATAATTACCAGCCCGCCTCTGAAGAACCAGACCTTCTGGTGCCCTGTCTCCTTCTGAAAACGTTTGGGCTGGGAAGCCAATGGCCCTGGGAGAACCAGGAGGGGAAATGGCAGGATCGGTGCAGCAGGACAAGTATCCGCTGTTCTTGGGCCTCCAGAGAGAACCCCAGTCTCCAGGTTTCCGTCTTTACACGTTCTCCATTCTGCGCAGGCAACAGTCAAGTATTTTTATGCTTATCCCGTCTGCTGAACAGCGCCACTTGATGGGGGGTGGTTAGAACTGAATGGCAACATTCATCACTGTCTAATTTAGCTGGTTCAGATGGCTCCAGACTTTGGACTTCCGGAGGCAGCGCGAAACAGCAATGGCGGTCCTCCTCAGTTGCTGAAGAGGGGCTCCGCGGAAAAGGGTCGTGCGCTGCGGCACAGCGACGACCCATCCAGAAAAACCACGGGTAGAGTGAGCCCGTGGCCGTGGGACTCATTCCTTCCCGTGGCCGTGGGACTCATTCCTTCATTCCTTCCCTCTGATGCTGTGGGCTGTGCAGGAGATGCTCTTAAGGGCATTTGTAGATCAAGATGAATACAACTGAAGACATGAACGAAACAAATGAGAGCTGGTCCAGAAAAGCACATTTGCCATGGGAAGCTAGGGAGTGGGTGGTGCTGTGGTCTAGACCACTGAGCCTCTTGGGCAGTGTGAGCTCCTATTGCTCTGTCCCAGCTTTCGCCAACTTAGCAGTTCGAAAGCACACCACTGCAAGTAGATAAATAGGTACCGCTGTGGTGGGAAGGTAAACAACGTTTCCATGCACTCTGGCTTCCATCACAGTGTCCCGTTGCACCAGAAGTGGTTTAGTCATGCTGGCCACATGACCTGGAAAAGCTGTCTGTGGACAAACGTCCCATAGCCGCCTCTGACTGGACTCAACCATCCAGGGGTCCTTTACCTTTACCTTATGGCAAATACTCCCATTCCCTGTTCATGTGACAAAACCGTCCGAAGAACCTGATGGGTCAAGCCAGAGGCTCATCTATCCCAGCTAGAGGCTTCTGAATTTTGGTTGCTGGGAACAATAGGAGGAAAGAGTGCTCAAATCCTGCTTGTGGATTTCCCATGGGCATCTGTTTGGCCACTGTGGGAACAGTGCACTAAATGGGCCATTGGGTTGATGCAGCAGGCTCCTCTTATGTGGATTCCCATTACTGGGAAATCCCACTGCGAAGGGCTTCTTCCCCTTTGCAGAAAACCCAGAAATAGCATAATGCACAAACACTGTGGTTTGCAAGCTGCAACCCCTGCCCAGAGTTGTGGCTTTGGGCCTAGCCCAGCTGTCCTGTCGGCCATTTTGTTGGGTCACTGCAAGGGTAGAAAACACATTGCGGTTGCCAGGCAACCCCAAGACTGGCTGCCCAGCCACTTCTGGGTTGACTCTGATGTGGTTGGACAGACCAAATTTGCCCAGCAAGTGCAAACACTGTCACTCTTTCCATCCTTTCTTCTTCTTCAATGAAAGCAATTACATCTCACGAACCGCAGCTCAGAACTGTGCTGAATGTTGCCACATCAGAGTCCTTATAGTTTTCGGATACATCAATTTACAATTAAAGCAGTTGGCTCATTCCGTTAATCTCGTTTGTTTGAGCGTTCCAGCAAATATCAAATAATAGCCATTTATTATGGAAAGGGTTTTTGATTGATCTGCCTTCCTCGATGCAGAGAAAATAGGTTAATTTTAACCTTCTTTTGTAACCAGACCGGTCCTGTTAACAATCTTTCAATTGCAGGAGTTTTATTGCTTCGCAGAACACTTAGCTATTGATATGCTCACTGTAAACTAATTACATCAACTTCCTTCTTTCCTTTGACCAACCCCCTCCCTCCCCCCCAAAAAACCCACCCCAACAACATCGGCCAGCTAAGCTAAAATTGGGGGCAGCTTCAATGCTAGAGGCACTGGAAGTTACAACCTCAGAATCATGGCAGGAGATCCCATGAGACGAAAGATTTGCATATCAAATACGTGGGACAACCTTGCTTGGAATATGAGAACAGCTCAGCTAGAGGAGTCCAAAGGTCCATGTAATCTAGCATTCTGTTTCCAATAATAGCTTTTGCCTCTGGGAAGCTTGGAAGCAGACCATGAATGCAACAGTCTTCCCCCCATTGCTTGCACTTTTTATCTGGTATTCAGAGGTAGACTGCCCTCGAACAAAAAGGCTCTATTTAGCATCATGGCTCAGACCCATTGGTTCCCATCGCGGAATCATCTTGCAAGCTTCCTGAAACACCCTGTAATGGCCTGGGAATTGGATTTGGATGCTGAACCTAAGGAATCCCAGCCTGCACAGGATTCCCCGCCTCCAGAACCAGCTGAGCTGGGGCTGGGGCTTCAGCCTGAAGGGTCCTCACCTGTGCTGGGTCCTCAGGTGCAGGCATCAGCTGAGTCTGCTCTGGCTCCTGAGGGGATGGAGGACCCATTGCCTGCAGGTGCTCCACTCTCAGCCCCCTCAGAGGAAGCTGAGGTTGCCTCTGGGTCCGGTAACCCTCCAGCCTCTACTGAGCTGCAGAGGCTCAGGACAGAGAGGCGGAGGGAACTAAGTTCCCGCAGGAGGAGTGCTCGCCTCCAGGCCAGGAGAGGCGAGTCACTTGAGGATTGGGGCCGCCCTATGCCTTGGAGGAGATAAAAGCCAGCCAGCCCCAGTCCCAAGTTGCGGGAGCAACATCGTTGGTTGTCAGTTCCAGCCTGATCCCTGACTTGCTTCCCTGCTGGAGCTCCTGACCTCACCCGACGCCCTGCCCTGCTCCCAGCATCAGCTACTATGGACTGCCTTCATTTTGCACCATCAACCTCGGACTGGACTCGGACCTCGCCTCTCAGTTAGCCCCTGGGACCAGCACACATCCCTTTCCAGCCAGAGGAGCATCAACAAGCAAAAATGAGCAGCAGATAACGGTTTTAATCTAAGGCACCACCAGTTTATTATACTTTGTTTATTTTTTTCTTACATTTATATGCCACCTTTCCCACCAAGCAGCCCCATTACCTTACTCCCACCCCACCCCCACCTCCGTAATGGCTCTTCTCCCAGGCAATTTCCTGAATGGGAAACTGGTTTTGCCTGTATTTCAACACCTTGCTAAAATGGCAGCCCATTTTAATACTGCAAGCATTGATTAAAGCCCAACACCCACTAGACCAAGGAATTTAGAGGATACGGCACCGAGGAATTTAGGGAAGTCTAGTCACCCACAGCCTCAGAAGACTGCACGTGTAGCTCGCAAACTTCAGTGCAGCAGAAGCTGGCGGCAAATTATAGCATAGACACTCTGGAGGGCCTGCCCTCTTCCGCCCCCCTTCCACAATTAACTTCCATCTCCAGGGCCCATCCCTATGACATCACCAGGGCCTCCTGCATTACATCACCAGGGGTCTCCTCTAGATCTCAGGTTTGGGCTCTGAATTCTCAGGATCTGGGATGCTTCTGACCTGGGAACTCCATTTTTGATAGAGATTGATTTTGGGGGAAATGCTTCAAAATGCAGCGTTTTCTAAGAAATGAGAGGCTAGATATGGATGGTGGCTAACATCATGTGTAAACTGCTTCCTGTATGAGCAGTGGGAACATGCTGGATTCAGAGTAGATGGTATGCAGCCTAAGAAATGAAAGGATCAGTCGCAGCAGAAGTTCAGAGTACAAAAAGAAGAGGGATCACACCACACACGAGAAGCTGCCGCTCACATGGGGAGGGTCACCTCACCTGCCTCTGCAATCAATCATCTCTTCAAAGGGAGCTTGGGCAAGATAGCATCTCGGTGGCCGAGATTGAGTTCTGAGCTGGAGCTCAAACAGGAATAGAGATCGCTACAGATAGGGGCATACATGGACTCCCAAGGTTTGAAATAACTATTTGCGTCTGATGAGACCAGTAGACTGCAGTGGATTTGCAGGGTAGGACTAATGAGGAAAGATTAAGCAAACTAATTGGCCGGCCTTGATTCTTAGAGAAACCTCACCGGAGAATAGATAATCACGTGGCAAATATTAGCTCTCACTAGGAGTGTGGCCTGTTGAAGTTGCACCCCTGTTCTCCCTCAACATAAGTCATGTGCCAAAGTCATGTGGAGAAAGCTTGCTTTTGCTTGGAAGAGTGGAAAATAACAAGGGTATAAATGTTAATGCTGTTCCAAACATTTCTTGTGTGTTTGTGTTTAAATTGTCTTTGAAGTGTAGGTGGGTTCCCATGAGGCAAGTCACAGTGATAACAGCAAGAACTGGACAACAGGGGCAAAGCAACTGTTTATACAGTCATACCTTGGAAGTCGAACAGAATCCAATCCAGAAGTCCGTTCAACTTCCGAAACGTTCGACTTCCAAAGCACAGCTTCTGATTGGCTGCAGGAAGCTCTCGCAGCCAACTGGAAGCCGCAGAAGCCCCGCTGGACATTCGGCTTCCAAATAATGTTCTAAAACCGGAACAATCACTTCTGGTTTTTGATCGTTCGAGAGCCGGAACGTTCGACTCCCAAGGCGTTCAGGAGCCGAGGTACGACTGTATACATTTCTGAAGGCCTGAGCCACTCCCACTCCCAACATGATTGGCTATCTAAACTTCTAAGCTGCAAATAATGACTCAGAGTTCAGGGCCAATGACAGAGACCCAAATCCTGAAATGTTCTATGATTGGATATCATGTATCAAATCAGAACACAGGGGCTCAAGCTTAGGCAAACACAGACTACTGAATACAGTCTTGCAATGTATTTCCCCCCTCTAGGCTAAGCACACAACACCAAGTGGGTCAGAACTTTGCTTCACTGCTGCTTACCTGGACAGGGCAGTGGCAAGGTGAAGGCTGTGTAAAGGCACAGGTGAGAGTGCTGCTGGCCAATCCAGTGTGACTGCCTGGCCCTGCCCAGGTAAACTGCCCCCCCTCCCCAGTGCTGTGTAGTGGTTTCTGAGTTGGGCTGGGCCCTAGGAGACCAGGGTTCAGACTCAGCCAGGAGGCTCATTGAGCAACCTTGCGCCAGTCACTGCCTCTCAGCCTAAAGGTAAAGGGACCCCTGACCGTTAGGTCCAGTCGCGGACGACTCTGGGGTTGTGGCGCTCATCTTACTTTACTGGCCGAGGGAGCCAGCGTACAGCTTCTGGGTCTTGTGGCCAGCATGACTAAGCTGCTTCTGGCAAACCAGAGCATGGAAACACCATTTACCTTCCTGCTGGAGTGGTACTTATTTATCTACTTGCACTGCGTGCTTCCGAACTGCTAGGTTGGCAGGAGCAGGGACTGAGCAACGGGAGCTCACCCCATCGCAGGGATTCAAACCGCCGAGCTTCCAATCGGCAAGCCCTAGGCTCTGTGGTTTAACCCACAGCGCCACCCGCATCCCGCCTCTCAGCCTAGCCTACCTCAAAGGGTTATTGTTGAGGAGGAAAACCATGTTCGCCACTCTGAGCAATTGAGCAAAAAGTGAGATATAAATGTAATAATATCAGTGTGTCTGATTGGAACCAGGGTTTGAATCCCCATGAAACTCACTGGTTGACTTCAGGCCAGTCACTGCCTCTCAGCCTAGGGGAGTAGCCTTGGGGAACCTGCTTTGCTTTCGCCTGCCTGAAATGTGTCATTGAACTCTGATAATGCCTCTTGCTTATTTCAAAGATGTCATCGTGCACCATCCAGATTTTCCCGAAAGGTTTCTGTGGGAAGATTAAACTTTGGCTGTCCAGAGTGGGAAGTCAATGCACACCAGTAGCTTCTCATGTACAATGGTTCCCAGATACTTCAATATCAATAACAGCTCCATTTTAGGAGGAACACTGCTGCCCCCACCCACAAAGTATCTGCCACCTGTGGCAGGTGCTGCTTTTTGGCTAATGGTAGGGTCAGCCCTGGACATATAACATGTATATAACATACAGCCCATGAGACAAGGTGAGGCAACCATCTCAAGCAGCAGGATCTACAGGGGCAGCAGATCCTGTTGTCAATCTCCTTCAGCCCTGCTGGCACACACTGGGTTGCTGTGGCCATTCTACTGGCATAGCAGTGTTGTAAATCTAACACCAGTGTAATATGAGTGTAGGATTGCTCAGCCCCAACTCCTTGCAGTTTCGGAGTGTCATAAAACCTTTGCCAAGGGACAGGTCTCCAGTTACAACAAAGTTTAAAGAAACGCACACAGGAGGTGGGGGGGGGAGCCTTGGCATTTAACCCTTAACTTGGTAAAGGTTTGTTTCTCAGCACAACATGCTCTTTACAGCTAAGTGGGCAGTGCAGTGTAGTGGGTAGATTGTTGGGTTCAAATCCCAGCTCAACTACACAGCTCACTGGAAGGACCTTGGGCATGACATTCTCTCTCCCAACCAATCTCACAAGGTTGTTGTGAGGGTGAAGAAGACTGTGTGTGCGATCTTGAGCTGGAGGAAGAACGGCGTAAGAATGTTATTAAAAAGCAGAAGGTGGACCTGAGTGAATTCCACTCTTTGGCCTCCTCTCTTACTGATCCCTTCATTATTTCTCTTTTTTCCCCTGAGTCCAGGCCACACTTCCTTAATTTGGTTTACCTCATTATAATGTTTCTCCGGATTTGACAACCAACCCCTTTCTCGTCTCTGGACCATTTATATTATCCATGTTACATTCTTCCATGTCTTTCCCCCAAGGCTAGGAATATGTAAAGCATGTCCTTCACCAAACGACAAACAAAATGGCCGTCGCCCTCAGGGCCACGGTTTAATTACCCGGAGTTCCCCAGTGTGAAACGGATGCCCACCTTGCTCCATGCAGTGGGTTTCCTTACAATGCCCTGTGGCTCAGGAAGCCTTGCCTCATGCTCTGCGTTCCAAGAGCTGGGCAAATTCAGAGTAAGTAATATCAGCCAGAATAAGGCAGAATATTTTCTGTATGGCTGAAGAACTGGATGGAGCAGGCAAAGAGGTACTAAAATCGCTTGTGGGTTGAATTCCTCAAGATGTCTGATTTGGCCACAAGTGACACACACCTCAGTTCCATCCTGTTTGGATTACTGTAACGTGAGGCTCAGGAACTAAAAAAAACTTCAGCCAGACTATTGACCAAGGTTGGTTATAGGGAGCAGGTGACTCCCTTGCTACAACAGCTCCCTTTGCTACAGCTTATTTTCAATTCAAAGTGCTGGCTATAATTTATAAAGCCCTATAGGGCTTATGTCCAGGCTACCAGAAATATTGTACAGTGGTACTTTGATTCTTGAACATAATCTGTTCCGGAAGTCCATTCAACTTTCGAAATGTTCGAAAACTAAGGCATGGCTTCCGACTGGCACAGGGGTCCCAGAAACAATAGCTGACAACCACATCGGACCTTAAAGACCAACTAAGTTAGTTCTTGGTATGAGCTTTCGTGTGCATGCACGGAAGCTCATACCAAGAACTAACTTAGTTGGTCTTTAAGGTGCTACTGGAAGGAATTTTTTTATTTTGACTATGGCAGACCAACACGGCTACCTATCTGTAACTGGAACCACATCGGACGTTCGGCTTCTGAAAAATGTTCAAAAATCAGAACGCTTGTTTGTCTATTGCGTTTATATCCCATCTTTTTCTCCAAGAATCTCAAGGTGGCGTACATGGTTCTCCCCCTCCTCACTTAAATCCTCACAACAACACTGCGAGGTAGGCTAGGCTGAGAGGCAGCGACTGGCCCAAGGTCTCCCAGCAAGCTGCATGGCCGAGTGGGGAATTTGAACCCTGATCTCCCCCAGGTCCTAGTCCAGCACTCTAACCCGTACACCACACTGGCTCCCCAGTTCTCTGCCAGTTTCCTTCGTAGCCCCACTCAGCAGTTTAGCAGCTCCTTCCATGCCCCTTCTCTTCCTTTCTCTCCCCACTCTAAAAACCCACCGTGTCCCCCATTCTCCATTTGCTGCCCACCTGGCACTCCTGGCGCACTTGTGCATCTTTCTCCCGCAGCCCAGAGGGACTGGCCGCCTGTTTATTACCCTGACACTTTTATTGCAGCTGTGAATTATGAGCTGGCATTGTGCAAGAATTTAAATGCCCCTTGTCTCGAAGATGCTTC
Source organism: Podarcis bocagei (assembly GCF_964188305.1). Lineage (NCBI taxonomy): Eukaryota > Metazoa > Chordata > Lepidosauria > Squamata > Lacertidae > Podarcis > Podarcis bocagei. Next base: position 9,298,572 of record NC_138128.1, read on the forward strand.
TCCTATTAACAGTTCATCTTTTATTGTTGTCCAGACAATGATCTGTTGTCCTCGGGATGTAAATCCCGAGGACGCGACGTGCTTCAGTTGCCTGTCCTCTCTTTGAAAGGCAGGCGCTGCCGTGATTGTGTGGCTGTTTGTTTTGCGTGCCGAGGCACCTAGACACAGGACCAGAAAAACTCTGCTTGCCTTTCATAATGCAACGTCTGGCATTCCGGGTCTCCCCCCTCCTTCCACGAGAGGGATTGGATTTCCTCCCCACTCCCCTCCACATCCCTCTAGATAGGTCCAAGACTTTATTAGAGGATGGAGGATCCTGGCCTAGGATGAGAAGATGAGCTGAGCCGCAGCATGCAAGTCTTGGCAAGAGGGAGAGTCAGCTCAGGGAGGGGAAGGGGAGGGGGTGCGCTTGGTTCAAGGATGGTTCCAGCTCTCAGAAGCTGATCAAAGGAGAAAACACACACATCTGTGGGACTGAAGATAAATGTGCAAGCGTTTGTGGACGTGTGTGTGTGCCTGAGGGCTTTTCTCCTGTTCCGGGATTTGGTCTCCAGTATTCCGGGGAGTAGCCAGTGGTTCTTTGACCCTTCCCAGCTGGACTTCCTGCTCCCACCTCTGTTCTTTTTGCTTTATCCAAGACTTTACAGCCCAATCGTTACTTTTTTTCACACACACCCTTCTCTGAGCAGTGAGAAACCTGATCCCCGCCCCTGGACACTTATTGGAGTTTTGTAGCGTAATAATAATAGTAATTTTTTTATATATACCCCGCCCATCTGGCTGGGTTTCCTCAGCCACTCTGGGCGGCTTACAGCATATATAAAACATAGTAAAATGTTAGTAAAGTATTTCAGTCTATTTGCAAATGAAGCGTACGGGAAGGAGGCACAGCCTAAACATGCCAACAGTCAAATCCACTGCCCCCATAAGACCTGCACCAGCAATTGGTACTTCCAGGCGGCTGGGGGAGAGACTGGCCATGATTTCCCTCCCTGACATTTCCTTTTGCTGCTGCCAGCCTCCTCTGACGTAAGGCTGTGGGGACCAGCTGTATGCCATGTATCCTGGTGAAAGGACCTTTCCCCTCTGTACTGCATTTAAGTCGGGCTCTTTGGAATTCAGGAAGACCAGTATTGCCTGTTAACTCTTGTTTTGCTTTGTATTTATGTACTCAAACCTAGATTGGGTATATGTGTGTGTTTGGTAATACTGAAGTTATTCTGTGCTTTGTGAATTTGTTGGTTTTTGCTCTGCTTTTCGTATTTGGATGTTTTGGATGCTTGCTGGAAGCCGTGTTGGGCACAGCTCATGGGTGGGGTGGGGGTAATACCATACAAGTAGATTCAATCAATCCCACATCAGATCTGCAGGGAGAGGTGCAGAGTACCCCTTAACACAAGGGGTGTGGGGTGGGAAAGCAAACATTGCATCCTCACCGATGGGAGGGTTTAATGGGACAGCACAGCCCCCTGCCTAATGGGATGAAGAGGGCAAGCACAGAGGAATAAGGGGCTATATGGATGGATCTCAAGGGGTTGTGGAAAATAATGAATTGGAGAGGAAGGAAATCCAGTTTCCTGGACGAGCCACAATTGCAACACTTAGGCTGAAGCAGCCGTGAAATCTCTGCCCTAATAGGAAGCTCTCAACAACTGCTGTGGGAGAGATAGGAAGCGGAGGACTGGGCTGCTGATCTCAAACTCCAGCCCTGAGATGGCTGCATTAAGTTAGCTATGAATTAAGTTGTCCACACACTGGTTACCTCCAGGGATTCTGGTAGCAGAATGTGCAACAAGGTGCATTTGCGCAGAACAGGATAAGACCCCCCCCCTCCAAATTACACTCCCACCCACCCACCCACACAGAGTACTCACAGAAGAAGAAAAAACACACATCCCACAATCCAGTGTGGATCAGGGACATCATTTTGCTGCCATCTTACCTTTGCCCGGAGAAAGGAGGAAGGGAGCAACCTGGTGCTCCCGGGAGTGACATTTAACATTAGCTGCTTTGAGACCCTGGAAACAAAATGAATTGAACGGATTAAAGGTGGTACATAGTGTTGACAGGCCAGCAGCATCCCAGACCCTGAGATTTCAGGCCCCAAACATGAGACCTAGGGGTGGACTCTGGTGATGTCACAGGGCATAGACTCCAGAGAGTCTATGCAATAATTTGCAGAGACAGAGGTTAATTGGGACAGGGGAAGAGGGAGGGGACGACGGCACCCACTACCCAAGTGTGCACGCAGTAATTTGCAGGTGACTCCTGCTAGAGTGAAGCTTGCATGCTGCACATGCAGTAAATTATTATTATTATTAGTAGTAGTAGTAGTAGTAGTACTCTTGCCTACCTGGAGATTCAATCCCTCTACCTGCTCCCTGGAAGTAGGGGCCGGCAAACCTGGAGACGTCAGGTCAGCCAGGGTATGTATGTCTGGCATCCCTAGTGGTGCAAGACATTCAGTGGAGACCTGAACCCATGGTTGGGGGCAGGGCAAGACCCACCCGCAATGCCACCATGAACATTGCCCCAAAACACATGACTCAACTTTCTATCTTCCCCATGTTGAACAGAGAAAGCCTGCAAGTGACTTTTACCTGCGTTCCTTTGAATGCCAGCGGAATGCTCCATGTGACGCTGCAGGGTCCCTGAGCGCAGGAAGGGTTCAACTTGCCTTCAGGAGAATGTGAGGAAAAGCCCTGGGGCAACATGCGGCTGGGGCAACATGCACAGGGATAATGGAAGAGGGGTTTCTTTGCATGCACGGACACTCCCCACCCATGGATATAGCATGCGCATGTTCAAGAAAATTCCCAAATGCAGCAGTGGGGATGTGGCAACGTGTATCTTTACAGAACAGCTGTGACATGTCTGAGGAAGGAGGCTGTTGGAAGCAAATAACTGATAGATCTCTCCCCAAACAGTCTCTGAGACATCTTCCCTCAAGTTGGGAGATACAGACAGAACTGAGCTGAACTTTCCCAGAATACATTCCACACCTCCTGATAAAGTTTATGGGGTTTTCCTTTTTCTCACCACTGTAGGAAAAAGCCACTTCACACCGTTTTCTCCAAATATTCTCCAAATATTTATTTTATTGGTGGCAGACACCCCTGCCCCCAATGCTATGCCTGAGTCCTTGTGGGGGGTGCAAACTGGCAGGCCAGCTGCCCAGTGAGCTGAACTGGTGTTGTTGCTAACGGTGAATCCCACCCCTGAAAGAAATGGCTGGAGAATTTCTCTTCTCCCTGGAGAAATTTAGCGAAAGTTTCCTCCCTGATTTCTCTGCACACAAAAAGAAGGTGGAGAATTTCAAGAAGCCATTTACACATTTCTTGTGGCAGATGGATTATGGATGATGCCACCTCTTTGCGAGATATTTCTATGCTGCCTGGCATATATCAGGCAAGGGGAACCTCTGACCGAATGGCCAAATGCGGCCCTCCAAACCTCTCTTTCTGACCAAGAGAACTCTCCTTAAGCCACACCCTCTTTCCTCAGGCCACACCCTCCACTGGCCCTGTTCACACCTTCCATGAGTGCTTTTGCCCTTGAACTTTGATCCTACCTCTTGTTTCCCTGGAAGGAGGAGACAAAGGGGTGTGTGGAAGCCAGCCTACTGGACAAAGGTGAAATTTGCATGCTCCACCCACTTTTCTCTCTGGCCCCACCTGTGGCCCCTGGAAGTTTGCTCGAAAGGGAATGTGGGAACAAAACTTTCCCCACCACCACTTTATGGCTTGCTTGCCTTGCCCATAATAATGTTGTTGTTGTTCAGTCGTTTAGTCGTGTCCGACTCTTCGTGACCCCATGGACCAAAGCACGCCAGGCACTCCTGTCTTCCACTACCTCCCACAGTTTGGTCAAACTCATGCTGGTAGCTGCGAGAACACTGTCCCACCATCTTGTCCTCTGTCGTCCCCTTCTCCTTGTGCCCTCCATCTTTCCCAACATCAGGGTCTTTTCCGGGGAGTCTTCTCTTCTCATGAGGTGGCCAAAGTATTGGAGCCCCAGCTTCAGGATCTGTCCTTCCAGTGAGCTCTCAGGGCTGATTTCCTTAAGAATAATGTGCTGCAGCAATCCTACTTGGCCAGTGTGAGGAAGGAAATGAGAAGCGGGTCTTTTATTCCGATCTAGAGAAAGAGAGGGGGGAAAATCCGCTTCTGGGTTCCCACTTCTGGGAGCCCGAGAGGTAGCCAGAGCTTCCCTTTGAAGGGTTCAAAGGGACGAGACATTTGGTGACTCGCCGGGTCGAGAACAAAGCCCCATTGAGTGACGGCTAGCAGTTGCTGTCTCTGTCCCTTGAAGTGTGTTAGGCATTTGATTCCCTCGTGCACAAAAAAAATGACTGCTGTTGCGGGGGGGGGCACATTTGCAGACAGGCGCAAGCTGCTGTGCTCACAGATGCTGTCCCCTTCACACACACTCTGCCCTCAGCCTGCCCCTCTCTGCAACGGGAAGGAAACAAGACCCCGGATTGGGTCTCTTCAGCCTGGCACTGAGTCCCAGGTTCCTTCCACACCTGGTGGTTCTTGGAGGGCAGCCAGGTTCAAGGAGGCCATGAGGGGACGCAGTCCTCCTGCTCCTCCACAGACGGACGGGGACTTCCCAAGCCACGTGGAAGAAAAGAGGCCGCTTGACGAAGGTCGGGACTAAGACGTGCTGGAAGGCTTGTCTTTGACAGAAGGCCTCGCGCCCACCAACATCAAGGCTCGCTTCACCTCGCCGGCTTACGCTCCGACCTCGGAAGAGCCTGCGGGGGTCACTTTTTTCTGTTCTGGCAATTCCCGGCGCATTACCTGCTACACAACGGCCTGGTAACGGTAGTTGAGTAATGCGATTTTCAGGAGGGATTGAGAGCATGACTGTAAAAATAACACAGTTAGAGCCACCATGAAACCAGCTGTTTTCATGTTTAAATGGGAAGCTAATTTTGTAACAAGCTGGGGGTTAGAGAGGAGGAGGAGGAAAGGGGCGCCGGGAGCAGCTGCAATCCTTCCAGCGACTCCAAAGCACCTACTTGGCACCGAGTCTCGTTTTCGGAGGTGTTTTAACAATAACAACAACAACATCAACACAGCAAAGTCCCAAGCAAACAGGTCACAGGCCTAGCTAGCTCGCCAGGTGGAATCCCAGCTTTGCACCGTTGGATTCTGCATTCAATTCCCTCCGTCCCTAACATCCTTCTGCGGAAGAGGCTGGGCCAACAACAACTTGGCAGCAAGAGAGAGGAAGACCTGCTGGGGTTTACTTTAACCACACATCTTGTTCTTAGGCCAAGATCGTTAAATGGAACCTCCATGCCCAGAAGCAGTAGACCTCCAAATACTAGATGCCAGGACAATTGGTGGGAGAGGGTTACTGACTTCCAGCTCTGCCTGCAAGATTCCCTTTGGCCACCGCAGGACACAGGTTGCTGGGTCAGATGAGTCTTTGCGGGTCCATCAACAGGGTTCCTCTTACTGAAGTGTTTGTTTACAGCGCATACCGTTCACCATATAAAATAATGGCCTACAGCTTAATAGAGGTGTGTAGCCCAGTGGTTAGAGGACCTGCTTGGAATACCGAAGGCCCTAGATTTGGGTTCCTGGAATCACATTGCCATTGGAAGATGGCAGAGTGTTAAGGCAGAATGGGTGGAAAGCAGACAATCACAGTTTCAGGAAACAGTCAGGTGGTGTACCCATAGGAGGTACACCAGAGAAGGAACAACCTCTGAGAGGAGCTCAGAGAGAAGATACACCATGGTGCATCTGCAGCAGCACAACTAGACTCCTTCTTCTTCCCCAGCTGCAACAAAACATGTCTCTTCCGTATGGGTCTCTACAGCCACAGCAGGCACTGCAACTTTCCAACAGTTTGACTTCGCCCCCAAAGGCACACTTCTCCATTATCTCCCGAGACAGATGGATGTAAACAAGCTGAGACTGGCTGGCCGGACGGGTGGCTCTCTTGCACATTTCCGCCAGCCACCCTTCAGTCGCCACCCTGTCCCACCTTTAGAACATTGGGAAACAGTGTAATGACAAAGCCACTTCCTCCCTCAAAGGAGGTGGAGTTGCAGGCTTCACAGCCCCACCACGTGTGTGACGGCTGGAGCCCAGCCCCGCACGATTGGGAGGATTCCCAGCCGCATCATCCCCTGGCCAGCCAATCGGCTGGCTCTGGGAGCGTGGCCTGCCCTACTTAAGGCAGGACATGGCAGGGGATCTCCCTCTTCACCACCTGCCAGCTGTTCCTGCTTTTCCCACCCTCCCGCCCAATAAGGTTTTTGTTCCTTGACCTTGCTATGGACCTTGGTTGGTCGCCATTGAGGGGCCTGGTAGGAATTTTTCCACTTGGCAAATTGGCACCAGCCATTGGTTTTCACCTACCTTGTAGCAAATCATCACAACTTTCTTGGTACTGGCGGTTAGGCATTCGTATTGTTATTGTTCTGTAGATGGAAGAGGGGAAGAAGCGCCATCACCTGCCCCACATATTGAAGGGTAGTTCGATAAAGGATTCCGGGGTCCGTGGCCCTGTCCAAAGCCTAGGGAGGTGAAGGCCTAAGGCATGCCCCCTATCAGTGACCCTGGGAGAGTTCCTAGTTGATGCGCATCAGGAGGACTCACCCAATGGTGGTTAACCCTTCCCAGACTTCATGCGGACGGGCTGAACTCAGATATAGTTGGTTAGGACCAGTGCCTAAGCCAATACCGCTCATCACCTGTAACCAATAAAGTTGTGGCCTTATTTAGCCTATTAACCTTTATAATTGTGTCACGTGTCATTATTTCACTGGGGGGCAGGCAGGAACTCACCACACAACCTAGTGCAAATATACTATAGATCATGCACTAAAATGTGATGAATATTTGTATGTAAGCAGCTTTTAATTTTTATTAATTTGCAAAATGATGCAGAACTCTGGTGATCTGAACTTAAGATAGGGAAAAACAAGTAATGGAGAAAGCCAAAAATGATAGATTTATCCATTCCCTACCTGGGACTTCTAAGAGCCTCTTTGGGTAAGAAATCACCAGGTTGCCATTTTGCCCCCTGGCTCTCAAACGCACCCACAGGGCTGGGCTCAGTTCTTCCCTCCTTAGCTCCTCTCTTCCTTCCTGGGCTTCTGGCCTCCTCCTCGGCTCTTTCTCGGCTGCCGCTCACTCCTTGGCAGGAGCAGTGGGAAAGTTTGCTCATGCTGAGAAGTAGGAATCACATTTTGGTTGTTATCCTTACCCCCCACCCACCCAAGCCCTCTTCCCTCCAGCGTCCTCAGCTTGGGCTCTGCTGCAACTGATGGCCACCTGGCATTTGTTTCCCAGGTAACAAGAAGCCTTAATATTTATATCAAGTGCAGAGCGGGAAAGTTTGCATTGCCAAGGAAAGCAATAGGTAAGAAAGAGGGGCACGGCATGCATCATCCTACACACTAAAAAAGGAAACTCATTATCCAAAATGGTACCACCTGCTCAGAAGAAGGAGGTATCAGGGGAGCCCTGTGTTTTCAGAAGTTCAAAAATATATTTGGGTAGGGGGAGACTTCTAAGGTGGAGGGTGGTAACCCAGAACAACCCAGCAATGAGGGAATGTGCTCAGAGGTCATGGGGTACCGACTGACTCTTGGGAACAGAACTGGGGAGAAGAAAGTGGAATGGAAGAGGGTTTGGATGGATGGATGAATGGATAGATGGGTGGATGGGAATCTGAATAAGAGCTCTCCACATCACAACATTTTGTTGAAGGCTGCACTTGTTGTAACTGTTATGGAAGATGGGATCACAGCCTCGGGCTCCACCACTTGCCCCTCCACAGACAGAAAGCAAGTGAAAGCAACAGGTGCCTCACCTTTCATTCCTATCAGAGAAAAAGAGACACTCTTATCTGCTTGTAACATTGCTTGATCTCAGCTCCCCACCCCTTTACACGTTGCCAAGGGCTCTTTTTTACACCACTTCACTCTGGAGTAGCTTCTCATGGTTTAGCTATTCAAATTTCTGTTTATTCCGATCTTTTGCATGTGGAGTTAGTCCCACCGTTTCACAGCTAAGTAAATGTGCAGAGGACTTCAGCCCACGCTGCTTCTAAGGAAGAAGGAACAGGGAGGCGATGTTGGGTTTGTTTGTTTTGTTCTGTTTTTAAAAAAGGTAACTCTTTTCATCTATAACACACTCCGCTTCAGGATCCACCATGTCGAGGATGGAAAAGCCTGAGAGCTCCTTCTGAGGCCCACATGTCAGTAAACAATGGACATTATTTTAATTTAATTTATGCAATTATTTATCTAAATGTAATATTTATATCCCCCTCCCTTTCCTCCAAGGAGCTCAAGGCAGTGTGCACAGCTTTCCACCTCCCCATTTTATCCTCACAATAACCCTGTGAGGTAGGCAAGCCTGCAGGACTGTGAGTAGCCCAAGCTGACCTACTGAGCTTTGTGACTGAGAGGGGTTTTGAACCTTGCTCTCCTGGGTCCTGGCCTGATACTATCAAAGTTGGCATTCCAGCCAGGCAAAAGCACCCAAGGTGAGATGCAAGGTCAGTGGAGGGGTGTGGCCTATGAAGAGTTCTGGGCTTCTGCAGCTTACCTAGATGGAGCAGGTAAGCAGAGAGGTCAGGACTGCATGGTGGCATCAGTGGGACCAAGCCAGTGCACCTTTCCCAAGCCCACCACTGTGCTGCGCCATCTAGAGTTGGGAGGGTGACTTCACCTCAACACACTGGTCGCTCTTGTTGCAGGCTCCCACCATCCCTGTGATGGAAATGGATTGAGGATTAAATCTATAAATTAAAATTTAACCTCCTGTCCTGTGTATGGGAGAAATATGAGAGTAAACAGGCTGTGAAGCCCTTTTTAGCAGAATAAAACACTTACGTGCTTTTGCAGTGCGTTGGAAGCTAGGAATTAGGCAATTGCACTTTTTAGCCTTGTTTACTTGTGGTCTGCTTACCTTTCCCCTGTTTGCCCCCATTGCTACGAATAAGTCACACATTTTAGTTTTTAAAAATGGTTTACTTACATTCAATGCAGGCAGAAAATACTTCTAAGTAACATGGCCCAAAATTAGTTTCCAGAATGGAGTCTGAGCTCTGAGCAGAGCCTAGGCTGTTAGAAGAAGAGTTTGGATTTGATATCCCGCTTTATCACTACCCAAAGGAGTCTCAAAGCCACTAACATTCTCCTTTCCCTCCCTCCCCCACAACAAACACTCTGTGAGGTGAGTGGGGCTGAGAGACTTCAGAGAAGTGTGACTGGCCCAAGGTCACCCAGCAGCTGCATGTGGAGGAGCGGAGACGCAAACCCGGTTCACCAGATTACGAGTCCACTGCTCTTAACCACTACACCACACTACACCACATCTGCTCAGATTGCTGTCTTGAAACAAAGAGAGATAGCTCAGGCAGGAAGAAAGTACGTGGGATTATCTCCTTCATTAGAAATTGCCACCAAAGCGTTAAGGAAGTGACCTCATACAGTCCCTTCTACATTGATTCGGGAACTCTATGAATGCCACCTCCTTGTGTGCCTGTCTGGCAATCATGCATCTGTGATTTTGACTGGAAATCCCACATCCTGATCAGTGGCTATACTGGTTGGGGCTGATGTGAGTTGGAATCCCAGCAATATCTGGGGGGGGGGGGCATTAATGCCTGTTCAGATACAATGGTACTTAGGAACATAGGAAGCTGCCTTGTAATGAGTCAAGACCAACCCTCCATTGAGGCCAGTACTGTCTACCCTGGCTGGCAGCAGCTCTCCAGGGCTTTGGTAACCTCCCATGTAGCCCTACCTGGAGATGCTGAGGACTGACCTTGAGACCTTCTGCATGCCAGGCAAATGCTCTAGCACTGAGCTCCCAGATGTCTTTGAGCAGCAGCGATTGTACAACCAGATCCATTGTATGCGAGCAAACTTTTAGTGGTTGCTATTCCCTTTAAATAACATGTTATGGTCAGTTGACTTGCACACAGTGCTTCAGAAGCCAGCTCAGGACAGGCTTTTTGCAGAATAAATGAATACACTGTATGGCAAGTGAAAAGAACTTCAGCCATGAATGTGGATGCAGCTGGGGAGGACGGGGGAAGCAGGACTCCAGCTGTGATCTTCAGAACAAGAATAGGGGTCTTACAAGCACTCTAGCACGTCTCCTTATTCAGGAATGTCAATGGAACCAGGGGCGCAGATCCGCAGACCCAAAGCAGATGGAGCTGGGTGGCTGAATCGGCTTGCAAGATTTCCTGGAGATCTGTGGAAGTGTCCCAAGGTAGACAGGGGGCAGGTGCTCCCCCTCACCCCATCCATCCCACCTCTGTTTCGGTGCTGCCTTCCAGAGAACGGCTTGCTGGGAGAAAGCTGCTGATGGGCTCATTTCATTGAAGGATAACTGCCACCGTGCTGGAAACATCTCTGTTTGGACCGAATAAAAGGGGGATTAGCAATGAAAGGCACCTGCCCATGTCCGTGTGGAATGTGACCGGGGGCAGAGAGAGACTTCTTGAATGCAAGCAAAGCCCAGCTTTATTGTTTCCATTGTGTGTGGACACAGGATTTCTGACCTGAGAGGTTTTTCACTTCCCGGTTATGGTCAGGATTACTGCGCCCTCATGGTGCTGTCGCTGGTGGCTTTCAAACAGTATTCTGGGGGATCCTTGGCATCTTCCTTGGAAGTTTATTCAGGAATTCTTAAACATGAAGATTATTATTATTATTTATCAAATTTGTATGCAGCCCTTCATCTGAGGATCACAAGGCAGATTACAATATACAAACACAAAAATACAGAATCAATACTCCTCGCAAATGCACACAGAGAGAGACACTTTAGAAGGCCAGCACCTAAAGATGTGTAACAAAGGTGCCAAGTGAGCTTCCCTGGGGAGGACATTCCACAAAAGGGGAGCCACCACAGAAAAGGCCCATTCTCGTGTTGCTACTCTCTGGTCCTCTCGCAGAGCAGGCACACAAAGAAGGGTCTCAGATGATGATTGCAGGGTCTGTTAATTGTTTAATTCACCCTGAAATGGAGAATGCCTGAATGTGTATTATTGAAACCCTTTAATATGGGGGTTTTCCATGTGGCTAGAGTAAGCTCTCTGAGCTCCTAGTTGGGTTGATAATTAACTGTTATTGTTCTCTGCTAGCTCTGACAAGGTGTTTAACTTTAGATCACATGAGAGGCTATTTAATTGCAAATTAGCCAGCTTGGAAGGGTGGTGACTCTTGTCTTTGTTCTCACACTTATTGGGAGTAGGGGTGGGTAGATGAGCCTCTCCAGAGAGTGAATACAGCCCTATCTTTCATTTCTTATAAGATGCTGAGCCTGTAGTGGACATGCAGAAGATATTGTATGGAATTATTTGGATATATCTTTGGTGTTTCTGTTCTGTTTTGAAGAAAGTTCTGCAAGTAAACCTTTGAACAATACTCATGGGTCTGAACAATGTTTCCTTCCAAAAAGGAGTCAGGTTTTTTTTGCATCCAGTTACTTCGTGCTGCACAATATTAATAGAGTCTGGGTTGGTTCAGGATCTGGGTAGACAGGCTTCCCATTGTCAGGGCTGGGCCAGGAGCTGAGCCAGGGGACTGAAGCGTTAGTGGGAAATGCAAAAAATGGCCACCAACTTGGCTGGCTTCTAAAGAGGACTGGACAACTTCATAGAGGGCAAAAGTATCAATGGCTACTAGCCATGATGACTATGTTCTGCCTCCATAGTTAGAGGCACTAATGCTTCTCTGTCCCACTGGGAGGGAGAGTGCTCTTGGGACTTGCTCAGTCAGCCCACCTGATTCTCACAAGCCTACACAATGCCTTTGTTGTATATTTCTGCATTATGATTCATTTGGTTTACCTTATCGTCAGTTGGCAGAGCATGCGACTCTTAATCTAATTGTCATGGGTTCAAATCCCACGTTGGGCAAAAGATTCCTACAGTGCAGGAAGTTGGACTACATGACCCTTGTGGTCCCTTCCAGCTCTGTGAATAGTAAGCAGTGTACAAATCAATAAGCAAACAAGCAAGCTATGGATTTGACCACTTCTGCACAGCCAGAAATCTTCACTGAACTGAAGGAGAGTATGAAATGTCCCTCTTTTCAATAAAAATACTTTCTGCTAGAATCGCCCTCAGTCTGCAAACACTGCTGAGGAGGCTGCTGAGAAGAAAACCCTCCCGCCTAGAACAGAGTGAATGTTCTGGGTCTCCACATAAACACACCTTCTCAGGCCAAGCAGGTATTGGATTCTGGGAGTTTGTACCAATTTGGGATTTGTTTCCGGAAGTGCAAAAGTATTGTTTTGCACTATCTCGCTGCCCCGTGGCAGGCAGTTTTTTGTTTTTTTTTATGGGGTCTGGTTACTCACGAGGAGAAAATACTGAGGCCATATGGCTGTGTTGTAATTCTATTTATTTACAAAACAAATTGAGCAGGGAGAAGCTGGCAGGCATCCAGGCAGACACAGCAAGTCCTTAAAAGCAGCAGCGGTTTCCCCAAAGCAAACCCTCGCAGCTTCCCGCAGGGCTCATTCCGGCTGGCCAGCTGCAATAACCCAGGCTTCTGTCTCCTTTGAGGGGCGCACCCAAAACGTAAGAGCTCTTTCCTTCAGTTCACACCTGAGCAAGCGCAATGTGTCCCCCAGGAGCAAGCACCTGCTATCAAATCTCAGAGAGGCAAGCATATCTGAGGCATTTAGCGCCCACCAAGGGACAACTTTAGCTACCAGATAAGCAAAAACTTAAGGGCAAAGGTGATCTCGTTATTTTGCAAGACCCACAGCTACGGTATGGTTCCTTTTCTGTCCGTCTCCCACTCTGCAGGCTGTACTCTCAGCTCTGTTATGATTAGAAGAGCGCCAGGAACCGCAGCATGCTCAACGAAACTAAGACTAAAACATATCAGTCATACCCCCACCAGCGCTCCAACAGACAAATTAAGTAATGAAGAGAAAGCCAAAATAAACCCGAGTCAGAAAACCGGAGACATGACACCATAGCTATTACTTCCATGTACAACATACCAAATCTCTTTCGTTAAGTTCAACGCAATGTCCTAAAAATGCTTGGCCTATGCAGGGTGTGGGGGGGGAGTGCTTTTTAATTATTATTTTTTAAAAACATCCCCCCCAAAATTGCAGTTACTTTTTAATTATGTCTTCTCCCTCTTTGTTGCTAGCTAAATAAACTAGAACATGGAAGGAGAACCAGCGGGAAAGAGCACCCATTAAAGGCGCACAATTGCACATAGAACCTAGGGCTTGCTGATCAGAAGGTTGGCGGTTCGAATCCCCGAGACGGGGTGAGCTCCCGTTGTTCGGTCCCTGATCCTGCCAACCTAGCAGTTCAAAAGCACATCAAAGTGCAAGTAGATAAAAAGGTACTGCTCCGGTGGGAAGGTAAATGGCGTTTCCGTGCGCTGCTCTGGTTCACCAGAAGCAGCTTAGTCATGCTGGCCACATGACCCGGAAGCTGTCTGGGGACAAACGCCGGCTCCCTCGGCCTATAGCGTGAGATGAGCGTGCAACCCCAGAGTCAGTCACGACTGGACCTAATGGTCAGGGGTCCCTTTACCTTTACCAGGAGTTTGCTTAATTGAAAGCAAAAATGCAGCCGCTTTCCATGAACTAGATTAATTCTCTCTGTGCAACGAAACACGTCCCCCCACCCCCGCTCCAAGACGAGCCCAATGGCACAAGAGGAAGGGAAGACATGATAATAAATACATCCAAAGGTCAAAAGCCAAGGGGCTAACACCTGTCTGACTGAATGCACAGAGAAGTTAATGGGAGGACTCCGAAGGCACCTTTAATCTCATTCAATAAAGTAACTTGCCAGGTGCAAGTTGGCTTCCTTGTAATAACAATGACTCTCTACGAAGAGGCAGAGATTGGCATGTCCAGCGGGACTGTCTGTTTTAACGAAATTGCTGGTTGGGAACACGCTGAGGCAATTGTGGTTTGGACTCTGAACAAAGAGTAACAGTTGCAAAGGACCTGGAGGACTACGAGAACACTCCGGAGTCTTCCTCCAACAAAAACACTTGCAGGACTTCCCGGAAAGCAAGGGACACTCGTATATCTGCAGCCTCACAAGGCACAGCGGTTGGGGTGGGAGGGCAGACACGTTTCTGCACCAGCCTGGAGCTGGCAAAAGGGATTGGACCCAAATCAGGCCCTGGGATGTCATGTGACAGCCAGTGGCGTAGCGTGGGAGGTGCAGGGGGGGCCGGCCGCACCAGGCGCAACATCTGAGGGTTAGGGTTAGGGGGTGCAAATCCACGGGTTAGGGGGCGCAAATCCACGGGTTAGGGGGCACAAATTACTTGCCTTGCCCCGGGTGCTGACAACCCACGCTACGCCACTGGTGACAGCAGCGGGGCTAGCTCAGGATGCAATTGATCCTTGGCCAACTCAGCCTCAAGCCTGAGGTATCCTCTGAGGAGGAACAGGGGAGTAGGACCATCAACCCTGGTGACCCTGGAAGGCTGTAGGATCCTAAAAAATCTTGCCGTGGGACTGGAGGAGAGGAGGGAGCAAGTCAGCTGCCAATATGCTTGGGTAGCTCAGCCATGGGGCACCTGCTTGGATCATGGTGGAGACCCCAGCATCTATATGTGTTCCCAATATGACCTGTTCCATTCCTGAAGAAGCAACATTCCTTCCCAGCTGCAGTCTTCCTAACCTTGGGACAGTCAACTGTCTCACTCAGGTAACAGACGCAGCAGACACAGGTGGTGCCAGGCATTTTCTAGTTTAGCGTTCTGGAGAGGAAACAGCATTTGTCATCATACAGGGTGTTTCCCAAGGAAACACATTGATTGTGCAAATTCTCCCCATCCTGCTTTCCCTGGCTACTGATAGTTCAGACCCGCTTCTCCTCTGCATCTTTCCTGAATTCGTCCTATTGTTTGCACACATTATGCATTGTAATCTAACATATTTCCATTTTGCTTATCAAAGGTATTGATTAGGGGAGTCTCTGAAGGGACGCATACCAAAGGAATTAGACAATGGTATATATCACAAAACTTTCAAACATCAAACGACAGTACAGTGGTACCTCAGGTTACAGACACTTCAGGTTACAGACGCTTCAAGTTACAGACTCCGCTAACCCAGAAATAGTACCTCGGGTTAAGAACTTTGCTTCAGGATGAGAACAGAAATTGTGTGGCGGCAGCGGGAGGCCCCATTAGCTAAAGTAGTACCTCAGGTTAAGAACAGTTTCAGGTTAAGAATGGACCTCCAGAACGAATTAAGTTCTTAACCAGAGGTACCACTGCACATCATTAAGGGTATTACATAAATGATAGCATTTTCCTGTTATAAAATTAACGTCACAGAGCACCGTCCTCCCCAAGTCCAGTCTTTCAGGTTGTGTCTTCTTCAAGCTTGATCCCTATGCTGGCTGGAGTGGAAATGGCCTTTTCTCATTCCCCTCAACCCCACAGCAGTTCTCTCAAAAGCGACTAGAACTTACAGCCCTTTCAAGCATGAAAACCTCAGAAAACAAGGAACTTAAAATGTTGGGGACATCCATTTTAAAACTTTAGGGAAACCTCACTCTGAACTTGTTCTGAAGGTTTCGGGGCCTTACGGAGTGGGGACACAACCAATATCATGCAGACTGAAGTTCTGAGGTATTATAAGCTAATTGCCCATAATGGCAGCTGCTGCCAGCCTCAACTCTCCCACTAAGCCTGGTTAAAGTATGATGCAGAAGTGGATTACTAAGATTAGGAAGTGGACAGAATGGCGTCATAATGCCGTAGAGCATGGCTACATGATGCAGCAACAAAACTCCTAGCACATTTGCAAAGCTAAGCAGGGTCTGGTATGGTTGCAATCAGATGGGGGACCTCATGCATTGCATGGGGTTGGACTAGATGACCCACGAGGTCCCTTCCAACTCTACAATTCTAGGATTCTGTGACATCACTGGGGGCTAGTGAAGGAAATTTAGTTTGAGGGTAAGTGAGGGCCATGATTGAACATTTCCCCAAGAAGCACCAAAGCTCACCACAGCATTTTCAGGACCGCCCAAAACATTCACACAAATGAGGAGTTGTTTTGACTTAGCCTTACTTTGCTAAGCTGAAGTGTCTTTCCTGGTTTCCCACAGTGTGGGTTGGCCAAGCATTTGGGGTCAAACCATCCTGACAGGAAAATCCAGCTCAGAATTGCTGGGGAAATCAATCAAGTTCAAAGAGAGGGGTGGGGGAATCCAAGAGATAATGCTTTTTTAAAAAAAGAAAACCCACCATCTATATGGAGGAGTGCACTGGGTCTGTATCTTCAACAATGAGGTTTTGAATTTCCTTGATGCATTTCCTCAAACTTTATAAGGATACATGATCTATAAGTCTCCCTTTTCGTTTGACTCATCGCTCAAGTCCCTGGCCGGCCATAACCCACCAACTGCTCCTCATGCACAGCACGAATCGGCCTGCGACCAAAGCAGGCTCGGACCACCAGGAGAACGACCATCCTTTCCCATCGTTTTAAGCGGGGATGCTCTGAAGGGCCTTGGTGAGAAAGCGAGAGAGCTGCCATATCTCATACCGACGGCATGTAGCCCGCTCCTGACTCGCCTGCAGGAAACAGATGTCACCAGTTAAACAGATCATGAAAGCTTCAATCGCTTCCTTATGGCGCAGCCTGGCCGGCTTCGCCTCTCTTACGCCCTCACCACTGGCGGACGGCTTCAGATGCTTCGTTCCTTTTCGGGAGGCAGAGGAGGGGTGTGTGTGTGATGATTCCTGGGAAACATTTGCCCAGGGAAAGACATGCAAAAAACAACAACCCCTAAACACACACACACACACACACACACACACACACACACACACACACACACACCCTTGATGCAAGCAGCTGCTCTTGGATCAGGAGATATTGCAGAGTCTCTGAATTCCAGCTTCCTCCTCTCTCTCATTCATTCCTAACTCTTCCCTCCAATATGGCCTTGGCCCCTGGAGGAGAGGTGAGCAATAAAACAGGATCCAGAAAAGAAAACAGCTGGCTGTCAGCGCCTCGTTAGCTCCTTGGCTTCCCCCGGCATTGGGACCCATAATCTCCGCTCCCCACTCCTCCCACCCCAAGGCATCCTGTCCATTCTTCTCATTCCAGGGCCATAAAGGGCGGGAAGATGTCCACCAGGTCCCACCCAGCCCTGAGCCGAGAGCCAGAGATGTGCGGTTGCTCCCTGCTGTGGCTCCTTCGCCACTGCAGAATGCAGAGTGCACACAGCCCACAGCACACCCATGCAGTCGAATGCTTTGCAAGTCTCTCTTTGGAAGCTAACCAGCTGCGCCTTGATGCTGGCTTGTACAAAGATATTCTCTTGAATGTGTGGGGTTTCTTACTTTATTTCTATTTATTCGATTGATACAGTGCCCTTCATCAAAAGCTGTAGCAAGTTAACCAGAAGATCTTCAGGAACCACCAACCTAATCAATCACCAGACATCAACACCGAGGCAAAACACTCCATCGGCCAAAAGATTACAACTCACTGAAGGCTCAGGTGATAGATAGCATTTTTTAGCAATAAAGAAATTCTTAATTAAGATATGTGCATTGCTTTTTTAAAAAAACAAACAAACATAATGTTATTGCACACTTAACAGACTACAGTATATTGCAAACGTAACTTTTATACACACCGGGAAACTGAAGAATTTGTGCGACTCTATTTATTGCAATATTTGCTTTATTGCGGAGGTCTGGAACCAAACCCGAAATATCTCCTAAGTATGTCTTTATATGCACCCCAAAGAACAAAGACCATCTTGTCTATAAATTTGTGGAAGACTATTGCAGAGTTTATGAATATAGCATGAAGAGCCTTTGGCAATGAGACTTTGGGTTGCGAGTGCTCTGGGAGTACATCTCTCTGCAAGATTTGTGGTGTTACAAATGCATCTCTGTTTTTGTCTACAAGATGCTGGAGGGTATGTCTACATCGGACTTCTGAATGGGCACGACACAGATCTCAGTGGAGTGGAATGATGAAGCTCCGGCAGCCAGCTTGTGTGCAGGAGGGACGACCGGTCTTTATGGCTGTTCAGGACCCACCTCTTAGGACCCACAACCACGTCTGCTGGACATAGTCAAAAATCTCTGAAAGGGTTTGCATTTTCGAGCATTTAAAATGTACATCTCCTGCACTAATATAGGGATCAGGATGCAATTATCCTCCAGATCTTGCACTTCTCTGAATGTTGCAATACAGTTCTCAGCCTCCAAAAAAATGTACTCAAGACATCCTTTCCCAGCATATGGCCTGAAAGCTTATGGTGCCGGCATCTTGCTTACGCTAAGAAGGTCTGAGTCTGGTCAGTGCCAATATGTGTGATGATGATGATGATGATGATGATGATATTTATTTATATCTATCTATCTATCATCTATCTATCTATCTATCTATCTATCTATCTATCTATCTATCTATATCTATCTATTTATTTATCTATATCTATCTATCTATCTATCTATCTATCTATCATCTATCTATCATCTATCTATCTATCTATCTATCTATCTATCTATCATCTATCTATCTATCTATCATCTATCTATCTATCTATCTATCTATCTATCTATCTATCTATCTATCATCTATCTATCTATCTATCATCTATCTATCTATCTATCTATCATCTATCTATCTATCATCTATCTATCTATCTATCATCTATCTATCTATCATCTATCTATCATCTATATCTATCTATCATCTATATCTATCTATCTATCTATCTATCTATCTATCTATCTATCTATCTATCTATCTATCATCTATCTATCTATCATCTATCTATCTATCTATCTATCTATCTATCTATCTATCTATCATCTATCTATCTATCATCTATCTATCTATCTATCTATCTATCTATCTATCTATCTATCATCTATCTATCTATCTATCTATCTATCTATCTATCTATCATCTATCTATCTATCTATCATCTATCTATCTATCTATCATCTATCTATCATCTATATCTATCTATCATATCTATCTATCTATCTATCTATCTATCTATCTATCTATCTATCCATCCATCCATCCATCCTGCCCATCTGGCTGAGTTTTCCCAGCCACTCTGGGCAGCTTTCATTAAAAACAGAATAAACAGAACATTAAAAGCAGAATAAAACTTCAGACATTAAAAACTTCCCTAAACACCGTGTGACTGCCTGAGAACCAGGTGTCCATCACCTTGGACTCTGTGATGGAGAGAAGCTGGGACATAGGTGTGAGAAAATAAATAAGAGCATAAGAGAAGGCTGCTGGGTCAGGCCAATGGCCCATCGAGTTCAGCATCCTGTTCTCACAGTGGCCAACCAGGTGCCCGTGGGAAACCAGCAAGCAGGATTTGCCCACAAGAGCAACTCTCCGCTCCCGTGCTTTCCAGCAACTCATATTCAGAAGTACTTCTGCATCCGACCGTGGTAGCAGATCATAGTCAGCATGGTGAGTAGCTATCACTAGCCGCCTCTTCCGTGAATATGTCTTATCCTCTTTTAAAGCCATCTGAGTTGGTGGCCTTCTCCACCTCCTGTGGCAGTGAGTTCCAAAGTTTAACTACGTGCTGTGTGAAGAAGTATTTTCTTTTTATCTGTCCTGAAAATAAATAATATGATATAAAATTGAAATGAAATGCATATTCAAATACAGGCAATTCTTGTTTTGTGGGGTGTGTGTGTTATGTTCTGAACTCCCGTGTGCATGGGTGGGGCCCATGCAAAGTGTTCTGCCCCACTGCAGCCCTCTTCCGCCCTTTTAGTGATGTTTTAGGGTTCAGCACCATTCGCACATGCGCAACCCCCATTAATCAGATGCACATAAATCAGGAGCTGCCTGTATGGATTTTGTGGCGAAACAGATATTTAAATCCATTTCTTGCATGAATTATTTGTTGTTGTTGTTGACAGCTGAATGTGGAAACGGAATAGAACAGTCCGAATGAGCACATGCAGCAAGAAGGAGACTGGTCCACCCACCGCTGGTTCCTCGAGAGGAAATGAATGAGAACATTTCTTTGGCATCTTATTCACAAGGGCTCAGGCCACACAACACCTTTAAGACTGAGAATATTGCGCCATAAAGCATGCGTAATACTGCAACATAAAAATGAGAATATTAGAGATATAAAACACGTTTCTAAAATAGGCCTGCAAAAAGCAAATGGCTTCTCGCTCCCTAAATGGTTGCCCACAGAAGAATGTCTTGAAGGAGATTTTCATTACCCTCAGGGCTTGGCAAGAGCAGCACTGTGGTAGAGAACGGCTCCCTGGAAGGAATGTGGCTCAGTGGCAGAGCATCTGAGAGCCAGCGTGGTGTAGTGGTTAAGAGCGGTGGACTCGTAATCCGGTGAACCGGGTTCGCTTCCCCGCTCCTCCACATGCAGCTGCTGGGTGACCTTGGGGCAGTCACACTTCTCTGAAGTCTCTCAGCCCCACTCACCTCACAGAGTGTTTGTTGTGGGGGAGGAAGGGAAAGGAGATAATAATAATAATAATAATAATAATAATAATAATAATAATAATAATAATATTTTATTTATACCCTGCCCTCCCCGGCCAAAACTGGGCTCAGGGTGGCTAACACCAGTAAAATTACAATAAAAACATAATAGGGGGAGGGAAAAAGATTGTGAGCTGCTTTGAGACTCCTTAAGGGGAATGAAAGGTGGGATATCAAGTCCAAACTCCTCCTCCTCCTCCTCCTCCTCTTCTTTTCTGCATGCAGAAGGTCCCAGGTTCAAATCCTGGCATCTCCAGGTAGGGCTGGGAGGGGTTCCTTGTCAGAAACCCTGGAGAGTTATGCGCAGTCAACTAGTGAGCTAGGTGGACCAATGTTTTTACACCAGGTTGCTCACCAGGGCAAGATGGTTTGAGCATATTACACCGATCTTGGTCCGACTGCATTGGCTGCCAGTTGGTTTCCAGGACCAATTCAGAGTACTGTACTGGTTTTGATCCAGAAGCTGTATGCTGGCTCCCTCGGCCAATAAAGCGAGATGAGCGCCGCAACCCCAGAGTCAGCCACGACTGGTCAGGGTCCCTTTACCTTTACCTTTTAGCCTCCCCAATGCCCCACCTCCCCTCCCTCCAATGAAGCAGCCGTGATTCAGCCATCCAGAGATCACATGAGTGCTGCTGCACCAACCTGCCATCCGCTATTGGGTAGGGTGGATTTTGTTGGTCTGAGACAGAATATTGCAGATGGTCGGGTGGCAGAACTGGGCAGACCTTGTGCAGATGATGGTGGGACTGAGAGTTTTCAGGGCCTCCATACCTGGACAGAAGATGCAGACCGTTGCTGTTCTCTCCAGATCACTGGAATACAATGTAGGGCTAGTTGACAACTTTACGCTTAAGAGAATGGTTTGAAACACATAATTTCTCAGCTGTCCTTTTTTAAAAAAAACACATAAACGGGGCTGCCAACTTTTAAACTGGCCATCGTAGTGTTGTCTTGAACATCTGTTTGGACTGCAGCAATGAGCAGGTGATCGTGGTTTATCTCCAGTTTGTAAAAAGCTGTGCCTGCTTATTTCTGCACACCAGACTTCTGTTAAAACACAGGAGGAAGCCAGCTTGGTTTTTTCTCTCTAGTCAGTTGGCAAACCTACGCACAAAGATGGAGGCCGTTGGCAGGGAAAATGGTCCATCTCCTTAAGGCTGCTGCACAAATCAGTAGATTTTCACGATTTCCAGGAAGTCTGGGTCCTAGGTGCCATTGTGATGTCTCTAACTTCCATCTTAGAGTGATCATTTTAAAAAGAAAAAAGAGAGCGTCAATCCAGAGTATAATAATCCTGGACAGATATAAACTGGTGCTTTTGAGATCTGAAACGGCTTGAGGTTGCCTACATACAACATTTTACTCTGGAATCAATAGAGATTGAATACTTGCTTTTTAAAATGTTTGAGGTTTTACTATGTTTTTAAATATGCTATAAGCTGCCCAGAGGGGCTGGGGAAAACCAGCCAGATGGGTGGGGTGTTAATAATAATAATAATAATAATAATAATAATAATAATAATACATGGCCCACACACAGAATGTAGATCTACTGCATGTTTTTTTATGCCCCGGAAAAGTGCATCTTGAGAAACTGTGTTTCATCCTGAAAACAAAAGCTTGTGGCAGATGGATTCGACATTCCCTGGCAGTGCGTCCATTTGAAAACAGATGTGGGCGGTCTCAGCAACAGAGGGGGAAGATCACCACCTATCCAATGATGTTGTGGGTGGGCATATACCAAGATCACCACTTCCTTCTCCACTCACCTGCAGCAAGAGATAGGTGTAGATAACCTATGAAGAAACCACGCCCAGCCTTGTACTTGGTGGGATCTGGACTCAAACCCAGACTGAAAGCAGCACGTTGAGGATGAGCATAAACAATTCCGTATTGAGAAAAGCTGCGATTTTCTGCTACAAATGGGTCGGTGCGTGTAAGCAGCCTGAGGCTGGCAGTCTGACCAGCTGCACCTGACATCACCCGTGCATAAGTCATAAGCAGGAAGGACAAAAGGACTAGACAAACATGCTGTCTTAATATATTGTGCTTATCTGGCAGTAAATCCAGAGCAAGTGTTGGCAATCCTTCAGCCTATTCAGTAGGTTCCAGATGTATTGGAGAGGCCTGCATTCTTACCGCCTCAGCTTAACCCATGCCGCACTCAGCCAGGACTGCTGAGTCCGGCGTTCTCCGCTTTTGCAACCGATGTGCTTCGCAAACGAGTCTTATCTTTGCTGACTCGGGCACTGTTTGGCTTGCTCAGCTTCTTGTTCGATTCCAGCGGTGCTTGGTCCACCCACATGATTTTGTTCCTCCTGAAATTTCTGATGGCATCACATTCCCCGGTGACTCCCCAAACTCCCTGCAGCCATAGCAGCTCTGTACTAAGCAATTGTGCTCTGCAAACAGAGGAAATGGCTCCCTTCCCGCACTAGACATGGTGCGGTCATTGATGGGGATATTTGACATGAATGGGTCGTCCGCTGACCTGGGGGCAGCGGGCAATGCCGCCTTTGCTGTGTTGGTTGCTTTCTACCTTGGGGCGATTTGCTAGAAGAGAGGCAGCAAAGTTGGGAGTTCATCAGAGAAAATCAGCAATATCATTTTACGTAGTGTGCATCTGGGAATGGTGAAAATAGCTCTTCAGCCCTTAAATGTCACAGTTTTTGCAGCCTCAGTGGCTCCCAAATCAAGGGGGGGGTTTCAGGGATTAAAATGAAGGGCAAACAGGGTAGCCCTCTGCTTATGTTCTGCCAATTCACCCTCACCAGGGGTGCCAGTTCCCGGGGGCCGAGCTCTTTGAGTCAAATTTTTGCCTCAAACAGGATGCCCCTGAAATTTGAAAGAGCAAAGTCTACTCCAGGTTTTGGGAAAGGGCTCTTTCCACACACAATGGCCTGTTCTAATCTGGGTCTCCCCTTACGTGGAGGAACTCTAGGCATGTTTCTCAGAGAAAAAGCGGGGGAGATACATTGGTCATGCATACACAGAGTCAGCCCTTTCCTGGCCTGTCTGAGCATAGTGGGTGACAGTTTCCACTGCGGGTGTCCCTGGGGGGGGGGGCTTGTGACTACAGTATGCATCAGTGTCATGAGCGGGTCTAATCTGCAACCCCCCATCCCACATTCTTTCTATGTATTGAGGGTTGTTGCAGATATTAATACTGTGCAGCATGAAGTAATAGAATGCATCAAAGCCGATTCCTTTTGGAATAAAAAATGGTCCAGACCCATAAATATGATTCAAAGCTATACTAACCAGAACTTCTTCAAAACAGATACAAAACGATAAATGAAAATCATCCAGAAAGTTGTATAAAGCATGCACATATTAAAGCATAGGTTCTTCTTCTGAACAATATAACATAATTATGATCAGAGCAAAAATCAAAGTTCTGTCTCTCCCATAGCTTGCATTGGCCTGCATCCAGTCTAAAGCTAACCCCTCCTGGACAGGTATTATTACTACACCCTTTGTTTTCTGTGGCTTCCAGAAAGAGACCTAAAAGGCAAATCTTCAAGATGAAGATTTGCAACTGAATACCTTACACACATGATCTAAAGTTAAACACCACAGGAAAGCTAGAGGAGAACATCAGCAGTTGATTATCATCCTGTTAGAGCTCAGAGAGCTTCAGTATGCTTCAGTGGAATTTTCCGATGTTAAACCCTTTAGCAGTATACATTCTCCATTTCAGTTCATAATTAGACAATTATTCTTAACAAGGTGTTGTGTGAACTTTCCCATTTCCTTTATCAGAGATTTGCCAAAGAGAGCAGAAAATGGCTGATGCCCTCCTAAGTGCTCATGACCTTCTGCACCTTATTACAAGTTATACGACTGGCTGTAAGTCTTGAGATGCCTGGCCTGTGAACAGAAATTTATTTTTGCTTTCCTGCCTCTATTCCCGTGACTGATCTCAGCTTCATGTTTATGATCCTTTCTGTGCCCTCCCCACACCAACCACAGATTTTCCTGGCATCTGCACCCTCTCTCTCTCTCTCTCTAGATTGATTGATTGATGGATGGATGGATGGATATAGTACTTGATGCACTGAAATTTACAAACAGTTAAAAATATTTTATGTGCCTTGGTGATATTGCACACATTTAATGCTATTTAGGGCTTGAATTATGTTTCTAAAATGTTGTCCAATTTGTAAGCATCGTAAAAGAAAGTTATCTTGGAAATAACAGCAGGAAAATTACAGTCCTGGCTTCCCGTTGAGGGGGGCACGACCCATAGTGGTTCCAGCATCTTTGTGGTGTGGTTTGTGACTAATATAAGCCATGAGTTACAGAGCTGCAGGGTCTTCCTGGGAGTAAACTCCCCTCTTCTCACTGCCACCCAAAGCAATGTTTGAGGTGATGCTTAGTGGGTTAACCACAAAGCATGAGCTTTTGCAGTGGTTCTAACAGAGAGATGGAGTGAATGAGAGAGAGGAAAAGAAATTTGCACATTATCCAAGGCATGGAGCCATGGTGCTGACCCGGCACGCCTGCACACGCACACAGACACACACACCCCTGCGCATTCCTCAAGCCAGTTTTAAACCAAAGACTATCGAGTAAATGAAATCTGGGATTTAGCTGCCCATAGCAAACATCACTGTCCCTCCTCTAAGCAATGGCTGTGTTAACATTTATAGTTTAACATTTATAGTTTAAAAATTTCAATGGGTGATTGCTTAGGGTTTGTGCAGCCCATCCTCACAAGAACTTTCTGAGATGATATGCCCAACTACACAGGCAAGGGAGTTGAGTTTATGGGCCGGTGCCCACGTGTTGGCTTACTGCCTGTTGGCGACAGCATCCGGCGACTTACTTCATCATCAAACCTTTATTGGCATCACATACATTCAGAATAAATAGGCAAGTGCGATCTCATTGCCATTTCCACAGTACAGTGGTACCTCGGGTTACATACGCTTCAGGTTACAGACGCTTCAGGTTACAGACTCCACTAACCCAGAAATAGTACCTCAGGTTAAAAACTTTGCTTCAGGATGAGAACAGAAATCGTGCGGTGGCGGCATGACAGCAGCAGGAGGCCGCCTTAGCTAAAGTGGTGCTTCAGGTTAAGAACAGTTTCAGGCTAAGAACGGACCTCCAGAACGAATTAAGTTCTTAACCCGAGGTACCAATGTACAGTCATTTGCCAAAGGGAAGAAGAGGCGAGCAATCTATTTCATCTCTGTGGGTCTCCAGCAAGGGCAGGATCCTGTAGCATACTTCAGCGACAAAAAAAATCAAATTGAGGAACTTAGCTACTGTCTTGGTGAGCTCCTGGTCTCTCCCCTGTAATAAGAAGCACATAACCTCCGTCTCTGGTTTCCATGTTGGAATACATAGATGGTCTAGAAATTGTTGGTTGAGATCATCATACATTTTACATTTAAGGGCCGTGTGAGCTAGAGTTTCCACCATCGCATGGGCAGATCCTATCTCCTTCTGCCATACCTGCAAACTTACTTGTATGAAAGGTCCTCTAGCCCAACCCCCTGCATTGATGGAATCTCAGCTAAAGCATCCCTGATGGATCTCCATCCAACCTCTGCTTCAAAACCTCCAAGGAAGGAGAGCCCGCCCCTTGGCTGTTGTTTTTCAAAGATTTGTTAAATACCTGGGAACAGTTAGTCAGGGAACCTCCACATTAGACAATGGATCCATTGGTCCATCCAAGGATGGGAGGGCAGAGCACGGCAGAATGACAGTGCCATTGATCCACTGCTGCTGGGAGGGAGCTGCAAGCATTGGTTGGGTTCACTGCCCATCTCCTCAGCATCTCCTGGCATCAGAGGTGCTTGTTGCAGGAGATATCACCACTACACTGAAATAAACATCCCATATGAATGCTGAGGCCTCTGTGTCGGACGGCCTAACTAGCCTTGCTTAGACCTTTGAACAACAGCTGCTTCTGTAGCCTCCTGCTTCAAAGCCTTGTGTGGAGCAGATTCCATCCCTTTCTCCAGGCAAATGGTTTGACTCCTTGCAAGTGGAAATGTTCCTCTTAATGCAATACACTTTGCTCAAACGAGACACATCGGTGCAAACCGCAGTTTATCGGCCACAAGCAGCTGTCAGCATCAGTGTGCGGCATTTAACCCAAATTGACCTTCTTACAGGTCCGACCTCTCGCGCCGGCTGCGGCCCCCTTCTCTGATTATCAGTGACAAGGGGAAACAATCATTCTCCATTTTCTCCATGACAGCCTCTTAAATATTTCATGATTCTCATTGTGTGTCTCTTCTCCTTTTTCTCTCCTGGCAAAACAAACCCGGCTCCTTCAGAGTCCCTCCTGCGTGTCATGTTAGCTGTCGAAACCTGTTACGATCTCGGTTATTCCCCCCCCCCAGAAATGCCTTCCAGTTTTTGTTCATTAGGGGAGTTCTCAAACTTTTCCGGAGTGGGAGATCCAAAGCGGAAACTACATGCTGGTTTTGAAGATAGATTCTGGGTTGCTTTTCACTGAAAAGTGCACCGTTTTCCATTCGAAATTGGAGCCCTGGTGGTGAATTTATCGACATAACCACAATACACCCATCTGCGAGCACGTAACATAGTGATGTTTTGAGCGCAGAATCTAACTTCACACAAAAGGCAATAATGGCGCTCTCACTTCAGCTGGGTTACTAATGCCAAATCCAGCATGGCTCACTTGCGTTAACTCCTCTGCATGAGTGAAAGCATCAGATGCTTGCAAAGGTAACGTAGGAAAGGTTCAAAGGTGATCTAGGCCTCACGTAGTCAACCATGAAGACAACTTAGAAGTTTCTCCTAACTTGTGGGGGTTTTTTGCTGAAGACCTACAGCCAATCTATACCATGGAAAGTCTTGCTCAGTCCTGCCAGTCGTGTGTGTTTGGAGCATTTCCCCAGTTGCATAAGCTGTGCACACACAAACACAGGCTATGTTGTAACTGATGTGCAAGCCTTGTTTACATGAGGCTGAGTCAAGCAATGGGAGCGTTTACTGTTATGCCCCAGTGTACAGATCCCCCAAATAAGGAAGAACCTTAACCATTTGGGGTGGCAATGATAACTGTGGAGTCAACCAATATCTGCCTAAACATTCCCTCCCAAGTCTTTGCCTGTACGGCTTTGCCTAGGGGCTGGCCCAGGAGAGTACTGAAGCTGTGCATTCACCAGGGCCTCAAATAGGCCACAAACAACTCACCATCCCAACAGTGACATAATTTTGCACTTTGCAGAAAGGATGTGAGAGGCTCGGAGAGACAGAAGGGGTGAATTAGCAGCTTGTACACTCACTTCTTAAAGATTAAGGAACATGTGGTGGCATCCAGAATCTGAGATCCAGAACTCCTCTGCCTGATTCCTCACGTCACCATCAACATTATTACTGTTATTGTTATTATTACGTAATTCATTCTGAGGGTCCAGATGTACCTTGAAAAATCTGCAAGTAGAGGCACCGCTTCTACGCACACACATGGCACAATAGAGCCCTTCTGGGCATGCGTGAGGTGCGCAGAGAGCTTCTGTGCATGAGCATGCAGCAAACCCCAGAAGAATACACTTCTGGGTTTGCTGCGTTCTCAACCCAAAAGTTACGTTACCCAAAGGTAACATAACCTGAGGATCCACTGTATTATTACAAAGCTTTAGGTGAAGAGGAATGCTTTTGCTTGGTGTCTAAAGATATGTAATGAAGGCGCCAGGTGAGCCTTCCTGGGGAGAGAATTCCACAAGCTCAGAGCCACCGCAGAAAAGGCCTGGTCTCACGTTGCCACCCTCTGGACCACTTAAGACCTTTCCACTGTGTACCGATGGACTGGTGCTGATGGGATGCCCTTAACTTTTTGTTTAAAAAATGCATTTCCCAGTAAAAATGTTTTCTTTTTCCAATTCCTTTGCTGATAACAAAGAACAAAAGAGACCAAACTGGAAACCTGGAAAATTGTATGCTGAAGAGATGCACACACACACACACACACAAACAAAAAGAGTAAGGTTTTTTTTTTACATTCATTTTATGTATTCGTACCAATTAGGAAGTCCTTAATTCTTTCTTAGGTGCAGGTAAGGAGTCCTGTAGATTATTAGCTGAAACACAGAATATGAAGTTGCATAAAAGTGTTCTGCAGATTCTTTACCTTTGATGGCATCATGTTCACGAGTTGTTTTTTCAGCGATGGCCAGAGTCCACAGATTTCTGTACCGCAATATAAGAGCCGGTCCATCTAAAATCTTCCATTTTTGTACGATGGATAATCTGGCCATAGCCAGCATCCAAGTCAATAGCTCTTTTGAAGAAAACTTCTTTCAAGCTGTCATCCCACATATTTATTAACGCAAGATGCGGGATTACCTGGATTTCAGATTTATATATGCTCTCAATTTATGGTGTGTGGTTGTTGTTTTTTAACTAAACAGTGTGGACCTTCTCAGTCCCAAATATGCAAAAAACAAAAACAAAACCCACCAGTGGCCTAGCGTGGGTTGTCAGCACCCGGGGCAAGGCAAGTAATTTGTGCCCCCTAACCTGTGGATTTGCGCCCCCTAACCCCCAGATGTTGCGCCCGGTGTGGCCGGCCCCCCTGCACTCCCCACGCTACGCCACTGAAACCCACCTTTAGTCAGATCAAAAAACAGCACCAAGCCAATGGAAGCGAACTCTGTGTATCCAAAGGCATGCTTTTGAAACGTATTCCTGACTACAAGCAAGGGATGCACAACAGAAAGAATGTAAAGGATCTGGTGTGTAGCAAATAACCTGATGCATTTGTCTGCATTTCCCATTTTAAGATTGCCCCGTCCTCCCATCCACCCCCACAGAGAGGAAGAGATTTCCAAACACTCCCCATCTGCTCCGATTCTTCCCAATGCTGCAGTGCAATCTTTGCATCTTCTTCTCCCGGTCTCAGTTGCTTGGTGCAAGGCCCTCCCGTTTCTCCGTAAACTCCAAACAGATTTGACTCCAGATCTTCAAAGGGGGTGGGTGAACGGGACCAGTCCCAGGCTGGGAGTTTGCAGAGGGTCCACACAACCTCTGTCCGGGAGGGGGAGGGCAGTGCCCTCCAGCAGGGATCAGAGGTGGGGTTGCTCGCTTCAAACCACTGCCCACGGGCGTTGTCTCTGCATGCGCCATCGAAAGAAGGTGTCAGCAAACAACAGAGCGAGCAGGCTTCAATTAGGATCCTGGCAGGGAATCAGAAAGCCACGTTCTGTTATGCTGCCAGGTCAACAATGGAGCCATCAAGCCATGCCTGTGAGGCGCCAAATCTATCAGCTTCCCCATATGGTTGCCATCTACCGTGAGCCATTTCCTGCCAAAGCAGAAAAGCCCTGGCTCTGCCCCCTCCTCAATCTCCAGTCTTGCTCTACAAGAAGTTCCATGGATTGTGTGTGTTCGTGTGTGTATTAACTTAGGGCCAGTTCAGTTGTGGGATCATCTTACCCCATCTATGCCCACTCGACAACTTAGACCTTGGGAATGCCAGCTACAGGTGCCACATAATGCACGTTCTGCAATTGTAAGAAATCCATATTTTAGTGTGGCAGCATCTTACAACTTGGAACTCCCTGCCTGTTGATGCCAGGCAGTGGCCTTCGCTGTACTTCCCCCTGTGCTTTCTTAAAACACTTTTGTTTCAGCAAACCTACCCACATATAAAAGTTATGCGTCTTTTAATCTGTTTTTTAGCTTACTGCCAATTTTCATTAGTTTTCAATGCTTTGACATGCAAACCCTTCAACGTGTCTCCAATGAAAATAGGGAAGTCCAGTTAATAATAATAATAATAATAATAATAATAATAATAATAATAATAATTACAATAACAACAACAACAACAATCTTATTATTTATACCCTGTCACTCTGGGAGGCTTCCAACATATACAAAAACACAGTAATACCTCTGCGAACGTCCATCTCGTCTAGCGTCCACTTCGGTGAACGGCTGTGGCAAACCCGGAAGTACTGAAATGGGTTACTTCCGGGTTTGCCGCTCGTGCATGTGCAGAAGCCCTAAATCGCACTTAGTGCATGCACAGAAGTGCAAACCGCTCCGCACACGTGCACAGACACGGCGCTTTGCCCTGCATCCTTTTCAGCTAGCAGCCGGGACTCTGGAACGGATCCCAGTCACAAACAAGGTATGGCTGCAAAACTACACAAGGCTGCTTTTAGATGTCTTCTAACAGTTGTACAGTTACCCTTATCCATTTGGTTTACTCCATACCCTCCAACATTTCTCTGATGAAAATAGGGACGTCCTAGGGAAAAGCGAGACATTTCGGGATCAAATCAGAAACCGGGACGGCTTATGTAAATATGGGACTGTCCCTGGAAAATAGGGACACTTGGAGGGTCTGCACATGTGTGTTTTAAAGCTTTTATTGATAATGTTTTATTTTTTTGTAAACCAATTTGAGATTTTATTACAACCAAGCAATGTGCAGTTAAACAAACAAACATTTTTAAGAAGGCAGGTAAACTGTGCAGAGCAAATGGCTTTCCCTTCTCTGAAGGTGATCTGAGGAACACCACCCCAGATCTCCCAAGAAAACACAAATCATAAGAATATGATCACTGGCTTGCTGGATCAGACCCACAGTCCATTTGGTCCTGCGTCCTACAGCCCACAGACACCTGCCAAATGAATCTTGGGAGCTCACAAGCAGGATATAAGTTAACAACCTGCTACTGCTTTTCTCAGGAGGATCCAGTATTTGGAGATATTTAACTGCTTCTGAACATGGAGGTTCGATACAGAGCTGTTGTTCTGAATAGATTTATCATCCAAGGATTTGTTAACAGTGGTGCCCCGCAAGACGAATGCCTTGCAAGACAGAAAACTCGCTAGACGAAAGAGTTTTCCGTTTTGGAGGTGCTTCGCAAAACGAATTTCCTATGGGCTTGCTTCGCAAGATGGAAATGTCTTGCGAGTTCCTGCTGGTTTTTCCCCTCCCCCCCTTTTTCTAAGCCGCTAAGCCGCTTATCAGCTGATCCGATCAGCAGATAAGCCGCTAAAAGCCGCTAATAGCGCTAATCCGCTAATCCGCCAATGGGCTTGCTTCGCAAGACGAAAAAACCGCTAGACGAAGAGAATCACAGAACGGATTCTTTTCGTCTTGCGAGGCACCACTGTACTTTTTTTTTTATAGCCATAATCACATCTTGTGGCCGTTTGCAAAGTTCATTTCGCATGATGTGAAGAAAGAAGTTTCCTGTTCTCTTCCACTCCACCCCCCTCACCCCCAACCTGGAGATGAACCTCTCTGTGGTATCAGGAGGTCAGGAATGAAGCGTTAACAGGACTTCCTATGCTCTGTTCCAAGAGGCAAATCAGATTCAGACCAGCCATTTGCATATGTTCACATAATCCTTTATGTTAGTCATGAGAAAGAGTAAAGAGCGATGGCTAACTAACACATGTAAGGCGATAAAAGTCCATTCTCCTGATTCATGCTACCGGTGATCGAATTGAACTTTATGATAACTAGTAAACTCAGCAGTTTTTTTCCAGGTTGCATCCTTGAAAGCAAAGACTGCGAGAGATTTCCCTTGCTCCAGGACCTAAACCTTTGCCATTCACGTATTCTGCAGTACCTTGAACTCTTCTGGAATTCCTGGTGCTTAATATAGTCCCCTATTCGGCCACTTAAATGCCTCTTTGTGCCTATTCAGACTTGGAAAAATGTTGACCCTGGATATATTTGTGTTGGCACCATCTGTAAGAGTGTTATGCCAACAAGTGAAGGGAACTGAATTTCAGAAAGTTAATGGTCGTGGAAATAATTTTGCTTCTTGACTGGCTGTGGGCCTGGCTCAAGAAATCTCTTTCCTCACCAGCGCTGGGTGAAAAATAAATATTAGGGCCTCTTCCAAGTCCTTTATGGGTGAAAGTACAAAGTTTTCTTAGACTGAGCTGGGTTATTGACCTATCCAGTTGAGCACTGTCCATTCTGTCTGGAAGCAACTCTTCAAGGCATTGGCCAGGAGTCCTGCTGCAATGCTTAGCTGGAAAATGTTGGGGACAGGAAGTGAGCATTGAATATTATGTTCTGCCTTTATTCCCATTGGCAGTGTGGAGAAGAGGATCTTAGTGTAATACTTAGTTAGAACATCTTGCATCTTGAGTAAGGATGGGGCAGAGATTTGATTCAGTTTGCATTTAAAGGTAAGCTTACCCTAATTCACAGTTTCTGAAACAATATGTGAATCAAAACACACCAAACGTAAATTTGCACTCGCTCGAATTTTTCAAATGCAGCTCTCCAACTAAACAATTGTTACCAAAAGATGCACATAATAGGGGGAAGTGTGCATAACGATGAACATATTGGTGAAATCAACACTGAAAGGTGCTTTCTGTTAGGATAAATTGCTTGCAGAAATGTGTGCATTAGTTAAAACTGCCTAGTTATGTGTCTATTGGGGGGGGGGGAATCACAGTAAGACGCTGAGGAATTCTCATGAAGATTAAAAAAACTTTTCTTTTTTTGCAGAAATGTGGAGAAGTGGGTTTAAGATTTTAAAAACGAGGAATGGAGAGAAAAGAAATGGACAGAGCCTTCCATCCCTAATCCTGAGGCACAGCATACAATTATAATATGAAATCAATGATCGCCTAGTCCAACCCTCTGCCATTGCCCCAGTGCTGTGTTCCCAGGGCAACTCCTACCTTGAATCAGAGTCATAGTCTCAAACGGACAGGGACTAATAAAATGCCACACCCACACCATACATTTAAAGCAATCAGCCCTGAGTGCTCACTGGAAGGACAGATCCTGAAGCTGAGGCTCCAATACTTTGGCCACCTCATGAGAAGAGAAGGCTCCCTGGAAAAGACCCTGATGTTGGGAAAGATGGAGGGCACAAGGAGAAGGGGACGACAGAGGACGAGATGGTTGAAGAGTGTTCTCGAAGCTACCAGCATTGGTTTGACCAAACTGTGGGAGGCAGTGGAAGACAGGAGAGCCTGGCATGCTCTGGTGCATGGGGTCACGAAGAGTCAGACATGACTAAACGACTAAGCAACAACAATTTAGCATCCACTTAAAGCAAATTGTGGGAACAGTAGTTTACCCCCTTTGCAGAGCTGCGGTTCCCAGCACCCTTAGCAAACTGCATTTCCCAGGATCCTTTGGGGGAGGCCACATGTTTTAATATAGTCCAGATATAGTCGGAAGCAGGATCTGCGTTCTCTTTCCCTGTCAGAAGTTTTGAGGCTGGGTTTGCGGGGAGGCGGCTGACAGCCTTGCTCTGCGCTGATAGACACCAACACAATCTCTGCCCTGGGAGATGCAATTTGAGAAAAAGAGTTCGCCTGGTGATGTGGAGGTAAAAAAAAATTCCTTGCCTGTCAAAGAAATAATAAACAAGTCTTCCCCCTCTCCCTCTCCCAGGATGCTAAGATGGGGAATGAGCTCCTCCGGTTTCCTGAAAAGGGCTACGCTCTTTGAGAGCCGAATGGAGGGTGGCTTTTTCATGTTCTCATTAGCTTCTCCATATTGCTCAGCTCAGCCTATCCCCCACAAGGGACTCTTCTGAAAGATTTGCCCTGAGATTTGCCCAGACTCTTCCCTTTTCTGGGCAGTTTAGCATCATCTCCATTTTCAGGGGAGGAAGAGAAACATTTCATTTCTTCATTTCACAAGCTGTCACAAGTTCTTAGCGTTAAATGTCTTCACAAACACCCTCCATTCTGCGAAATTGTTCTCCCTGCTCAGAGATTCATGGATATTGGAGCTTGAAGGTGTGGGGAGCAAGGTAGCATTGGCAAGTGTGGGAATCTTCCCATCTCAGCCCCTCCTCTGGTCCGAAATCACCATGAGGCAAGATCATCACAGCAAACTCTTGCTTTGGCCCCCGGATCACTTCATCAGAGGCACAGCACTGTGTCACGCAGGCAAAAGTGGGCATAAATCCCAGAGAATTGAATAAGGAGTGCACATGCTTTAATGCAGAGTGGTGGGCATAAATTCTGCAGGGCTTTACAAAAGCAGCAGAAATACAGCCCTGCTTTTCAGAGGGGCGTAAAACCTACACAACGCTGAAAGTGATTCATGGCACCATCGTGGTGCTAAATCATACGAGATGGAATAAAACAGGCACTGAGCAGTTTGGGATTAAGGTTGCTTTGGGTTGAGTTCTGCAGGACACACATATTAGTGAGCTTCGAGACAAGATCATTTCTGCTCCCCAGCAAGTACAGGATTCTAGTGTGAAGGTAGCCTAGCTGGTGCTTTTCCCTCCAGCTGGAGTGCACCAGTGTGAGAGTCAGTGTGGTGTAGTGGTTAAGAGCAGTAGATTTGTAATCTGGTGAACCGGGTTCGATTCCCCACTCCTCCACATGCAGCTGCTGGGTGACCTTGTGCTAGTCACACTTCTCTGAAGTCTCTCAGCCTCATTCACCTCACAGAGTGCTGTGGGGGAGGAAGGGAAAAGGAGATTGTTAGCCGCTTTGAGACTCCTTAGGGTAGTGATAAAGCGGGATATCAAGTCCAAACTCTTCTCTTCTTCTTCTTCTTCACCAGAGTGCAGTTCTGGCACTTATCAAGTGGGTGCCATTGTGGGCTGGCATTCCCCCTGCCTGCTTCTTGCCTTTACATACCTCTGAGAAGCCCATTTCAAGTCAAAATGGAAGCTGGCAGCATGTACAAGTCTACAACTTTTTTTTAGATTTATGACTCCACGTAGCTCCTAGCTAGATTTTTATGTGTTGTTGTTGTAAATTGCAAATTGCTGTGAATATGTGGAGAAATGAATTTAGGACTGGAAAAATGAGAAACCGATAGAACCAAAGCGGTATATCCACCCATTCCTAGTCTGGGGAAATCTTTAGTGCAGTTGTACCTCGGTCTAAGAACAGCCCTGTTAACGAATGATTCGGGCATCGCACTCCGCAAAATTGAAAGCAGGTGTTCCGGCTAGCGAACTTTGCCCCAGAAAATGAACAGAAGCTGACCGGCGGAAGGGCACCGGTGGAAGGAAGCCCCGTTGGGGAAAGCGCGCCACAGTTTAAGTATGTTTTCGGTATAAGAACGGACTTCTGGAACAAATTAAGTTCGTAAACAGAGGTACCACTGTACTTGTTTTTTTCCTGATTATAGGAACTGGCCATAATAGTCATAGAAGGAAGAGCTGAATGTTTGTCCAATGACTTGCCCAGTAACTCACACCTCCTCTTTCAGTTCCCCTTGATGAAGTGGCAGACATGACCCTCTCTTGCACAAATTTTGCCAAAAGGGAACAAAAATCTTCCGTCACAACAGAAGAGATACAGGAGGCCTCTTTGAGTGCCTTTAATTCTGTGTGCTGGAGGGATAGCTCAGTTGGTAGATCACGAGACTCTTAATCTCAGGGTTGTGGGTTCAGGCCCCATCTTGGGCAAAAGATTCCTACATTGCAGGGGGTTGAAATGAAGGAACCCTCAGGTTCCCTTCCAATTCTATGATTCTATGAAAGGACCTGCTTTTCCCAAACTTTAAGTACAGCCTCTAGCTAGGGAAAGAATTCCCCAGTGGAGCTGAGCAGGCTTTAGTGGAGCTGGGGAGCTTTATTCACCAAAGAGCAAGGTCATGATGGCTGCTTGTAGGTTGACAGTGCTTAGATTTCCACCACTGACTCACACATCAAAGGTTTTATGTTCCTTTATGCTAATGTAACTGTTCCTTTGATGTCGTCATCGCCATCAATGCTATGATTAGCTGGTGGGGCCTTTAGAATTTGTTTACTGGAGCTTGATGGGCAGGGAATGGCAGAGCTGGGGGAAACCGAGACTAGTCCCTTTGGCCACCTACGATACGATACAATAATCTTTATTGTCATTGTCCCATACAGAACAACGAAATTGAAAAACCTGCATAAAACATTCAACAAGCCTGCTATCCCAACCTGGTTAGCCCCCTAAAAACTCCGATACCCCATTTTTAAATACAATATACTCCCATAGAGACTCCTTACACTACGTTTAAAACCAAAATCGCATTTGGGTGGAAACTGTTTCTCAGGCGGCTAGTCCGAGTCTTTATAACCCTGGACCTTCTTCCAGAAGGCAGAAGCTGAAAGAGATCATTTCTGGGGTGCGCACTATCCTGCACTATCTCTGCAGCTTTCTTATGGCACCTGGAAGCATAGATTTGATCCAAAGTGGGAAGAGTGCACCCAATTATTCTCTCCGCAGTCTTTACAACCCTGGACAGCATTGTTTTTCCCCTGACCCAAACCACACACACAGACCATAAGTTAATATACTCTCAACAGTACAATGGTAAAATGCCATCAACAGGTCCTTTGAGAGATTGTTTTTCCGGAGGATTCTCAGAAAATATAACCTCTGCTGTGCTCTCTTCATCAGGCCTTTGCTGTTTTCTCCCCAGGTTAGGTCATCTCTCATCTGTCCCTCGCAGATCAGGCCACGGAAAGAGCCACAGGCAAGGAGAAGTTGCATTGCCCAGAGTACATGCAGATAATACAGCTCTTGCATGTATCACTTAAAGAATCTGGTTTTATGGGTGAAGGTACCGACCTGGTTCCTCCATATGGAGGGCAATCCAGATTGGCCTGAAGTGCCCACGGTACAATGGAGCCCCATATGCCCAGAGCCCCTCCCCCTGGGCACTGAACATCAACTGGTGGCTGTGTGGCTGGTATGCATGTCATCAGAAACAGTGGGGCTTGCCACTGCTACCCACAACCCCACCACAAGTGTTCTCAATGCACGAAAGGGTTCGGATGACACCACCACTCCTCATGCGATCTCTAATTCCCTGGGTTTGACTCAGAAGGAAATGCCTGCTTTGAATTTTTTTATTTTTTTTATTTTTTAATGAACCAAAGCTGCAGACCTGGGGAGAAAGCAGCTGCGAACAGGCAGCCGATAAAATATGAGCTAGATAAGGAAGAAGCTTTCCACACAAAACCCAGTTCCCTCCTTGCCTTCACCCCCAAAGCTTTTTACGGCCAAAAATTCAGCACAGCCTTCTGTACAAATGATAAAACCACAATAAAAACACCACGATGACAAGATTGTCTGGCTTGGAACGAAATCCTGTCACGGGCCCAAAGATAGCACTCAGTAGTCAGATCCCGAGAGCGAGAGGAATCCCCTCTCATCCCAAAGAACATTCAAAATACCAGGCGCTCTAAAAGCAACAATAAACTTCCTGCGAGGTGCAGAGCAGCTCTAACAGTTCATTTAAACGGAGTATTTACTCGAGGTGCCGCCGAAAGTTCACCTGAAGTGGCGTTTGAAGCAAATTTTGCGTGTGTCTGTTTCTCTACCCCTCTCAACCAAAACCAAATGAAGAATTTCTTTCTTTCTTTTTAAAAAGATTTTTATAGCAAGAAAAAAGAAAAAAAAACACAAATACCAAATTACACACAGGAATAACCATAGACACATAATTTTCTTAGCAAGCAATAAAACATATATTGGTCTTAACACTAAAGACCCAACCTCCCATCTATTCCATATTTCGATTTCATAATACTTATTGCCAATACACACTTTTATCATAATGAAACTTTTTCTTAATATATCTAATTTCTTATATCTTGCAACTATTACTGAAGTGCCTCGAATGCTGCAACAGAATTTAAACTACCATATTTATTTTTCAGATATTCTTTGAAAACCTCCCATTTTGAAACAAATTTCTGTTTTGATTTATTCTTTGTTTTTTCCTGATAGACCATCTAATTCGGCACATTCTGCCAGCTTTTGGATCCAATCTTGTATAGAGGGGATTTCATTACTCTTCCCAAATGAAGGATTTCAAGGTGCTGGTTCGGTTTTTTTAAATACATCCCTCACACCGCCGCCCTTCTCCCCTTTCCCCCTCCTTGCGAGGGGAAACGCAGTTGTAAAACTCAGCTGAGGAAACGTTAGCAACTTGTCACCTCGCAGCATGGCATGCCGGGAAGCGGGTTGACTTGGCAACTCGGCTAGTTAAGCAAACTTGACACGTGAAAGATACCAGGCCCCGGGCCTTGAAATCCGGACAAAACAGCCCGTGGAGATGGCTTTGGGGAATTCTCCCTTACAACCTGGGGAGGGAGGGGGGGGCCTGGCTGCAAAGCCAAATGAAATACCGCAAGCCAAACCAGGGTAAACACTCGGGCCTTTCAGAGCTCCTCACAAAGAGCAGATGGGGCGGTGGGCTGGGAAAAGAGGGGGGGAGAGGAGGAATTCGGTGGAAAGGATACTTGGGGAGGAAAAATATGTAAACAGGTCTGAGCGATACAGAAGTGGGCGGAGGCGGCAGAGCGGAGCGGTCTGCCTAGTCTCACGAACAACTTGGTGTCCGCTCCTGCTCTCTCAGGCTCGTGTGGCAATGTCCTTTGATACTACAGCCTTGTGCTTGAAGACATGAGCTGGCCTGGTTTCCATAACACTGTCATCTTCAGCCTTGAGAATTTGGCACAAAAGCAAAGTCAGCAGCAGAAGAAGGAAAAAAGTGTCTTGTTTCCTAAGTTGGCCGAGGCGGCTCTAATTCCATCTGGCTGGGGCCAGCTCTTCTGGGTTTTGCCCCGGGGGCAGCCTCAAGGTCTTGAAAGTGGCCAGACTGGGCCTGCGCACTTCCAAGCCCCGGAAGGTGTTTTCACTACTTGGGGTCCGAGAAAGGTGTGCCCCACCTGTTGGAGGTGCAAAGTGTTAGGTATGGTGATTTAATTCACTGGAATTGGTAATGCTTAAATGCATTACCGCGTGTTTGATTCTGGAATGTTCCACAGTAACTCTCGTGTGATTGGTTAACTCTGGTCACATGGGAGGTACCTTATGAGATTCTCCATTTTGTTTTGCGTGTGAGCGACTTGACTGTAATGGCTGCATCTCCATGAGCACTGAAGTAGAGACACTGTTAGATCTCGATCTCTCTCTTAATGCAATAGAGGAGAGGAGTGCTGATGTTTCTGTGTGAATGCTTGTGACAGAAAGAAGTGCATAAGTTGATGTTCTCCCAAAGAAGCAGTCCGGAGAAGTCTGCTGGAAGGAGAAAGTGGAAGCGTCTCAGAAGGAGCTGCACAGCCTGGCTGGATCATGGACAGAAGGCTGAGCGCATGGAAAGAGAGAAAGACACAGTTTGAATGTTTAAGGAAGAAACTGTAATCTCCAGCTAAGAAAAACGTAAGGCCATGCTTGGATAAGCACGTGAATGCAAGTACTTTGCACATATTCTTCTTTTGCTATATTTTCTGCAAGTAAAAGCTTCTGAATACTTTAACAAGTGCTCGGACATTGTTTTAATTTCAAGGAAAGAATTAGTATTGCATACGATTTGGCGTCCTACCTGCAGTTTAGCTACTCTGCCAACACATGTCTCTAGGATGTCTCTAGGAAGGCCACAAGCCGTTCCAACTGTTGTGAGTCCCAAACAACTGGCATTCACCGTCATAATCTCAATATAGTCCCGATTTGTAGCCACTGATAGCCTAATCCTCCACAAATGTGTCTTGTTCTCCTTTAAAACTATCTTAAGCTAGTTGCCATTACTGAATCTTGGGGCAGCCAAGTCCATAAATTAATTCTCTCCTGTGTCAAAAAGTACTTTTTTTTTTTTTTGTCTGTCCTGAATCTGTTGCCAAATTATTTTACTGGTATAATCTGAATTCTTGTATTAAAAGCAAGGGAGAAGGACCATGGGCACTGATAACAGATTCACTCCCTGTGCAAATAGCAGCTTCAAAGGAGTGATTTTCATCAGGACCACAGCAGGAGAGGAAAAGGTGAAATATTCCCCCTTCCCACTTGCTTTGATACCAGTCATGATCAGACTCTCTCCCTCCTCCCTCCAGCGATTTGCATTTAAAAAAATGTACACACAAACTGCAAAAATACATTTAACGTCATGTTAAATTTGGCTATTGCTTTTAAAATGAAGAAACACCCCAGACTTTTAACCTTCCCTTTCTTATCACTTATGCCATTTTGTTGCTCATCCATCCAGGGCCCCATCTGCACGCTACATTTGAGGCACTATTATACCACTTTAAGAGTCACAGTATCCCCCAAAGAGTCCTGAGAACTGTGCTTCATTAAGAGTGCTGAGAGTTGTTTAGGAGATCCTTATTCCCTCCACAGAGCTACAATTCCCAGAGCAGTTTTAACAATCAATCCTTCTCCCCAGGCAACTCAGAAAACAGTAGCCCTGTGAAGAGAATAAGGTGTTCCCTAACAGCGGTCAAATGCCTTCTCTACATCTCAAGAAACACGCACAGCTGGTTTTCTTAGCAAAACCCATAATGTTTATTAAATATGATGTGTGGAGATCTCTAACACAGCTAATAATTTCAAGATTGCCAGGAACAGTATCTTGCAGCTGTCAAATGCCAGGAATGTTCTTAAATTCCTCCTGGAAGTTAATAATGCAGGAAACAGATGCACGTCACCGGGGCCGGGGGGAGAGGGGTGCATTCCACAAAAGGGGAGCTGCCACAAAAAAGACCCTGCCATGGCTCAGTGCCAACTGGGTGGCACCCAGTGGCTGCACCACCACCAAGGCCTCTCTGCCAATTGTAAGGCTTGAGATGGTGATCCTAGAGGCTATGCTTGAGGCAGTTTGGAAGCCACCAAAAGCTGAATTGAGCACTTGGGACACATGTTGCCTGACCCCCCTGTAGAGTCAAGCAAGTTTACCTGGGCAGGGAATATGCAGAATGAAAGCATGACCAGCAGACAGGAGCAGCAGCAGAGTAGAAGGGAGGGAGGACATGGGGGAAAAACTGTACCCTGTCAAGGCTGCCACTGCTTTGTAGCAGTCTTTGGGAATCATTAGGCAGATAGCTCAGGAAACACACTGACGTCTCTGATTAATCTGCTGATTAGTAACATCCGTAGTCTATTTCCTGGGCATGTCAGGACTGGACAGGGGAGAAATTCTGTTTGAGAAACAGGCCTTCCCACAAAAGGAAGGGCAGGCTGGACCTCAGGATAACTGCAAGAAAAGAGAAAAACTTTGCTTGCAGGGGATTTCCAGAAAGTTGCATTGCTTTTAAGAGAACAGCTCGTTGTTCGGGGAATGCCAGAGGCAAACACGTATGAAGAAGGAGAAGGAAACAAAGAAGCAACTTTCATATAAAGATATTGATCTGCAATGAAGCGGCTTAAAGAAACATAGGGAGAGAGCTGTGATAGCAGCACAGAAGAGGCACAGGCGCTTCTCAGATGCTCAGAGCATTGTGCGCTCTTATGCACAGGGGAAGGCCCGTAGATCACTGGAAGAACAGCTGCTTTGCATGCAGAAGGTTCTGAGTTTGATTCCTGGCATCTCCAGGTAGGGCTGGGAGGGACCCTGAAGAACTGCTTCCAGTCGAAGTAGACAATACTGAGCTAGAGAGACCAAAATCTTGACCCCACATATGGCAGCTTCCTGTGATCCTATGTGTAAGGGAATAATTCCCTTTCAAGACAATGGGGCTTACTGTACTTCTGAATAAACCTTGTGCTGCACAAGACTTATGAAGCTGATTGCTCCATTTGTAAAAGAGAGAGAAGCTACATGTCTATGAGAAGGAGTTTGGACTTTGCATACCTTACTCAACATTGGCAATGTTGTGCAAAATTCCAAGTTATCCTCAGGGCAAATTGGTCATCTGACCCATTCATTGGGAGCTGGGCTGTGAATAAAAAGACACACACACACACACACACACACACACACACACACACCACCCACTATGAGTAGGATAGTCATGTGCACTTTGAGGACCTGGAACAACACACTAAACAACAATTCAGATAATCATTTGCTACAGCTCTTTCTAGCTGTACCAATGAAAGGCTGCACATTTGAATGGTCTCCCAAATAATGATGATGATAACGATGGTTCACTGAACATAGAAAACGACTAAGATCATGAAATTGTAGCCTTAGCATGCTAACTTCCTGTGTGCATGTTATATTTATGTGGGGAGCATTCAAACACGCAACCCTACCACCAACACCTCTAGCAGAGTCCAACTGCTACCATATGCCTCTGCAGATTGTGTGCAATCGCCATGCAATAAAATAAAATGAAATTGCAGGTTCTGCTCATGGCAGACAAGTTAGACAACGAATTCATGTAGTCCATTTACATTTAGGCCCTCCTATAGGCAGCATGCGTGGATTCATTTGCTCTTCACAACAACCTTCTGAGGTGGGTTGGGCTGAAAGATCAATGGCCACCACAAGATCAGTTGGTGAACTTCACAGCTGATCTGAGAATCTGGACCCAGGAGTCTCTGCTTTGAGGGCCCCAACCACTCTTTCCACTATACCACACTAGTCATAAGCCAAGGCAGCATGACTGCATGTAGCATTGTGCAGCCCATCCCTAATTTGGGAGGTGGGTTTCATTTCCCTGCTGTTTCTTCTCATTGGTCAAGGTGAATGTTTAACTTGGGGTGTTTACAGAGCCGTCTCTACAGAGACTCAGTCTGGACAGTAAGATTGGCTGGAGACATTAACAAGCAAGGACCCTTGTTTCTGAAGTGCGGGATTGTGTGTGTATTGGAGCGAGGGAGTGAAAGCTCCTGAAGGACCCACTTCAGGGCTCGTATTGGATATTTGATTTCTTCAACAGCTAGTTTTTCTACAGCTAAATGCAATGTTTATTTCCAACAAGTGGCTGAGGGAGGGGAGGAAAAGGGAGGGGAAGGAAGGACAGTTATTTAATAATTGTGCAACCTTCAAGAAAAGCCATAAATTACCCAGCTCTATCTGTCACTATAATTTCCAGCCGAAGTCCTAATGAATCTTTCCAAACAATAGTGTAAGGACAGGTCGGGAAATGTATTGGACCTTATAAGCACTTGGGTAAGCAAAGCCGAAACATTAATAATAAGCGAAAGTCGCTGAAAACCAAAACTGTGCCAACAGAGGGGGCCGGGCCGGGCTGCCAAACACGGTTAAAAAACAAAACAGAAACCCCAATTTCACTTAGTAACTGCCAGCCGAATTCTCCCAAGGGAATGCTGGAAAATCAAAGGAAAGAATTGGGAAGGGAGCTGGGTTCTAAAGACCAGCCATGCAAGGAGGGGAGCCTGTCAGGTTCGCTGCTGAGCAAACCTGGGGAACACCATTTTGCAAAGCCTTCTGCGGAAAGTAGGAATCCGTTTCCAGAAACTTTGGAGACCATGAAAAACACAGGTGAGCTCCAGCAGCATATCTCTATTTCCTCACATCCA
Organism: Podarcis bocagei; assembly: GCF_964188305.1. Lineage (NCBI taxonomy): Eukaryota > Metazoa > Chordata > Lepidosauria > Squamata > Lacertidae > Podarcis > Podarcis bocagei. The sequence goes on from NC_138128.1 coordinate 9,342,233, forward strand.
GAAACGCAAGAAGGGCTTTTACTCTTGCTAGAAGCTCGGCCTTGCCCTCACTGGTTCTGGAAGGCTCCTATAGACGGGTCCTGTACGCACAGAGACTTTGCGCCTGCTCATTAGGGGAAATAGGAAGCCTCGAACATATATTTTTTAGATGTCCTTTTTATGTTGAGATTCGTAGAGACACCATTGATCCTTTGCTGAAGAGGCTCGCTGATCTTTCAGACAAGTCTAAACTTAAATCTCTCCTCTTAGGCAAAGATCACAAGAATCTGGTAGCCAGATTCTGCGCCCAGATTTGTAGGCACAGGTCATCCTCTAGAATAAAATAGCTTACTAGGTGGGACGCAAGCAAAGCTGTTATGAGAGGGTTTCTGATACAGCAGAATACGATTAAGAAAAAATTTTGGAATGGGAAAAAAGATAAGATATTAGAGAGGATAAGAGATGGAGAGAAAAAATTAAGACTGAATCCAAAATCAAAGGAGATTTTAAGAGAAATTAAATTCCACCAGTCACAATATACGAAATTGATTAACCAAGAAGTGGAATGGAAAATTAAACAAATGAAACAAAGATCTTTTGAATCAGCGAATAAATGTGGGAAACTGTTGGCTTGGCAGTTGAAAAAGAGACAAAAATTAAACTATGTTACCAACTTAGAAGTTGAAGGGAAAAACATTCAGAAACCGGGAGAAATTAGAAAGTGTTTCCAGAAATACTTTAAAAAACTATATACCCAAGGGTCTGAGGAAGCGACTGAGATAGAACAATTTCTGAAAGACAATGGCCTACCAGAACTATCTCAGGAGAAGAGAGTAATCTTAAATTCCAAAATAACACAACAGGAAATTGAGGATGCCATTCAGAACATGCAGCTAGGCAAATCTCCAGGCCCTGATGGACTTACCTCCAAGTATTATAGGACGTTAAAAGACTACCTGATACAACCTTTAATGGAGGTTTGCAATCAGATTATGGGGGGAGGGAGGGCACCAGAAACGTGGAAAGAAGCATTCATCACATTGATACCTAAAGTGGAAACTGAAAAGACTCAACTTAAGAACTACCGTCCCATCTCACTCCTAAATGTGGATTATAAAATATTTGCAGACATTTTGGCAAATAGATTTAAAAAAGTACTTAATGAAGTGATTCATAAGGACCAAGCAGGCTTTCTCCCAGGCAGGCATTTGTTTGACAATACCAGGAATATTATTGACATTTTGGAACTGTTGCAAACAAATATTAACACCAAAGCAGTGCTTATATTTATTGATGCAGAGAAGGCCTTTGATAATATTTCTTGGAAGTTTATGAAGGAAAATTTGGAAGGGATGGGAGTGGGACGGGGGTTTGAGAATGGAATAGATGCAATTTATTCAGAACAAAAGGCTAAGTTGATAGTGAACAATGTGGTGACAGAAGAATTTTACATTGAAAAAGGAACAAGACAGGGGTGCCCCCTTTCCCCTTTATTATTTATTTCGGTCCTGGAGGTGTTGCTGAATATGATTAGGAAAGATCGGCAGGTACAAGGAATACGGGTCGGAGCGAAACAATACAAATTGAAAGCATTTGCAGATGACTTGGTTTTGACATTACAGGAGCCAGAAGCTAGTACAAAAAGAGTTTTAGAATTGATTCAGAAATTTGGTCGGGTGGCGGGTTTTAAGCTGAATAAACAAAAAACTAAGGTTTTAGGGAAAAATTTGACAGCTACTGAAACAGAGGAGTTTCAGAAGGAAACAGAACTAAACATTGTTAAAAAAGTGAAATACCTGGGGGTCAATCTGTCCTCTAAGAACTTGAACTTATTTAAAGATAATTATGAGAAATGTTGGACAGAAGTCAAAAAAGATCTAGAAATCTGGTCAAGACTGAAACTATCCTTGTTAGGCTGAATCGCAGCTATAAAAATGAACGTTTTGCCAAAAATGTTGTTTTTGTTTCAAGCCTTGCAGGTTGTGGACAAAGTGGAATGTTTTGGAAAGTGGCAGAAGGATATATCGAAATTTGTTTGGCAGGGCAAAAAGCCCCGAATAAAGTTTAAAATACTAACTGACGCAAAGGAGAGAGGGGGTTTTGCCCTGCCAGACTTAAGGTTATACTATGAAGCTGCTGCCTTCTGCTGGATGAAAGATTGGATTCTGCTAGAAAACACTGATGTCCTAGATCTGGAAGGCTTTAACAATTCGTTAGGTTGGCATGCGTACCTGTGGTATGACAAGGCTAAAACATATGGAATGTTCAAAAACCATATTGTCAGAAAAGCAATATTTATGGTCTGGGGAAAATACAAAGACTTACTGGAAAGTAAAACTCCGAGGTGGGTCTCACCAATAGAGGCCAAGGCTCGGAAAAAACCCAATATGGAGGCCGGCTGGCCGAAATATTGGGAAATACTAGAAAACATTGGAGGTAATTGGAGGTTGCAGAGCTTTGAAAAATTAAAGGGTAAGGTGCAAGATTGGCTTCATTATGCCCAAATTAACGAGGTGTTTAAGCTAGACAAAAAAATAGGATTCCAGGTGGAAAAATCGAAACTTGAGACAGAGTTGTTAGAACCAAAGACCAAGTTATTATCGAGAATGTATAACTTGCTGCTTAAATGGAATACTCAGGATGAGATAGTCAAATCAGCCATGATAAAATGGGCTCAGGACATTGGTTACAATATCATGTCGGAGGACTGGGAAAGGTTATGGACCACCGGTATGAAGTTTACTGCATGTAATGCTCTGAAAGAAAACATCATGAAAATGGTATACAGGTGGTACATGACCCCAGTCAAGCTTGCTAAGATATACCATTTGTCTGATAATAAATGTTGGAAATGCAAGGAGGCTGAAGGGACATTCTTTCACCTGTGGTGGACTTGTCCAAAAGTGAAGGCCTTCTGGGAAATGATTTACAATGAGTTAAAAAAGGTGTTTAAGTACACCTTTCCTAAGAAACCGGAGGCCTTCCTCTTGGGCATTGTCGGCCAAAAGGTGTCAAAGAAGGACAGAACGTTTTTTATGTATGCTACTACAGCAGCAAGAATTCTTATCGCTAAGTATTGGAAGACTCAAGATTTGCCCACACTGGAAGATTGGCAGACGCAACTGATGAACTACATGGAATTAGCCGAGATGACTGCCAGGATCCGAGACTTGGGAGAAGAGACGATGGAGGAGGATTGGGAAAAATTTAAAGACTATCTACAAAAACATTATAAGTTATATGAACTATAATATGCCGCATGATTCAGAAGGTTAGCCCCAGTAATGAAAGTGGATTTTATATGAAATTGGATAACATCTTTGAAAGAACCAATGTTTAAATTGTTAAAAGTGATAATATGTTATGTTTTTAGAGTAATTGGAAAATAAGGGATTTAAACTCAAATTCTAATTGAAAGTACAAAGAAACACGCGAAACAAGGTTACAACTTGCTGATTAAATTTATTGATAAGAATGCATTATGCGGGAGATGTGGGGAAGTCCGATAGAAGATGAAATAAGTTGTTGGAATGGTTTGATTTTTTTTCTTTTTCTTTTTATCTTTTCTGTTTTTTCTTCTTTCTGTACTATCTGAAACTGGAAAAATGCAATAAAAATTATTATAAAAAAAAAATAGAATAAAATAGCTTACTAGGGAAATGCTGAAGTTGCCTTTTGGGGTGCCTCAGGGTCAATTTTTTATGGTAGCCCAAATCTCAGTTGTACGGGTGTATGGATGTATCTCAATTTTAACTCATGAGCTATTGCTGCAATCTGCTCCGATTATATATTTTATCTTTATGAACGTTGTTTTTATTGTGTTATAGTATGTGAGCTCGTCTTTGACCGTAATAAATTATCTATCTATCTAACACAGGTGAGCATGGCAACTGCTACTTTCGAGGGGGTAAGCCATGTTGTTGTTGTTTGGTTGTTTAGTTGTGTCCGACTCTTCGTGACCCCATGGACCAGAGCACGCCAGGCACTTCTGTCTTCCACTGCCTCCTGCAGTTTGGTCAAACTCATGTTCGTAGCTTCGAGAACACTGTCCAACCATCTCGTCCTCTGTCGTCCCCTTCTCCTTGTGCCCTCAATCTTTCCCAACATCAGGGTCTTTTCCAGGGAGTCTTCTCTTCTCATGATGTGGCCAAAGTCTTGGAGCTTCAGCTTCAGGATCTGTCCTTCCAGTGAGCACTCAGGGCTGATTTCCTTCAGAATGGATAGGTTTGATCTTCTTGCAGTCCATTGGACTCTCAAGAGTCTCCTCCAGCACCACACTATGGTGTAAGCCATAGTGTGACTATTAGTGTGGATGCACCCCATAAGTGTGGGGTGGTGGGGCTCATGAAAGTATAGGTACTTAGCATGCAGAAGATTCCACATTGAATTCCTGGCATCTTCATTTGGTGGGGGGGGGGGGAGTTCATCTAAAAGGTGATGGGAAAGACCTCTGTTTTACACAAAGGAAAGCCACTGTAGCTGACCTGGCAAAGTCAGGGATTTGCTAGTATCCCAAGGACATAAGAAGAACCGCTACTCTAACTGTGCTATCACTCTCACTCTCCATAGGCGCCCAAGAAGACCAGATGCTTCCTAAACGATGCTCAGGTTTCATTTCATCCTTCCTATAGGTTAAGGGGTTCCAATGAGGTGACTCCCAGATTCCTGGAATTAGCACTTGCTGCCAAATCTAGAGGAGACCAATTTTGGCTAAAAGACTCAACAGTTTTGCCTGATACAATGCGTGTTTCCTTGCTTGGCAACTTGGCTGGCCCAAGATATTTTGCTGATCAATCATCACACAGAAGTTGATGAGACTGGAAATTCAATCTTGCATAAACAAGGGCAATGGGACTGTGTCCTCAAGTGCACCCAAATGCATACCCTCAGATGAAAATAGGTACATTCCTCACCCCCCAACTGACCCTCCTTGACCTCCCATTTTTGTTGCTGCCCCCCCCCCGAGCATTTACTATCAAAAGAAGGGCAAGTGCCACCAGCACTTGGGACACAGCACACACAACCACCATCCGGAGAAAACCCCTTCATCCCAATTTTATTTTATTCTTTGGTAGATTTACAAAAAGAAAAAAACACACGGCAATAAATAAATTTTAGAAAGGGACAAGATTAGGGGCAACACTTCACTGCACACCCACTCCCCATCTGCCACCAGCTGTTACCTGAGGCAGCTGTTGCACTATACCTAATGATAGAACCGGCCCTGCATGGCAAATAAAATTGCTGACAGGGTGGAATGCAGATTGTGCAGCCATTAGCCTTGTTAGCATAGCTTTTGCCAACTTTTAAAAGGGTTGTGTGTGTGACACACACTGCATGATCCCTCTCTTGAAAAGCACTTTGCCCAGAAACGGAGAGGTGGCACTTTGTGGTTTCCCCCCAAAAAACCATGTTATTTTCCACAAAGGGTGGCTTGTGGGTTCCCTTTTTCATTTTTTAAAAAAACAGTTTTATTAAAGGTTTTCTTGTGTTATAAAACAAACAAGGAAACAAAGAAACAAGGAAAAGTACATATAGTGTCTCTATTTTTGATTCGTAGACTCTTTTCCACAGTTTGTTTATGTTTGGTATGAGACACTATTGTCATAGATATTGTGCGGTTGGAAGGAAAGAGAAGCGGAGGGAGAGAGGGAGGAATGAAGGTATTTCATTCCATTGCATTTTGTTCAGACACCGTTTTAAGCTAGACTTAAGTATGTCTTTGTAACCAAATTCCCATTTTAAGCCTGCCTGAACGAAGCTGCTGTATCTGTTGCTCTTCGGCAAGCATTCTGAGTGAGTAAATGCTATTTTTACCTTTTACAGGACTGTGTAATTGTTGTTTTAAGGAGGAGAAAAGGGGGGGGATATCAGGAGAATCCAGTCTGCCTTAAATAATCCTGGATTACTTAAACTAAAAGGCTAAAACTAGCCTATCAAAGCTTCCCTTTTCATTTGCATAGGGATGGTGCTCTGCTGAACACACAAATGTGAGGAAGGAAGGATAATATCTAATAAATATATCCTCTCCTAGTTCCTATTCATTACACTACTGGCTTCCTTTCCTGCATGTTGGGTTCTCAGAGGGATCTGGCTGGGGTGGTATTTATTTATTTATTTATTTATTTATTAATTATTATTATTATTATTATTATTATTATTATTATTAACAGAATCTCCTATACTAGGCAGTGCATTGAACCTGCAGGGCTCTTCTTATTTACTCCCGCAATCATGTGCTGAAATTTACTGCTTGCTCTATTGCTCTCAGACCTGGGGCTCCGTTCCATCTAATCTCCCAAATGAGTGCGAAATCAGAAATATTCTTCAGGTTTTGAGTTTTTCATTTGGCCAGCAAGACTTCTGCTATCCCTCAGAATCCACATTAGGGTGCAACGCCAGCCTTATATTTATTGAGGCTGTGACATACCATCCGGCAGAATTTCCACTCCCACGTCGACTCACAGCAATAAAAGCAATGAAAACAAAACAATAAAACATTGCAGCCACTTTGAAACCCAGCTGAAACAGCAGAGTACTTTAAACATAAGGACATAGCTGCAGGGAAATAAATCTGCTTTAAACAGTATTTAAAAGGCTCGACTAAATAAAAAGGTGTTTGTCTGGTGCACAAAAGGCATCAGAGTGGATGCCATGGGAGACTGGAGAGAGCTTCTGTAGATGAGGCACCACAACCTAAAAGGCCCTGCCTGTGGTTACTCAATGGTAAGGGGAAACCACTCTGGACATGCTCAGTTATTAGGGCTTACCTAGGGTTGCCATATTTCAATAATGTAATTTTTTGAGCTATTTTAAAAGAAATGCTCCAAAAACTACACTTCCGACATGGGTTGCCATACATCCGGATTTTCCCGGACATTTCAGCAATTTCTGCCCTGACACTGTTTTCAACGGCCAAGTCCCAGCTATGTCTGGGAAATTCTGGACATATGGTAGCCCTAGCTTGCCCCATTTTCTAAAACTGACCTGGTACTGGTATTGAATCCTGAGTGAACCCTTATCAATGGCACTCAGCCCCTGTTCAGTCAAACTAACTCCATTGATGATGGCTGGTTAGTCCCATCCCTAAGCTCTGTGTTCTGCCAAGCCTTGTTCCAGAGATTATGTCCAAAGACCAAAAGTGGGGAACCAAGGGCCATATTCCCTTCTGGATAGCCTTCCAGGGGCCACATGTCAGTAGGATAGTTTCTCCACACACTCACACACCCTTCTTTGTCATCCATCCAGGCAAACAAGAAGCATTTTCAGACACTTTCTGGTAACCTCTAGGTTGGATTACTGCAATGCGTAACACATGGGGCTGCCTTTGAAGACAGTTCAGAAACTTCAGCTGGTGCATAATTCATTGGTCAGATTGCTCACCAGCATGAGACAGTCTGAGCATATAATGTCGATCCTGGCCCAACTGGCTGGCGTTTGGTTTCCGGGCTCAACTCAAAGTGCTGGTGCTAACCTACCATATTTTTCGCTCCATAAGACACACTTTTTTCCTCTTAAAATCTAAGGGGAAATGTCTGTGCGTCTTATGGAGTGAATGTGTGGTACCTGGGGCTGGGGGGGGGACCCGGGCTTCCCCCGCCAGCCCCACAAGGTCGGGGAGCAGCGTGAAGGCTGCACGCAGCCTTTCCGCTGCTCCCCGACCTGTGCTTTGGGGCTGGCGGTGGGCAAAAGCCGAGCTTCCCCCATCGCCAGCCCCACAAGCTCGGGGAGCAGCGCGAAGGCTGCTCCTTTCGCCTCTCCTTTCACTGAAGCCAGGAGAGTCCTGCGGGAACTCCCTCTGTGCTCCGGAGGCTTCGGGTCGCCTTCATTGAAGGCGAAGGCAATGTGGGAGAGGGAGAGCTGTGCAGCACCCCTTCAGCGAAGCAGGAGGAGAAATGGAAGAAGGGGGGAGAATTTTTTTTTCTTGTTCTCCCCCTCTAAAACAAGGTGCATCCTATGGTCAGGTGCATCCTATAGAGCAAAAAAATACGGTATGAAGCCTTCCATGGTTCAGGACCTCAATGCCTTTAGGACCACTTTTCCCCATAGCAACCAATACGGACCTTCGCTTATCATCCAAGGCCCTTCTCTTTCCTCCCTCATACCTGAGAGGTTCGGAGAACAGGCCTTTTCTGTGGTGGCTCCCCATCTGTGGAATGCTCTCCCCAGAGAGGCCCACCTGGTGCCATCATTCCATTCCTCTTTACCCAGGCCTTTGGCCATTCAGTAATCTATGGCCTGTTACAGCTGTGTGGGGACAACTGTTGTTATGTTGATTTTATTATTATGCTGTCCATTATTATGCTTTTTAAATTATGTTCTTATTTTTATGCTCCACAAAATGTGTTCTTAATGTAGTACACCGCCCTGCGATCTTTTGATAAAGGGCAGTATATAAACTGAATTATCAACAAGAACAACTTAATAATATTAATTTCTACCCAGGCAAAAACATTCAAAATCCAAACCCATGGTGTGACAAGTAGGGATGGGTGGTCTGTCAATTTTGATTTCTATTCATTTCTTGTTTTTCTGGTCTTAAATTTCCACCAGTTTGTGTATTTTATTTTATTTTGAAGAACATGATCTTGAAAATTCATCACTGTTATACAGACATACCTCGGGTTACAGCCGCTTCAGGTTGCGTTTTTTCGGGTTACTTCCGGAATGGGTTACTTCCGGGTTTCGGCCGTCACACATGTGCAGAAGCGCTGAATCACACTTTGCGCAGACACGCAGACATGGGTTGCGAACGCTGCGGGTTGTGAACGTGCATCCTGCACAGATCACGTTCGCAACCCGAGCATCCACTGTAGTGCAAATTTCTCCCATTATACACCTATATATATATATTCACCTCCTATATATTCTCATTTTTATCAAGTGCTGGGAGGGTGGTGGTGAAGGATGCTGTGAGCCTTTTGCCTTTACTCCCAGCCAGAAAGACGAGACAACTTCTAGCTAAGAGTTAAGCTGTGTGCCCATCCAACCATTTTATGCTGTGTGTGTGTGTTTGTGTGTCAGTAACCACTAGTGCGTGATCACAAGGAGGCTATATAAATATATGTCAGAAACATTTACAAATCCCGAAAGTCTGACTTATGCCAACAAGATAAAGGATTTATATGAAAAATTCATCCATCATTCATTATTATCCTGCTTTAAATAAAATTGCCCAGGCTTCCAATCAGAAGGTAGGGACGAGACCACGGGACATCTGTGACAAATTGCAAGCTGTGACTATAATGAATAGATTAGTGGACCTTGTTGAATAAGCCATTGGATGGGATTCATTTGCATAAGGCAGCCAGAGAATAAATACATATTTTTATTAGCATTAGTGCTACCGGAGTATCATCTCTGGTAAACCAGCACCTGAGGGGCCTTCCTACAGTAGGAGCAAAGTGGCTTTTGATGGGATTGTTCCGGAGACCCATGATCTAGTGGCAAAGAGAAAGGGCCTGTAGCAGGGTGGGAAAGAGAGGGGGGAGCTAGAGAAGAGACGAGATCTACACAGAGTCCACTGAAAGCTACAGGCGGAAAGATAAGACAATTAAAGAGGAGCATGACTTACTGTGAATAAAAAGGTTGCAGGGAACACAAGGCCTTTTTATGGGTGCCAAGGGGGGAAAGGAAGGCCGCGGAGAGAGCAGGGTATTAACAAACGAGCCTGGTCTGGAGTGGATGAATAGCTTTTAAACGGCTGTTACCCAATTGCTTTTTTGTTTTGTTTTTAATAAATTGCTCTTTGGGAAGATAACTAAAGAGAAGAGGCAGCGGACAATTAGGAAGTAATGAAGACCTTGTAAATACACTTACCGATAAAAACGCACGTAGGAGAATGCTTGAGAAAGCAAACATATACATATCGGCAGTTGGTCTAGGCAAGAGGCTGCGGGAATTATTAAAGGAGTTGACTGGGAGAGCCAAGGTTCTTTTATCCTCTCTCTCTCTTGCATTAAGCTGTAAGTATTGCTGGCGAGAGCTTAGCAAGATTTTGTGAACCTCAGTCAAGATTTAGGTTCACAAAAGACCGACACCGGTGGCTTGAGAGGACTAGACCAGTACTGGGTCCAGTGATCAAGAAGGCTTGTTTTGAATTCCTTTTGGGAATTAATAGGGACTTGTTGTTGTTTAGTCGTTTAGTCGTGTCCGACTCTTCGTGACCCCATGGACCTGAGCACGCCAGGCACTCCTGTCTTCCACAGCCTCCTGCAGTTTGGTCAAACTCATGCTGGTAGCTTCGAGAACACTGTCCAACCGTCTCGTCCTCTGTCGTCCCCTTCTCCTTGTGCCCTCCATCTTTCCCAACATCAGGGTCTTTTCCAGGGAGTCTTCTCTTCTCATGAGGTGGCCAAAGTATTGGAGCCTCAGCTTCAGGATCTGTCCTTCCGGTGAGCACTCAGGGCTGATTGCCTTAAGAATGGATCGGTTTGATCTTCTTGCAGTCCATGGGACTCTCAAGAGTCTCCTCCAGCACCATAATTCAAAAGCCTCAGTTCTTCAGCAATCAGCCTTCTTTATGGTCCAGCTCTCACTTAATAGGGACAGAACTACCCAAACTGTACAGAAACTTATTCATGTATGGTACTACAGTGGCAAGAATGTTACTTGCCCCATAACAGGAAGAAGTAGAAGTCCCAGCAAAGGAAGAATGGACAGAAAAACTTATGGAATATGCAGAAATGGCAAAACTTACCAGAAGAATAAGAAAACATGATAAAAAACTTTTTGTAAAAGAATGGAAATGGTTTATGGAATATTTACAAACAAAATGTAAACTGATTAGAACATTGGCAGGGTAATTGTAATAACCTGCAGTTTCATAAGAGTATATATTTAAAGCAGAGGAATAAACGAACAAATTAAGTTGATTTACATAAAAATAAATTTAAGGAACTGCAGAAAGAGGGGGAAGGAAGTCAAGTTTTGAAATGTTAAAATGACTGTAAAATTATTGAAATGTATAAACCTGAAAATTATAAATAATTATATTTTTTTTAAAAAGGCTTGTTTTGAAAGGTTGCTAACAAGCAATTTTGATAATGTATTGCATCCTCCCCCCAACATATCTTTAAGCAACAAATTCCATATTTGCTTTTAAAACTGCTGCAGGAGTGATCGTTGCAGAGTAAATGAATTCAGTGTACATCGGGCAAGGAAGAGCCTTTAGCAATGTATGTTTGTGTGCATGGAGTGTGTCACCGCCTGTACTGGAGCTGGGGATGCAAGAAAGCATCATTGTCCATTCTGCCCTGTACTTGTGGCATGCAGCAGTGCTTCCATTCCACTGCAGTTTGCCTTCCACCAAAAACTGGGTTACTCGTCTCAATGTCCACTGTGGCGAAATTACACTTATTGCATATTGCTTATGTAGTTTACATAATCAATTACAGAAGTACCTCCGGTTGCGAACGGGATCCGTTCCGGAGGTTCGGCAGCATCCCGAGGAATTCGCAACCGGAGGACTTCTTCTGCACATGCACGTGGCATGGTTTAGTGCTTCTGCGCATGCATGAGCAGTGAAACCCAGAAAAATACTTCCAGGTTTGCAGCTTTCGCAAGGGTAACAGGACAAAAGATTAACCCTTTCTACTACACGGTGGACAGGTGTGGGGGACTCCCTGGTCCTGAATGGTGTAGCTGTGCCCCTGAAGGACCAGGTGTGCAGCCTGGGAGTCATTTTGGACTCACAGCTATCCATGGAGGCGCAGGTTAATTCTGTGTCCAGGGTGGCTGTCTACCAGATCTATCTGGTACGCAGGCTGAGACCCTCCCTGCCTGTGGACTGTCTCGCCAGAGTGGTGCATGCTCTGGTTATCTCCCGCTTGGATTACTGCAATGTGCTCTACGTGGGGCTACCTTTGAAGGTGACCCGGAAACTGCAATTAATCCAGAATGCGGCAGCTAGACTGGTGACTGGGAGTGGCCGCCGAGACCATATAACACCGGTCCTGAGAGATCTGCATTGGCTCCCATTACATTTCCGAGCACAATTCAAAGTGTTGGTGGTGACCTTTAAAGCCCCAGAAGTCCTTGGTCCTGTATACTTGAAGGAGCATCTCCACCCCCATCTCGTTCAGCCCAGACACTGAGGGCCTTCTGGTGGTTTCCTCGCTGTGAGAAGTGAGGTTACAGGGAATTAGGCAGAGGGCCTTCTCGGTAGTGGTGTCTGCCCTGTGGAACACCCTCCCTTCAGATGTGAAGGAAATAAGCAGCTATCTTACTTTTAAAAGACCACTGTTTAAGGAAGTTTTTAATGTTTGATGCTGTATTGTTTTTAATATTCGGTTGGAAGCCGCCCACAGTGGCTGGGGAAATTCAGCCAGATGGGCGGGGTATAAATAAATAAATAAATTATTGTTGTTGTTGTTGATGATGATGATGATGATGATGATGATGATGCAAAGCTAAGCCTGCCTCATCCACTATCCTCAAATCTGGCTACTTTGTAAACCCATTACAAGCCCCCCTCCCCCTTTTCAGCATCATATTTATTCTGGGCTATACGGGGCACACAAATACAATGCATGTGCATTCAGCATAATTTTGGGTGATTCCCCCCCCCTTTAACACATGAGCCTGTAGTTTCAGCAGGCGGATGTGTGTATGTCTGTCCATGTGGAGATATAAATATAGATTACATGCTTGAAAGTTACTTGGAGAACAGCAAGGGCTATGAAATGAAGCCAAGTGGTTGTTTAGATGCACCATTAGGTATCTGAGATGATAGCCCTGGTGATAGATGGATTTAACAGATGACATATTGTATATACTTGCAATATATTTATAGCAATATGATACAGGATATGATCTACTGTCAGGGGTACCAGAGCTTGAATCAGGAACCCAATAAGACCCCATGAGACCTAATAAGACCCCAGAGCCTTATCCAGGGAGCAGAAGAGTGCAGCATCGCCCCCTATGATTGGCCACCAACATGAAGCTTCTGGATTGGTCATGCGGCCTGGTATAAATATTGGAGGAATGGCTGGGAATAATACCTTCCGTCTGTTTGCATGAACCCCCAGCTCCAGCAACTGACCTCAGGGCAACCTTCTGCGCAGGAAAAGTGTACCCTCATGGCCTAAATTCAGGTATAGCCACTCTGAAATTAAAACAGGCTTCACATCACTGCCCAATAGGTCAATATTGCCTGATCTATAAGTGAAGATAAGAGTCTTTCATTTTTTTTCAGCTGTTGGGAGGAGAGTAGATAGAAGAAGAAGAAGAGTTTGGATTTGATATCCCACATTATCACTACCCTAAGGAGTCTCAAAGCAACTAACATTCTCCTTTCCCTTCCTCCCCCACAACAAACACTCTGTGAGGTGAGTAGGGCTGAGAGACTTTAGAGAAGCGTGACCTGCCCAAGGTCACCCAGCAGCTGCATGTGGAGGAGCGGAGACGCAAACCTGGTTCACCAGATTACGAGTCTACCGCTCTTAACCACGACACCACACTGGCTCTCATGACAGGTGCCCCCTAGGAACCTGGTGCTCCCCAAAAAACTTGGGACCTGAGAAGATGGCACTTGCCACCCACCATTGACAGAACAGATGTGCAGAACAGGTGACAGGGCACCAGGCAATAGGTCAGGGAGGAGACCCGTCCTGTAATTTAAGCCTTTGCAACCAGAACAAAGCAGGAATTTTACTGATTCGTTCTCAGATATGAAGGCCACGCCGATGAGACCTGCTTCAAGAAATGGAATTCTCACAGGCATTTAATTAAGAAGGTGACCCAAGACCAAAGTTCAGGGAGGTGGAGCGGCCAATGTGACTTCTTGGAACGAGAACTAATCTGAAATTTCAATTGCTCATAATTTAGAGATACGAAAGCCTCGCCTGGTGTTCCGTGCGTGCAAACTCCGCAAGTGAAATTCTCATGGGCATTTAATTAAGAGAAATGGTCAGAGAAAACAGCAGAGTGGCCGAGCCGGGTGACTGCACGGAAACGTGTTTTGAAATAGGAATTCAGTTTGGTTTGATACTATCACGTCACATGATGTCATACCCCAATTTGCGAGGAAACGAATCAAGGCGAGAGAGACAAAACAAAAGCAAAGAGACGTTCCCTGAGGGAGGGGGCAAGGAGGGGCACGAACCCCCCAGAACTGTCAAAGTGTTCCAAGAAGAAATGTGATTATTTCACTCTGTTTAGCCTCTCCCTCCGGAACTAAACAGCTCAGAGTTCAAGGGTTACGGTGGCAATGCATTTCTTACTCGCCAACTGACCAACCTTTGGCTCAGCAGGAAAGGGACAAAGATCATAAAAGGAGAGTGATTTAGAAAATTAATAGCCTGTAAATTAGATTCAGGCTGCTTGTGGAGGGAAAACACAATGACCTGAGATTGTGCAAAGGAAATCATGCGGCCTCTACAGACTGCAGAATTGTAATTTTTTTTTTTAAAAAAAAAGATACTTTCAGAGGAACCCACACAAATCCAACGTAATTGCTGTTTTGTGTAGTATGTATCACAATCTCTCCAGAGGAAGGAAATGGGCAGATTGAAGATTGCTTGATTTCAGAAAAAGAATTTGTATCAGCATCTTTCAAAGCCTTCCTTTGGAAAGTTAATTGGCTCGGCTGTGACATCGTCACCCCAGCTGAATTGAGGATGGAGGGGAAACGGCAAAATATTCATAATGAGATAGGGGAGTGGGGGAGGTGATGCCCCTGGTGACTGAGTTGGGGACCGCTATCAGGTCCAATTTTATGCAAAGGGTGCATTAACGATTAAAGAAGGGGATAAATGGTGCCGCAGATTCATTTGCGGCAGAAACTCAGTTGAGACCTGTCGCCAGTGTGACTGAGAACGGGTCTGCATGCAAAGAAAACCACCTCTAGAATATTCAAAACCTGGAGCTATTTGAAACACCAATGCCGAGTATAGTGGGACTGTGGAAGTGTTCGTGATCAACTTATCCTTGGATAAGAATCTGAATTCTCTCCCACCTCTGATTTGTTTACATGTTCAAAGGGTGAATCATTGGGTGGCTAGGGATGTTACTTAGAATTGGGACGAGGAAAGCCCACGCGACTTTTATTTCCTGTGTAAACAACCAAAACACAAGCTCACACATCTCCATTTATCCACAACTGGGGTGCTCCACCTGTCTCCTACTTCTGTTAAACCAGGCCAGTTCTGAGTTCTTTGTGGACCCCCAAACACAAGTCTTCCAAAGTCTTCCCAATGCAAGAAAGATGTTCAGTGCCTGCCTTAAAAAGAAAAAAAAGAGAGAAAACTGTCTTTGCAGACCTTCGAGCTTCTCTACTAGTCTCCAAAGTACATGGAAAAGAATTGGGATCAGACTAGTTCCAAGGTCTAGACAGCTCTTCAAACACACATGAAGTCCAGGCAGCTGCCCAAGTTTGACACACACTAGTACTAGTACTAGCAGAGACATCACCTTGCCAACAAAGGTCTGTATAGTTAAAGCTATGGTTTTCCCAGAAGTGGAAGTGAGAGCTGGACCATAAAGAAGGCTGATCGCCAAAGAATTGATGCTTTTGAATTATGGTGCTGGAGGAGACTCTTGAGAGTCCCATGGACTGCAAGAAGATCAAACCTCTCCATTCTGAAGGAAATCAGCCCTGAGTGCTCACTGGAAGGACAGATCCTGAAGCTGAGGCTCCAAGACTTTGGCCACCTCATGAGAAGAGAAGACTCCCTGGAAAAGACCCTGATGTTGGGAAAGATGGAGGGCGCAAGGAGAAGGGGACGACAGAGGACGAGATGGCTGGATAGTGTTCTCGAAGCTACGAACATGAGTCTGACCAAACTGCGGGAGGCAGTGGAAGACAGGAGTGCCTGGCGTGCTCTAGTCCAGGGGATCACGAAGAGTCAGACACGACTAAACGACTAAACAACATCAACAGTACTAGTACTGGGTGCTGTCAGTCTTGAACCTTGAGTCCTGGATGTCTTCAACCTCTGGGATCCTCTGGCAACACCCATGCTACATTCTTCCAGCTTCTAAATACCTGATACTACAGAGGCTGTCATTTTACTGAAGGCAGGGGGAGGGGACTGGTCATTTTTGGAAAGAGGAGGAGGTTATTTTGGCGGTACTTTCTGAAAAAGCAATGTATGCAGGATTTGAAGTATAGAAAAAAATGAGAATTTATATTTTTTTAAAAAATAGAATTATTTTTTTTAATTTAAGGGTAAAATATAAGTCACATAGCAGCTTCATAAGGGAATAAAAAAACACCATGGAATGGTGGGTGAGAAGTCAGTGGATACGAGCGATTTGCTTTGATTGTATTTTAAAAGAATTTGTAACATTTGAAAATTTAATTAAAAATATTGCAAAAAGAGAGAGAAATGCCTGATGCTGCCACATCTGACCTGTGCACTGGTTAAATGGAACTAAGGGATGGGCACATCTGCAAATTTTGGCTTTTCTTGGTTGCTCATTCTTCCAGTATTAAATTCAGTTATCCACATTCCACACCAGTTTGTGATGGATATTATCCCCCCCCCCCAAAAAAAAAGGTCCTCATGAAAATTCACCAGCATTTTAGTGCTAGATTTCACATATACACATTTTTATGTTAAATTTTGCTTAATGTACACACTTCCCCCCCCCCATCAACTTTCCTAATATAATGCACCTTGCAGTATATTTTCCCTGATATATTCATTTCTTTGTAGCCTTTGCCCTAGCATATGCAATTTTGTATGCTTTACTTGGCTGGAGAACAGCACTGCAAAATTTGAAGACAAGTTGCCTCTGTTTCACTTTGCATGTGGTTTAGGAAAGGATGACTTAGGTAAGCTCACCTTTGAAAAGCGAACTAGATCAGATTTCTCTGCCGTCCCTAAAAGGGACAATTCTTCTGGTCACTGGAGTCCAGAGATTGCCATATATAGATAGGAAGGTCTTTGCCACTGACTTAGGGCAGCAGGCAAGGGAGAATGGCTTTGGTTGACATTTAATGGGCAAACCTACCTAATTCAAGCTTCTAAAAACTATATGTAGAGTGGAACACAGGCATCCTTCAAAATTCACACTTTTCCAAATTTTGCAGTTCTCGAGTCATGTGTCATGTGCTTTTAAATACACATATTGGTGAAAAATAACATGCACTGCATTCGGGGAAACTGCTTTGCAAAAATGCCGATGAATTTTCATGAGGACTTAAAAAACCCCCGCGAACTATGTGGAAATGTGGAGAACTTAAGACAGGGAAAAGAAGCAACTGAGATAAGCCAAGAGTGACGGCTTTAGCCTTCCTTATTTGTTGGCCGAGCTTAAATAATACCATTATTCTGTGGGAGCAAAAAGCTGCAAAAAGTAGCTCCAATTTCTTTCTTTCTTTCTTTCTTTCTTTCTTTCTTTCTTTCTCTCTCTCTCTCTCTCTTTCTCTCTTTCTCTCTTTCTTTACTTTCTTTCTTGCTTTCTCTCTCTATCTCTCTCTCATTCTAGTTCTCATTCTTTCCTTTCCTTTCCTTTTTAAAAACCATTCTCTTATCTCCATCAATTGTCACCTGGAAACAGTCATTACATCAGGCTGCCGCCGAGGTGGGAAGAGAAGGGATGCAGGGCCATTCAGTGGCAGCTTTTAGTGCCTCCTCTCCTTGAACTTTCCTTGAACTCCTGGTCATTAGAACAATTTTGTAACTAAGAGCTTGAACTAGAGCTTGCTTATCTCCTTCTCCTTCCTGATCCATTTTCCTTCTATGCTGTGCCTTTTAAGATTGCAAGGCTGATGGCGGGGACTATGTCTTTTTTTTAAAAGTAATTTTTAAGCGACTCTGGGATCTTCTTTCTTTTTTCCTCTTTTGCCTGAATGAGCAGGATTAAAAAAGAAAACTACCACTCCTTTAACTGAATGAATGAATGCTAGTTTCTAATCCTTGCCTACCTTCTTGCAGCCTAATTTTGAAATAAGAATAATGTCAGATGGCAGTGGTGGTTGCGTGCGAGTAACCAGTCAGCACTCCGACCTGTCTTTTACAGGTTTTCTTTTGGTGCAAAACTATTTACAGTGCAGAGCCACAAGGTCATGTCTGCCTCAATCGCTAGCAGAATCCGGGAGTGGTCGTTTCTGGGTCCTCCCCCAACACAAGAGCTTAGTCACCCCCAGCCTTTTCCTTCCTTCTTTGCGTTTTACACCTCTGCGCAAGGTGGGTGACGGAAGAGGCGTGCTTCCCTCCTGGTCGGCTTGACCAGGAGCGGTGCTGAGGCTCCCAGCAGCATCCTCTAGCCCTTCCCCCTCCTTTTCCCTGGAGGTGTGGCTTTCCCCACCCTCAGACTGATGAGGTGTGGCGCTGAGGCTCCCAGCAGCATCCTCTGGTCCCTTCCCTTCTTCCCCACTGGAGGTGTGGCTTTCCCCACCGCAGGAAGAGGAACTGCTTCGCAAGATTTTCGGAGGTTCCTTGTAACCCAGCTGCCCCTCAGCCACCTTTCCCTGTTCCGATGGCAGTCCCCTGACAAATAAGAATAAGAATTTTATTATTTATATCCCACCCTTCTAGTTGGGTTTCCCCAGCCACTCGAGGCAGCTTATAACATATATAAAAACATAGCAAAACATCAAACATTAAAAACTTCCCGATACAAGGCTGCCTTCAGATGTCTTCTAAAAGGTGTGTAGTTCTTTATCTCCTTGACATCTGAAGGGAGGGCATTCCACAGGGAGGGAAAGCCTTCTGCAGGCAATCAGTTAAGTCTTTGGGGCCAATCTGTACCTCATGCAGCAGCTCACTGGGTGGGGAGGAAGGAGGGGCAATTTTGCCACCTCCACCACTGGTTTTTCTCTGTGGCTTGTGGCCCCCAGCAAAAAGAATGTGGCCCTCAGCAGAAAAAGGGGTTCCACTCCCCTGCCTTATGAAGTTGCCAAATGACCAAAATGGTCTCTATGTGTATGTAATCTGTCCTGATCTTTGCCTCTGCCATTTAATGGCTGCAAGTTCTACAGAAATCAGCTCAGTGAAGCTTTCAACGGCATGAAGATAGAATTAACTGCAGGTCAAGCTGCTGCTTTAAAAGTCAGAGGAGCACAGTCTGATGAAAAGCAAAATGTTGGCAAATACAGATCTTAATGGTGGTGATGTACCTGGAGACAGGTGGGGAACGCCTGGAGAGCAGTCGGAAACCAGCAGAGTTGCCGAAGAAGGTTTCTGCAAGTGATGGGTGCATTCATGGTTAAAGAAGGGGTTAAATGGTGCAGCAGATTCATTTGCAGCAGAAACTCAGTTAGGACATGTCACCAGTGTGATTGACAACTGGTCTGCATGCAAAGAAAACTACCTCAAGAACATTCAAAACCTGGAGCTATTTGAAACGCAAATGCGGAGTATAGTGGGACTGTGGAAGTGTTCGTGATTGACTTATCCTTGGATAACAATCTGAATTCTCTCCCACCCTTGGTTTGTTTGCATGTTGAAAGGGTGAATCATTGGGCTGCTTTGGATGTTACTTAGAACTGGGACAAGGAAAGCCCATGTGACTTTTATTTCATGTGTAAACCACCAAAACACAAGCTCACACTTCTCCATTTAACCACATCTGGGATCCTCCACCTGTCTCCTCTTATTTCCATTCTTCAAGAATTTCTCTCTCTCAGTTTTTTCTCTAATTCCCACAGTGAGTTTAGCCATCTCAGCATATTCCATCACCTTCATAACCCAGTCTTCTTTCATTGGGACTTCTTCATCTTTCCATTTTTGTGCCAAGGTTTCCAAGAGAAACTCCGCTTGCCTTGGTACAGTGGTACAGGCCAGTTCTTTGCACAAGAATTTCTCCCACCACCTTCTGGGAAAGTACAAACAGATTTGTTTAGCGCACGAGAAAACCTTACCTCCAATCCAACAATAAACAGGGAAAGGGAAAATGAAACTTGCCCCAGCAGTGAGGGTCTTATTTGGGAGAGCTGTCAAACCTCTCACTCCCAAGGCGCCTCTGTTTCTCATCGGCCTGATGGAAGCTGACGTTGTGTGAACCTTGCTGAGCAAACCCAAATTATTTTAATTTCTAAATCCAAACAGTTCCAATTATATCATTTCCCTTGTGTGGAGTGGAAGGAGCCCATGAAACCCTCTCCCTTCGTTTCTTCTCTATCGGGATCAACATCTCCGAATGCCGAGCGGAGGAGAAAAGGAGGTCACCATGATGGCAGGTCCAGGAAAACCATCTAGGATTAACTCACAAAACGCTGTGGGATTAAAACCTTACGAAATACTTGGAGGGCACGCAAGATCTGAAGCATTCACTTGTGCAGAGGAAATCTAAAAAGCTATTTTTTAAAAAGACTGGCAAACTAGCCGTCCAGGGTAAGCAGGGGGGGGGGTTTCTCTCGCTTTATTTACTTTGACAATTTGTTGGATTCTAGCAACTTATTGGGAACCCTACAGCTGTGGTTCTCAACGGGGAAGGTAAAGTCTCCTTCATGAATATGCAGTGTTGCTAAAATTCGAATACACAAAAAAACTGGGCAAGTGTACACATCTCAAGAATGCCGGCATTGTTTGCATGAATCTGCAGAATTTGTTCTGAGCCTGGAACTTGAAACCTCTTGGCACGGAGACTATATCCAACCTTCATTTTCATCACTTGGTTCATTTTCGTTACTTAAGAAAATCAACACTGATCTTTTGACCCTCTTCCATTTCCCAAATCGCTGCAGCCTTCTAAAGAAATGCCCATTAAACCTTCCAGACCGGAGATACACCTTTAACCTCAACCTGCAACATGGACCAATTTCTCCTCTTCCTTTTCTTTTGTTAAAAAAACTCATATATTATTTTTACTAGGTCTGAGCAAAACTCCTTGCCTTGTTGCCTGTTTGGTTCTCATGTGAGCTGCAAAGTGGGGACCATTTCTTATATTCATCAGGAACATATTTGTGTTTTTCTGTGGTGTTACTGGAGTTTTTTCTTTCTTCTTCTTTGCTTTCATTGCCCTTCAGAGGTCTCCCAGCTTTTTGGCCTGGTGGGTACATTTAGAATTTTGAGAAAGCTCTGTGGGTGCGAAATGTCACAAAATGGTTGCCATGGGGTGTCCATCATAACATAAAATGGCTCCCATGGAGTTTGGCATAACCCAAAATGGCCACCACATGAAAATGAATAGAAAAAGTGACAGAGCCTTAAAATGGTTTGGGCATTTCCCACTTTTCCAATCAGCCACTTATCTCCAATCAATGGGGATAAAGTTACCTATGGCAGCCATGCTCACCCATAGAGATAAGCCCTTTGCACCTCTTCTCTGTGCAGAATGGAAGGGAGGGTGGGTGCAAAATTTGAAATTTAGCATGTTTAAGTGTTGGGGTTTTTCAATGTACGGGAAGCTAAGCTGGTTCAAAAGGAGCTGAGCTGGGAGAGGGAACAGTCTCCCAAACATTGTGGATTTTTAAAGGGGATATTTAACGAGACCTTCCCTGGGCAGCATAGGAGGTACTGAGAAGTATACTGTCACCCTGGGTTAGCTTTCATGCCATTTAATGAAATTTGCTGCTGGAGTCACCCACGGCCATTTTGTTTATGGGCTATGGATGCCCATAAGCAAATTACAGTCAACTGGACAAAAACACAGTTTGGCCAACTTAGAGTTGCCATATTTCAAAAAGTGCAAATCCTGGCGAGTGTTTGTAAACTGCTGTTCCCCACCAACTACCAAGGCAGGTGAGGGGAAAGCCCCCCCAAAAGCAGTCAAAAAGGGGCTCTCAACAGCATGTAAGTAACATGAATGGTCAGGGATTTGTTTCATGGGGGCTGAATTTTCAGCCATACCAAAGATGCTAATTTCAAGGCAGATATCAAAACTCAGAAAAGACTTGCTGCAGTCCTAGAGGTCTGTCTTTCTTTCTTTCTTTCTTTCTTTCTTTCTTTCTTTCTTTCTTTCTTTCTTTCTTTCTTTCTTTCTTTCTTGGTCTCTCCTTCACCATTCCCCTTTTCTCTTTTGATTCATCTCTCCATCTTCTCCCCCTCCTTCACTTTCTCCATCTCTCTCTCTCTCTAAAAGGTCATGGCAGGTTGGCGTGACCCATCTCTCACCTTAGGTCCACCAGCTGAAGAAGGTATGCTCTCAGAGCGTGTGCCGCGCTGCTATTATGTGATGATGTAATCACATGGCACCAAATGCGATTGGCTGGCTAATCGTTTCCATTTCCAGGGCTCCCTTCTTCAAAAGACCCTGGTCCAACAAAGGCTTTTCTTCCCAGACAGAAAATGAGTGGAGCCCCCAGCAATTAAGAAGTATGCACCAGACGCAATGGAATAAGCACAGCTCTCTTTCCTTCCTCCTCTCTTTCTTTCTCCGTCGCTCTGGCACCCTCCTCTCCTAAGGGTCTCGCTTGTTAAAGCCGGCTTGTCCACTTTCCGGATCTGGTTTCTTCTGGTGTCAGGATATCCTTGGTTCTGTTTCACTTCACTTTGTCTGGCCTTTGGCTTCACTTGGCTTCCTTCCTTCTGCCAAGGCCTCTAGTCTCTTGCTCCACCTCAAACTCCAGGCTACAGTCCCTTTGCTGGTTCTCATTTCATCTTTGCCCCTCCTTCCTTCCTCCTTCCCATTCAAAGGTCTCTGTTAAAAGCATGACTTTTAACACTGCCGCTTCCTTCTTCGTACAAAAGGCTTTCTCTGTCCACCACATGGTATGGTTTTGTTTGGCTGTTAAGCCTGAGAGACGGAGTTAGGTCTTCTTGGTTTTCTTCATGTGAGGCAGAAGACAACAGACACCATAAGAATGCAAGGAGAGCTTACTGGATCAAGCTAATGGCCCAACTTGTCCAGAATCCTGTTCTCACAGGCGCCGACCAGACGACAGCAAGCAGGATCCAAGCCCAAGACCCCTCTCCTCTCCTGTGGTTTCCAAGAACTGGCGTTCAGAAGCATTTCTGCCTCCAAGTGTGGAAGCAGACTGTAGGTAGCCATCATGGCTAGTAGTCATCTCCTCTTTTAAAGTCTAATCCAGCCTTACCATTCCCATTTCATAGATGGTAAAACTGAGAATCCAAGGATCATTGGTCAACACAGCAAGTCCACAGTAGGGGCAGAATACGAACCCGGGTCTGCCGGTTCCTAATTGAGCTCTCTTTCTCTTTCCATCAGTCCACACCGGCTCTCATTTCATCATGACTGTTTTGTTTAAACTTCTTTCCCCTTTATCAAGTTACCAGAGGGAGCAGGGAATGTGGGCTTCACTGGGAACAGTTGCATTTCTTTAAATATGGGGGGGGGGGATGAGGGAACAAAAAAACCAAAACCTCATTAAAGGAAATGGGGTGGGGGCGGGCATCATCCCCTAAAACTAATAAATTGCTATTGGCTTTCCTTGCAGCTGTTCTGGCTTCACAACAGGCAGGAAAAAATGTTTGTTATTTGTAAACCGAAGACCTCTCTCTCTCTCTCTAGCACTGGGCCAATGAAACGGCAAGGAATCTGCCACATGATTCCAGAGGGGGGGAAACGGCGAGACCCCCTTCCCAGCAGCCCCGCTGTAGAAATGGAGGAGAAAGCGTCTGTGAGAAAGGGCCTCAGTTGTTTTTCTTGGAACGGAGGGGAAACCCTCAGATAGGGGTAAAATCCTGGTTCCACAAGAAAATGAAGTGGTGTCGATTTCACTTGGGTCTGGCGGATGGTTTATTTCTCTTGAACGAGAGACCTCACATAAATCACGAGACTCTCCGAGGACTTTTCAAACTTGTGATGCAAAACAGAACCGCCAGTGTCCGAGGCCTCGTCATTGTCTGCGGAGAGCGTGGCAGCCGGAGAAGAGGGGTCCTCCTCTCAGCCTCATGGCCTGAACTCCAAATCCCCTCTAGTTAACTCTTTCAGCCTCTCTCTCTCTCTCTCTCTCTCTCTCTCTCTCTCTCTCTCTCCAAGGCTTCCCCACACTTTGGCTGAGTCACCTTGCCTTCCGAAGGAGAGCAGGAAGCATGGAAGCGCCTCCGAAGTTCCCCGACCGAAATAATTTTCCATAAGCCTTTCTGTTAACAGAGGAGGCTTGCAACCCAATCAACATATTGCAAAATAATCAATCAGCAGAAGAGGGAGAGAAGAGGCAGCAGATAAAACACTTCAGCTAACATATCAGGGAGATTAACAACTTGGCAGGCCTAATGCCTGCTGGTTTGAGGGGGGTGGGGATGAATTTGCAAAAAGGATGAAGGTTATCGGGGAGAGAGACTGTCCCCCTCTGACAAGAGGGTGCCTACTTAGGCACAGACCCTCCAAGTGTCCCTATTTTCCAGGGACAGTCCTGGACTTACAGAAGCTGCCCCAGGTTCTGATTTGATCCGGGAATGTCCCACTTTTCCTTAGGCTGTCCCTATTTTCATCTGAGAAATGTTGGAGAGCATGGAATAGTGCATCTCCAGAGCTTTTTTTCAGCAAGAACTCACTGGACCTCAGTTCCAGCACCTCTCAAGTAGGCACCATTGCCATAGGATCCAACTCCTAGGGCTCTTGCCCCCCCCCCATTAAATATTTGAGAGTGCCAGGGTCCCCCCAAAGTTGATGGGCATTGCTACTCAAATGGTGTGCATGCACTACATTATGTGATTGATTATGTGGGGCAGGGCTTACCTCCCCCCCCCATCTTTTATTCAAGTTGGAACCCCTGGCCATTGTCATTCTAAGAGAAAAAGGGAGGCATTCATGGTGTGTTTTGGCACCTCTTTTATAGAAAAATAGCACCGGACATACCTCTTTTCATTGGAGAAATGTTGGAGGGTATTGTAGGCATTACAAAAATGAAGACGGGGGGTGCTATGCAGAAAAATTGCATACGCCGCTTTATAATAAAAGATGGAATTTTGTAACAATTACTATCAAAACATAGTACAGTGGGCGCTCGGGTTGTGAATGTGATCCGTGCGGGAGGTACGTTTGCAACCCACAGTGTTCACAACCTGCAGCATCACGTCTGTGCATGCGCAGGTCGCGATTCGGCGCTTCTGCACATGCGCAAAGTGTGATTCAGTATTCCTGTGCATGTGCGAGCACCAAAACCTGGAAGTAACCCGTTCTAGTACTTCTGGGTTCGATGCAGTGCGCAACCCGAAAACGCGCAACCTGAAGCATCTGTAACCCAAGGTATGACTGTACCTAATAGGAAGACAGTGCCCAGGTGACCTGACTGCTTGCTCAGGCAGCTTCAAAGCCCCACCTGCTCTCCTTTCTTAGGATTCTTCTGGTGGTATTTATTTGATTTATTAATTAAATATTTCATACTCAGAGCAGAACAACTGAAATCACTGGATCAAACTGGGAGGGGTGGCTAACACCCCAGAGGACAGGATCACACTTCAAAACGACCTTGACAGATTAGAGAACTGGACAAAAACAAACAAGATGAATTTTAACAGGGAGAAATGTAAAGTATTGCACTTGGGCAAAAAAAATGAGAGGCACAAATACAAGATGGGTGACACCTGGCTTGAGAGCAGTACATGTGAAAAGGATCTAGGAGTCTTGGTTGACCACAAACTTGACATGAGCCAACAGTGTGACGCGGCAGCTAAAAAAGCCAATGCAATACTGGGCTGCATCAATGGGAGTATAGCATCTAGATCAAGGGAAGTAATAGTGCCACTGTATTCTGCTCTGGTCAGACCACACCTGGAGTACTGTGTCCAGTTCTGGGCACCACAATTCAAGAAGGACACTGACAAACTGGAACGTGTCCAGAGGAGGGCAACCAAAATGGTCAAAGGCCTGGAAACGATGCCTTATGAGGAACGGCTAAGGGAGCTGGGCATGTTTAGCCTGGAGAAGAGGAGGTTAAGGGGTGATATGATAGCCATGTTCAAATATATAAAAGGATGTCACATAGAGGAGGGAGAAAGGTTGTTTTCTGCTGCTCCAGAGAAGCGGACACGGAGCAATGGATCCAAACTACAAGAAAGAAGATTCCACCTAAACATTAGGAAGAACTTCCTGACAGTAAGAGCTGTTCGACAGTGGAATTTGCTGCCAAGGAGTGTGGTGGAGTCTCCTACTTTGGAGGTCTTTAAGCAGAGGCTTGACAACCATATGTCAGGAGTGCTCTGATGGTGTTTCCTGCTTGGCAGGGGGTTGGACTCGATGGCCCTTGTGGTCTCTTCCAACTCTATGATTCTATGATTCTATGATCTAACTTAGTCAAGTCCATTCATTTAAATAGGTCTACTCTGGGAGAAGATCAGTCTACATCCCAATCCCAAAGAAGGGCAGTGCCAAAGAATGCTCCAACTACCGCACAATTGCACTCATTTCACACCCCAGCAAGGTTATGCTTAAAATTCTACAAGGAAGGCTCAAGCAGTATGTGGACCGAGAACTCCCAGAAGTGCAAGCTGGATTTAGAAGAGGCAAAGGAACCAGAGACCAAATTGCAAACGTGCGCTGGATTATGGAGAAAGCTAGAGAGTTCCAGAAAGACATCTATTTTTGCTTCATTGACTATGCAAAAGCCTTTTACTGTGTCGACCACAGCAAACTATGGCAAGTTCTTAAAGAAATGGGAGTGCCTGATCACCTCATCTGTCTCCTGAGAAATCTCTATGTGGGACAAGAAGCTACAGTTAGAACTGGATATGGAACAACTGATTGGTTCAAAATTGGGAAAGGAGTACGGCAAGGCTGTATATTGTCTCCCTGCTTATTTAACTTATATGCAGAATTCATCATGCGAAAGGCTGGGCTGGATGAATCCCAAACTGGAATTAGGATTGCCGGAAGAAATATCAACAACCTCAGATATGCAGATGACACAACCTTGATGGCAGAAAGTGAGGAGGAATTAAAGAACCTTTTAATGAGGGTGAAAGAGGAGAGTGCAAAATATGGTCTGAAGCTCAACATCAAAAAAACGAAGTTCATGGCCACTGGTCCCATCACCTCCTGGCAAATAGAAGGGGAAGAAATGGAGGCAGTAAGAGATTTTACTTTCTGGGGCTCCATGATCACTGCAGATGGTGACAGCAGCCACGAAATTAAAAAACGCCTGCTTCTTGGGAGAAAAGCAATGACAAACCTAGACAGCATCTTAAAAAGTAGAGACATCACCTTGCCAACAAAGGTCTGTATAGTAAAAGCTATGGTTTTCCCAGTACAGTGGTGCCCTGCAAGACGAATGCCTCGCAAGACGGAAAACCCGCTAGATGAAAGGGTTTTCCGTTTTTCAATGCGCTTTGCAGGACGAATTTCCCTATGGGCTTGCTTCGCAAGACGAAAATGTCTTGCGAGTCTTTAGGTTTTTTTCGCTCCCCCCTCCTTTTTCTAAGCCGCTAAGCTTTTAATAGCCGCTAAACCGCTAATAGCGCTAATCTGCTAAGCCGCTAATAGGGTTGCTTCGCAAGATGAAAAAACCACTAGACGAAGATACTCGCGGAACGGATTAATTTCGCCTTGCGAGGCACCACTGTAGTGATGTATGGAAGTGAGAGCTGGACCATAAAGAAAGCTGATCGCCGAAGAATTGATGCTTTTGAATTATGGTGCTGGAGGAGACTCTTGAGAGTCCCATTGGATGGTGTTCTTGAAGCTACCAGCATGAGTTTGATCAAACTGCGGGAGGCAGTGGCGGACAGAAGTGCCTGGCGTGCTCTGGTCCATGGGGTCACAAAGAGTCGGACACGACTAAACGACTAAACAACAACACTCTGATCAGAACTTAATAGAACACCAACCCCGCTTTTGTCTTTAACTCGGAACAGACAGTCCTTCGATTGGAGGCTAACTTTCCAATTAAGAACTGGGACATAGGATATATGGCCACTCTTTTTGGCGGGGGTTTGAAGGTCACCTACCATGTCCAAGCAAAATGTAAAGTGGATGCTGGTGGAACATGGGGGGAACCCCATAGGGTGGGCAGGGTTCTATGGGAAAGTCGCCTGGTCCCAGAATGTTTCCAGGGGTGCAGCCTGGGCGGTCCAGGGCCCTGCCCAGCAAAATGAGCAGCAGCGATGGCTTGCCACAGTCTGAAGGAAGGGAAGTAATGCACTTTGTAACCTAAAGAGGGAGATAAAGACACACACCCCATGTAAAATCGCCTCTAAGTGCACTGCTATTTGAGCTCTAAACCTGGAGCCAGTGAATCTGTTGTAATAAATGAGTTCCAGCCACAGGCTCCCTAAAACCAGCTCCAGTCGGCAGCTTGGAGGCAAGCTTTGATAGTATGATTGTCAAAGTATGATGCAAACCCTGATATCTTTTGATGAAGGGAGGTATATAAATCTAATAAACAATAAAAATAAAACTCCCAATTAAGTGCCTTATCTATCCTGGAGTGACTGGCTGGGGGGAGCAGTGGTGCACACCTGGTCTCCTGGCACCAGCGATGCCTTCACTTACTGGGATGGGGAAAGTGGCAGGAAGGTTAGTATTGCCACCCTCCTTACCTTGCAGCTCCTTGGTAGACCTTGGTAGACCTTGCAGCTTAGGTGAATTAGGTTAGAATAATTACTTACAGTCTCTGGGCTTTAAAGGCTTTATTCATGCAGGCACTACTTACAGGGTGAGTAGAGATGAAAAGAGAGAAATAGCAGACATCTTGTCTTAACAAGAACAACAAACAAAATGACTCAGCTTATGGGGCGAAGTTAACTTAGAGAGCTACAAACAAGTGCTGGCTAGATTGATAGGTAACACATACATTAATTACAAACTCAGGAGAAAGTAATGTGTTTGGTTTTCTCCAACACTTACTGCGATGCCACTCCTAGGAAACCACAGCACTGCTGGGGCCATGAGGCCCACTGGCCACCCTTGTATTTCCTATGTACTAATTTGTTCATTAATTTATTTAAACTTTTTATCATGCTTTTTGTCCCAAAGTACAAAAACAGTAACAATAAATAATTCTTAGCTGCCTGCTGAAAGGCCACTGCAAGAACAGGATGCTGGACAAGATGGGCCATGGTGGCTATGCCCTACCTTCACTGTCAGAGGCTGCATGCCTATTTATACCAGTTGATGGAAATCTCAAGTGTGGAGAGACCTGTTGTGCTCATTTTCTGCTTGCAAGCTTCCCCCAGGCATCTGGTTGGCCAATGTAAGAACAGGATGCTGAAATAGACAGACCTTTGGGCTGATCCAGCAAGCTCTTCCATTTCTCTTGTGTTCTTGGGTAAGCAGTGGCGGCGGCAAACATCCTTAGGCAAGGCGTTCCATTGTCTCGGGGCCAACACCAAAAAGGTCTTCTCCTTCGTGTCCACCTCCCTCACATCTCGATCTAATTAAGTGCATCTTGCTCTTCCTCCGAGGAACTCAGTCAGCACGGTATCTTACACGAGTGTAAAATAACTCCAGCCAAGAGACAGGAAACTGTAACAAAGAATCAGGAGCTTCACACTGGCAGCAATTTGTTGCCTATTCACCTTCTTCTAGGCCGACTGCTAGAAAGGGAGACTGCAATCTGTGTTGCGGGAAATCAGCATGCCCATTCTTGCAGTTTTGTTTGCATGCATACCAGCGCTGTCATAGCTCATAGCTGAGAAGTAAAGTGTCATGGGTAGGTGTCACATTTGTAACACACTGCGGAAGCTGGGCACTGGGAATACAAATGTCTGCCCAGGGAGGTCTGCATATAAATAAGGAGGAGGAGATGGAAGTGTCTGGCACCATTTTACAACAAAGAGACGTATGTGTGTTGATCTCCCAGCTGCTTTGCAGATCAATCGCCCATCCCAGAGTGGATCCTGAAGCAACTGAGTGACTGCCTACCGCCTCACCCAGCCACAGTACCTGGGTCTTCCACCAGCACCCTGGGCAGCTCAGCTGGGGGTCCAGGTGCAAGACAGCTGATCTCACAGAACGGCTGTACAGTGGTACCTCTGGTTAAGAACTTAATTCATTCTGGAGGTCCGTTCTTAACCTGAAACTGTTCTTAACCTGAGGTACCACTTTAGCTAAAGGGGCCTAGTGCTGCCGCCGCGCCACCACACGATTTCTGTTCTTATCCTGAAGCAAAGTTCTTAACCCAAGGTACTATTTCTGGGTTAGCGGAGTCTGTAACCTGAAGCGTCTGTAACCCGAGGTACCACTGTATATAGTTCAGCCCTGCAAGGAAGAATTCTGTTCTTAAGTAAAGACCACAGCTATCTGTGCTCATGGGCTCTTTGCAGAATATTTGAAGGGAATTTCAAACATTTCTAACTCTCTATATAATGGGAGACCCATTCCAGTCCTGGGTTTACCTGCTGCCTCCAATGGAGGTCTTACTTCTCCTAGGACAAAACCTAGCTGAACCTGCCTTCATATTCCCTCCTCCTCTCTTGCCTTGTCTCACATCACAAACCCCTACTCCATATATTGATTGCTTACCTGGCCTGTGCTTGCAAATTGATGTTCCCACCACCAAGGATGTCATTTCAAGATTGTCAATTGGAGAAAAGCTCCAAAACCAACAATAACAGCTGAGGTTAAGGAGGGCACATAGCAAAGTTCTCAGCAGCATATAAACTATGTACACGCAAGACCTCTGCAAACATTCAAAGCACATCCTGTCACTCAAAGAATTCTGGGCGCTGTAGTTTCCTCCTCACAGAGGTATAAGCAGCAGCCCTTAACAAACTACAATGCCCATAATTCTTGGAGAGGGAGAAATTGTTTGATGGTGCTTTTAAAGTATAGTGTGTACACAGTCTTAATAACCCATATCTGGATATATTACAAACCAACAGGACATTCTAGGTGGTGATGTAAGAGGGCTTGTTTTGCATCAGATTGCCTCAGAAATAAAACAATGGTAAAGGTAAAGGGACCCCTGACCATTAGGTCCAGTTGTGGCCAACTCGGGGGTTGCAGCGCTCATCTCGCTTTACTGGCCAAGGGAGCCGGCGTACAGCTTCCGGGTCATGTGGCCAGCATGACTAAGCCGCTTCTGGCGAACCAGAGCAGCGCACGGAAACACTGTTTACCTTCCCGCCAGAGTGGTACCTATTTATCTACTTGGACTTTGACGTGCTTTCAAACTGCTAGGTGGGCAGGAGCAGGGACCGAGCAACGGGAGCTCACCCCGTCGTGGGGATTTGAACCACCAACCTTCTGATCGGCAAGTCCTAGGCTCTGTGGTTTAACCCACAGCGCCACCCGCATCCCAAACAATGGTAGCAAACAATGGTACTTCCCCCAAAATTAAGGAATAAGTCCATTTACTTTCAAGTATGCATGAAGGAGAAATTTAGTTTAGCCTGCATTTTGAGGCAAACACACCAATGGTCCAACTTGGAACAATACATTTTCCTGTGTTCCTCCTAGCACAGTTGAGAAGCCCAACCCTGAGATCCAGAGAGCAGCTGGCAGCCAAAACAGTTGGCACTCTGAGAAACCGTCACCTATCTGGTGTAGTGCAAAGACATAACACACACATGCCGGGCACTCCACAATGCTGGGTGGAACCCCGTGCGCCTGCTACAGTGACATTAAAAGTCATTACAAAATAGTTTTTTAAATTTATTTTTCCCTTTTTAAAAAGCTGTTCTTATTTTTATCTTTAAGCTGCCTTGAGTTCCTATGGGGGGGGAGCAGGGTGTAAAACAACAACAGCAACAATTACCGCCCTTCACCCTATCATCCTAGGTCAGAAATCCAAAATACATTACAAACCAGTTTGTTGTTGTTGTTGTTGTTTAGTCGTTTAGTTGTGTCCGACTCTTCATGACCCCATGGACCAGAGCACGCCAGGCACTCCTGTCTTCCACTGCCTCCCGCAGTTTGGTCAAACTCATGCTGGTAGCTTCAAGAACACTGTCCAACCATCTCGTCCTCTGTCATCCCCTTCTCCTTGTGCCCTCCATCTTTCCCAACATCAGGGTCTTTTCCAGGGAGTCTTCTCTTCTCATGAGGTGGCCAAAGTACTGGAGCCTCAGCTTCACGATCTGTCCTTCCAGTGAGCACTCAGGGCTGATTTCCTTAAGAATGGAGAGGTTTGATCTTCTTGCAGTCCATGGGACTCTCAAGAGTCTCCTCCAGCACCATAATTCAAAAGCATCAATTCTTCGGCGATCAGCCTTCTTTATGGTCCAGCTCTCACTTCCATACATCACTACTGGGAAAACCAGTTAAGAACTTACAATTAAAAAAACACCTCAGGTTTGGAAACAGCAGCAATTACCAACAGTAGAAGAATGGCGACAGAAGGTAATGGAATATGCAGAAATAGCCAAACTAACAGGGAAAATTCGACAACAGGGCGAGGAAACATTTCAAAAAGAATGGGAAAAATTCATGTTGTATATAGGAAAGATAAGATGAAATAGTAAAACCAGTAGAATTGGAAACAAAAGTGATGGATAATGAAAATAAGAAGAAGCAAAATGTATAAGGAAACTAATATAACTAACAGTAGTTGTAAATGAATACAGACAGACAACAAGAATTGTATAAACATGAGGACTTATTTGTTTATGGATGCACCATGGACAAATATGGAAAATGAATAACAAAATATAAAATGGAAGAAAATAATGCGATAAAATTATATGTGATATAAAAAAAACTTGAAGAGCAAGTATAAATGTAAAATGTAATACAATATGTATATGTGGAGTATCTAATTGAAAAACTAATAAAGATTATTTGAAAAAAACAATACGAATCACAACCACCCCAAATAGGGTGGTACTTTGAAACAAAGCACCTCAAGTTTCAGAGGCTATGGGTAAGGAGGTTTGTCCTCCGAAGTTCCTTAAGTTTTCAAGGCACATTTCGGCTCCTCCCACACATTAATTGGGATTCTGTTTCATGATCACTGTAGTAATATTACCGCCCATGCAGGTCACTCTTGGTTCATTAGCAAATGGATTTGGGTCTTTGGCATGCATGATTCATACCTGGCCCCTTGGAATTGTTCATGAGAGGAGCCACTCAGGGTGTGGAGCCAGCAAGGAGGGATGTGTGTTAATGTACAGCAGGGAGTTCACCCAAATGTGGGTCAGGGGAACCCAGGGAGATTATACCTTCTCCCCTCCGGTCACACTAAACCAGTGTCCCTGGATGTAACATCACGTGGTTTACATGCTCTGAACATTGCACCAAACCTCGCAGACCGAGCTCCCCTCATCCCCACCCACTGAAAGGTGCTCCGCTTCAGTGGATCAGGAAATCTTATGACTCTGACATTGAGGCTATTGTGCACGAAAGAGGTAGCTTGCAGCTGTGGTGTATTTTCTCGGTTCTGCTTGGTGCACTTGTGAAAAATCTCCATAATGAGAACATACCAAGGACATGATGAAATGTCTATAAAACAAAGTATATGGTGAAACACTTGAATCTTTTTTTTGTTGTTCTTCTTTAAAAAGGAAAGGGGGGGGTGGGGGAAGCCCTGTAAATATCACATCTTGCTGGTGAATTTTAAGACAATCATTCTAATTTTTAGCAAATCATGGAATCCAATACTTCTAAACTAATGCTCCCCCACTTAAAATGCCAATATCCAAGACTCTCCATCTTTAAACGTATCCAGCCTCTTTGCACGACATCAGATAAGCACTGGTTTCTCAGAGTACCAACTGTTTTGGCTGACAGCTGCTCGCCAGGTCTCAGGTTTTCTCCACCCAGCTCTGCTTTTGCAGAGTTTCCCAGCTCTGCTAGGAAAACAGGAAGTTGCCTTGTACCAAGTTGAATCATTGGTCCATCTAGTAAAGGTAAAGGGGCCCCTGACCATTAGGTCCAGTCGTGACCGACTCTGGGGTTGTGGCGCTCATCTCGCTTTATTGGCCAAGGGAGCCGGCGTACAGCTTCTGGTTCATGTGGCCAGCATGACTAAGCTGCTTCTGGTGAACCAGAGCAGCGCACAGAAACGCCATTTACCTTCCTGCTGGAGCGGTACCTATTTATCTACTTGCACTTTGACATGCTTTCAAACTGCTAGGTTGGCAGGAGCAGGGACCGAACAACGGGAGCTCACCCCGTCGCGGGGATTCAATCCTCCGACCTTCTGACCTTCTGATCGGCAAGTTCTAGGCTCTGTGGTTAAACCCACAGCACCACCCGCGTCCCATTGGTCCATCTAGCTCAGTGCTATTTGCACTGACTGGTCCTACCTGGAGATGATGGGGACTGAACCTGGGACCTCCAGTATCAAAGCAAATGCTCTTCCTCCGTCCCCCAATCCTGCTACCTGGGATTGTTCACCTGAGATGCCCAAGAACCTTTTGCAGCTTTGCCTTTTATCCTATGCCAACTGATTTGTATAAATGGCGGCTGGCAAATTTGCTTGTCTAAGACAGGGATGAGTGGATCTGACTTTCCCCCCTGATTTTTGTCACTTTTGTCTGGGTTAAGCCTGTGGCAGGAGAGAATGGCAAGTGTGGCAGGAAGATTCAGGGACAATCAATATTATATTTTGGGAATGATTCATGTTCTTATGTAGCTGCATTGTTTTATACTTTCTGAATAATTATTATGAAGCAGTCATGTTCTATGTTATAAATCAAGCACTGCTTGGAGTTATTTCTTTTGGTTTCCCAAAGTATTTCTTATCAATAAAACATTGGCTGTAGTGTGAGCAAATTTTTATTCTGCAAGTGTGGCCCAGAGAAAAAAGTTTGAGAACCACTGATAAACCATAGGTTCACTCTGCCCTGTTTATGCATCAATCTGTTGTTGTTGCTGTTGTTGCTGCTGCTGCTGTTTAGATTCCTAAACATATTTTCTCTCAAAATACACATTGAGCTTGGCCTAATGAAGGTATTGATTATATGGGTTTTGGAACATTTTAAAATAGGGGTGGAGAACCTCAGGTCCAGAACTCAAATGTGGGCCCTGGATCTGTCCTCAGCCAAACACTCCTTCCCAGACACCCCCTCTTTTCTCAGGCCTCAACCTTCACTGGCTTTCCTTAGCACCCTCCTGGAATGTTTTTGCCTAGTTTGAATGTGTTATTGACCTTCATACCCTCCAACACCTTGAAGACAAACTTTGGGTCACCATCTCCCCGGATGCCATCTTCCCATTTTTTTTATTGTGCAAACATAGTGGCCATTTTGGTTGCCACATAATTTTGCACCATGGTTCTCTCCCCCCCCCCCAAAAAAAAGCACCTTTTCATACACAGCACTATGTGAGATTGCAACCTCAGAAAAAGTGATTTGGGGGTGGGGGAAGGAACCAGGCCTTGAAATCATGCGAGATCACAGCAACCAAAATGGCTGCCTTTCTCTTGTGATTAAAAAATGGAAAGTCCCTGATTTTCTGGGACACTTGCTGGGTATGGAACTGTGGTTCTGGTTCTTGAAGTTGGACTGTTGCTTGGAGGATAGAGAGGAGTGAGGGTCTGTGTAGAAACAGCCTGTAGTTTAAGCCAAGGACTGATTGGAACATTTTTGTTGTTGTTTAGTCGTTTAGTTGTGTCCGACTCTTCCTGACCCCATGGACCAGAGCACGCCAGGCACTCCTGTCTTCCACTGCCTCCCACAGTTTGGTCAAACTCATGATGGTAGCTTCGAGAACACTGTCCAACCATCTCATCCTCTGTTGTCCCCTTCTCCTTGTGCCCTCCATCTTTCCCAACATCAGGGTCTTTTCCAGGGAGTCTTCTTTTCTCATGAGGTGGCCAAAGTCTTGGAGCCTCAGCTTCAGGATCTGTCCTTCCAGTGAGCACTCAGGGCTGATTTCCTTAAGAATGGATAGGGTTGATCTTCTTGCAGTCCATGGGACTCTCAAGAGTCTCCTCCAACACCATAATTCAAAAGCATCAATTCTTTGGCGATCAGCCTTCTTTATGGTCTAGCTCTCACTTCCATACATCACTACTGGGAAAACCATAGCTTTAACTATATGGGCCTTTTTTGGCAAGGTGATGTCTCTGCTTTTTAAGATGCTGTCTAGGGTTGGATCAGAACATTAGAGAAGTGCTAAAGCCGGGTGAACACCAAGTTCTGATTTGCATGTGAGCCTGAGAGGTGCAGGTCACTTCTGCTCACCCTGGAATTCGCAGCAATCAGATTTCTCAGACCATCCCCAGCTCAAAACCCTGAGACATGTCCACAAAGAAGTGGGACTCTCTAGCCACTGGTTTGAGGAAGGGTGAAATCCTCCAACCTGGAAATGTTGAGCAGAAAAATCAAAGCAGGAGGCTTTGCATATCATTTTGTGTGTGTGTGTGAACAAATTCATTTCTTTCCTCCATCAACTTCATTTCAGTCCCGCCTTGTGCAGTTAATCCAGCCTAATCCACCCTTGGGCCTGGAGAGAACCAAGGAGCAAATGGATTATAGAGAGTTGGGGAAAAGGATTCAGTTGTGGCTGTTAACGGGAATATTCTGAACGATCCATACCAGTGAAAATCAGACATAACCCAGGGAAGGTGCCTGAAATTAGAAGCTGCGGGAAAATGGTGTCTAGAAATTATCCATCCTATTTTTGGATAGAGATATTTGGGGGGAGCATTTCACTGACTTTATCGGAGGATAGGAAAAATTCTCCTATGCTTTCTGGAGCTCACCATTAACTGCAGCAGGACTAGAACAGCTTCTTCTTCTTCTTCTTCTTCTTCTTCTTCTTCTTCTTCTTCTTCTTCTTCTTCTTCTTCTTCCATAAGGGGGCGGGGGTGGCATTTTGCAAGGGGAGGGGCAGCAGCAACAGTCACTGAGCATCCACCTCTCAAACCTCTCATCTGTGCTAGGCCTGGGGGTCCTGAAATGTGGTCCAGGACCGGTCTAGAATCTGGAGGTTCTTTTAGAAGTCAGTCCGACAGGGCCAAGGCAGGACACGAGGCAGGGAACCAGGCAAGGACAGGTACAGGATCTCAGGTAGGATCTAGCATACAGCAATGTTGCTCCCGCACCCTGGGGCAGGGTCTGACAGCCTTTTATCTTTGTCGGGGTAGCGACCAGTCCTGATCCCCCAGCAACTCACCTCCCTGTTTCACCCGAAGGCAAGCATTCCTCCTGCGAGTACCCAGGTCTCTCCTTCTCTCAGACCTTAGTCTCTGCAGCTCAGGAGACATCGGTGGGTTACTAGACCCAGGGGCCGCCTCAGCCTCCCCTGACCAGAGTGGAGCAGCTGTAAGTGATGGCCGAGCTGAAGGCAACGAGGTAATTTCCGCATCTGGAGCCAGGGCAGGCTCAGGCCCCTGACTCGGCCCAGCTGGTGTTTGTTGCAGGGGAACCTGTGCAGACTGGGACTCTTCAGGATCAGACCCTAGACCTAGTTCAGATGATGCCTGAGGCAAAGGATCCAGTGCAGACTGGGTCTCCTCTGGTTCAGAGTCTGAGTCCGAGTCCCAGGCCATCACATCATCACCCCTTGGTCACTGGGAAGAAAATGGTGGTCACAAGTAAAAAGAAATGGTAGAGCAAAATGGTGAGGACAACTCTGACCAACAGGGTGTCTTCCACTTTCATTCTCAGGGCAGGCCCAAGACATTTTGTTTGTTGCCTCAGATGGAGCAGCAAATGGCATCCCCACAGGTTAAGGTGCCTTGCACCCAAGACCACTGAAGTTATTTTGACACACAAGGAAGAAAATCCCACGAACACACCTTCCACTTCCTTGATGGTGCAGATACACAAATGAATATTGCCATAGTTTCATGACAACCCAAAGGCACAGCACGAGGCAGTCGCCTCACTCTGCCCAACTGTAGGACCGGCAACTAAGATCCGAGAGAACTCCGGAAACCGGGGACGATGGTGTAATGGAAAAAGTTGTGTGGAAAAATCTAATTTAAAGGAAGGCCCCTTCTTCAGCGGAGAGGTGGGGGACGGAGGGAGGGAGACAAACAACAAGGCCGACAGTCTCATAACTGTTCGTGCCCTTTGGGTAATAACAGACTCTTGCTAATATCCCGGGAATATTCTCGGAGCGAATGAAAGGCGGGGAAGTTAAGCAGCCGTGGTAATGCCAGTGTAAAGAAGAAGGGGCCACCAAAGAGACACTAATGGAAACTCAAATCCCCAGAACGAAAGTGGCATGTTTTGGAGTCGAAAGGCGGGGAGAGGTGAGAGAAGGGCTTGTGTGTGGTCTTCAGGGCGGCGACGGCAGCGGCGGGGTCTTTAGGTTTCCCAGCAGCTGACTTCTGAGAAACAGGCAGGGGGTTGTGAGGGGACAATGACGACTGCCACCAAGCTCCGAATACGGAAAGCAGATCCTGGAGAGAGGGCGGGTGGCGGCAGAGCGGGGAGGAGAGAGAAGGAGGAGGCAAAGGGCCCGGTGAGCTCGGAGCTTGACCCTTTCTGTTTTACGAAGGCATTTCTTTCCAGAAGTGCTGACTGCAAGCATTGCCTCCGTAATGAATTCAGCCACTGCTCCGAGAGAGAGAGCCCTCCCTGGCACTGACAGACCATTTCCCGTCAAGCAGCAGAGAGAAAATGGGATTTCAGCTTCTTCTCTCCCCCCCCCCCTTCTTCATAGTAAATGTTTCTGATTTCACAGGCCGGTGTGCTCACCTCTCGAGTTAATAGACAATAAGAGAATCAGTGTGAGCCCCTTGTTAAGGAGACGGGAAGGAGCCCTGCTTAAACCCAGCGGCAAAGAGGAGAAATTTGCCAGGCCATGCCATAGGAAAATACCCCGACTGTCACCTTGGCATTTAGTTTGGATCAGGTAGACATGCGTGTCTGAAGGGGAGCAGGGAGCTGGGGGGGGGGAGGGAAATGAAAGCTCGCTTTCTCCCTTTCGCCGTGGAAAGGAAATTATACCAGGAAAAGGGCTCCTTCTGAGATGCCCCCTTGAAAGAACCGGGATATTCTGCAACAAAATGAATTTTTTTAACAAAGGAAAGAAATGACACTACAGAATTGCAGAAGCCTTTCTTCAGCAAGCTGAGGGAGATTAGTCTTTTTGCGCGCTCTCTCTCTCTCTCTCTCTCTCTCTCTCTCTCTCTCACACACACACACACACACACACACACACACACACAGACTTGTTCACACAGTTGCCTCACTTTGAGACCTAACATTCTTAAACTGCCATAATGTTTTCGCACAGAGTGGAATTAATGTGGAGAGAGCGAGCGCTAGCATCTTGGGGGCTGACCAGCCCAAGATACAGTGGTACCTCGGGTTAAGTACTTAATTTGTTCCAGAGGTCTGTTCTTAACCTGAAACTGTTCTTAACCTGAAGCACCACTTTAGCTAATGGTGCCTCCTGCTGCTGCAGCGCCGCCGGAGCACAATTTCTGTTCTCATCCTCAAGCAAAATTCTTAACCTGAAGCACTATTTCTGGGTTAGTGGAGTCTGTAACCTGAAGCGTATGTAACCTGAGGTACCACTGTATCTTGCAGCAAGTGCACCCACACCCCTAAAAATCAATGCATTTAATACCCAAGGCCAGTCCATTTATTTTGGCACTGAGGCAGAAAATCTCTCTCCCTCTCTGGCAGTAAAAACACAACATTAATCACTTACATTTAAAACAAGAACACCAGTTCTATTTATTAGGTTTTGATTGGATAGTGTAAGCTGCTTTGTGAAGGAAGTTCCTCAGAACGCGGGGTATAAATGTGTAGATAAACAAATACATACTTGCTGCTCTTTCCTGACACCTCCAAATCTGCTGCCTGAGGCAGCTGCCTCGCTCTACCTAATGGTAGGGCCGGCTGTGGGCATCTTTCCCTGTGGATACACTCGGTGCAAAGCAACCTGGTGTTCTCCAGAAGTTGTTCAATTCCCATCAGCCCCAGCCAGCTTGGCCCTTGTATTCCAGCAATGTTTAGAGGGCACCATGTTGACTACCGCTGGACTATTATTTAGTAATACTTGAGAGTTTTGTCCTTTACAAAACCTGATACAGAATTACCCCATCTCCTCCCCTCAGAGTCACATTGGAATTTAACTACACACTGGATTTCGCACTTCTTCAGAGCTTGCCACACAACCAGAAATTTAAAATGTATCAAAATTATTATTATTTATTGAATTTATATACCGCCCTATACCCGGAGATCTCAGGGCAGTTCACATAAAAGGTTCACAGTATATAAAATAAATTTTTTTTAAAAAGAGCCACATTTTAAAAGGATATGGGATGTTGATCAGGTCAACCAAAGACCTGGTTAAAAAGGAACATTTTTGTCTGGCGCCTAAAGGTGTATAATGAATTACTTGTTTCCTGACCTCCTCACACCCCCCTTTTTTGTATTCCAGTTCACATGGTTAATTCAGCAAATCCTTACCCTCTATCATTTATCTTTACTCAATATCTTAACCTATTATAACTATATATTTTCAACCATTTCAATTGAAATATAAGACATGAAAATATTGATTTCTTTTTAACTTTTTTTTACTTTTTATGTATTTTGTCTTTGTATTTTTGTATTTTTTCCTTTTATTATTGTTATTTTTTATTTTTTATTTTGTAACCTTTTATTGTCTGCAAAATTTCAATAAATATCATTTAAATAAATAAATAAATAAATAAATAAATAAATAAATAAATAAAGGTGTATAATGAAGTTGCCAGGCAAACTTCCCTGCATTCAGATACAGATATGCATTTAGATACAGACAGTGTGGAGGAAGGATGTATTTTGAGAGAAATGACTTTTTTAAAAAATGCAGATCAATGTGAAAACAGAACAGAATTATGGATAAAAGCATGCAAGGAGGCCAAGAGGCAGAGATGAGTCATGCTGTCTCTGACTCCTGCTGCAACCAGCTCCCCTCCTTCCTGGTCTCCCAGGACCAGAAGAAGCATGAAGAGGGTGGAGCAGAGACAGGCACAATGGAATAGTCTCAGGAGACATGGAGACTTAGGCAGCTGTGAGAAAGTGGGGGACAACTTCTTCACAGGGGCAAGACCTACTGAGAAGAGTTGCTGTGCTCATTAGGCCTGGCACTCCTTGTTTCTCCTAATAAAGAATTAACCCCAAGTTACAGGGAACCAGGCAGAGGGCCTTCTCGGTAGTGGCACCCGCCCTGTAAAACGCCCTCCCACCAGATGTCAAAGAGAAAAACAACTACCAAACCTTTAGAAGATATCTGAAGGCAGCCCAGTTTAGGGAAGCTTGTAATGTTTAATAGGTTATTGTATTTTAGTGTTCTGTTGGAAGCCGCCCAGAATGGTCGGGGTATAAATTATTATTATTAATAATAATAATAATAATTCCATGTGATTTATTCCTGGCACCTGCTCCAGACAACAACGTAGAAATTGCAGAACTGAGCGCTCCCTCACACAACCCCAGGAAAATCCTACGCAGAGAAAGCAAACATGCTAAGGAGAGCGTCTAATATTCAACAGGTGGGAAACATGTTTGTTTTTAATTTGACACCTCACCTGCCTTGTTGCCACCAAAGGACAGTTTTGCCACACGATCGGCTGTCACCCTGGAAAGCCTGCAAGAATTATTTGCGTCAGGTTCCTCCTCCTTTAGCTCACAAGCAGTCAAACGACGGCCTTGCAAGTTATAAATTGCGCCTCCCCAGAAAGGGACAAGCAAGAGGGACCGAAACTCATTGAAGCACCATCCATCAGCAGCATTTGTAATGCCAACAGCCTGGCCTCAAATCAAACAAGGTGACTTGGGTAAAGAATGCCTTTCTCTACAAAACCCTTATTAATTATCCATGTAATTTTTTTTGGGGGAAATATATATATAACCCACTTTCCTTGCAAACCGTCCTCTTGAGTGTTAGAAAACGAGCTGGCTGTTTTAAACCTTAGGGTTGATTCAAGCCCAGTGAAACAGCTTGCTTTGAATGATCCTTTATGCTCCCTTTAAAAAGAATTAATGGTTTATTATGTCTATACTCTTTGTAAATGTTTCTTGAACCGGAGGGTGGGTGTGATTTTCTGGGAAACTCACAGGACCTGTAACATTTTATTATATTTTTTTAAGAGGGGAGAAAGGGAAAACAAGAACACTTTTGAGAACCTAAGAGCACAAGAGCCCTGTTGGTAGAGTGGCCATGTGTCCCACTGCGCAGAGGACAATCCTCTATTTGAAGGAGGCCTCTGTATATGAAGGGCTGCTACCTGATCAACTCTTCTTTAAAGGCAAAGGACCCAAAGAAGGGATAGCAGACGGGGGGGGGTGGGGGCTTGAAAATGCCCATCACCATTTAGCACCTAGCAGCACACAGAGCAGGAAGGACCAGTCACCTGGTCACACTCTCCCCCCAGATGCACTTCAGTTTAAATTATTTCCAAATAAGCACCTGTAGATATAAAGTAGCACAGGCAAATTCTATGCACATGTGTGTTTCCCCCCCACCCCCGCCCCACCCTTTTATGGCAATTCATTTCCTCTTTTCTGGCTATGTGCCAA
Organism: Podarcis bocagei; assembly: GCF_964188305.1. Taxonomy (NCBI): domain Eukaryota; kingdom Metazoa; phylum Chordata; class Lepidosauria; order Squamata; family Lacertidae; genus Podarcis; species Podarcis bocagei. The sequence continues at coordinate 9,384,364 of NC_138128.1, forward strand.
GGGACCCATTGCCCCAGAACAGTGGCGTAGCGTGGGGGGTGCAGGGGGGGGGCCGGCCGCACCGGCCGCAACATCTGGGGGTTAGGGTTAGGGGGCGCAAATCCATGGGTTAGGGGGCGCAAATTACTTGCCTTGCCCCGGGTGCTGACAACCCACGCTACGCCACTGCCCCAGAATGAAGCTCCATATAGGCCAACCTTCAAATGTGGCCTACCAAATATTCCCAGGACAGAGCCGTCTTTCCCATTGGGCTTAGTGGTGCGTTGCGCCAGGGCGCCGGCCTCTCAGGGGCGCTCCAGTGAGTGGGGGAGCTGCGCGGCTTTGCCGGCTACCTTCCCTTTCCCTGCACGCCTGCCAGCTCTGCCCCATCAACCATAAGGCTGGCGGGCGTGCAGCTTCCTTCCCAAGCCTCCGTGGGAGAAGAGCGATCCCTGCAGAGGCTTGGGAAAAGGTCAACAACTCTGGGAAATGGGTGCTGGGGTGCTGGAGGGATCTTTGCACCACGGCGCAGGATATGCTTAAGACGGCCCTGCCCAGGAAGAACCAAAAGTAAGGTATAAGGCAAAAGCCTTTGCTTGCTGTTGCCTCACAGGGAATAATATTCAGAGATAGCCTGTCTCTGGATAGGAAAGTTCCACAAAGCCATTGTGGCCAGTAGTCAGAGGTTTGAGATACCTGTCCTCTCCCATGAATTTGTTACAATCTCCCCCAAAGCCATGTAGGCTACCGGCCATTCGTGCATCCCGAAGAAACAAATTCCATCACGAAAAGGTGTCATCTGTACTATACATTTAAAGCATTATCAGCCACGGCTTCTTACAAAGAATCTTGGGGACTGTGGTTTGGTTAAGAGACCTCCTACATTCCCCTCACAGAGCTACACTGCCCAGGGTGGTCTGGGAAGCAAGCCCCTCTTCCCAGGAAGCAAGCCCCTCTTCCTCAGGAAATTCTGGGAACTGTAGCTCTGTAGGGGTCTCTTAACAACACTTGGCATGGGACATGGCTGTGGGTTAAACCACAGAGCCTAGGACTTGCTGTTCAGAAGGTTCAGAAGATTGGCAGTTCGAAACCCTGCAACGGGGTGAGGTCCCGTTGCTTGGTCCTTGCTCCTGCCAACCTAGCAGTTCAAACTGCAGGTAGATAAATAGGTACCGCTCCAGCAGGAATTTAAACGGCGTTTCTGTGCGCTGCTCTGGTTCACCAGAAGCAGCTTAGTCATGCTGGCCACATGACCCGGAAGATGTATGCCGGCTCCCTCGGCCAATAAAGCGAGATGAGCGCCACAACCCCAGAGTCGGCCATGACTGGACCTAATGGTCAGAGGTCCCTTTATCTTTTAACAACACTTGGCCCCCTTAACAAATTACCCAGGATTCTTTGGGGGATGCCATGACTGTTTAAAGTGCTTTGATACTGCTTTAAATGTGGAGTGCGGATGGGACCCAACTATTGTACTGTATGAAGAAGTGGCTCTTTTTGTCTGTCCTGAAGCTATTTCTGATCCATTTTTATAGACTGACCCCAAGTTCTGGTATCAAAAGAGAGGGAAATACAAATTCTTGCTATCCCGTTTTTTGTGCTTTCTGTCACTGCTCTGTGCTTGGAAGTTGTGGGGGCTGCTGTGTTGATTGTCCATGAGCAACAGGCGATTTAAAATTTGCACACATTTCATTGATCTGGCCTACTGAAGTGGCGGAATTAAAGAAATATTGGTCTTGAGAGAGAGGTGGCAACCCTGCTGATGAGCGCTGGAAATCTGCAAAACCACATATGGATTTAATAACTTTCCAGAGCTGATTCCCTTTGGCTGGAGTGAAGGTGTAGAACACAAATAGGCAGCCTGGGTTCCGCCTCGCAAGGCAGAAACAAGTGCCAATAAGCATGTCCGAGCAATATACGGACATTCGGAAAAGACGCGTGCAGGGATGGTGTGCATTTTCTGCATCTAGACCGATAAATGATCGCTTCGTCAGGCATGCAAACGCCACAGGGAGGCTGAAGTTAATTTAGCTGAGTAATTAATGGTCTCCTTCCCTACTTCTAAGGAAGTTTCTGAACCCCTAATGCGTTACATGGGTAAATTAGCTTTGTAATTAACTGCCTCATCATCAGAACTGTGCTTAACGAAGACACAAGGCTCCTCGCTAGCAGAGCAACAGTACCATACTGAAATACAATGAAAGCCAGAAATACCCAAGGGACAGGCATGATTAAATAAGATGCAGAAACCAACAGGGAGGATCAGAAAGGGGACAGTCATGCAGCTGGCAACTGCGGCATAAGGGGTGGTTGGGCACTGCTTAGACCCCGGGCAACCTCTCCCCAGGTTAACTTGGGAATGGTCTGAGATCTTTCCAGAGAAAGACAAACTTGGATCGTTTATCTGAGACAGTCTAAGGGCATGGGGAAATGTCCCCATTGTTGGTCATTGACTAGGTTCTACCACCCAGAATACGCTCCCCTTTCACTTCTAATAATTAATTTAATAATAATAATAATAATAATAATAATAATAATAATAATAATAATAATAATAATAATAATAATAATAATAAATTATTTATACCCCGCCCATCTGGCTGAGTTTCCCCAGCCACTCTGGGCGACTCCCAATCAAGTGTTAAAACAATACAGCACTAAATATTAAAAACTTCCCTAAACAGGGCTGCCTTCAGATGTCTTTTAAAGATAAGATAGCTGCTTATTTCCTTCACATCTGAAGGAGGGTGTTCCACAGGGCAGGCACCACTACCAAGAAGGCCACCTGTCTGGTTCCCTATACCCTCACTTCTCACAATGAGGGAACTGCCAGAAGGCCCTCGGTGCTGGATCTCAGTGTCCGGGCTGAACGATGGGGGTGGAGACGCTCCTTCGGGTATATTCTGCAAACAGCAGCATCAGAAAGGATGCATGAGATGGAAATATGGGCAAACCTGTCAGTTTTATGCCCTCTCTGTTTCTTCTTTTTCTGGACTCAAATCAGTTCTCCACATTTCTTCAACAATTTGTGGATACAAAAAACTTCGTGAAAATTCGTCAGCGTTACACTGCAAATTTCTCCTGCCAAACAATTTTTTATCTTTTTTTTGTACGCAGCTTTGACTAACATATGCATTTTGGCAAGCAATTTTACCAAATCTGCTACCAAATAATTTTCACTAATATATGCATTTCTATGAACACTTTCCCACAATACATGAATGGTTGTTCAGCTTGTAAACAGCCTTGGGTATTGTAAAATAGAAAGACGGTACAGTATACAAATTAAAAGTGATGGTGGTGATGATGATGACTCCAACTCCCACCAGCCCCAGCCAGCTTGGCCAACAGTCAGGAATGATAGGAGCTATAGTCCAGGGTCACAGCTTAGCAACGCTTTAAAGCTTTCTTCCTAAGGAAGATGCTCCAGCACTACACAGAGTATTCCAGTTGCCCTTTCTAAAAATGCCAATTATACATTTCACCGTTTTGTGTGTCTTTATTAGTCCCTCTACACCCTGGGCCTGAGGCTACGACTTACTCCTTTCTTCCTTTCATTCAGAAGCCTTTCCTGAGCTCACATTTTCTAGTTTAACCGGTTTACACACACCCCGCCTGCCTCTTCCTCCCCTCGGAGAGCCACGCGGATTCATCTTCCTCCCTCAAGCATCTTTCATGCCTATTTATAATTTACTACAATTATAAGTTTATTAAATGAGTTTCCAAAGCATGGTGAGCCTAATCTGCATACCACAGTGTGGGGACTGCGCACTGCACAACCCCACTGTGCACACTTCACAGCAAGCCGATCACATTTTAACTACAGTTCGTGTCATGCGGCTGCTAGGAGGCTCAGCTCTGTAACAGGAAACCCAAAAATCCAGCCTCCCTTCTGCTTTGGGCTCACCAGATAGCCATAGGGAAGGCACTGTGTCCCTCAGCCTCAGTCCCAGCCCTGGTGCAATATGGGAAACATAATGACACTGGCCTAGCTTATTTGGTTGCCAAGATACTCTATGTGAAAAATGACAGGAGCCAGAGACAGGTGAAAGTCAGCAAGAAAAAACCCCACCAGGGTCAGTGAAGTCCACTCTTTATTCAAAGAAATCGAAATAGTGCAAGCCTAGCAAGCCCAGCAACTCTTCCCAGTAGGTCTTCCCCCCAATCGGGTAGTTGCGAGGACTGGTGGTCCCTGCCTTCCCACAGCTGCCTAAGTCCCATCCCATTTTTTCCCAAGCAATCATAGACTGCCTCATGCACAACCAATCTCTCTTCTGCACTTTTCATTTCCCTGTGTGTTCTAGGAGACCCGGGAGGAGGGAGGTCTGGTCACAGCAGGAGAAGGAGACTCCCTGGATTCTTCAGCAGCTTGCTTCATTGCTGCATCTTCAGCAGCCTGACTCCTCTCTAGCCTCCGCTTCTGCCTCTGCTTCTGGACTGCTCTCTGCCACAGAGTCTCCCTGCTCATTAAACCCTGTTTCTGACACCTCCTCCTCTTTTCCCGTTTCTCCCTCTGACCACTCATCATCTCCCCACCGTCAGTCCCCTGGCTCTGAGCCTTCTTCCCTTGGGAGTTCCCTTGAAGGTTCCCCAGCTGGTGTCTCCCACCACCCCTCAGCATCCAGCCAGTCCATGACAAAACGCTATGAACGCACTAAAACACTGCATATGTCCTAACCTTAATCCAGGACAGACTTGAACATCCCTAAGCCCAGAGACAGGCAATCTCGTTGAGTCCATCATGGATCCCTTTTTAGGAGAGATGTGATACATTTCAAAAGTGGATTGAATTCCACTGCATTTTCTTTTGAGCCAAAAAGTGCACAGGACTTGTGGGGAGAGAAGAAGCAGATGGATCTCTAAGTTCTGATCCGCGCATTAATCCTGGAGGGGCAGATGAGCTCAGCTTGCATTGGAATTTGGTGTGCCTATTTGCATGGCAACTGTCTTTGGCACGGGTGGACTGGGTTTCCCATAGGCCTCTGGTTGGCCATTGTGAGAGCAGGATGGCTAGACAAGGTGGGCCATTGGTCAGCGGGCTCATCTTATCTTCTTCTGAGACACACTTAAGTATTCATTTGCAAAACAGCCAAGCATCTCTTTTCCTCTGCTCGTCCCTGGTCTAAGGTAGGAAAGAGAGGGCATCTATGGTTACGAGTCCCTTCTCCATGGCACTATATTGGCTAGATGAACTCCTGACTCAGCAGAAGGCAAGTCCTAGCCTCACAGTGCCAGCGCCCCACCACTCATGTGGCAATGGCTTTCCTTGAGTCAGCAGAAGGTGCTCTGATGGAGGTGGTGCTTTTGCAAAAGCTCCAAACAGAGAGGAGGAAAGTGCTGTTGGGAAAAAGCACCAAGGCAAAAGCCAGCTCCAGATGGCTGGAATGCAAAACAGGATGTTATGTTTTGCAGATGTACTGTTGGAGAAAAGGTGGAGCCTATTCTCTGTACTGAGCACCGGATGTTAGCTCAGAGTGTCATATGACCTGTGCTGGAAGTACAGGGGAGGAGTGAGTCTCTTCTGATGGAGTCTGAAGGGAGCAGTCGCATTTCTATGTACTGCTGAGTGACAGGAATAAAACATGTAAAAAGGACTCCTGTCTGTCTCATTTCCCCTCCCTGGGAAATGCAGGGAGGGAGACAAGAAGAGGAAAGCAGAGGGTGTGTTCTTTCTCACGACTAATGAGAAGAATCGCCGGGTTTGTTTACCTAGCCTGCCGGCAGTTGCAGACGGAAGGTAAACACAGTATCTCGCTCAATTGCCTCGGGGGAGGCCAGGTACCTCTGCCTGTGAGCCAAGATACTAACAAGTGCGTACAACCTGATGTTGACCTCAGGGACTAACTCACCCAGCAGCTGACTCGGGAGACTCCACAGACAACCCAGTACAAGTCAAGTCTTCCCTGCTCCATCATGTAAGGGGCTGGGCTCCTTCTTGGGCATAGCAGCATGCTTGCTGTGCAGAGCTCACAGTTAGGAGGCAGCCATGAGTTGGTCTGCTGAGGCTCACTATTTTTCCTGCAGAAACAACATAGGAGCTTTGCATTCCCTGATTGCCTGCATTCACCTGAAACCCTCCTACAAGCAGCCTGAGTTCCACCTTGCATTGCTGCAGCGCAAATCACGACATAAGCAGGGTGGCCATTTACCCATGTCAAAAAGAAGAAAAGAAAGATATGCAGTGCCAGAATGGGAAAGAGTGGACATGATCTGTACATGCAGTGATGTACAGTATATGTATAGTCAGTCAGTTTGGTTTATTGTGCTTAGCAAGCAGCCATTATACACATCATCACAACAACAACAACAACAACAACAGCAGCAGCAACAACAACAACAACAACAACAACAACAACAACAACAACAGGAATACTGCTACTAATAATAAATTCTACTCCCCAACCCCAGTGGATAAATAATTTCCCTTTCCCCTTTCAAATTTTGTTACCCGAATCTGTAAAGCCCTAACAAGAAATTTAGATAGGATGTATATCTCTCAACATTGACAGCAAAAAAAAAGGGTATTTGCAAGAGACGACCTTCCCTTCTGTAATCTTAGTAATGGGTGGATGTAATTGTTTCTGAGATCATCATAGAAAGGGCGCTCAAGGAGTACATGAGTTATGTCTTCTATTGATACAGAGTTGCAGCCATGTATATGTATAAGATACAAATTCTAAAAGTATTGCTTGTTTGGCATCCGTCTAGTTCAGGAGAAAATGGAAGAGTGTGCCTTTAGGGATGAAGTCAATCTTTTGGAGACTTACAGTGCCTGCGGTGGCTGTAGAGACCAGTATGGGAGCTGGGGCAGATGAAGGCATCCAGATGTGCTGCTGCAGATGCACCATGGCATTTCTTCTCCCTGAGTTTCTGCCAGTGGTCCTTCCTCCTCTGGTCACCACTGCCAATACATGACCTGACTGTCTGTCTCCAGGCACTGCAATTGTCTGCAACGGATTCCCACATGGCGGGGGTGATGCTGCCAGCCTCCACGTCACGTTTGCAGACATCTTTCTGACGCAGAGTTGGCCTGGTGCCAGAAGCCAGCTTGGGGATCCTGCCATCATGGGCATGACCAAGCCAGTGTAGACATTGCTGAGACAGGAGTGTGAACATGCTGGCAATGTGGGCTTGGGAGAGCACATCTTTGTTTGAGACTCTGCCCTGCCCCGTGATGCCCAAAATCTTCCTGACACAGTGCTTGTAGTAGGTATTGAGGTTTCGATCCGACGTCGTCCCAAGTCCAGAACTTGGGCACAGCGAGAGGGAGAGACTCAAAGGCCCTGCCAGCTGGGTATTTGCCCTGGGTGTGGTGCCAAGCGCCGCTACTGGTCGGTTGGCACCACGCCCAGAGGCACACCCCTAAATTCCTGCCATCATTGGCCAATTTGGTGACAGGAGGACGATCTGGCCAGCAATAGTCCAGTTCACAGGGGAGACCCAGTGTCCACCCACAAAGCCGCCTGCCTGAGGAGGGCAAACGGACTTCTCTGATAGCTCTTGAAATAAAGAACTGCCCTCTGTAAAGCAAGACTATACCAATTTGGAATAGAAGCTCTTAAAGTGGTTTAACAGCAGGTGGCTGGTTGGATACCCTCCAAAGGAGTACAACTCCTCCTCATCTTCTTCCTCTCCTCCTCCTCCTTTTCTTCTTCTTCTGCTCTTTCTCCCCCTCCTCCTTTTCTTCTTCTTCTTCTTCTTCTTCTTCTTCTTCTTCTTCTTCTTCTCCTTCTCCTCCTCCTCCTCCTCCTCCTCTTCTTCTCCTCCTCCTCCTCTTCTTCTCCTCCTCCTCCTCCTAATCCTCCTCCTCCTTTTCTTCTTCTTCTTCTCCTCCTCCTCCTCCTCCTCCTCCTCCTCCTCCTCCTTTCTTTTCTTTTTAACAAAGCACCCCTTCAGAATGAGAGCTAGGGGAACCACCACCCATCACGCTACAAGGTGCTGAACCACATGGGTCCTTGTTCTGATTCAGCTCTCCTTAAATCTTTACACTGCCTCTTGTAAATAGCTGTCCCTCGCCTCCAACCCACACGTGGCATTTTTGATTTATAGGGATGGCGGTAATGCCAGATAAACAGACTGCTCGGAGGTAGGAAGGGGGCAGAATTAATAGATTAATAGAGTGTGGTAAAATGCCTCATAATCACCCCCTGATTTCCTTGCAAAGTGGTTAAGGGTGCGTGTCTGTCTCCCGATATCTTCGCTTGACAAATGAATCCAAATTGGTTTGGCTGAAAGCCCTTGTCATACGGACCGAAAACCGGCAGAAGGGCCGTAAACCAGAAAGCAACAATAATATATTGAGATGGAGGGAGGCATCAGCTGGGACCGCAAGCTCTCTCCGTCAGGGCCCCGCTTTATCGCACGCCTCCAATTAATTATCCAGGAGAGGGAACAAACAGCACATTAATTAAATGTTCCGATGACATTAAATTGAGAGGTGTTACAGACACCAGCGAAAAAGAAAAGAAGATAAATAATGCAAAAGTGTGTGTTTGTGTGTGTGTGGATGTGGGTGCCTGTAGAGGTTGCAATTATTGGCAGGAAATCTTTGTGATAAAATGGGTTGCGGCCTACACAAACACTGCTTGAAAGAAAGCTCAGCCTGCAATCTTTGTAAGAATGGAACCTCGCAAGCAGGAAGGGCGCAAAACAAGGGTGCTTAGTCAGAAGAAGTTGGGATGGGGAGAGCATGGGAAGAAGTATGTGGGAGGGAATTATTAATGGTGAGAGTTCTCCTCTTGCAGTGCAGAAATGAGCTATTGAAGCAAATGGAGGCTTCTCAGGACCACAACACCTCAAGGTCTGCCTCTCTCCATATGAACCGACTTGGACCCTGAGATCGTCTTCTGAGGCCCTTGTTGTGCTCCCCCTCCACAAGAGGTCCAGAGGGTGGCAACACAAGAACAGGGCCTTTTCTGCAGTGGCTCCACACTGATGGAATGCTCTCCCCAGGGAGGTTTGCCTGGTGCCTTCGTTACGTATTTTTAGGCGCCAGGCAAAAATGTTCCTCTTCAGCCAGGCTTTTGGCCGATTGACATCCAATTCCCGTTTAAATGTGTTGGTTTTGTTTTTATTATGCATTTTGTGTTTTTATGTTGTAACCACACAAATTTAATAAAAAATAAAATCACTGTAAAACAATTCTCTGTTCGCCCCCATCTTCCCCCACCTGCAACCTGTGCGTGCTCTAATTGTTCCTATTTAGCAAGAACACTTCCTACTAGCCATGATGGCTAGGCTCTGCCTTGAGGTTCGGAGTCAGGGATGCTTCTGAAATCCAGCTGCTTTGCCAGGAGAGGACTCTCGCGTTCGAATCCTGCTTTCCGGTTCCCCATAGCTTGGCCACTGTGAGAACAGGATGTGGGACTAGATGGGCCATTGGCCTGATCCATCTGGCTATTTCCAGTCAGAAATAGACTGGAAAGAGAAGCTGCTGAATTGCAACTCATTACCAAACTTAAAACCATGGAGAGACCTGGTCTGAACAGAGACATTGGATTCTTATCTCATTATACATGACTAAGCCATTTCTCACCTTCTCACCCCTTGCCTTTTCCTGCAAGACCTATTACAGTCGTTAAGAGTCGTCAACAGGCTCATCTCAGCTATCTGCCTATCTCCCATTCCCACCACCCTTCTGAGTAATACCCCTCCCCACCTTCTCACTATATAGAAGGGTCTGGCAACTTCTGTTTCAGTGTATCAGAAGAAGTGTGCATGCACACGAAAGCTCATACCAAGAACTAACTTAGTTGGTCTTTAAGGTGCTACTGGAAGGAATTTTTTTATTTTGACTATGGTAGACCAACACGGCTACCTATCTGTAACTGGAACCATCTGGCTATTATTATTATTATTATTATTTTAATTTTATTTAATAATTTTTTGGATACAAACAAGAACCGCAAAAGACATATACAGTGGTGCCTCTGGTTGCGAACGGGATCTGTTCCGGAGGCCCATTCGCAACCTGAAAAGAACGCAGCCCGCATCTGCACGTACGCGGGTCGCAATTCGCCGCTTCTGCACATGACATCCTTTTGCGCATCTGCGCATGCACGAGTGGCAAAACCCGGATGTAATCCTTTCCGGTACTTCCGGGTCGCCGCAGGATGCAACCTGAAAATGCGCAACCTGAAGCAAACATAACATGAGGTATGACTGTACAACAAAAACCATAATAACAATAATTTCACAATTTGACAATTCAGATTTGAATACCCTGATATATCTATGACTACACCTTTTTAAACAATATTTTCCCACTTCTCTCTCCTCTCCCTACTTCCCAAAACTATCCGCCTTATCGCTTAAATATTCGTTCCAGATTTCTTCATATTTCTCCATTCTTATTTTGCGTCGACATGCAATTTGTTCGTATGTAGCTAATCTGTCCGTATTATCAATCCATGTGCTCAATTGAATCTTTTTGCCGCTCTTCCAATTCATCAAAACAATTTTTTTGCTTCTAATATAGCACAGTACATCCATATTTTTTTCCTGAGCCCTTGAAATCTCCCATGTTTCCGGAATATACCGTATTTTTTGCTCTATAAGACTCACTTTTTTCCCTCCTAAAAAGTAAGGGGAAATGTGTGTGCATCTTATGGAGTGAATGCAGGCTGCGCAGCTATCCCAGAAGCCAGAACAGCAAGAGGGATTGCTGCTTTCACTGCGCAGCAATCCCTCTTGCTATTCTGGCTTCTGAGATTCAGAATTTTTTTTTTCTTCTTGTTTTCCTCCTCCAAAAACTAGGTGCATCTTGTGGTCTGGTGCGTCTTATAGAGCAAAAAATACGGTAATTGAATATTATTCATAGAATCATAGAATTGTAGGGTTGGAAGGCACCCCAAGGCTCATTCCTACAAGGAGCAACACTGATACTGAAAGGGAGGAAGCTGACATCAGGGCCACAGGCTGAAACTAAGAAGATAGGCAGGTGGGGATCAGCTGAGAGTGAGCTGAGATTGGTGGGGCAGTACCCCATTTGCCACTCCTTAGAACTTTTCAGATTTTTGATTTTTTTAAAAAACCCTACCTTCCTAGTCATGTTATTGTAGCGACAGCTTTCTTGGATTAGAACCCAGAGCTTTTCTTTCTCCAGAACTAAAGCTGGAGTCTGGAAGTGTGTGTGTTTTACTCACTTCTTTTATTTCTAAAAATGCTTATGCGCTGCAATTTCATGCAAAATATCAAAGCGGTGCTCAACAAATATGTACACACTAATAAGCACACAGGAACCAAAATCATAGATCACCAGCAAACTGTAACAGAATTTCTTCCCCACGATCCTCCCCTCCTTTAATTGTCTGCATAAGCCTGGCGGCACAGAAAAGTTTTCAGCAAACATTTAAAAATTAATACTGAAGATGTTTGCTGAATCTCTATCAGAAGAATGTTCTGCAAGGCTGGGCCAATAACACTGGCTGCTCCGTTTTGCATTGACGTCAGATGAGCCTCAGGGGGCAACCAAAGATGATCCTACAGAAGACCTCAGTGATCAGGTGGCCCCTAGGGAATCCAGGGTGGTCCCTGGATGTAAGTTGTTCAGGAAGTTGAAGACTGAATACAAAAACCATGAACTTGGCTCAGCAGGAGCTGGGCAGCTGAGGCAGATGCCTTAACCATGGTGTCACATGTTGTCAGCTACATGCCCTCATCAGCAGATGAACCACTGCATTCTGCACCAACTGAAGTTCCCAGACCAGACCCAAGAGCAGCCCCATGGAGAGAGCATTGCAGTAATCCAGCCTCAAGATTGCCAGGATATGGATTACAGTGGTCAGGTGGTTGACCATAGAAGGAAGAGGTGGACCTCCACCAGAAGCAATTTCCGTGTGCTCAGAACTTGTTAGGTTTTGGTGACCTGAAGTGATTCCTCATAGGAAGCTGCCTCATACTGAATCAGACTATTGGGTCCATCCAGTTCAGTATTGTCAACACTGACTGGCAGCGCTTCTCTGGGGTTTCAGGCAGGGTTTTCTCCCAGGAGGTGCTGGGCATCGTGTTTTGGAACTAGCATTGCTGCACCCATAAAATGCCTCCTGAAGGAGGGAGGGTGGGAGAACCAGTGTGGTGAGAGAGAGGCCGAAAGGCCCCGCAGGCCGGGAGTTTAAATTTCCCCTGGGTGCAGTGCCAAGGGCTGCAATTGGTCAGTTGGTCCTGCCCACCACCTAACTCACTGAGGGTTTGAGACCTGTTGGCTACCCTCACCTGGCTTAGCTGGCCAGTCAAAGCCGTTTCCCGGGGGGTGGCTACTGTGGCATGCTGACAGCTTCAAGGAACCACAGGTGAGAGTTGAACGCAGGGTGAGAACCAAAGGTAAACAAACTACCCCAGAAGGAGCATAGCCTGTGTGTCCCGTCCCCCCGAGATACTTCATTGTTGTTTAGTCATTTAGTGGTGTCCGACTCTTTGTGACCCCCTGGACCAGAGCACGCCAGGCACTCCTGTCTTCCACTGCCTCCCGCAGTTTGGTCATACTCATGCTGGTAGCTTCGAGAACACTGTCCAACCATCTCGTCCTCTGTCGTCCCCTTCTCCTTGTGCCCTACCTCTCCCCTAACACCCTATAATACTGCAGCCACAGACCCTCTTGTATTTCGAAGAGATGGGCTGCAGGGTTGGGGAGAGGGCTCCTCCCTTCTTCTGCCAGCCCATATCTCCCCCCTAAACATGTCCAAACCACCTCTCTCGCACACAGCTACATTTATCCCTGCACAGTTCCTGTGAGGTCCAAAACACTGGCAAGGCAAAAGCAGCTGAAAGAGGGATAATATGGGGAAGTGTTAATCATTCCCTTCCTCTGCCTCATCTCTCAGGCATAGGGCACCCTCCTGAGGGTACTCAAAGAGGCTGTCAGGGCTTTGTTTCTTGCGGCCGACACGTAATGTGTGTTTTGCCCCTAAGGCTCTGGTGCTCAGGTCTCCTAGGAAAGGGAACGGATCCTTCAAAAAGCTGCTCTGAACACCCCACCACTTTGGGAAAGAGTTGGTAAGCAGCCCAGAGATCATTTCCCTACATCTGTGTTGAAGGATCTACTTGGAATATGACACTCTGTTCTTTTTTGCCCTGTGGCCCCCAAGGTTTCCAGAGAGCCATAAAAAAGCAAATTTTGATTTAGAGCGGGGGGAAAGATGAACAGATGCAGCTCAGCTTCTTTTTCTTCAGTTGAGTTTCTCTGGACTGATCAGTCCCGCTGTCCACGTTAGATGTGTGCTCTTGCTTCCCGAGGCTCCTGGAATCACTCCCAGACCCACAAGCTCATCCAGCATCCAGCCTCACTCAGCATTGTTCCATTGGAACAGCCCTCGGCGACAAACCTCACGTTCAGAACATCATGCGCGGGTCACTGGGAATGGCCTCCGTGTAGGGATGGGGAGGGGAGGAACGTGACTCAGTTCACATCGGAAGAGGACCCTCCCAAGTTCAAAATGATACGAGAATCGAAACACGCTCCTCTGTATTTTGCCAATGCAGTTTTCAAGCCAAGTAACGTGGACAAAAAAATGCATACACAAGGATAAAATGTGTGTGTGTGACATTTTAAAAAATACTGTATATTTCCAAAAGTTGTTCATGTCTTCACCAGTCCTCTGTGCATGTGGGGGCCTCGTCACAAATCCTAAACAAATTTTGCATGATGGTTCCTGAGATCAAGAAGCAGGTTCTTGTCTATCTTTGGATACAACTGGACCTCCTTTTGAGACAATATGATGGGCCGAATCCTTCAAAACGGCACTGATTTTAACTCATGTGGGAATGTGGAGAACTGAATTTAAGGCTGGAAGAATGAGGAATGGGAAGAAACCAAAACGGACAGATTTGCCTAACTCCATGAGCTGGCATGCTGTCCACAACATCACCATGTTGTTGCAACCATTGTACTGTTCAAGCACCTGCCATCGGGGTGGTCTCCCACCAGGGCTACCACTTTTTCTGTGTAAGGTGTCAGAAGGTTGCAGTGGTCTTAGCATGGCATTTATAATGCATTCAGGATGTTTCAGGAGCAGAGCAGAACCCTGTTTTCACCATGAATAGAGTTCTCCATCTTGATAACTTGTGAGTAGGAAGTTAAATAGCTCAGTGGGTAGATGATGAGACTCTTAATCTCAGGGTTGTGGGTTTGAGCCCCACGTTGGGTACAAAGAATCCTACATTGCAAGGGGTTGAACTAGATTACCTTTTGTAGTACCTTCCAACTATATGATTCTATAATTCTGTGACCAGTGATCAGGCCGTGTTTTTTGTTTTTTGTTTACCTTTACTGCCCTAGAATTAACTATTGCACATTTCCCCTATGTATGCAAACCCTCTTTCTAGAGCTGTTCATTTTATACACCTACACATGTCCCACTGGGTTCAAAGAGGATTGGGTGAGTGGGTAGATGGGTATCTGTGATGCTGCTGTAAGAAGGGCCCGTAGCAGCTGTCAGAACTGGTAGCTATGACAGTCACTTGGAGCCTTCTGAGACATTCTGCTGCGAGAATGAGGTCTAAGCTGTCAGTACCACAACTCATGAATTCTTGGGTATCATTTAAGTACAGATTGTGTGAACGTCTTATCTGAATAGTTCCACTGCAGATACAGAGATACAAGTTATGTACATTTGACATCCATTTGGCATAAGAGGCCTGAATTCTACTCCTGTGCCTTACAGACCCCACCTAGCAAAACAGGCACCAGAGATAAGAGGCCCAAGTTATAATTGTGTCTTGGAATAAGATTAGGAAATTAGTTAAAACTCAAGGAGAGGCCTGATCTGTTGTGAAAGGCTTTCTATGTTTTGCCGTCCAACAATTGCTGAGTCCCTGTGGGCCTTGAGACCTTCAGGAACCTAATTTATACTCTTAATGTAATTTATGTGTCTTATTAAAATATGAAGGAAATTCCCAGCCAAAAACTTAATTAACTCAAGGTTAAGGATGCTCAGAGGAAGAAACAGAACCGTTAATAAAAATAAATACAAGACATTTTCCAGAAGAAGAAAATCCCCCTCATGATTTAAGTATGGAAATGAGAAGTTGAGATAATGCATATACGGGATTCAAATTTCCTCACAGGTCATACTAGGCGCATATATATATATATATATATATATATATATATATATATATATATATATGAGAATATATATGAATATCGGAAAATGAGACGTTCCAATTTCAGCCTTAATCTTGATCTCCGTTGCCCTCACTTTTCCAGGTACGTTAAAAGCATTGCTGAACAATCTGCACAATAAGTGTAGCACAAAGCATAAAGTTATTTATTTTAAACATGGGATGATTCATGCCCACATAATTTGCTCCTTAGGAAATGATGCAGGGAGATGAACATCAGCTACTTGCCAGGATCATTATCAAACACAAAGGAGGATTTCTGCCGCGATTCAATAGCTAATATCTTCGCATTCTGCAGCAAAGAGGGGGGGAACTCATGTTCAGTGCACCTTGAAGGGTGTTTTTTAATAGTTTGCTCCAAGGCAGTTAATAATAATTTATTTATTCGTACTTACTCCATCTACTTTGAGCTAAACTTTAGACCTTTTAGAATGGACCTTCCCTCAAAAGGCCAGGGAGCTGCCAGTGATGTATAATGCTTAAGAGGTGGCAAACCCTTGATTCACATCCCTTTCCCCAAAATTGTTAGACAGTCTTTGACCAGGACCAGTTCAACACTTTAAAAAGAAAAGAAAACCCCAACCATTATTTCTTTTATTTAGTTCATAAAATCTACATACCACTTGATAGTGGGGGGACGAATCTCAAAGCAGTCTGAATTGGGTAAGCAGTGGCTGCTCTTATGCTATGTTTTATTTTTTAAGAGATAAGAAAATCCTGAGCATAGTATTCAAGGATACAGTGCTACCTTGGTTGCCAAATGGTTTAGTTGTTGAACAAATCGGATCCCAAACACCGCAAACCCGGAAGTAAGTGTTCCGGTTTGCGA
Organism: Podarcis bocagei; assembly: GCF_964188305.1. Taxonomy (NCBI): domain Eukaryota; kingdom Metazoa; phylum Chordata; class Lepidosauria; order Squamata; family Lacertidae; genus Podarcis; species Podarcis bocagei. Next base: position 9,400,292 of record NC_138128.1, read on the forward strand.
ACGTTTTTCGGAAGCCAGGCGTACGACGTGGCTTCCACAACTTCTGATTGAGTGCAAGATGTTCCTGCAGCCAATTGGAAGCCGTGCCTTGGTTTTTGAATGGCTTCGGGAGTCGAACGGACTCCTGGAATGGAATAATAATAATAATAATAATAATAATAATAATAATAATAATAATAATAATTTATTATGTATACCCCGCCCATCTGGCTGAGTTTCCCCAGCCACTCTGGGCCTCTCCCAATCGAGTGTTAAAAACAATACAGCATTAAATATTAAACAGGGCTGCCTTCAGAAGTCTTTTAAAGATAGGATAGCTGCTTATTTCCTTCACATCTGAAGGGAGGGTGTTCCACAGGGCGGGCGCCACTACTGAGAAGGCCTTCTGTCTGGTTCCCTGTAACCTCACTTCTCGCAATGAGGGAACTGCCAGAAGGCCCTCGGCGCTGGATCTCAGTGTCCGGGCTGAACGATGGGGGTGGAGACGCTCCTTCAGGTATACAGGACCGAGGCCGTTTAGGGCTTTGAAGGTCAACACCAGCACTTTGAATTGTGCTTGGAAATGTACTGGGAGCCAATGCAGATCTCTCAGAACCGGTGTTATGTGGTCCCGGCGGCCACTCCCAGTCACCAGTCTAGCTGCCGCATTCTGGATTAATTGCAGTTTCCGGGTCACCTTCAAAGGTAGCCCCACGTAGAGCACGTTGCAGTAGTCCAAGCGGGATTAAGTTCGAGAACCAAGGTACCACTGTATATTTAATGAAATAACCAGTTTAGTCAATAGGCATTGTGAGGTCTCTTTAGCATTCCTCTCTCACTAACTGCTTATTCCCTCACTTCTCCACCTATTCCCTCAACCTTCCCTCTGCCAGGCAACATGCCCTTATCTTCCCTGTTGCAACTGCTTCAACCTGCCTCATAATCTTCTGGTCTGCATGAGGTTTCATTCCCAGACGAATTGAGAACATTCGCTTCCTTCGGAGAAGCTGGCTTGTAGGCAGCTAGACAGCTTTGTTCTCTGAGCAGCTGGAATATTTATGAACAATCCTTGCCATCACCAAACTGCTCAGGCAGTCTGTATTGGAGTCTTCACTGCTGTTACTGCAACCCGAAAGAGAAACTTTCCATGGCTGAGGATCAGAGTTTATTGGAATCTTGAATATTGGGGTCCATTGATGATAATCTGATTGCCATCAGAGAAACTGACAGCCTTTGTTTAAACCTGCCGATTAAACCCAATGCATGGGAAATTAATTATGAATTATTGCATCAACCCTAGAAAATATTCAACTTTGCCTCTCTGGGTTTGGATCCGAGAATGAGGAGAGTGTTCAAATATTTATGTTGATCATCTCTCATCGTGTTTCTTACTTTGTCGGCGGGGGCTGCCTTCAAAATTTGCATCCCACAGAAGTTCAGTCACCCTTTCCCTCTATTCCCCAAACAACAAAATGATTATCGTCACTTCCTGCTTCCACAATTTTAATAACAAAGGAGCTATCTCCCTTTAAGCCTCCTCTGTGTCATCCAAAATAAAATGAGGAGATAGAACTAGCCAAACGGAACAAGAGAAATCCCTTTATACCTGCAGATGCTTCTTCAGCCTGAGCATAGGAGGTCAAGGTAGAGATTGGGGAGGGGATTCCCATCCCTAGTTCCTATTCTGGTTCACATAATTCACACTTCTTGAAACAATGCACAGCAAGACTTCAAAAGTCATGACCTCTCTGAATTTTGCAGGACAGCTATCTGACCAAAACATAGGTACAAAACCATGTTTATTGGGGGGAAACACACATTTTGGTGAAAATAACATTTAAAAAATGCATCACAGTAGGGGCAATTACTTGCAAAAAATGCAACTATTCAGGGAAACTGTGTGGAAGAAGTATATATTAGAAGAAACAGGAAGCCTGAATATGTGTACAAATTTTCATGCAGAGTTTTTTATCTGAAAAATGCAAACTGATCCAGAAATGGGGCAAACTGAACTCAATAGAAAGTGAAGTTGACAGATCCGTCCATCGCTACTTATAACTCATTACCACTGCTGAGAGCCATTTTGCATATCACACAGAGGCAAACATGGATTTGTCAGTAGGTGTGCTCTCAAATGCAGATGGAGTCAGTTATGGCTCCTTGACGACTATATGCACATGACACGTGGGGTTACCACATTGCACATCATACTCTTAAGCATTTACATGCCAGGAACTTCCAGAGCTAGAACCGATAACTTGTGGCTCTATGTGTAGGTTCCCTCAGATGGGGAAGTAAGATGCAGTTATAGATGCAGTCTTATTAAGATTGTGTTTTTAGCAGGTTTTCAGCAGTGCATCATAATACAGATGGAAGGAGACGTGAAAGAAGAAACTGGCATTTGTGTGGAACACCACATGCAACGGTGCTCTGCAAAATTCAGTTCTAAAAAGTGGTACAACAGAGAATTTCTAATGCATCAGTGGTTCCACTTCAGGACCGGGTAATTCAGAACTCCAAATTTCAGGAGGAAATTTTCAGAGAATGTTGGAAGTATCTCTCCTTCTGGCTATGAGCTTGAAGGATCTGTGCCCAGTCCTGAGGTCAGCCAAATGACCAAGCTGAAGAAAGCTCCTGAGCCCAGAGGAGTAAAAGCAATTCCCAGTAAATCAGTGTTTGCATCAAACACTGCAAATGCCATGATGCAGTGCAATCTCACACAAATACTAATTTTTTGGCAAATATTTTTTACTGAGTTTTACATTGCTAATTTAAATTCAAACATTAAACATCATCATTTAGGATTCCCTGAATCTTTCAACTCTGTGGGAATGTTCTGGGGTGCAGGAGAGGATATATTGACTAATTATATCCTTGTCCAACTTGTGCTAACAAGTTCCCAAAATATCAGCAGAGTTTATAGACATTCCCCTTTTGTTCGCAACGGTAACGTGTGCACAGGTTTGCTAGAACCTCTATAATAATTACTCTGGTAATTTTCCCTTTGTTCCCTCTTAAAATACAAGACACAACACAGTCTTTATAAAAGTATAAAAGAGTTTACTCACGATCTGTTCACAATATGATCCCAGACGGCAGACAGGCTTAAAAAGGTAAAATACACTTAGAATCTATCTTATAGGAAGATAGCCCTCTCCTCTCTTGGCTGAGAGCCAAGAGGGCATCCTGCTTCTTCGAAAGGTGATGGCAGAGAGAGAGAGATGGCTGCCTGCCCTGTGCTTTTGTCATTACCTGCACAGGTGAGGCCACACCCACCTCTGGTCACATGTGGAGGAAGTCCGTCCCCAGGAAGTTTACCTGCTTGCTGGACAGACATCCCTCCCCATGTTGTAACATGTACACTCTAGGAATGTTGTCATTGACTGCTCCTGTGTTTACATCCCACAAACTCCCCTCCACCCTTACATGGTTACTATTATCAATCTTTTTTCAACTGCTTCCCTTATTTTCTCTATTTTTGAAAGTAACTTCATATTGTTTTCCAAACCTTGAAATTTCCTTGCTAAATCCATTTTTCTTATCTGTTTTAAACACATCATTTAATTGATGGTATTGCAACCAGTCTGTTACTGTCTTTTGTCCTCAAAACTTTTCAATTTAAATTGTTCTACCTGTACTTCCATGTTCTACTTCCAACTTTTATAGGTTGTCCATTCACTTTTTGCATTAGTCTTTTTCAAGGGTATTGCTCCCAATGTGGAAAACCATCTCACACAAATACTAATGCAATGTAGCAACTACATCATATACCATGATGCAGAAGATCAGTTGTCATATGCGGTTGTCAGGTATCCCAATTCAGCCCTTTTCATTAGTCAAGCTTTCTGCATTTCTGGTTTGGCATCATGTTAGCCAGGTAACAGGCAGGAAAGTTGCTGTATGGACACACCTCAAGCTACCAAATGAAACTGAGCTTGTACATAATGTAGGTTCACACACTATCAGGATCTCAGGAGGACTTATTGTCAGTACGTTCCTAGAAACTTCCCTGCACCCCCCCCCATCCCCCAAAGACTGAATGCACAAATAAGAGAAAAACTAGACTCAACTTTAAACCAAAATTCAGGAAAGGATACAACGAGAAAGGAATCTCTGAGTTCCATTAATCACGAGCAATGTCCCGGCACAGCCAAAGAGAGTTAAAGATTTATCTCCCAACTGCCTGACTTGGCTCTTTTCCCTGAATATTTGGCAGTGAGGGCGGCGGAGAATCAGTGGCTGGTGGAAACCCAGGACATGCTTAGAATGTTCTTTCGGGTCTGGAGATGTATCAGAGAAACATGTTCTCCATTTTATCTTTTGGGGTGGACTGAATCAATCCTGAAATCATGTCGAAAGCACCTGAAGACTCATGAAGTATATCTCAGACAATGCTTAAGAGATATCCAGTGGCTTGGGTCTTATCTCCAGGGATGGCTACAGAAAGTAGCATTGGATGAGTGTTTCTTGGGCAGCTGGTTCTTGAGCTATGGGGCATTGCAGGACACTTTATGGTCTCCAAGGCTGTTTAGCATCTACATGAAGCTGTCAGGAGTGATCACTAGGAGTTTTGGAGTGAGGTGTCATCTTCCATGTGACAACCCTTTAGATATCTGAAGATGGTTATCATACCACCTCTCAGTCTCCTCTTTTCCAGGCTAAACATGCCCAGCTCCTTCAACCACTCCTCATCAGGCTTGGTTTCCAGACCCTTGATCATCTTGGTCACCCTCCTCTGCACACCTTCCAGCTTGTCAACATCCTTCTTAAATTGTGACACCCAGAATTGGACACAGTAGTCTAGGTGTGGTCTGATAAAGGCAGAATAGAGTGGTACTATTACCATACTCCCCTTGATCTGGACACTAGACCTGTTAAATTGTCAGAGCTCATAAATGGAGTAATCCTATGAAAGCATGATTTCTTGGAGCTTTCAAATTTCAGCAGCACCCTGTGCAACACCAAAACTTGGTGTGTGTGTGTGTCTCCTTCCATTCACTGTTGTGGCACCCCCTGCAGCACCCTCTTGGCACCCAGTGAGGGTGAACCAGTTGCATTCCCCCAAATCTGCCGGTGCACCAAGGACCATCCAGTTTTGGTTTTTGTGTGCTATTAGCAGGCTGGAGAGCAGGGCAATGTGAGAAAGATTACCGTTTCCCCCTCTTCTCCTCTCGTGGCTGGAGTGTTGCTGCTACAGCCACCGGCTGGGGTTTGAAAAGAAAGGAGGAGACATTTCAGAGTGGTGGGCTGTTTGGGTTGGCGTTAGGGCAGTGCGAGAGAGATTCAGGGTTGCCAAGTCACTCCTTCTGTCGGTGCCAGGATTGCTCCTTGCAAAAGAGAACATTCTTCCTCTCTCCTCTCCCAGCCACCATGGACTCCTTAAATCCCTTCCTGGGGGGCCCTTAACCTTCTGGAGCAGATTTGGTCATAATATGGATGTGTGGGGAGAGGTGGACGAGATGAGTCTTGTTGCACCAGCAGCAATCTTTGCTCAAATAAAAAAAAAAAAAAGAGCTGACTCAGATACATAAACTGAGGTATTTCAGTGGGGGCTGTGGGGGTTCAGACTGGGAATAGCTCAGTTAATTTCCAGTCCAATCCATCGTGAGCTGAAGGGAGCGGGTCCATCTCTAGTGAAAACAGCTGCACAAATTGACCCTTAATGTTCTGCACTGTTGCTGCCTGATTTTTTTAAGAAGATCTAATGGGGCACAGAACCACCAAGAGTAAGGCTGTTTTAATCAATTTATCGGTTAGACACGTTGGCTTAAAAACTTCCAATTCACTAAAAAAAGATTGGGCAGCAGGTTTTTTCAAAAAAGAAATAATGGGATTGCTTTTGAACACAAGCCCTTATAAAAACTACAGGTAGGAATCCCTTTTTTAAAAGGGGCGTCTCCTCGCCCCAGTCGTTTCTTGCACACAGGGAGGGGAAATGATATCTGCTAAAAACAAAAGAAAGCCTGCTTTTTTCCCCTTTGGAACTATTGTTTTTGCAATTAAATATGCACATTTAACTGATTGATTAACCAGCTAAAAAACTCACATGATTAATTGACTGAGATTTCTTTAATTGGGTACAGCCCTAACCACGAGAGAAAGTAATAACCTGATTGCTTCCCAATCAAGTTCTCTCCCTGTTTCTCTTCTCTGTTTCTCTCTGCCGGCTGCTCTTCGTCAGAGCTCTCGTGATGGTCCACCCAGAGCAGGTAGGTAGACCAATGCTTTTCATCTCTCTCAGAAAACGATGGTCTTTCTCCAGAGACTTGAAAGCGGTTTGAGGAGGGCATCACTTCCTATGGCTTCTCTGTAGAGGTTTCTTTCATCCTGCTGCCACCTCTGGTCAAAAGGGTCACGCAGGTTTCTTCAAAGCTATTCAAAGGTGTCCCCCCAACCCCCCCCCCTTTTTGGACCACAAGAAAAATTGCAGGGGGCATTCGTACCATGAGCAGCAGCACTCCTCTTTCAGGCTGATTCAAGGTCCCTGGAAAAGCCACCATCTGCCTCTTGCCTGTGACTCATAGGTATTGGATGTTTAATAAGGCAAACTTATTTCAAGTGAGTGGAAAGAGGCAAGAATGTGCATAGGTTTTCGACAAGACTCCTACACACACACACACACACACACACACACACACACACAGCAGCTGTTAGCAGATGAACTTCCCACCTTTCCCCAGATGGATCGAGCACACCGGTTTGTTCCCTTCTGATTTACAGCCCTAACCTACTCCCTTTTCCTTCCTGAGGTTTGGCTTTATTGATAGCTTATGTAATAACAACCAGCAGAAAATGCAGCTCATGCCGTCTCCCGAAAAGTTTGGCTTCTCTCTGGATCCCCCATCTGGATGAGTTCTGTGCCGTATCATCATCGTCCCCCTCCTGCCCTTGGAAGCAGCTGCAGGGCTCCTTGGCTAGATCCACATGGAAGCCACAAAGCGGACAGGAGAGGGAAGCCCCGCTAATCCAATGTGGTGTCTTAATTGAGCCCATCAAGATCCATCTGCTGGCGTGAGCTGATGCCCAGCCACTTGTACAGCCTCTCCACCTATCTCATTGGTGCTCTGTGGGATGGATGATCATGTTCCTGCTTGTCAGAGGTTATTCAAGGCATGCTTATCGGCTGATTCCTCCTCCACCACCCTAGTGGTCTGCCAGCATTGACTGGTGCAGTTCCTAATTCCACATCTTCCCACATCTTGTCCTGAGCTTTATCACACACGTCATCCAGATGCCCGTTATTATGAGGGGTGGGATGGGGTGAGGAGTGAAAGTCTTACATCAAGGGTGGGGGCCTTCCAGTCCGTAAGCAAATGAAGTCTGCAGTCAGGAGCAGGTCGGCAATAAATCACACGGCGTCAGTGAAATTAACTATTCATTCAAGGAAACAAGGTTGATTCAGGAGGCCAGGCCTAGTGAGCACAGCAACTCATCCTCGTAGATCTTGCCCTTCTGAAGTCCCCTCTTCTCCTGGGTCCTTCCCAAGCAATGTGAGACTATGCCACTGTGCCTGCCTTTGCTCTTCTCTCTTCATACCTCTTCTGGTTCTGGGAAGCCAGCAGGAAGTGGAGATACTCTTGCTTCTTCAGCAGCCTGACTCATCTCTGCTTCCTTGCCTCCCTCATTTTGTTTCTGGACCTCTCTCTGCCACAGACTCTCCCTGCTCCCTCTTCTGTTCCCTCTTCTGACACCTCCTCCCTGCAGTCCTCTCCCTCTTCTCCTTCTGACCACTCATTGTCATCCCACCACCAATCCCCGGGCTCTAAGCCTGCTTCCCTTGGGGGTTCCCCACCTGGTGCCTCCCACCATTCCTTTGCATCCAGCCAGTTCATAACACCTGCCAAATCTCCCTATTAGGCTTGCAAAGATTTTTGGGGCCAAGCCATGCCCACCTGCTCTACACCTGTCATTGTATATGTTGTGTGGAGCAGGTAAAGACACAGCCAAGAAGGCGTTTGCAGACACTGGTGATCAGAGGGATCTACAAAGCCCCATGCACAGCACATGGCCAGTGCTGGCAATCAGCTGATCTACGGGACTTGCATTGCTCAGTGCCTTTGATTTGAAACGGCACCGTGATGTCAGGAGGCTGGCAGGTGAGCTAGTTCCCCACCTCTGCCGCATATTATAGAGATCACCATGTGGAGGGAGCAATGTATGTTTGGGTACTCTCCAATTACAGCCACATATAAGAACACCTCTCTGTGTGGCTGTACCACTTTAACCAGTCACTTTAAGGGTGCAGAGAGCTGTTAAGAGAGCCCTACTCCTCTCTACGGCCATACTACCCTGAACATGCCCGATCTCGTCTGATCTCGGAAGCTAAGCAGGGTCGGTACTTGGATGGGAGACCACCTGGGAATACCTTATAGTGCCATAGGCTTTATGGGACGCGGGTGGCGCTGTGGGTTAAACCACAGAGCCTAGGACTTGCCGATCAGAAGGTTGGCAGTTTGAATCCCCGCAACGGGGTGAGCTCCCATTGCTTGGTCCCTGCTCCTGCCAACCTAGCAGTTCGAAAGCACGTCAAAGTGCAAGTAGATAAATAGGTACCGCTCCGGCGGGAAGGTAAACGGCGTTTCCGTGCGCTGCTCTGGTTTGCCAGAAGCGGCTTAGTCATGCTGGCCACATGACCCGGAAGTTGTACGCTGGCTCCCTCGGCCAATAAAGCGAGATGAGCGCCGCAACCCCAGAGTCGGTCATGACTGGACCTAATGGTCAGGGGTCCCTTTTTACTCTTTACTCCTCTCACATAACAACATTTCCCAGAGTTCCCTGAAAAGAAGGGTTGCTCTCATAACCACTCCGGAAACTGTCGCTCTGTGAAGGGATTAGCCATCTCCTAAACTTCTGGTCCTGTGCTAGATTTGATTTTGAGAATCTCCTGTGTGTTATTTTTTGAAGTCTCTTGGGGCTATAAAGCGGGATACATCAGTGACGGGACCACTATAAGGAAAACAAGGGGTTAACTCCATTTTGGCTTCATCCCACCTTCCCTGCCTTTTTTTAAAAAGCATGGTTTTTTGGTGTGTTTTTAAAGCAACTCTTTGCTTCACTGTATTTTAAAAGAAAAATGTCATGATGATGGGGGAGGTAGAGAATATTTAAAGATGGGGCCCCTCCCCTTGCCATCACCTAGCAAGAGTTAGTGCAATCATACCATAAGTGCCTTGGGCTAATTCTGAAACAATGGTACAAAATCTATTTCTGAAACCTGAACTTGAAAAATATAAGCTTTATTTCAGTGGAGAGATGATAGATGATAGATGGATAGATAGATAGATAGATAGATGATAGATAGATCTCTTTTAATATATTTACATGACCAGCAACAAGAGTCAACTTTAGAATATATTTTTCTTGCACTAAGCACTAGCGAGCTAGAATGTTATAACAATTCTCAAATAAATTAATGCAAGGTGATAGCTTCACTTCCCCTCCGACCATAAGTACTGCCATATATTTTTTCCTGAAACTTCTCCCCCCCCCCCCAAAAAAAAAAAGGTTCCTTTGCTTTTAACAGCTTCAGGGCAGGAAGGAATTATGTAAGTTTTTTAAAAAATGAGAGAGAGAGAGAGAGAGAGAGAGAGAGAGAGAGAGAGAGAGAGAGAGAGAGAGAGAGGAGTACATTCTTGGGCCATGTTTCACCTGTTGAATTTTGGCCTGTTCAAAGAATCCTGCCCAGAGAGCAGATTGTGACCTTGTGGAGAGGATAGCAGTGGGTCTGCCAATAAAAAAAAAACTGCTGGAGGGGGAAGGAACTGGAAAAGCTACAAATGAGAGTTTCCATTCCCTAATCCAGGGATAGGCAACCTAAGGTCTGGGGGCCGGATGTGGCACAATCGCCTTCTCAATCCAGCCTGTGGAAGGTCCGGGAATCAGCATGTTTTTAAATGAGTAGAATGTGTCCTTTTATTTAAAATGCATCTCTGGGTTATTTGTGGGGCATAGGAATTCGTTCATATTTTTTTTCAAAATATAGTCCAGCCCCCCCCCCCCCAAGGTCTGAGGGACGGTGGACCGACCCCCTGCTGAAAAAGTTTGCTGACCTCTGCGGCCTAATCCAGTAAGGCATTGCTTGTTCACCCTCTTCTCTCTGCCTCTGAGCTTCACAGGCAGGGCAGGCAGGGATGCCTCCAAAAGGAAGAGATGTTGTCCAGCTCTGCAACTGCGGAAGGACATAATGATGTGTCAATAACAAGGAGAGGAGTTCAAACTTGCCAGGTCCCTGTGTCCGGGGCACGATTTCCTTTTAAAGCACACAGCAGCAGCCTGCGAGATGATTTAATGGGGAACCACTTGAAAGGAGGCAAGATTGAGTGTGTGAACCATTGGCCAAGAACACAGCCTGGTGCCTGCTGTGAATCTCTTCATAGCACAAGACCTGTCTGATGGATGTGACTGTTCCGATGGACTATCCTTCAGCTGTCAGAGAAGGAGCTTGCTGGGTATATAGCAGCAGGCCAGGAGACTGTGTTCATCCTGTGTTGCAGTAGCACAGAAATGCATTTCTCCCCAAGAACTCAGTTTTCTAGTCCTCATGACCAAGAAGGTAGCTTGGAAGTGCATGGACAATGACAAACAAAAACTTAGAAGGCAGAGGGGGAGCTGAACAGTAGTCTAGAGATTAAGGTGTTCAGGGTTTGCTGCATAGATGTTGGTGCCTTTATACAGTGGTACCTCTGATTGCGAATGTGATCCGTTCCGGAGGCCTGTTTGCAACATGAATAGAAAGCAACCCGCAGCGGCACGCCTGGGAACGCGCGGGTAGCAATTTGCCGCTTCTGCACATGTGCGTGACATCATTTTGTATGTCTGCGCATGCACAAGCAGCAAAACCCGGAAGTAACCCTTTCTAGTACTTCCGGGTCGCCTCTGGTTGCAACCTGAAAAAATGTATCATGAAGCAAACGTAACACGAGGTATGACTGCATATCTACCCAAAAGCATTGTGCAAAACACATGCAAATTGCATGTTATTGACTCATACAATGTGAATAGGTCAAAGGGTGAGTATGTTTGCTAAGATAAGAAGCATGCCAGGTGGGGAAGACCCATGGCATGTGTTGAAGAGGAAAGCACAGGGGAATTTAGAGAGGGATGCAAATAATTTAATTTACGTTCCCCACCAATTGTAGTATTTGTTTGTTTCTTCCATTTATGCACCACCTTTCCCCCCAAAGAGCTCAAACTGGTGCGTGTGGCTCTCCCCATCCTCATCTAATCCACACAGCAACCCTCTGAGGTAGGTTAGGGTGAGAGAGGCAGTAACCAGCCCAAGGTTACCCAGTGAGCTTCGTGGCTGAGTGGGGATTTGAACCATGGTTTACCAAGTCCCAGTCCCAACGTTCTAACCACTAGGCCACACTGCCTTTAAAGGCCCAAAGATTACTAAAGCATTGAGGGGGTGGTGGTGGCAGGAAACATGTGAGAAAATGAACTCAAAGATAAACTCGAAGTGGTCCAACCTTCTGCTCCCAAAACAACCTTAATTCACATTCAGCTCACCTGGTGATTATGGGAACTGCTTTTAGGAGTCGTTCGGATATTTTTTTAAACTGATTCCACGAACTTTGCTCAGCTGAAGTGGTTCATTCCAACCACTGAGAACACATTATGCAAATGTAAAGACTTACATAATTGTACGTGGGTTTGTTTTTTAAAGAAAAAAATGAATTTATTTTTTTTTTAAATTACAGTACAACTTCTGTTCAACATCAACACCTGTAATGGTTTCAAGGCTCTCTGCTTGATTAGCCAAACTGGCTCAAGCAAAGTTCTGAGTTGGCTTTAATCTGAATGCTTGCAGTGGGATTAGACTCAGATGAATCTTCTCTGTGGGGAGGAGCAGCCAGAATTATGACATCAAATCCTTGACTCATTTCAGACCCCCCCCCCCATGCTACAGCCATACAAGGAACCTGCTGGGAAAATCCATACCTCTCCCTGAGGTTGTTTCACTGTTGTTTTATGGGGGGAGGGGTTGGGGTGATGAACAGGTGCAATCCTTGTGGAACCACATCTTTTTGGCACCCGGAAAGGATCGTTTGTGCTAGGGCTGTGCCAAAAATGTCTCCTGTCTTTCCCCACCAGACCCTTTCCCAACAATTAATGAGAAAAACCATTGCGTTTGGAAATTATCAAAAACGGGAGAGAAAAAGTCAGTGAAATTCTCCTGGGAGGGATGCAAGGTTTTGGATGAACTTGCCAAAGACTGCTTATAAGACCCCCATCTGTGCTGTACATTTAAAGCAGTATTATACCACTTTAAGCAGTCATGGCTCCCCACCCACCCAAAAGAATCCTGGGAACCATAAGCTGTTTCGGGTACTGAAAGTTGTTAGGAGACTCCTGTTAGGCTCACAGAACTACAGTTCCCAGAGTCCCCTAGGACTGATGGTGAAGACGCTCAGTGAATTGTGGTTCACATTTCTCGAACCAATACGTGTCACGAACCGGATCACAGCCATCCTTCGAAATTCACACTTCTCTGTTTTTTGTGATGCCATCTTTCAAGAACAAAGAGTCGCATCCCCCAAAAGTTATTATCAGGGGAAAGTGTACACAAAAAATGAAAATAACATGCAAAAGTGCTTTTGATTAAGGGAAATTGCGTGCAAAAATGCAAAGATCAGAGGACATGAATACAACCATGTGTTTGAATTTCCATGAGGGTATGTTTTTAAAAAAAAATTAAAAAAAGGTTTGCAGGCTGATGTGAAAAAGACGTAAGCTGAAATTAATATACCACTGGTATGTAAAGCCCTTAATGGTTTGAGACCAGTTTATTTGCAGGATTGCTTTATCCCATATGTGCCCACTCAACTGCTTCGATCTGCAGAACTAGCACTGTTACACATGCTACAAATACCCATTCTGCACTTGTAAGAAATCGATCTTTTAGCGTGGCAGCTCCTGAACTTTGGAACTCCTTGCTTATTGAAATCAGGCAGACGCCTTCAATGAACTCTTTTTGGCGCCTGCTTAAAACATTTTTTGTTTAGACAAGCCTAGCCAGGCACATCAATGTTGATGTGCATTAATCTCTTTACTGTTAATTGTCTTTTAAAAGTTTTAAACTGTGGTTTTTTTATTGGTAATTTTAATATTTCTTGTAGTATTTCCAGCAAGCAGTATATAGGAAAAGGTAAAGGGACCCCTGACCATTAGGTCCAGTCGTGGCTGACTCTGGGGTTGCAGCGCTCATCTCACTTTATTGGCTGAGGGAGTGGGCGTACAGCTTCTGGGTCATGTGGCCAGCATGACTAAGCCGCTTCTGGTGAACCAGAGCAGCGCATGGAAATGCCATTTACCGGTACCTTCCCGCCGGAGCGGTACCTATTTATCTACTTGCACTTTGACGTGCTTTCGAACTGCTAGGTTGGCAGGAGCAGGGACTGAGCAACGGGAGCTCACTCCGTCGCGGGGATTCGAACCACCGACCTTCTGATCGGCAACTCCTAGGCTCTGTGGTTTAACCCACAGCGCCACCCGCGTCCCTAAGCAGTATGTACATTTTGCTAAATAAATAAGATTGGGGAAGAATAAGAAGCTGTGAGAAATCAAAGCAGACAGATTTATACAACCCTAGTTATCACAGTCTACACACACACGCACGCACACACACGCACACTGCCCCCTTGCACATGAGGGCTGGAATGAGTGAGCCTGTCTCGAACCCACATAATTTTCACATGTGTTAATTTATTACTCTTCCCATTCTATTTCCGCATAAATCTGCAGAGTAAAACAAAGTCATCTATCTCTGCATGAAATTTTCCATTTCGATATGTACTTTAAGAAACAACAACAACATTGTTTTTAATCTCAAAATATTGGTTGCTATCGTCTCTCTCTCTCTCTCTCTCTCTCTCCCCCCCCCCCCCCCGGAATACATGTTTTGAAATACATTAGCATTGGGATTCTCGGAGATCAAATTCCTCAAGCATCCCTGGCAGGCGTTGCTGAAGGGTCTCCTCTACCTGCTGAGGGATTGCGCTCATTTGCTGTGCAGCGGATTCTCTGAAGCAGGGACGGCGAGTGAACTGACCAGAACAGTTTTCTGGAATAATTAATCTCCCAATGGATCTGACTGTACTTATTATAGAATTGCTGCAGCCGGAACACATTCAGCAACGCTGATTATCTGGGTTGTGTGGGTGAGGTGGAAGAGATAGTGGCACGCGGGCAAAGTGTGGGCACGTGGAGAGATGCGCCTCCATCCATGTGCATGGGATGGGCACATGGCAACATGCATGTGCTCTCCCCAAAAAACACAAATGCACACATGCTGTTCCGGAGGATAAGCATGTCAGGAGTCAGAGTCCAATTACGGGGGTGGGATCCAGAGAGCAGATTCACCCCACAGTCTGAAGTCAAACTGCACGAGGTGCAGTAAACAAGAGAGGGAAAGTCAAGCAGGATGTGTGAGTCCCATTTTCTGCCTGAGGTGAAACAGGAATGTTGCCCTGTCATCACAGAAGCCTCCTTACCTGGGGTGTGTGGCTGCTTCTGCTAAGCGGAAGCAGCAACGGCAGGTTCCAGTGAGATCTCATGATATTTCAGTGAGATCTTGCAATATTTCAGCAGAAGCTTTCAAGATCTTGCCAGACACTTCTCTGCTACTGGTTGAGGGCAGGGTGCCCATTGGATTTCTGCATCTTGGGCTTCCACTGCCTCAGCCCGCCTCATAGGTGAGCCGGCCCTGAAGTCAAGTAACAGTCCAAGGACACGCACACAAGGAGCTTAGGCTGACAGCAAAGAGGTACGGTATGCCAAATTGCTGGATTAAGCAAGTGCTTCCAGCAACTTTCCCCAAGGATGGAAGGGTTTTTATCCCACAGTCTTCTAAGACATACCCTAGGCAAAGCTGTTGGTCAGCAGAGCTGTCCAAAGCGCTGGATCTACTCATGAGAAAGCAGCTCCTCCTGAGTCACAGTGGCACTGTGGTCTAAACCATTGAGCCTCTTGGGCTTGCCTATCAGAAGGTCAGTGACGGAGTGAGCTCCCATTGCTCTGTCCCAGCTCCTGCCAACCTAGCAGTTTGAAAGCAGGCCAGTGCAAGTAGATAAATAGGTACCACTATGGTGGGAAGATAAATGGCGTTTCCTCTCTCTCTATAGCATCAAACAGCAAAGAGAAAAAGAACACAGGACAATAGTCCCACTTCAAGGAACACAGTAACACAAACATCCTGTCTCCGTCTCTTCCCACTCTGTAGAGTCAAAACATACCATGTCATGGGAAATACAACAATCCCATGACTGCAATCATGGATCAGGAATTCTAACAGTAACCTCCGGATGTTCTGAGCTACAGTTGTTGGCTGGGGCCGATGAAGCTTTAGTCCAGAACATCTAGAAAACATCTGGATGTTGCAGGGGCTAGAGCAGCAATGGGGCATCTGTGACGCTCCAGATGTTGGGTCCCAACTTGCATGCACACCAGCCTGCATGGCCAATGGGGAGGAATGATGGCAACATCTGGAGGGCTACGGGTTCCCCTCCTCCCACTTCAGGAAATACCAGTATGACAGCAGTGGAGCAAACGGCAAATGCAATGGCGGCATAAAAAGTGGCCGTTCTTGCCCCAGGGAGGGCCTGGTAATATGTGGGAGCTGCTCATATTCCTGCCTTCAGACTCTCTGGCCATCTGGGGACACTCAGAGCTCTACGCAGACAGAGTTAACATCAAGGCTGGTTTTATTCAATTATGCCTTCTAAACCGGATAAAAAGGAAAAGGAGCATGAAGACCAGTGCTGAATTCTTGGAAATGGCTCTCCAAGGAGCCAGAGAGGTTTCCTTGCTCAGAGGAAATTCTAGGCAAACACGGAGACTTATGTTCGGTTTCCTCTGCAGCTCAGCTTGCCTCGGCTCTGCAACGTTCCTACCTGAACATCAACAGCCATGTAATAAAACCTTCAGCAGCCGTCGGATGGCAACAAAGTGGGGACCTGGTTGTTCCTCCTTTCCAGATTTCTCCCCCTGCTGCTTTAATTCATTGCTTTCAAAATAAAGCAGACCAAAATGCAGGTTTTTAATTGGTTCTCCTGGACATGCAACTCCACTAAAGTTATTACCCTCCTTCTCATTGATCGCTTCTGCTCTCCTTCTTAAAGCGCTTTGACCTGATCAGGCATGGATGTACGCCAGGGGAAGCTGTGGCCCTCAAAAAGCTGTAGGGACTCCAGCTCCCATCTGCCCAGGTAGCTTGGGCAGTGGTCAGGGAGGATGGGAGTTGTAGTCCAGCAACTTCTGGAGCAGCCCTGGATTTAAAAACAGTGGGTCAGCCCAACTTAGTTAGAGCAGACTCATGGAAACTAATATACCTAAGTTAGTTGTGTCCCAATGCCTTCAATGGGTCTACTCTGAGTAGGATTAGTATTGGAGACCACCCAATTAAAACTATTGCATATCTAAAACCAGTGTCAAATCCAGTAGTGGTACAGACTGGAAAAATGAGAAACCAGAATTGACGAATTAGACATCTGAAATCTTAACCGATGTTCAATTCACATAAATTCTTTGGGGGGAAGCTGTGAGATGGTGTAAAATGGATGTAAGTTTATCCTGCACATTCACAAATCTTTAGCAAGGCAAATGGAGATGGATTTCTCGCAAAGGAAGGGGGAGTCAATTTGGTCTCCCTCCAAAGTTTGTGCATCAGCTTGAAAATGTTGATAATAATCATGCACCAAAAAAAGCAAACCATTTTATTTCAGCCCCGCTTCTCCCTCTCCCTCTCTGCCGTACACCCCCATTGGGGACCTCCCTCAATAAACATAGCTATGACTCACCATCATATTTACTTGCATTTTCTAAAATGCCGGGCTATTCATTTTTACTCTGCTCTCCCAGCTGCCTGGACCCATCCAACATTTCATCCTGTGAGCCTGTCAGGAGATGCCATAGGAACCACCTCACATGAAACTCCTTCGCAAACAACTAAGATGTAGCATGCAGAACTCCACAGATGAAAACGCCTTCTTGAAAGCAAACAAACGTAAGGCAAGCTTCATTTATGGCTATTTGCCCCTTACTGTGTGAATTACACACGGTGTGTGTGTGTGTGTGTGTGTGTGTGTGTGTGTGTGTGTTTGTGTGTGTGTGTGTGTGTGTGTGTGCGTGTGTGTGTGTAATACGGATCTCATTGGTTCTTTACAGATCAACACGTTGCTACACAGCCCCCAGTCTTGGTGGTGAGAGATTTCAGCACACAACTTGGATTTGCTTCTCACTGGAGACGGTGATGTTTTCGTGATATATGGCTTTGTTTACACATATACGCAAGCTGACCATAAGTTGAAAGGATTCACAGCATTAACACTACAGTAGCTTTTGCTCCCCCATTAAGTTTTGAGGGGGGAGGGCTCCCGAAAGCTATAGAGCTAGATTTTTTCAGAAAGCAAAATCATTCCTCTGTGTGTTCATAGATCCACGTGCACAAGGAGGCTGGGAATTCTTCACACTGGGTGCCAGCCATGGGGAAACTGATTCCAAAATGGCTCCTTCCTTCCATTGGCTCTCTGATGCCTAGGTGCCAGGTAAGGCCCAAGACCTTTTGGTACTTGAGGAGAACCACAAAATGGAGCATCTGCTCACCAGGGAAGAAGGGACGAGTGGATATCTACATCACGAACAGGAGTGGAAGGAGACCACTATCGTAAGGTTACCAGACATCTCCATTTCCCGGGGACAGTTCCCGGATTTACAAATCAGTCCCCTGACAAAATCCATCTATTTAGTAGGAAGCTGAAAGTGTCCATGGATTCACTGAAAAAAAAATCTGGTAGCCTTACACTAGCGCCTTCTATTTGCCAAGATACTGCTGTAGAGATGCAAAGAGCAATGGGTGAATGTCTTCAGTGCTGGTCTCTGGTGGTGGTTCTGAGAGCCCATCTCAAGGTTAGAATCATAGAATAGTGGATCACTTGGACACTCACTCACACACCCTAATAGAGCAAGTGTGTGTGTGTGTGTGTGTGTGTGTGTGTGTGTGTGTGTGTGTGTGTTTCATAGAATCATATTGATGGAAGGGGCTCCAAAGTTCATCTTGTCCAATCCCCTGCAATGCAGAAATCTCAGCTCAAGAATCCCTGGCAGATGGCCATCCAAACTCTGTTTGAAAACCTCCTTGTGGTGGAAGGAGAGTCCACCACCTTCCAAGGGAGTCCTGTCCACTGTTGAACAAGGCGTTCAAACAGTTCTTCCTGATGTTGAGTCAGAATCTCCTTTCTTGTAACTCGAGTCCATTGGTTCGGGTCCTACCCTCCAGAGCAGGAGAAAACAAGCTTGCTCCATCTTCCATGTGACAACCGTTTCAATATTTGAAGATGGCTATCCTATCTCCTCTCCTTCTCCACTTCTCCACTACCCAACTCCTTCAGCCATTCCTCATAAGGCTTAGTTCCCAGATCATCTTGGTCACCCTCCCCTGCTCATGTTCCAGCTTGTCAGTATCCTTCTTAAACTGTGGTGCCCAGAACTGGACATAGGACCATGTATGGTCTGACCGGTTGAACACTTTTGATCCTACCTCTTCTGCCCTCCCCTTTCCCTACGAAGCTCTGCTTCTTTCCCTCCACCCCCACTCAACCCCTTTTCATTTTCAAAGCTGAAATAACATCTCAGCCCCCTCTTTGTGGTGTTCCCAGAAGGAGGAGGCTTGTGATAAACAGATGGGGAGAAAGAGTCAAACAAAGAAAAGGCAGGGAATTCAGAAGAGAACGAAGTGCAGATTCCTGATGGCAAAAGGAAGGAGGAGGAGGGGATTATTACGTTAACAGCAGCTCCGAACTCCCAATTCTCAGGGCATGAAACCTGCACAATTTAAAGTAGTCAAAACAAACCCTATGCCGCTATTTATACTTCAGCTGCCTGCAGGCGGCGAGGACTTGACGCTGCATCCCAGGCCTAATACATTCCAGGTGTTACCCAATAAACTGCCCTCTCTGAAGAAGAAGTCTGCCCAGAGCCTCTCTGCATCTCCCTCCCTCTCCCTCTCTCTCGTGGTCCAGTGGGAGAAGGGAATGCCACCCACCCACCCAACCAAGCAGGACTCCAGGGACCCAAGTCCAAATTGCCTCCCTTGAGTGGGAGAGAGAACGAGACACACGAGCTCTTGGTTCCTTCTTTAAACAGCTCCAGGGAATCACTCCGTTTAAGACACATTGCAGAGCTGAGATGTGGGGGCAAGGGGGGCAGGAGGAGGGGGGAAATGACCAAATCGAAATGCTGGCAGCAAATCAGAAGCTCGCTTTCCTAATTAATGGGGGGGGGGCGTGTTGTGGTGACATGATTTACCTCTCAGGAATCTGGCCAACTCCCAGGTGGATAACAGCTGCAAGAGAGGGAGAGAGGGGTCTGGATGGGCTCTGGGGGGGTCAGAAAGGGGCCGCTGGTGCGGGGTAGCAAAGAGAGTTGCCCACTTTGGGTTTTTCTGAAACTCTTCTACCCAGTGAGTGGAGCATGGCAGGCCAAGGACAAGACCCAGAGGAGAAATGGAAGCAAATCCTTTCAGCTGCCACTGCCCATGACATATGCCTGCTCTGCCACTACCCAACAGAGCCAGCGTGGTGTAAAGATTTGAGTGCCAGACTAGGACCTGGGAGGCCAGGGTTCGAATCCCCACTCGGCCATGAAGCTCATTGGGTGACTTCAGTCCAGTTACCACCTCTCAGCCTAGCCTACCTCACAGGGTTGTTGTGGGGATTGGATGAGGTTGGGAAGAACCATGCATGTCACTTTAAGCTCATTGGGATGAGAGATGGGATGTCAATGCAATAAATGAATAATTTCTGCGGCAGAAGAGCCACACATATGGCATCTGCAGATAGGACCGGAAGGAAAACCTGCCTGAAATTGTGGAGAGGAGCTGCTGCCAGTCCATATCAATGATGCTAAGTTAGATGGACCAGAGGCAACTTCTGGGTCCTTATATGCAGAAATGCGAGACATGATGCCTTGGGTCTACACTAATGCTCTAGTTGTGCGCATGGATTCAATTTTATTTATCTATTGTCATTGTCACATTGATACCCCCACTTTTCCTCCAAGGATCTCAAGGAGGTGTCCATGAGTCTCTCCCCCCCCCATTTTATCTGCACACCAACCCTTCAAGGTGTCCAGGGCAGCTGTGTACCAGCTCCATCTGGTACGTAGGCTGAGACCCTATCTGCCTGTGGACTGTCTTGCCAGAGTGGTGCATGCTCTGGTTATCTCCCGCTTGGACTACTGCAATGCGCTCTACGTGGGGCTACCTTTGAAGGTGACCCGGAAACTACAACTAATCCAGAATGCAGCAGCCAGACTGGTGACTGGGAGCGGCCGCCGAGACCATATAACACCGGTCTTGAAAGACCTACATTGGCTCTCAGTACGTTTCCGAGCACAATTCAAAGTGTTGGTGCTGACCTTTAAAGCCCTAAACGGCCTCGGCCCAGTATATCTGAAGGAGCGTCTCCACCCCCATCGTTCTATCCAAACACTGAGGTCCAGCGCCGAGGGCCTTCTGGCGGTTCCCTCACTGCGAGAAGCCAAGTTACAGGGAACCAGGCAGAGGGCCTTCTCGGTAGTGGCGCCCTCCCTGTGGAACGCCCTCCCACCAGATGTCAAAGAGAACAACAACTACCAGACTTTTAGAAGACATCTGAAGGCAGCCCTGTTTAGGGAAGCTTTTAATGTTTGATGTATCACAGTATATTTAATATTCTTTTGGAAGCCGCCCAGAGTGGCTGGGGAAATTCAGCCAGATGGGCGGGGTATAAATAAATAAATTATTATTATTATTATTATTATTATTATTATTATTATTATTATTATTATTAGGTGGGCTAGGCTGAGCAGCAGTGGCCTGGCCCAAAGTCATCCAGGTTGAGTTGGCATAGGGATCCTAGCATAGAAATTCTCCCATGAATGTGGCTTGCTTGCTAACAGCGAGTAAGAATATCGGTTGACTTCTGAAGTAACTCTTGAAGCATACAACTCTTGACCCATGTGCAGCTTCTCTCTTGAAAACCCTCTGGATCTCTGTTCTCAGCCAGCTATAGTTTTGCAACTAGCAGAACTGCTGAGGAAGAAAAGTGCTTCCTGCCTCCTTGCTCCACCCTTGTTCTAAGCATGCTCCTTTGATGAGAACCCTCTGTCCCATGGCACAGGGAGACTTCTAAGCACCTGCAACCAAACGGCCTTGCAATTCCTCCTCCTTGGTTTTAGCAGTAATGTTATAAAGGAGTATGTAAAAATGGATTGTTAACAGGTGAAAATCCAAAGTTATAATATATTAAGTTAAAGGATTAAGACAAAAACAAAGAGGGAAAGGAATTGCTGAATTAACTAACAGAACTGGAATACAAAAAAGGGAGGTGTGAGGAGGTCAGGGAAGTAAGGAAATGAAATGTAAGATATGGAAAGATTGATGTGTTTTTTAAGTGTTTTCTATCTTTTTTCTGTATTTTGTATTTTTTTCCTTTTTATTTCTTTTTCTTTTTTCCCCTCTTTTTATTTATGTAATCTTTTTTTTTTTGAAACTTTAATAAATATCATTTTTTTAAAAAAATACAATTCCTCCTCCAGATCTTCCTGCTCATTGTGGGAAAATTGGGGCAGAGAGGATGGGAAAGCATGTGCACCCGCCATTCCCTATGCCCTTGATGCCTTCATGCATCCTTTGAATGCCTGAACAGGGCTTCTGTCCGATGTTAATCCTTCGCTCTTCGTCTTTCTACTGTGATTATCCTGTCCCACAACAGGGACAAAGGGTTAAAGGTAGTGAGAGCCAGTGTGGTGCCTAGAGGGTCAGACCAGAGCCTGGGAGATCAGGGTTCAAATCCCCACTCAGCCATGAGCCTGACAGACCCTGTTTTCCAGGGACAGTCCCAGATTTACAGAAGCCATCCAGGTTTCTGATCTGATCCCGGAATGTCCCACTTTTCCTTTAAAAAGTAAAGGTAAAGGACTCCTGACAGTTAAGTCCAGTCACAAACGACTCTGGGATTGCGGCACTCTTCTCGCTTTACTGGCCGAGGGAGCCAACGTTGGTCGCCAGACAGTTTTTCCGGGTCATATGGCCAGCATGAATAAGCCGCTTCTGGCGAAACCAGAGCATCGCACGGAAATGCCGTTTACCTTCCCGCCGGAGTGGTATCTATTTATCTACTTGCACTTTGATGTGCTTTTGAACTGCTAGGTTGGCAAGAGCTGGGACCAAGCAACGGGAGCTCACCCTGTTGCGGGGATTCGAACTGCCGACCTTCTGCTCGGCAAGCCCAAGGCTCAGTCATTTACACCACAGCGCCACCCGCATCCCCACTTTTCCTTAGGACATCCTTATTTTCATCGGAGAAATGTTGGAGGAGATATCTCTATTTTCATTGGAGGATCTCTAAAGACCTCTCAGTTTGACCTACCCCACAAGGTTGTTGTGAAGACAAAATGGAGACAAGGAGAACCATGCATGCCACGTTGAGCTCATTAGGGGAAAATGTGAGATAAAAATATATTGATAGATAAATAAAAATAGCCGTAACCTGACCATAGTCCCCAACACTATACACGTGCCAGCTTTTTGCTAAACATAAAACAACTGCAGTCATACCTCTGGTTGCAATTGCTGCAGGTTGTGTGTTTTTGGGTTATGGACACGCTGAACCCGGAGGTACTGGAACAGGTTACCTCCAGGTTTCGGTGCTCATGCATGTGCAGAACTGCTAAATCATACTTTGTGCATGCGCAGAAGCTCTGAATTGCATAATGCGTGTGCACAGACACGGTGCTGCAGGTTGCAAACGTGCCTCCTGCATGGGTCATGTTCGCAACCCGAGGTTCCACTGTATGACAAATTCTGTAATAAAGTCTGTGTCTACTTTGGCCCTGGAAAACTCCACTTTATAGGGCTTCAAGCACACTTTCCCTGATCCACCCACACCATGAGGTCCGCACAGCGCGGCTGCGACACCTGTGTTTTCTCTGCCCCCTTCAGAGCTTGCTTTGGAGTCAGCCCGGTTTCCTCATGCCAACATCTCGAGCATTTTCTAAACCGCAAGAATGAACATCCCTTGTATCTTCCAATGAGCCATGTTAAGACCGGGAAATGCTTATCTAAACATCTTGGATAGGAAAAGTGGCTTATGGTTATCCAAGTAAACCTAGGAATTTGAGAGCTCAGGAATTGGCACCATCCCACCGTAAGCTACATAATTCTTTTTGGGTCGGTGGTTATCCCCCGAAATCTCATCCTAGGAAACCCACATGAACAGCTCACCTCCTTCCCCACTGACACTGCGCTCAGTAGGGCGAGGCAGAAATACTCCAGGCGCTCTCGAATTACCCAGGGGTGAAAGCAGCAGCAACAGGAGCAGTCCCAAGGTGTCGGGAAGTTTAGGGGCCGAGAATCCCTCTTGGAGAAGGACCAGCCCTTGATTTTTGCCTCTGGGAAACGAGGCGAAAGTTCTTTTGCTGGCTTCCCGGGGCACTTGGTTCAATGCAACTGCAGGGAGATGAAGGAAGGATGAGAACCAAGACATATTTCTCCAATTTTAAGATTGTTTTGGCTCTTCTTCCTGCTACTTTGCTGCTCAGTGCCTGACATCTCAATCGCTTGAAGTGGAAGATCCTTAGCTCAGTATGATAGAGCATAGAGCATAGAACACTTAGAGATTTTTGAAACATCAAGTGATATAGAAATGCTTCTAAATAAATGAACATGGACCCAGGTTCAACCTGGCATCTCCAGGTAAAGCGAGGAATTTCCCCTGCTAGAAACCCGGGAGAGTCGCTGTCAGTCAGTCTGAACACACCCTCTCCATCAGCACTTCCTTGTGGACTCTCCTTCCTTGGAGGTTTTTAAGCACAGGTTGCATGGCCATCTGTCATGGATTCTTTAGTTGAGATTACTGCCTTGCAGGGGGTTGGACTAGATGGCCCTTGGGGTCATAGCTGTCAACTTTTTCCTTTTCTTGTGAGGAATCCTATTCGGAATAAGGGAATTTCCCTTAAAAAAATGGAAAGGTTGACAGCTATGCTTGGGGTCCCTTCCAATTCTACAGTTCTATGATTCTATGAACTAGATGGAAACAATTGTCTGACTTGGTGTAAGGCAATTTCCTGTGCCCCTGTGATGAAAGCGTCTCTAGGCTCCATATTTTCCATGTGGAATCAAGTGCATACCAGGAAATCTAGGTTTCACAACTAAAAGGGATTAAAGCACTCTGTTGCCCTGGCACAGGGGTGGGTGCCCTCCTACCTGCGGGCCAAATGTGCCCAGGCATGGGTTCCACCAAAACATATCTACCTGCACCGGACAGCTGGGTCAGCTGCACCATTCGGCTGAATGTTCGTTGTTGCATAGCCTCCTCACAAACAAACTAGAGCAATCCTCAGTAATCTCCCTCCTGAGAAAGAAAGGAGAGGAGAGGAGGAGAATTGGAGGAGAAACCCAGTTCAGCACATATTCAAAGCTGCATCTACCAAATATTCACTTTCAGAAATAATGCATGAAACAAAGCAAAGCCAGCCTTTGAAATTTGCACTTACTTGAATTATGCAATGCAATTCGCCAACCAATCAATGTTGATAAAAATGCACTTTTTTATTTATTCCATGAAATTTATATGTCACTTGCCTGTAAAAAAAACCCACACACCCTCGAAGCAGTTTATGAAGGGGAAATGTGCACAAGAATGAGGTTTTCCTACAATCAAGTGGTATATAAATTTTTATAAAATTAATAAAATGAACCCCAAAAGGGATCGTATTATGAAAAACCGCCTGCAAAAATGGGTATATTAGTCAAAACAGCATGTACAAATGTGTTTTGTTTGGTGACAATCGTACTAAACTGCTGGTGAATTTTGATGACATTTTTTTTCCCCTTAATGAAAACGACTGCAAAATGTTGAGGACAAAATTCAAGATTGGAAAAATTGAGAAATGGAGAGAAGCGAAATTGGCAGATCCTTCCACTGTGACTTTTGTGTGAGCGAATCAGGGTGAATGCCCAACAAACTGGTCATTTGGTGGAGCCCTGGGATTAGCACACATGTATTCAACAAATCCACGCAAGTTTTGGGACAGATAACGTGGCTTCTGGAGCAAAGTTCGAAGTGGGGCAGCGAAGCACGCACGTACTTTTCGCCAGACAGCATGGACAGCCTTGCCACTGGGTCCCTTCTTTTCCGCGCTGCTCTTGCCTTAGTGTTGACTTTAGTTATTTGTCTTGGAGGTCTCAGAGGCCGCGCTGGGTCTGCGTTGCTGGTGGTCCTCCTGCTCTCTTAAGACGCGGAGATCAGGTCCTAAGCAGGGCAGTTGGAGGGGAGATGGTATCCATTTCATTATACCAGGGTTCAAAAAGGGAGCTGCACCAGGGCAGTTTTCAAGGAAGAAAAGAGAAGGGGGGAAGAGGGAGAGGGAGAGAGCAAAGTAAAGAGAAAACACCCTTGGGAAAATCTGCTGAGATTCCCCAGGCAGGGCTTTATTACCATTATGGTAACAAACCTGTGTCAGAGCTTTAACAAGGAAAACTATCGAGAGAAAGACATAACCTTTTCTTAACATCAGTGGCTCAATTAACTAATGACAGCAAAAGCATTTGGTGGTGTCCTCGATCCCACTCGCTGGTGAGGTGATAGCGGGTTACGTCTATTTATACAGCTGTGGGAGATGTTTGGCTGAGGCAGGCTACTTATTGCTTTATCTCAGAAAGGATCTCACAGTCTCTCTCTCTCTCTCTCTCTCTCTCACACACACACACACACACACACACACACACACACACACATTCACTATAGATATCAATCCCCGTTCCATGAACCAAAACAAACAGGACAAAGACTAGCCGCCCAGCCCGACATACGTAGGATTGCTCTGCACAGATGTCATCTTTACCTCAAGGTAAACTCCACTAAATTCAATGGGACTTACTTTGGAGTAGGGATGGGCAAATGTGTCAAGTTCGTTTTCTCTATCCCTCCCCTCACCGGTCTTCCAGTTTGCACACTTATACATCCATTTACCACCATTTTCTTCGAGCTCCTCAGAAGAAAGTTGAAGTATAAATGCAATAGATAAAATGAAAATGAAACTGTTCCCTGGAATAACTCAGAAAACAACTGCCCGCCCTGAGCCTTGAAGAGGCTTCAAAGGCCTCCCTTATGAATGTGAGGGTGGCCAGGTGTCCTACTTTCAGAGTACAGTCCTCTAGTTGTAGGGCTGTCTGGTCCCGCGGATTAATGTCAGTGTACTGGAAGAAGCAAATATCCCCAGTGTCGAAGCAATGATTCTTCAACATCAACTTCATTGGACTGGTCATGTTGTGCACATGCCTGATTGCAGTCTTCCAAAGCAACTACTCTATTCCCAACTTAAGAATGGAAAGAATAATGCTAGCGGCCAACAAAAGAGGTTTAAAGACTCTCTCAAGGCAAATCTAAAAAAAAATGTAGTATAAACACTGACAACTGGGAAACACTGGCCTGTGAGCGCTTCGACTGGAGAACAGCCTTTACCAAAGGTGTCATGGGCTTTGAAGACACTCGAACTCAGGACGAAAGGGAGAAGCATGCTAAGAGGAAGGCACACTTGGCAAACCCTCACCAGGATCAACTCCCACCCAGAAACCAATGTCCCCACTGTGGAAGGACATGTGGATCCAGAATTGGCCTCCACAGTCACTTAGGGATTCACTGTTAAGAAACCGTGTTCATGGAAGACAATCTTACTCGGCTATGAGTGATCGCCAAAGAAGAAAGAAGAAGCTTAAAGAATCCTAAGGAGGCAGAAATTATTGTGACTTCTGCTAAATTTGCATATATACAAATAAATTGGCATGTGCAAATTTATGTCTCTCTCCTCTGCACTTTATTTGGTGATATATTTTGGGGGAAGCGTAAATGGCCACCCTAGCAAGAGCTACTGAGAAAGCCACTTCCGACATCAGGAGGAGGTGCAGTGGCTGGCTTTCAGCCCTGTGCGATCAGGGGAATCCTCGGGCCGCGTCAGCCCCAGAGCCAGCCGATTGGCTGGCTCTGGGAGCGTGGCATGGCCTGGCTCATTTAAGGCTGGTGCAGCCCTGGGATCTCCCTTTTTCGACCACGGAGCTGATTCGGTTTCCCACCCACCCACCCTTTAGGTCCTCATTCTGACCTTGCTATGAACGTTGGTTGGTCACCATTAAGGGGCCTGGTAGGAATTTTTTCCACTTGGCGAATTGGCACCGGCCGTTGGGTTTTTTGCCTACTTCATAGTAAATCGTCACAACGTCTTTGGTTCTGGCGGTTAGGCATTGGTAGGGGTATTATTATGTAGATGTGTTGGGGGGAGCGCCATCACCTCCCCCAAATATTTAAGGGTAGTCCAGTAAAGGATTCCGGGGGGCGTTGCCTCGTCCGAAACCTATGGAGGCCAGGGCCTAAAGCACGCCCCCGAGCGGTGACCCCGGGGGAGTTCCTAGTTGATGTGCATCGCAGGACTCCCCCTGCTGGTGTAAACCCTTCCTGGTTTTCATGCTAACAGGCTGAAGCCGGATAGTGTGATAGGACCAATCCCTAAGCCAATACCGCTCTTACCTGTAAGCAATAAAGTTGTGGCCAATTTTTGCCCATTCACCTAAAATAATGGTGTCCTGTGTCTTTATTCCAAATGGTGGGAGGCAGGAATCGCCACGCAACTTCCTAGGTTCTCTGCTTGAACATCTCTCTCAGGACCTTGCAAAGGAAGCAGTAGCAGCAGCCACCAGGACCAATAATCTCCTGAAAGCCAGGCTGCATTCAGGCCGCAGTTCTGTTTTCCTGGTGTTTCCTTACCTGATAATTTCCATATTTTATTTTATTTTTCACAGGACGTAAAAGCAGCTTCTGGAAATCTAGTGGAGGTTTAGCGCTCATATCCATGTTAATTGCTTCCAGGAAAGAAAAACCTGCTTGCAGCCCTGGTAAAATAAACCGCAAGAGTCTTGCACACGTAAAAAGATTTTGGGCGGCATTCTGGCATATTGGACAGTGAATTGGGGAAGAAACAGGCAGAGGGCCTTCTTGGTAGTGGCACCTGCCCTGTGGAACGCCCTCCCATCAGATGTCAAATAAATAAACAACTATCTGACTTTTAGAAGACATCTGAAGGCAACCCTGTTTAGGGAAGTTTTTAATGTTTGATGTTTTTTCGTGTTTTCAATATTCTGTTGGGAGCCACCCAGAATAGCTGGGGAAACCCAGCCATAATAAAAAATTATTATTATTATTATTATTATTATTATTGTTATTATTATTCGAATCGTGCATGCGCAGGAAGGGTGATGAGGTAGCAGCATGTCTAGTACATTCCGCATGATTTCATGCCACACCCAACCAATATGAGCGAAATTTAGCATGGTGTGGAGGTATATCAGTCAAGAAGCCACGGTTCCATAACACGACAGGTACCTGAATTGTAAAAGAAGCATTAGAAATCAGGACAGGAACACTAGCATTATAATCCGTCAAACTAACACAATCATACCCAAGTCTGATCAGGCTTTCCTCCCTGTTACAGATATCCAACACTCATCGGTTGGTGCTTTGTACGTTAGATTCCATTCTGTGCGAGATAAATCTTTCCACTGTTGTGGTTCTAAAATGACTCGTCTCCCCCAATCAATAGGGCATCTAAACCATCCCAGAATGCAGGGAGCTGAACCAGACCCATTTGCCCTGCCTCCTGCGAGCAGTGCGTGCCCCTGCACACCCTAAATTCCTCCTGAATTCTCCTTTTCTCTTTGCCCCACCTCTCTTTCCCTCCTTCTCTTTCTCTCTCTCTCTGGCAGTGGTGACCCGCTACTCTGCTTCCCACAAATGCTTCCCATATTAAATCATTTGTCTGTGTCAATTGATTCGGTATTGAAACATGACTTGTAGCCACTTGTATCTAAATGGAATCTAAATTGTTATTACGGTTCCATAGCGATGGCTCGTGGAGCATCTTACCCATCCCCCTTCTTGCCGCCGGCTCCATTCCTCTCTAATTACCTTCCATGCATTGAGCTACAGGTGCAATTTTGCAGAGGAGAGAAATTATCAGTAGATCTCGCCTATTATTATTTTCATATAAAAAGAAGGAGAGCCACTAAATGTTGCTGTGTTTACTCATTCACCTCCCAGTTGCAGATAGCAGCAGGCTGGCTAACAAGAGGCCAATGGTGTTTCCTTCTGATCAGAGGCCAAGAGGAACATTAGAAAGAGGGAAATGGTTCATTAGACAAAAACCAGAGGGCTCGCGCCAAGTTATTACGGCTGATAAGGAACGAACCAGCAGTCGCTGCAAACCTAGCGCTTTGTTTAGCCACATCAAATGGAGTCACACATTATGTTTTGTTGCACATCTCTAAGAAGTTTACACCAGTGGTCCTCAAACTTTTTTCTCTGAGCCACACTTTCAGAATAAACATTTGCTCATGCCACACCAAAAAAAATTGTATTGATAAGAAATGCATTGGAAAACAAAAAAAAATGACATCCAGTGGTGCTTGATTTATAACATAGAACACAACATTTTAAAAAGGTATCTATCCATATTCTACAATATATAGAGATAGAGATAGATGATAGATAGATTAGATAGATAGATAGATAGATAGATGGATAGATAGATAGATAGATAGATGATAGATGATAGATGATAGATGATAGATGATAGATAGATAGATAGATAGATAGAAAGATAGATAGATAGATAGATAGATAGATAGATAGATAGATAGATGATAGATGATAGATGATAGATATAGATAGATAGATAGATAGATAGATAGATAGATAGATAGATGATAGATAGATGATAGATAGATGATAGATGATAGATGATAGATACAGATACTATACTACACTGAAATGTTTGAATGTTTCTTGGATTGTCCTTGAATCTTCCTGCCACACCAATGTGGCGTGTCACAGTCTTTGAGAAACACTGGTTTGCCCCAATCTTCTATGGGAGCATCCCTGGATCCACACACCAGGAAGCCCAACAACCTCAGAGTTTAAGCCTGGGACCTGCCTTGGTGAGCTAATGTGGACTGTGTCTGCTTAGGCCTCAGCACCCTCTTCAGGTGTGGAAGGGAACAGGCTCAAGCAGCATTGGAATTGGCAGACAGTATCGGTTGGACTACATAACCCTATGGATCCCTTCCAACTCTACAACTCTATGATTCTATGTATCAGTTCACAGGTAACTAGTGATCTAAGGAAGGAAGGAAGGAAGGAAGGAAGGAAGGAAGGAAGGAAGGAAGGTGGTACCTGAAGTCTGCTTTGAGCACCTGAGGCCTGCAGAAAGCAGGCCAGCAAGAGCTGTTCAACAGTGGAACAGTCTCCCTCGGGAGGTGGTGGACTCTCCTTCCTTGGAGGTTTCCAAGCAGATTTAGATGGCCATCTGCCATGGATGCTTTAGCTGAGATTCCTGCATTGCAGGGGGTTGGACTAGATGGCCCTTGGGGTCCCTTCCAACTCTACAATTCTGTGAACTGCCCCCCATCTTACTCTGCTTGGAGGGATGTCCTTCAGGGAACTCCCTTGCATACTCGAAGCCTGCAGTGCTGGCTGGGACAACTGGGAGTTGTAGTTCAAAACACCTGTAGCGCATCAGGTTGGTGAGGGCTACCCTAAGGCGTCTTGCTTCTTGGAAATAAAATCTCCAACCCTTAATTATAATTCATAATTGGCACCACTGTAATTCTTTCCCATAGGGCTGACTACCAGCTGAATTGGGCGGACTATTTGCATTCTTAACTGATCCGCAATGCAGTCCTATTGCATGTTTACATAGAATCGTTCACGGGGCTTCCTCCCAGCCAGAACTAGAGCTGGATACTTATCTGGGCGTGATCCCCCATGAACACAGAGGGAATTACTCCATTTCAGAAATGTCTTTGGGTGAAGCCAGTTGCTTGTGCTAACTGCTTGGCTGGGAATAATTGACTATATGCAGTTGTCATTTCTAAATATTTTTATTGCCAGGTCAGTAGTGATGGATTTTGTTTTATGGTAGTTCTGCACTGCTTTGAATTGTGGTGTGTCATAATGTTAGATTTTATGGTAAGCTGCTCCCAGATGTTGAAGGAAGGAAGGAAGGAAGGAAGGAAGGAAGGAAGGAAGGAAGGAAGGAAGGAAAGAAAGAAAGAAAGAAAGAAAGAAAGAAAGAAAGAAAGAAAGAAAGAAAGAAAGAAAGAAAGAAAGAAAGAAAAAGATCTTTACTCTTTTATTTTTCAATCCCCAATTTAGAGTATCACATAAAGGATTTTATTTCAAGTCTCAATATACCAACTTTCTCCCCTCCCCATTAATCCACAGCCAACTATTATTTTGACCACACCTCTGAGTAAGCTCCTCCTAAACGCAAGAGGAAGAGAATAAAATATGGCTTAGGGAGCAATCCTAAACTCCTTGACAGAACATTACTCAGCTGTGGCAGCTAGTGTGAAAGCTGGTGGCTAGGCAGATTGGCACAATCAGGCCTGATGCCATCCTGGTCAACTCAGTCCAACCCCAGAAAGCCTTATTTTGGGGCTTTCCACTGACCACTGCTCTTAAGCATCCTGCTGGTAACACTTTGGCCAACTGTTGGTGGGTGAAGTGGGAGCTCTGCAGCAGTGCAGTGATTCAGATGGCGGCTGATGGAGGCTGGCAGGGGTGCCAGATGGATGCCTCCACCCAACCCAACCCACTACCATCCCAGTGCAAAGAGGGCCTGGTTTGCTCTGCCAGGGCATATTCTGCCTTGGGTGTAGTCTAGCAAAAGGTAGACCAGATACTTCAATGGCCACTGGCTCTGGTGGCTGTGTTCTCCCTCTACTGCCAGAGGTAGGCATTGTTGACATCTGTCTCAAAAGACAATGGTAGAGTGCACCATAGGAAATAAAGTAGTGAGCTCTCTAGAGTGTGAGCCTTTGTATGGAAGACCTGAGCTGACCAGATAGAAAGATCTCCTCTTGTGCCTCACTGATGTGGTCCAAGGGAAAGCAGAGCAAGACGGTTGGCACCAGCTTGGCTGCAAGAGTTGCCATAAGCAGGTATACAAGATGGCATCCAACTGCCTTAGGGATTCCACTCCGGATTTGTATAGGGTTTTCTCCTTGGCCTTTTCTTCTTGTTGGAATATCAGTTGCTCAGAATCGCAACTGAGAAGGAGAAGGAGAAGGAGAAGGAGAAGGAGAAGGAGAAGGAGAAGGAGAAGGAGAAGGAGAAGAAGAAGAAGAAGAAGAAGAAGAAGAAGAAGAAGAAGAAGAAGAAGAAGAAGAAAAGAGTTTGGATTTGATATCCCACTTTATCACTACCTGAAGGAATCTCGAAGTGGCTAATATTCTCCTTTCCCTTCCTCACAACAAACACTCTGTGAGGTGAGTGAGGCTGAGAGACTTCAAAGAAGTGTGACTGGCCCAAGGTCACCCAGCAGCTGCATGTGGAGGAGCAGCGAAGCGAACCCGGTTCACCAGATTACGAGTCTACCGCTCTTAACCACTACACCACACTGGCTCTCCTGTTGAGAGAGTCCTGTTGTGCTTCCCATGGGCACCTGGTTGGCCACTGTGAAAACAGGATGCTGGGCTAGACAGACCTTTGGGTTGATCCAGCAGGCTCTTCTGTTTCTCTTGTGTTCTTGAGTAAGCAATGGTGGGTCCTGGCAAACATCCTTAGGCAAGGCGTTCCATTGTCCCGGGGCCACCACCGACATGGCCATCTCCTTTGCAGCCACCTCCTTCTCCTCCAGATCTAATGATTGGCATCTTGCTGCTCCTCCATGCTGTTGAGCTCAGCTCCTGCTTGTGGGCCTGGGAGTATCTGGTTGGCCACATTGTGGGAACAGCACCACTGGCTTGATCTAGCAGCCAGGATCTTCTGATATTATACATATTTGTATTGACTGTAGATGCTCTCCGACTTCATTCCAGGTCTGCTTCGTCCTCCCAAAGCCTGTGGGACAATTCTTCTGTCCTAAAGAGGACCCAAGAAAAATAAAAGCCACCACACCAGATAATAAATGGGTCCTGCTTCCCAAAACGACTGCTGGATGGCTGACCTCCTCACTCATGTGTCCATTCCCAAGTTCCAGCAAGTGGCTTGCCGGATCTGGGTAAACTCTGGCAGCTGCTCTGGAAACGAAGGAGGAGACCGGGGGCACCAACCCAAGGCGATGATAAATCATCTGCCACGTGTGTGTCCCGCAGCTCCTGCTTCGGCAGGGCCAAGATTAATGGGTAGCTCATTTAACCCAGCTAGCCCTTAACTAGCCGTGAAGCGGAGGCTAAGGCACCGTCGGGAACAAGCAGGCTTTGTGGGTGGCTGGCTGTGAAATCAGTCTGGCTCCCCCACCACCGCCACGTTCTCGGATCCTGAGAAAGATCTGCCTGGGAAAGTCATTGTTTCTGAACCAGCGGAGAGCAGCTAACGAACCTGCTGCTTTCCTCGCGCCGAGGGCATTTTTCATAATTACAGGCCGGGGTTTGCTGGTCGCGCGTCACAATTAATACCAAGACGGGCGCCTGCCGCCGTGATGGAGGCTGCTGCCGGCTCTGATACATTGCCTGCCTCTTAAGGAGATGAATGGAAAGCATTAACCTCTTCTTCAGACAGGCACCAGGTGATGCTTCCATGCTCCTGTCACTGCCCATGTCTTCTGTGCTCGGGCAGGCAGATAAATAGGAGCAGCTCCTTCACAATGCCCCATCAGCTCAAGACGGGAGTTCCAACTCTCCCTTCCAGCTCATTTCACTGGAAGTAACCACAGTCAGCAGGCTGGCTTCCAGATATTCTTAGATAAAGAGGAAGGGAGCTGTCCAGGCATGAGATTCCCTGTTTGCAGAAGATATATAAGAAGGGCTTGGTTTCTGGATCAGACCTAAGGTTCATCAAGTCCTACGTCCTGTTCTCATGGTGGCCAACCAGAAACAAGCCAGACCTCAGTGTAATAGCTCTCTACTCTCCTGTCATTCCCAACAACTGATCTGCAGAGGTCTCCTTCTTACAGCAGTGGAGGTCTAGCAATGTCTGGTAGCTAGTAAATTCACTCCCATGCCTTGTAAAAAATTCACCCCAGCTCCTTGTTTCCACCTTCTTTTTGCTTATCTGTCACCAGCCAGGGTATTTGATTTCGCCTCCTTTACTAAAAGATCTCAGAAACCAAGGGCAGATTGGGGTGATAGGATCTCCAAGAGGGACAAGAGTTTTGCAGGCATGTTTAAGGGGGCACTTTCTTTGTGGTTCAGGCTGAGACAATGCAAACAGGAATGGAGCAGGGAGAGCAAATATCCTCTCATGTATTGTGGGTTTCTGAGGCATTGTATTCCTGAGTGTTATCCCCCCACAAAAGGTGGAAAGTCAATTGCAATTCCACATGAAATTTAGAACCAGAGCTGGCCCATCCTATTTTGCCACCTGAGATGAAACAGGAACATGTTGCCCCTTCTGTTCTCCACTGCTATGCCGTGTCCACTGCCACCATACCCCCACCACCATTTCCACCGCTGCCAGAATGCCACACATCCCTGAAACTTGGTGAGATGGGGAGCATACTTACTCTGGAGTAGGGATGTTGGTGAATTCCAGCAGAAACGGGAGCAGAGATGTCTGCTTATTAATCCCACGTCCGGAATGGAAATCAATCTGGCGAATATTCGCTGTTGTTGTTTCTTTCAGTCCACAAATAACACTACATCCACACACACCCATTTCCATTGTATTTCTTCTGAGTAGGGTGGAATAATAATGACAATGTCATTTGCATAATTAATTACATAAATTAGATAATTTCACCACACCGGTCAGAGGGACGAATTATGTAATTTTTGGTGGAAGATGAACTGCAGTGGAACGGAATCCTTGCTGCTTGTGACGAATACAGTGTGGAATGGAGAGCCTTCCTGCATCCCTACCTTGGAGGAAAGATGCTACATACTTAGGCTAGGCTACAGTTCAGCTAAGTCCATTCATTTCAGTGGGATTAAACACAGTTCATTCTGTGTTGGATTATGTATGTCTGTAAAAATCTGGTTTTCTTGGTTCCCTTACCCTTGTCCTAGGGAGATTACCCCAGGGCATTGAGATAAATGGCTTTGCAGCTTATGCACATTCAGAAAACATCGTGAAAATTAAATGAGTCACAAGGCTACCCTATGAGATCGTGGCTTTGAAACCCACTGGAAGCTCAAACGGAGAAATTTGCATCTCGCTACAAATCACCCTTCAAAACACCACCAATTTGTGTCCTCAGATAATTGCGTTGTTAAGAATAGTCACTAGAATCAGATGTCCATATATGAAGGGGGGGGGAGATAGGTGCTCATTCTTTTAAGATTACTATGTGGGAAAATGGAGCATAAATATGAATAAATTTAGTATTAACTGTGCAAGATAATGTGCCATATATCCACACAGACTTTTTTTATATAAAAAAAAATTAAGAAGGGACTAAATGGAAATCTTTATCGCTATAGACTGCTGAATATTAATAGTTATTGTTTGAGTCACTGTGGCATGGAAAACTCAATTAT
The DNA here is from genome assembly GCF_964188305.1 of Podarcis bocagei. NCBI lineage: Eukaryota > Metazoa > Chordata > Lepidosauria > Squamata > Lacertidae > Podarcis > Podarcis bocagei. The sequence continues at coordinate 9,435,774 of NC_138128.1, forward strand.
AACCGAAGTGTAAAAATGTACTGAATTATAGATAAACTACGAATGGGGAAAAAAGAAATCTTTTCAGAACAATGCAAAAAAAGAAGAAGAAAAGGAAAAAAAAAACCCTTTGATAAAAGAAGAAATAAAACTCGATAAGAATGTTTAAACAGCGAGTGACTGTCCAAAAGCGACGGGCCGCTCTCCAGCGTTGCTCAAACTTTGAGCGAAATAAAGCGTTAAATGGGTGCCTAAGAAGGACTGCCCCCGTTTCTTTATTTCATACCAAGTTGTGAGCCAGTGACTTAGAATGGGGCTTCCTACTTTCTCCTGCTAACTTACAGCTCGTTCAAAGGGAAGTCTGCAGAAAACATTTGCACTCTGTGCTTTTGATGTCCTGGTGCAAATGGCCTGGGATTACAGCATTTACACATCTGTTCGCCATCCAGGTGCACCTGATTCCCCTTTTAATGTCGTGCTTTGGAAGATCTGCTGTAACAGCTGTACCAAAGCAAGGGACTCTTTCTCCTGGCAACTTCAGCCATGATCCTTCAGCAAAAGGCCTATACTGCCTTGGGCCTGCAGATCTAGATGGAGGAGCCAAGCAGCTAAGACCTGGTTATGGAGGAAATCTTTTGCCTGGCACCTAAAGATACATCATGATGGTGCCAGGAGAGCCTCCCTGGGGAGAGCATCCCACAAACAGGGAGGCAGCACTGAAAAGGCCCTTTCTCGTGTTGCTACTTTCCGGACCTCTAGTGGAGGAGGCACAAGAAAAAGGGCCTCAGGTTATGACTTCAGGGTCCAGGTTGGTTTGTATAGGGAGAGGTGGTCCTTGAGGTATTTGGGTCCTGAGCCACATAAGGCTTTATAGTTCAAGACCAACACTTGCATTAGGCCCAGAAACTAATTGGCAGCGAGTGCAGTTGGACCAGGATCAGTATTATTTGCTCAAACCGTCTTGCCCTGATGAACAACCTGGCTGCTGAATTCTGCACCAGCTGAAGGTTCTGAAGCATCTTCAAGGGCAGCCCCATGTATAATACATTGCAGTAACTAAACCTAGAGGTCACCAGAGCACAAGCAACAGAAGTCTGTCTCTTTGCCCTCACTGGGCAAATACAGTGGCTGTGTTATCGCAGGTCTTTGTGGGACCAGGATGCTTGACTAGATAGGCCTTTGACCTGATCCAGACCTGATCTTCTTATGTTCTTGGCAGCAAACATTCTGTGTTTTTTTTTTTTTTTGTAAAAATTTTTATTGCGTTTCTTTCCATAGGTTAACAGGTTAATTTACATAGCAACATACAAGAAACATTTTTTTATATATATATATGAAGAAAAGTAGAAAAAAGAAGACAAAAGTTAAATATCATCAAATTCACTTTCTTTTGGACCTCCTCGCATCCTCTCAACATTGCTTTCATTATTCTAACCAGTTCAGCAAATTATTATCTTGTTTCACATCTTATTGTACCTTTGAGTTTATTATGTTACCAATTTCAGAAATTTGTAGTTTGTTTTCAAGACTTTTAATAAACATAATATTTTGTTTCTGATTTATCTCGTTTTTTTTTCGTCATTACTTACTTTATCATTTACTTAGATAATTTGCAGAAGCGTGACGTTTCTTAATCGTGCAAATCTTAACATTCAAACAACTTATAGTATTTTTGCAAATAGTCCTTAAATTTTTTCCAGTCTTCCTCCATTGTTTCTTCGCTCAGATCTCGGATTCTGCCAGTCATTTCTGCCAACTCCATGTAGTCCATCAGCTGCGTCTGCCAATCCTCCAGTGTGGGTAAATCTGGTGTCTTCCAGAACTTTGCAATAAGGATCCTTGCTGCTGTGGTTGCATACATAAACAAAGTTCTATCCTTCTTTGGCACCTTCCGGTCCACCATGCCCAGAAGAAAGGCCTCTGGTTTCTTAGAAAAGGTATATCTGAATACCTTTTTCAGCTCATTATGTATCATTTCCCAAAAGGCCTTTACTTTCGGGCAGGTCCACCAGAGGTGAAAGAATGTCCCTTCTGCCTCCTTGCATTTCCAACACTTATTATCAGAAAGATGATATATTTTAGCCAACTTGACTGGGGTCATGTACCACCGGTATACCATTTTCATAATGTTCTCTTTCAAGGCACTACATGCCGTGAATTTCATACCGGTGTTCCATAACCTTTCCCAGTCCTCAGACATAATGTTGTGTCCTACATCCTGTGCCCATTTTATCATAGCAGATTTAACTGTCTCATCCTGTGTGTTCCATTTAAGCAGCAAGTCATACATCCTCGAAAGTACCTTAGTCTTTGGTTCTAGTAACTCCGTCTCCAGTTTCGATTTCTCCAACTGAAAACCCACTTTTTTATCCATTTTCATAGAATCATAGAATCATAGAGTTGGAAGAGACCACAAGGGCCATCGAGTCCAACCCCCTGCCAAGCAGGAAACACCATCAGAGCACTCCTGACATATGGTTGTCAAGCCTCTGCTTAAAGACCTCCAAAGTAGGAGACTCCACCACACTCCTTGGCAGCAAATTCCACTGTCGAACAGCTCTTACTGTCAGGAAGTTCTTCCTAATGTTTAGGTGGAATCTTCTTTCTTGTAGTTTGGATCCATTGCTCCGTGTCCGCTTCTCTGGAGCAGCAGAAAACAACCTTTCTCCCTCCTCTATGTGACATCCTTTTATATATTTGAACATGGCTATCATATCACCCCTTAACCTCCTCTTCTCCAGGCTAAACATGCCCAGCTCCCTTAGCCGTTCCTCATAAGGCATCGTTTCCAGGCCTTTGACCATTTTGGTTGCCCTCCTCTGGACACGTTCCAGTTTGTCAGTGTCCTTCTTGAATTGTGGTGCCCAGAACTGGACACAGTACTCCAGGTGAGGTCTGACCAGAGCAGAATACAGTGGCACTATTACTTCCCTTGATCTAGATGCTATACTCCTATTGATGCAGCCCAGAATTGCATTGGCTTTTTTAGCTGCCGCGTCACACTGTTGGCTCATGTCAAGTTTGTGGTCAACCAAGACTCCTAGATCCTTTTCACATGTACTGCTCTCAAGCCAGGTGTCCCCCATCTTGTATTTGTGCCTCTCATTTTTTTTGCCCAAGTGCAATACTTTACATTTCTCCCTGTTAAAATTCATCTTGTTTGTTTTGGCCCAGTTCTCTAATCTGTCAAGGTCGTTTTGAAGTGTGATCCTGTCCTCTGGGGTGTTAGCCACCCCTCCCAGTTTGGTGTCATCTGCAAATTTGATCAGGATGCCTTTGAGTCCATCATCCAAGTCGTTGATAAAGATGTTGAATAAGACCGGGCCCAAGACAGAACCCTGTGGCACCCCACTAGTCACTCTTCTCCAGGATGAAGAGGAACCATTGATGAGCACTCTTTGGGTTCGATCAGTCAGCCAGTTACAAATCCACTGAGTGGTAGCATAGTCAAGACCGCATTTTACCAGCTTCTTTACAAGAATATCATGGGGCACCTTGTCAAATGCCTTGCTGAAATCAAGGTATGCTACATCCACTGCTTTCCCTTCATCTACCAGGCTTGTAATTCTGTCAAAAAACGAGATCAGGTTAGTCTGACATGACTTATTTTTCAGAAATCCATGCTGACTATTGGTGATCACAGCATTCCTTTCTAGGTGCGCACAGACTGTTTGCTTAATGATCTGCTCCAGAATCTTCCCTGGTATTGATGTCAGACTGACTGGGCGGTAATTATTTGGGTCCTCTCTTTTCCCCTTTTTGAAAATAGGGACAACATTTGCCCTCCTCCAGTCTGCCGGGACTTCGCCTGTTCTCCAGGAATTCTCAAAGATGACTGCCAGTGGTTCTGAGATCACATCTGCCAGTTCTTTTAATACTCTTGGATGCAGTTCATCTGGCCCTGGAGACTTGAATACATCTAAACTGGCCAAGTATTCTTGTACTATCTCCTTAGTTATTCTGGGCTGTGTTTCCTTTGCTGAATCATTTGCTCCAAATTCTTCAGGTCGGGCATTGTTTTCCTTATCGGAGAAGACTGAGGCAAAGAAGGCATTGAGGAGTTCAGCCCTTTCTGTGTCCCCTGTTTGCATTTCACCATCTTCTCCTCTGAGTGACCCCACTGTTTCTTTGTTCTTCCTTTTGCTACGAACATACCCATAGAAGCCTTTTTTGTTGCTTTTAACCTCTCTAGCAAGCCTGAGTTCATTCTGTGCTTTAGCTTTTCTGACTTTGTGTCTACACGTGCTGGCTATTTGTTTGAATTCCTCTTTGGTGGTTTCCCCCCTTTTCCATTTTTTGTACACATCCTTTTTTAATCTTAACTCAGTTAAAAGTTCTTTAGATAGCCACCCTGGCTTCTTTAGGCACCTTCCATGTTTCCGTCTCATTGGTATTGCCTGACGTTGTGCTTTTAGTATCTCCCTCTTAACAAACTCCCAGCCATCATGAACTCCCTTTCCTTTTAGTATTACTGTCCATGGGATCTCACCCAGCACTTCCCTAAGTTTTATGAAGTCGGCTTTCTTAAAGTCAAGAAATTGAGTCCTAGTATGCTTGGCTGCTCCTTTCCGCTGTATAGTAAACTTCAGAAGAGCATGATCACTCGCGCCTAATGATCCTTCCACTTCTACCCCACTAACCAGATCATCAACATTGGTTAGGACCAGATCTAAAATGGCTGTTCCTCTTGTTGCTTCTCCCACTTTCTGGACAATGAAGTTGTCTGCAAGGCCAGTGAGGAATCTGTTTGACCTTATGCTCTTGGCTGAGCTTGACATCCAACAAATATCTGGGTAATTGAAGTCCCCCATTACTACTATCTCCCTTCCTTTTGCGTGCTTGGCCATCTGTTCCAGGAAGGCATCATCTATGTCCTCCGTTTGGCTTGGGGATCTATAGTAAACTCCCACAATGAGGTCCCTGTTATTCTTCTCTCCCTTAATTTTGACCCAAATGCTCTCACTTTGGCTTTGAGGTTCTAAATCTTGGATCTCTTCACAGGTATACACATCCCTGACATATAACGCCACTCCTCCTCCTTTCTTGTCTGGTCTGTTTCTCTGAAATAGATTGTATCCCCCCATTGTTACATTCCAATCGTGGGACTTATCCCACCAGGTTTCAGTGATGCCTATTATGTCATATTTAGTTTGCTGTACCAAGAGCTCAAGCTCATCTTGTTTATTTCCCATGCTTTGCGCATTAGTGTACAGACATTGAAGTCCATTAATCATTCCCCCGTGTCCCTTATTTAAGGATTTTTTCCTCCCACCACTAGGTCTGCGTGCTGTTTGCTCCATTTGGTATATGACATTTGGATGATCATCTTCATCAATTGATAGGCTCCTACCTTCAGGAGCACTGTCTCCCTCCCCCACATTAGTCAGTTTAAAGCCCTCCTGATGAGGTTTCTGAGATTTTTGGCAAAAACATTTCTCCCAACCGTTGTGAGGTGCATACCTCTTGAATTTGAGCATAATGTAACCAATCTCGCACCTTATTTTTTAGTTTGTCCTGGCTTTGGAGCTTCCAATTATCTCCAACTCTTTCAATCAATTCCCAATATTTTGGCCAGTAGGCCTCCATATTGGGCCTTTTTTTAGAAATCTTGGCTTCCACTGGTGATAACCACCTCGGGGTCTTGCTTTCTAATAAGTCCTTGTACTTCATCCAGACGGCAAAGATTGATTTTCTGACAATATGGTTTCTAAACAGTTTGTGAACCTTCGCCTTGTCATACCACAAGTATGCATGCCAACCATACACATTATCAAACCCTTCCAGATCTAGGACATCGGTGTTTTCCAACAAAAACCAATCCTTCAACCAGCAGAAGGCTGCAGCTTCGTAGTACAACCTTAAATCCGGCAGGGCAAACCCCCCTCTTTCTTTTGAGTCAGTTAGTATTTTGAATTTTATTCGGGGCTTTTTGCCCTGCCAGACAAACTTAGAGATATCCTTCTGCCATTTTCCAAAACATTCCATTCTGTCCACGACCTGAAGGGTTTGAAATAAGAATAACATTTTTGGCAAAACACACATCTTTATAGCTGCGATTCGGCCTGACAAGGTAAGTTTCAATCTTGACCAAATATCCAAGTCTTTTTTAATTTCCAACCAACATTTTTCATAATTATCTTTAAAAAGGTTTAAATTTTTAGTGGACAAGGATACCCCCAGGTATTTCACTTTTTTAACCACACTTAGCTCTGTCTCTTTCTGGTACCCTTCTATCTCTGTAGGTGTCAGATTTTTGACCAAAACCTTAGTTTTTTGTTTGTTTAGCTTAAATCCCGCCACCCGACCAAACTCCAAGATAAGTTCCAGAACTCTTTTTGTGCTAGATTCTGGCTCCTGTACTGTCAAGACTAAGTCATCTGCGAAAGCTTTCAGTTTGTATTGTTTCGCTCCGACCACTATACCCTGTACCAACTGGTCCTCCCTGATCATATTCAGCAATACCTCCAGAACAGAAATAAATAGCAGAGGGGATAGAGGGCACCCCTGTCGTGTCCCTTTTTCAATTTGGAGTTCCTCCGATACCACATTGTTCACTATCAGCTTAGCTTTTTGCTCTGAATAAATTGCTTCTAGTCCATTTTCAAACCCCCGTCCCACTCCCATCCCTTTCAAGTTTTTCTTCATGAACATCCAAGAAATGTTGTCAAATGCTTTCTCCGCATCAATGAAGATTAAGGCTGCCCTTGTGTTTCTAATTTGCAACAGCTCCAATATATCAATAATGTTCCTAGTGTTGTCAGACATGTGTCTACCAGGGAGAAAGCCTGCTTGGTCCTTGTGAATTACTTCATTTAATACATTTTTAAGTCTATTCGCTAAAATGTCTGCAAATATTTTGTAATCCACATTCAGGAGTGAGATGGGACGGTAATTCTTAAGCTGGGTCTTTCCCCTTTCTAATTTGGGTATCAATGTGATGAATGCTTCTTTCCACGTTTCCGGTGCCCTCCTCCCCTCCATAATCTGGTTACAAACCTCCAACAACGGTTGTATCAAAAAGTCTTTCAAAGTCTTATAATATTTGGAGGTGAGCCCATCCGGGCCTGGAGATTTGCCAAGTTGCATATTTTGAATGGCACCTTCAATTTCCTGTTGAGTTATTTTACTGTTGAGAATTGATCTTTTATCTTGACTTATTTTGGATAGTCCATTTGTCCTCAAAAATTGGTCTATTTCCGATTCTTTCTGAGGCCCCTGTGCATAAAGCTCTTTGAAGTATCTGTGGAAGCACTTTCTTATTTCTTCTGGTTTCTGAACTATTTTTCCTTGAATCTCCAAGTTTGTAACCGTGTTTAACTTTTGTCTTTTTTTCAACTGCCAAGCTAACAACTTTCCACATTTGTTTGCTGATTCAAACGATCTCTTCTTCATTTGTTTAATTTTCCATTCAATCTCTTGATTGATCAATTTCGAATATTGTGCTTGATGGAATTTGATCTCTCTTAGCACCTCTTTTGACTTTGGTTTAGTTCTCAGCTTTTTCTCTCCTTCACTTATTTTCTCTAGAATTTTTTCCTTTTTTCCATTCCAAAATTTTCTCTTTATTGTATTCTGTTGTATCAGAAACCCTCTCATTACAGCTTTACTTGCGTCCCAGATTGTTCTTTTCTCCACCGTAGTGTTCAAATTTATTTCAAAATAGTCCTTTAGGGTTTTTTTGGCCTTCTTAACAATCTCTTGATCTCTCAACAAGGTGTCATTCATTCTCCATCTGAAGGATCCAGTTGGGATAAGTCTCAATTCCATTTTCAAGGCGTTATGGTCGGAGCAGGTTTTTGGGCAGATTTCCACTTTTCTTGTTTTCGGTGCCATCCCTCTAGATATCCAAATTTGGTCGATTCGTGTCCATGACAGATGGGCCTCAGAAAAGAAGGTTCCTTCTTTACCCAAGGGGTTCTTTGTCCTCCAAATGTCAATCAAGTCCATATTGTCTGTCATTTCGAAAAAAGTTTTAGGAAGTCTGCCGTCTGTTGTTAAGTTTTGATTTTGGGATTTGTCCATATTTGTTGACACCACCCCATTCATATCTCCCATCACAATAATGTTAGAATAGTCCAGATAGTCCATCATTGTCTCATGCAGCTTCTTATAGAATTCTGATTTTCCATCATTTGGCGCATAAATTCCTAATATCAAAATCTTCTCTCCTTGTGTTTGAATTTCAATTGCGAGAGTTCTTCCATGATCATCTTTAAATAGAAATTTTGGTGACAGGTTCTCCTTTGCATAAATTACGACTCCTCTTTTTTTAACTTTGTCAGATGAGATAAATTCTTGGCCAAGTCTTTTATTGATTAATACTTTCCTGTGGAGCCTAGTCACATGTGTTTCTTGGAGACATATTACGTCCAATTGTTCTTTTTTTAGGATATGAAATATCCTCCTTCTTTTTTCCGGAGAATTCCCGCCATTTATATTCCAACTAAGTAGCTGCAGAGACATCCTGTTCTAATTAAGATGTTCTTAGGGTGAGGTGCCTTCCTTTTGCTCAGGTCCCGAGGGTGCAGGCGGTAGCCCGCCTCCAGGCAGTATTGGTGTTGGTAAGGTTGGAAGCCAATCTGTTCCTTTTTGGAGATCTTCTCCGTGGTCGTGAAGGAACTTTTGGTTATCTTCAGGTGTTCTAATTTTAACCTTCCTTTCTTTGTAGGTGAAGGATAATCCTTGTGGAAACTCCCACCTATAGGGAATTGCGTTGTGTCTCAGCAATTTTGCTAGCTCTGTATAGGTGGCTCTAAGGTCCAACAACTGTCTCGGAATATCTCTGTAAATTTCCACCCTTTTATCTTGAATTTCGATTGCTTTTTTGAAGTGAAGACCTAGGATCTTATCTCTCTCTTCCTTTGATCTTAAAATTATCAAACAGTCCCTGGATCTGTCTTTCCTTACCAATCTTCCCAGTCTATATGCCGAGACAATCTTGAAATCTGTGTCCTCCTTTAAACCCCAGAACTTCGTGAATTCCTGCGTCAAGTATCCAATCAGGTCTCCTTGCTCGAGTTCCGGGATGCCTCTCAATTTGATGTTGCTCTCGCGATTTTTCAGTTCCACCATTGACAGATAGATTTGTTGTTCACCCACCTGTTTGTGCAGGGGCTTGACTTCTCCTTTAATTTCTTCAACTTCTTTTTGTAAAGCTCCCACTTTCTGAATTGCTTCTCCAGCTAATTCCCGATTTTCCGCTGTTGCTCCTTGCAAATTCTCTATAGCCTGCGTGTGCTGGGAAACTTGTTCAGTCAATTTTTGAATCGAAGAGGTCGCTTTATCTATTTTCAAAGACTGGTCGTCCACTTTCTGGTTTAAACTTGATAGTTGCTCCAGTATTTGTTTTAATAATGTATCTGACCCACCTGCTGCCATAACTTCTTCAGTGGACTTCTCGGTTATTTCCCCTTCCCTCTGAGACACCAGTACAGCTGGAACCGACGATCGGCGTCCTTGGGTCAATGTTGTTTGTACAAATTGTGTTGGTTTTCTTTCTTTTTCTTTTTCCTTGGCCTCTTTAGATTCCTTAGCTTTAGATGCTCTTGTTCTCCCTGCACCACTCATTACACATCTGTCAGTGTTCAAGGTCAGATTGTCTGTTGTTCCATGGGAGAGACAAGTTCAGAAGTAAACAACCAGTGAAGTGGAATTCAAAACAAAAGTCAGTTCCCAGGATTTTATAATCCGAAAGCCCTGTAGGGGGAGTGCCACCAGGTTTCAAAGACAAAGAAGGAAGTAATCCGCCATTAAAGTTCCAAATTAGTTCAAGTCAATAAATCCAATAGTCCAACAGTCCCTTCAAAAACTCAAAGTTTCCCAAAGCACCTTTTATAGTTCAACAAAGTTTCACAAAAGGTGCTTGCAACAGTATCCCATCCAATCTTTTCTGCTCAAATGTAACAGTTACGTTCCAGCAAAGTTTTTACAACTGTTTCCGCAGTTTGACACAGTCTCCCTCTCTGGCAGCCCGACGATCTGGCTCCTTAAAAATACAGCCCAAAGAAGAAAAAAGATAGGAGGAAAATCCCCATTTACTACTTCTTTTAGTCAATGTCCATTTCCACCTTCAGTTTAGAAAAAAAAACAAGCAGATCTGATAGCACGAAAAAGTTAAAGCTTCTCACAGTCCCGTTTCAAGCGCTTTCCGCTTTTTAAAGCTTTGCTTTGATCTTGTCAGCAATGTCGGAAGACGGACTTCCCTTTTCTCGTCTCCCGCTTTCAGCCAAATTTACGAAATTCTTTGCCAAATTTTAAACCCCTTTACTCACGGGTATGTTGCTTGTAGTTTGGTGTTGATTTTAGGAAGAAGGATCAGCGCTCATCTGTAACAGCCGCGCGGCTTCACTTCCGCGGAAAGAGCGATGAACTCACAGCACCGCTACCCCTCCTTCACTCCGGGTCTCCTTACGGGGTCCCTTCTGTGTTTTCAGAGCAGCTTCTGGTGCCCGCCGAGTCCCACGGCCACGGGCTCACTCTACCCGTGGTTTATCTTGATGGGTCGTCGCTATGCCGCAGCGAACGACCCTTTTCCGCGGAGCCCCTCTTCAGAGAACGAAGAGGACCGCCATTACAGTTTCGCGCCGCCCCCGGAAGTCTTGGCAGCAAACATTCTGGAGGATAGGTCAGCTTAGGTCAGCAGCAGCATTCGTTCCTTCTCTTTTAACTCCTCTAAGGATGGAGTGACAATAGTAAGAAACCTGCTGGTCCTGACACAACTGATGGTTCTGGATACAGGTGGGTGGGAGCCCAGCCATCCTCCTCTGCAGAGGTCCAGAAAAGTGCAGGAACCCGAGAAGACTAGGTACCATAGACCTTTATGATCAGATCATGCACACATGGAGTCTGTTGACACAACCTGTCTTGTCGGGGAATTTCCAAACAAGGGTTAGACTGCGTGAGTCAGCGGCAGCCAGTACTGCCGGGTAATCACATGTTCGCCACATCTAGGCTCTTGCATTATAATGTGGTTAGGCACATTCCACCTCTCACAAACACACAGAGTGCACATAATCATTATACAGGTTGAGTGCCTGCCATTTACTGAGTTACCCATCAATGGTGGGATGGGCGTGTAGCCAAATAAGAGAATTAACAGATCAGAATAAATGAAAGTCATATGCTTATTTCTGTTGTGGCTGGTACGACCTTATAAAGCTAAGTGGCCATACATGTACTACAGCCTTTACCAAGCTGGCATTTTCCAGATGTTTCAGACTACAACTCCCACCATCACCAGCCAGCTCTGCTGCTGAGGGCTGATGGGAATTGTAGTCCAAAATATCTGGAGAGCACAAGCGTGGCAAATGCTGATCTATTATAATTTAGTGGTGAATGCGCACAAAATGGGTTTGAATAAGCATAGGATGGTGGCATCTGATGAAGGAGACTCTGGTGCCCCAAAACGTATGCCATAATAAAATTTTGTTAACCTTTAAGGTGCCACAAGACTTTAAGGGAAGCCACTCTCATCTCCGCACCATTTCCAGCCAGCAAATTTGGGAGACCTTTCCACCTGCTTCAACCTTGATCCTCTTCTTTGCAACTCTCCTAAAATAAAGTGTGGCCTCTGCAGCTTAAATTAACACCACTTACGTCAACATGATCCTGACATAAACGCTCTCCTGTAGGTTCCGGCCTGATCTAAGCTAATGTCTTCCAGAGATTTTTCTCTCTGGAAGTTCACTGTATGTTCATACAATTTATGCCTGATCTGGAGTGAGATGGTTTCCGTTTCCTTTTTAGTAAACTATTTAAGTTAGCATAACACCAGCTGTCTGACAAGATTCCTGACCAGAACACCAGGGAGAAGAGGGGAAAGAGGAAATTTAGAAATAAATTAGTGCTGAGCTGAAAGTTCTCAGCAAATTGCTTTCGGGTGCAATTAGAGCCCCTAAAACTGCTTCCCATTCCCTCTCCTAGTCTCTACGATGCCCAGCCTACTCCTCCATCTTCTCCCCAATGGAACCCACCTTTAGAATTGCCATTTTTCAGCAAGTGGCCTCATGTTGCGTCATCCTGACATGTATTGCCCTCATGAACCCGAACTTCTGCTCCAGTTGCCTCCATGTCCTGCCCAAATGGGTGGGGAATCATGCAGATTCATCTATGAAACTCCCCTCGTGGCCTGTTGGCATGTCTGCTCTCATCCCAGGATGCCTTGTTCCCCATACGGAGGAGTGACTGACTTGTGGTCACTGACCATCAGAAACCTGACCAGCTTGCTTCTGTTTCCCGCAATATCTGGTGCGCATCTACAGAAACAACAGCAAAAAGGGCACTTGGAGACCTTTTCTCTTTGTGTTCCATTAACACAGTTTGGATACCTGTTGCTTTATTCAGGACACTCAAAGGGCAAGATCTGCCAGGTTAAGAAGCAGCAGTTTGCTGCCAGCAGTCTGGCTTTGCTGGCATTAAGTCTCCAGCCCTGGCTCAGCTGAAGATATACACAAGCATAACTTGCTTAGCCGGAGCTCAGCCTTCTGAGCACAGTCAGCTGCAAGCTTCTCAAAAGAGGTGTTGCGTGTTGAGTTCCACAGTGCCACCCCCCAAATAATTACACACTTCACACATCAATTTTGTTTAAGGTTTTTGGCATAATTTTGGCCACAACTTTATTCAAAATACAAAAAATGTGAGTGGTTGCTTAGGCATTGGTTATGACTATCTGTCCTGGCCCTCAAGGACAGAGCTGGCCCTTCCGGACTCCACCGGAAGCCAGCGTGGGAAACAAGTATTGGATAGAAGGGAGGCCGGGAAACAGGCCCTCACTTCTGACCCTCATGTTCTGGTGGGGCTTGCACGGCCCAAGTCCGGCTCCACGGACAAGGACAAAAGAATGGCAAGCCCCTGGATTCCTTTAACGGAATTCCCTTTCCGCATCATTTGGAGGGACAGGCACTTACCCCTCCAAGCACCAATTAACCAATGCCTAACCGCCAACCTTACAAGTTGTGACGATTTGCTACGCAGTAGGCAAAAACCAAATGGCACCAGCCAATCAGCCAGATGGCAAAATTCCTACCGTGCCCCCGCACCAAGGCGAACGACACCATGGCAGGCATAGCAAGGTCAAGCGATCAGCTTAAATAAAAAAAAAACCCTATTAAAGGGAGGGAGGGCGGGTGATCCGATGCAAAACGGCCAAGAGGTCGTCCCTACGTCTGACCCTTCTATTTAAAGCTTCTGACTCCTCCTCCAAATTGGTAACAATCATATTCCCCCAGCAACCCGATTAACCCTAAAGGCCAGGGTTGCAGATTAATTTGCCTAGTCATGGCTGGGCGGCCTGTTCCCCAACCGCAACACGTGCTCTCTGTTAGGGGGAACACGCTTTCTGGGAGCACTTTGGGACCAGAAAGGCTGAATCCTAAGCCTATCTGACATGGCAACCCCGAAGAGAACATTGTTTTAAATGCTTGCTTTTCCTCTGCCAGTCGCAGCCCCATTCCTGAACATGGTTTGGATCTGGCATGGCTTTATGATGATTTAACTTACTCTAGCTTGCTTTACTATACGAACTTCCTGTGCATAGGGTGGTTCCTAGGCAGGGGAGCCGACTTGAGCCCCAGGTTATGGGTGCCCAGTGCTCGTGATGTTGGCCTCAGTGCCCCAGCCTTGGAACCTAACTTCTGGTGCCACCAGAAGTCAGATTCCGAGGTCTCACAAGCATCTGTAAGGCCTCACGGGGCCTCGGATATCCTGTCCAAGGCCTTGCAAGACCTCAGAAGTTGCATGGTGGTCCTGCAGTGTGGGTGCTGAGCACTCACAACAAAAAATTTGTGGGTGCTCGGCAGTGCTTTTTTCCTAGGAAAAAAAAGTGCCAGTACTCCTTATGAAGTTGTTACAGTAAGTGCCACACATTTTAACAACCAAAAAAAGAGGTGCCGGAACTGAATACCCTTGAATACCCCCTGAAAAAAGCACTGGTGCTCAGGCACCCAGAGCCCCCTATAGTTGGTGCCCCTGTTCCCAGAGCCAGCCTAAGACATTCTGGCACCTGAGATCAACCACATGTTGGAGTTGGAACTTAACGAGTTAAGTTTTTCCCATGATGCCACACCATTCTGACGTCAATTTTAGAAGCTCGGGAGGAGCTTGGGAAAAGTTGCCAGTCCCACTCTGTACTTTGTGGGGAAAAGATGCAGTTTTGTGATGGCTGAAAATAGTCCTGGAAATTCCTGAGAAATGTTGGAATAAAGAGCTGTAAATAGACAAACTGGACTCTATGTGTTTGTCTGGAAGCTGAGCCAAAACTACGTGACAGTTTACACCGCTGTGCGAAACTCTGCTCAGCCGTGACGGAGAGCAGGAGCGGAAGCGTGCCGGGCAGCCATAAATCGCTAATCGAGGTTCGTAAATCAATTAGCGGGAGTCACGGCTGATAACAATCTGCCATAGGTTATGGGTGTCATAAATCATTGCTTGTAAACCTGTCACGGGAGGCTGCGGAAAAGCTTTGATCTGCCGGGAGCTTTGATCTGCGGTGTCGAGCAGAGGAGCACGGCAGGAGGCGGAGGCAAACAAGCAAGCTGAAAGACGCTGTGCAGGAGCTGTGCCTAACGTTTGAAAGGCAAGCTGACGACGATGCTGATGCCAGCTTGGAGTTCTGCCTGGAATTGTGAGAGGCAGGAGAGCTGATCTGCTAAACCGGGAGCTGAAGAGCGGCTGGTTTGTTTACGTGAGTACGCTGGGCCCCGGGGGAAGATGGCAGATGGCCAGGAGGTGATTCAAGCTCCGTTTGAACAGCTTGAGGAACTCACCGTCCAAGCGTGGAATACCTGGACAAAAAGAGTGAGGGCGTGGTTCATGGCCACGGACGTTTGGGACATTTCCCAGAGGGAACCAGTGCAACTGGTGGACAGAGATGCAGGCAAGCTAAAGTCTGTTTCTCTGGAGGAGAAAATGCAGAGGGAGAAAGCTATGAGAGCTGAGGTCTGCATGTTGAGAGCAGGTGTTCATGCTAAGTTGCAACAGCACCTGGAGAGCGTTGAATCTGCGTGTGAGGCTTGGCGTGTGCTGAAACGTCTGTGTGAAGGCTCAGCAGGAGGCCAAGGGCAAATAGAAGCTAAGAGCCTAGAGATGGCTGCAGTCCATGTTCCTGACAAGTTAGCCTCAAGGAGTGCTAGTGAGCAAGTCGGGGGGGCGGAAAGTTCCAAAGGCAAGTTTGAAAAGTTTTCCACTGAACCTGCTGCAATGAAGCGGCAGTTCAAGGGGGGCGGATCTGGCAAGGAGTGCTTTTCCGGAAGAAGGAGGGCCAGGCCAGCTGGGAGGAGCCCCAGGCAGTGTTTTTCCACTGGAGTTCGTCGTTGCTACTTGTGTAATGCAGCGGGACATCTGCGGCGAGATTGCCCCCACCGGAGCAGAGAGGCAAGACAGGAAGGCTTCAAGGACACCTATCATGGGAACCAGTCGGGTTTCCATGGGAACCAGTCTGGGAGAGGAGGCCAGCCTGGGAACGCAAGAGGAGGACGTGGAAAACAACGTGAGGAGACGTACAAGATAACAGCTAGTTTGGCTTTGTCTGAAGACAGCTGGGACACAAACCCAAAGGAGCTAAGTTTTATTATTGACTCTGCAGCTAATCGCAATTTGATTCCAGAGACACCTGCTGTCAAGAGGTGGAACTGCACGGCAATTCCTGCCGGGAAAACTGTAATGTTTGCAAATGGACAGAAAGGAAATATAAAAAATGTTGTAAATTTGAATTTTGCTGTTTTGCAGGAAACGATGGAGTGTTGTACCGTTCCTGGGATGCACCACTGTCTTTTATCTGTGCCCTATTTACTGAAAAAGGGATTTACGGTTTGTTTTCAGGATGATGTGTGCACAATCTCCAAAGGAGGGAGGATGCTTGCCAAGGTTAAAAAGGGGCAGAATGATCTCTTCATTCTTAAAACGTCTCTGGAGGGTGATGGGAAGGTTGAGAAAGCACAAGCACTGCGTGCTACAATGCCCAATCATGATGAATGTGTTCATGCTTGGCATACACGAACAGCCCATAGTTCACTAGAGGAACTACAGGTGCTACCAGAAGTTTCTAAAGGGTGTAAGATTTCAGAATGTGGACAAGCTGTAAGTTGTGAAACTTGCAAGCTGGCAAAGGTAAAAGGATGCAGTTATCCAAAGGTTGAGAGGATAACCACTAGGCCTTTTGAACAAATTCACATAGATTTGTGGGGTCCTGTAAAAGAACCAAGTCTGGGAGGGTCAAGGTTTCTGCTCTCGATGCAGGATAATTTTACACAGAATTCCTGGACTCACGGTCTCAAATCCAAGGATGATGCAGCACAGCTGATCAAACGTTGGATTGAGGAGGTAGAAGTAAGGTTTTCCACCAAAGTGCAGGCTGTCACAAGTGACAGAGGAGCTGAGTTTACAGGTTCTGCTTTGCAGAAGTACTTTCGCAAGAAAGGGATACGTCACACAGTGACTTCACCCAATCAGAGGGGGCAGGCAGAGCTGAAGTGTCAGGCTCTGGTTAAAACTGCACAGGTGTTGCTGAAAGATTCTGGGTTACCTCCAAGGTTTTGGCTGGAGGCAATCAAGTATGTGAGCTTCACCTGGAATCGCACCTACAATTCCATGGTAGGGGACACACCGTTTGGGTTGTTGCATGGCAGGAAACCCCAGATTCATTTTTTGCGCAGGTTTGGGTCACATGCATCTGTGTCAGTACCTGCAGCGTTGCAGGGGCCAGATGGATCCAAGTTCCGGAAAATGATCTTCTGTGGGTATGAGCCAACAGCGAGTGCATGGAGGTTTGCATTTCCATCAGGTGATCAGAGTAAGTTACTGATCAGCAAACACGCTGAGTTCTATGAGCAGGATAAAAAGTCACAACCTGCTGTCAAGCGTGATGTTCTTTCAGAGTGTCTCTCTGATTCAGAACAGGAAGATTCTGAGGGGGAGGAAAGGGAGGAAGAAAGTGAGGAAGGAGAGTCAGAGGCGGAGCCTGTTGCTGGAGACCAGGATGCTGATGATGGTCAAGCACAGGGGTGGGTTTCTCCACAGGTTAAGAGAACACCCAAAAGCGAGCCCAGTTCTCCTGTGAGTGTAATGGAGAGGATTCGAAAACGTTTTAAGTCAGAAGGGGAATCCCGTGAGGCTGAGGACACAGGTTCTGGTGGCAATGAGTCAGAGGTAACATCTGAGTTTGTGCCCAGAAGGTCAAGTCGCGCAACAAAGGGCATTCCACCAGAAAGGTACCAAGCGACAAGTGCGTGGGCCAGGTTTGCACAGTGTGATTCTGGGAGTGTTGAAGGGGTTCAACAGGTGCCTGGGAAAGATGCTGGGAAGGAGCACAAGGCAAAGGTGTTGAACTCAAAAGGGTCTTGTCAGAAGGTGCGGCAAAGGGGGGTGTTGGAGTTGGAACTTAACGAGTTAAGTTTTTCCCATGATGCCACACCATTCTGACGTCAATTTTAGAAGCTCGGGAGGAGCTTGGGAAAAGTTGCCAGTCCCACTCTGTACTTTGTGGGGAAAAGATGCAGTTTTGTGATGGCTGAAAATAGTCCTGGAAATTCCTGAGAAATGTTGGAATAAAGAGCTGTAAATAGACAAACTGGACTCTATGTGTTTGTCTGGAAGCTGAGCCAAAACTACGTGACAGTTTACACCGCTGTGCGAAACTCTGCTCAGCCGTGACGGAGAGCAGGAGCGGAAGCGTGCCGGGCAGCCATAAATCGCTAATCGAGGTTCGTAAATCAATTAGCGGGAGTCACGGCTGATAACAATCTGCCATACCACAAAAGGGTGCCCCAAATTTCAGGGGTGCCCTGTGTGAGGCCCAAAGTCAGCACCCTCCACTTGTGTGGCAAGGCAAGTTCCTATTCCTTAAGGTATAAATAACTAGACAACACACAGCATATTGGCATGGCAAGAGACTGAAAGGTTGTGCCAGTCGTGCATTTAGCGTTCCCCTGGGCATGGTGCCAAGCGCCGCTACTGGTCAGTTGGCACCACACCCAGGCGAATGCCCCCTAGATTCCTGCTGCCATTGGCCCGTTTGGTGGCAAGAGTATGATCTGTTCGGCAATAGGCCGGTTCACAGGGGAGACGCTGTGCCCGCCTACAAGCCACCCACCTGAGGACAAGCGGACCTCTTGCCTTCCATTCTGCACGTGCACCATGTCATCGTTGCAATGTCCTGCATCACCCACCTCAGCTTGCTGCCTCTGGTGAGTGACTCTCTGCACCAGGAACAAAGGAGGGGGCATGAGGATCTGGTGCCCTTGGTGATGCTGCCGCCTGAGGCAGTTGCCTCATCTTACCTCATGGCCCTCGTGGCTCCCTTAATCAGTGGGCACAACTATGGGGTTTCTGCTCCTGAATGTGAAAATCACAAATATATTCATCGCATCTTTGGTTTTCAATCTAGGAAAAGTTTCCTCTTTCCTTGCCTTTATTCTAAACAGAGTCGTCAACAGGCTCATCTCAGCTATCTGCCAATCTCCCATTCCCACCACCCTTCTGAGTAATACCCCTCCCCACCTTCTCACTATATAGAAGGGTCTGGCAACTTCTGTTTCAGTGTATCTGAAGAAGTGTGCATGCACATGAAAGCTCATACCAAGAACTAACTTAGTTGGTCTTTAAGGTGCTACTGGAAGGATTTTTTTTATTTAGAGTACAAAGAGGCTGTCCACAGTGCTCACAGCTCCTGGAGCAGCCTGTTCCCTATTCAGTAATTAATCCATCCCATTCCTGCCCTGCAGCTCATGCTAGGCCATTATTTCCCAATCTGTATTGTTTAAACTGACCGCTCCGTAGGGCGGCCATTTTCATCCCCAGCATTTTCCCACGAGAGCCATGCATGAGTTTATTGTATTACCATTCATAACTGTGAACCATTTTCCTGGAGAGGAGGTGGAAGAGGGAAGAGAGCAAGCAGGCAGCATGCAAGGTGGGCCCTGCTGCCTCTGAGTCACCCGTGTCTGAATCAACAAGAATGACTCCTTGGTGGGGAAAGGCCATCTGAACAAGAGGAATAATAAATTTACAGTCTTTTTTTTAAAAAAAAATCCTGCCTAAGAAAACAACCTAGTTTCTGCTGGTCTCAGCGAGGCTAATCATGGTGGAAATTGCAAGCTCTCCTAGTCATCCATGGATCTTGAATGTCTCTGTTTGAAAGCTCACACCCTTCGGTGGAATCTCTTCAAAGCTCCCGCCAAAACAGAATTCATAATCAGAAAGAGAAGTGTTATTGCAGTTGGGCTTTCCAGGGGCGAGGAGGTGGGGAACATATTGCAAAGCTGGTGGACTTGGAAGGGGACAGTATGCATCCTTCTAAATGTCTAAACTGAAGCTGAAACGAAGAAAGGCCTTTTGATATTCTGCTAGTCTGTGTATGCAGACGTTCCACTTCTGAAAATACATTTCTTTCTTTCTTTTTAAAGGTTATTTGTGCTCATGGCTCAAGAGCGTGTGCAGACGTTCTGGTAGGTACACTGCATTCCGCAAAGGGCTGGGCACATCTGTCAACATCAGGTTTCTCACTTTTCCAATCCATTCAACACATTTCCACATCAGTGAGAATTTCTCATAATGTACACAATTTACAATTTTGTATGCATTTTTGCAAAGCAATTTCCATTATTTCCATGTGGTTTCCATTTTTCTGTACTTTCATCCAACACTTAACCCCAACTTTTTTTGCACTTTTGTACGCATTACTTGGGGTTGGAGGAACTTTGGCTCATGGGGGGGCTAGGGGATGGGGGAGAAATTTGATTCCATTCACATTTAAAGGGCAGCTTACCAAATTTGCACGTTTGGAAACCTGAACCACAATCTAGTTTGAAAGTTCCATTTCGCTCAGTTTTGCAATGCAATTCTGCAGCCAAGTAACGTGCATGATGACAAAGTCTCAGATTGCTTGGGAAAGTCCCAGGAGAGGAGGAGACCTTGGCAACTTCAGTTCCCACAATTGCCTCGTAGGGGCAAGATCTACCAGGAAGAGTTGCTGTGCTCCCTAAGCCTAGCCTCATGAATTATAAAAAACATAGAACGGTAGAGTTGGAGGGACCACAAGGGTCATCTAGTCCAACCCCCTGGAATGCAGGAGTCTTTTGCCCAACATGGGGCTCAAACCTACAACCCTGAGATTAAGAGTCTCGTGCTCTACTGACTGAGCTACCAAGAGAGGCCTTGTTTCCTGGAATAAAGAGTTAATTCCACTGATGCCGTGTGATTTATTGCTGACTTGCGCCGGAACCCAGTCCTGACATGAAGGCCGGTATAAAACTGAAATTAATAGTAATAATAATAATATCCATTGCTCCACCCACTCTTGCCTCTGCCTCCACCCACCACTGATGTGTGGCCCCTGCAAGGCTGCAGAGAAGGGAATGTGGACCTTGAACTGGAGAAGATCCACCACCCACGACATAACTCCTTCCTCCTGCTCCTTTGGAATGCACTGCAAATGCTCTTCTGCTCCCATAGATGCTGTTCTGTTACCACTGCAATCTAAGCATCGGTTGCCCGATTGTTGATGAGAGATAACGGAAACTAATGTACTGATTAGCAGCTCTTTATTCAAAGCCACGCCGGAATATTTCTTCCTGTGCAATATCCAACGACAGAGTCTGAAGCGGCTGGAAGTGCTTTCAGCCAGCCTATAGCCAGAGATTGCGTGCTGCGAGAGATGAATAGCTGCAATATTTGGATGGCGGAGAATAGGGGTGGGTTTTATTGGGGTGGGGGAGGCCGGCGCTGCTTTGGAATGAGAGCGCTGCCCACACCAGTGGGCTTGTCTCGGAATATCAGCTCAAGACGCACCTTTGCAAAAAGATTGTTAAAAGGCTCGATCCATTGTTTCTTCGAAGCAAACGGAGGTTGCAGAGGCCAGACAGAAGAATTGTCCACCAGCTGGAGAAGGAAGGAAGGAAGGAAGGAAGGAAGGAAGGAAGGAAGGAAGGAAGGAAGGAAGGAAGGAGAGAGTTAAAAGTTATGAACCACATCATCCTCTGGTTTTAAGATAATGTCTTTCGTAGCTAACAGACAATGCTGTGCCTTCACCATTGTTGCAGATTTCATTGCATTATTGTCAACCAAATTGTCTCTTTTCCAATGCCGAGAGAGAGAGAGAGAGAGAGAGAGAGAGAGAATGAGAATGCAGGCTCTGTGCTTATTTTATTCCTGCTCACAATGCAGCCAGCCTTTTTAATGAACTCCCTAACTGCTTCTCTTCGCCTGTTAGCAAACGCCTGCCAGCTACAGCCTCCCTCCTCCTCCTGCCCAAGGCTCAAGTCTGTTTGTAAATAATAAAAAGCTATAATTAAGATGGCAAGAGCCTGTTCTTTATCCGATCACAACATTTCAAAATGTTTTCTGTCTGCGCCGACACTTTCCGTGCTACGCCGGGGCCTGAACGTGATTGAAGGAAGCGTTCCGCTAATTCCGGGCAATCTGAATTTTGCAAAAAAAATTTTTTTTTTTTAAAGAAAACATGCTGTTTCCTTGTGCCATCGTTTCCCAGGCCCTGACACGGAGCAATTTTGAAATGTCACTGTTGGAGGTGCCTAGCACTTCGTAAGGTTGGACAAAAGAAATAAAAATTGAGCGATGCATTTTGAGTACGATGGAGGTTTTGTAGTGTTGTGGTGTTTTTTTAAGAATAAGGTAAAAAATGCAACCAGACTGGGACTTGAAGCAATACTGTGCATGCAGATAGCAGATCCAAGGAAGACAGACTGAACTGCAGGCCGCCTGGCAGCCCTTTTGACAACAGCCTGCTCAAGAGCGATCGAGTATGTGCCTTTTAGAGCCAACATTCATTTGACATGTGTCAACCTTTAAATATTAAAGAACAGAGCCACCAGTACAGGACACTGCCTTTTATGGAGACAAGCCATGGACTCATCTAGCTCAGATCTGTCCAATCCAGCTCACTGTAGCTCTCCAGCTTCTCACCCGGAGGACTTTCCTAGCCTTCCTGTGTGAGATCCATTAGGTACCAGGGGTTTAACCATAGAATCATAGGACTGTAGAGTTGGAAGGGACCCCAAAGGTCATTTAGTCCAACCCGCTGCAGGGCAGGAATGGCAGCTCAAGAATCCCTGACAGATGACCACCTAAGCTCTATTCAAGAACCTCCAAGGAAGGAGAGTCCACCACCTTCCAAGGTTGATCATTCCACTGTTGAACAGCCTTGACCATCGGAAATTTCTTCCTAATGTTTAGTTGGAATCTCTTTTGGGATGCAAAGCTCATGTGCTGCAGGGTATATTTCCAAAACCCAGCCTGGGGCATATAAGAGCGCATTATCTGTGGAGCCCAGTGATGCTCATTCTGATGGGTTGGAGCACCACACTGTCTCAGGATGGGGGGGGGGTCCTTCCCCGCAACTCGCTCGGGCACTTCTGGATTCCACCACCTCCTTCAGCATGAAGGGCTCATGTGCCCAAGGAATGGATGTTAAAGGAAGAGGGTGCTGAAGAAAGCATATGGCTCAGTTCTTTACTGCAGGGAAGGTGACTGGGAATAGCGAGAAGTCCTAGCCAGGGTTCTAAAGGGTCTAAAGTTCTAAAGGGTCGCAGTGCATATCTCCTAGGAAGCAAATCCCACAGTTGTCAGGCTGCTGCCAGTGACTCCTGGCTGGTTGCCAGGAACATACAAAGGAACATATGTTTCTTACCATCTGCTTTATATTCAGTATTTACAGAGAGAGGCTATAGAACCCAGCCTCTTGGATAATGGTGTTGTCCTGAGTGAATATCCACACACACACACCCCATCTCTCCCACTTCCTCATTCGTCAATCTAAAGGTGCTGCTAAGTGCCCTCTGTCTTTGAGCTCTTTGCTCTCCTACTTTCAAGGCTCGCCAGGTTCTGAGAGATGGTCTGGAATGCTTTCTAAAGACACTGTGTCCGTCAACTGTCATCCCCACACCCGGTGCTTCCTTCTCCTTGGAAGGGTCAAGCTGGGGAGGCGGTCTCCACCATTCCTCCTCTGCCCAGTCCCTAACAACAGTTCGACTTACTAATACAGTAAGAGAGCCAGTGTGGTGTAGTGGTTAAGAGCGGTAGTCTCGTAATCTGGGGAACCGGGTTCGCTTCCCCGATCCTCCACATGCAGCTGCTGGGTGACCTTGGGCCACTCACACTTCTTTGAAGTCTCTCAGCCCCACTCACCTCACAGAGTGTTTGTTGTGGGGGAGGAAGGGAAAAGGAGATTGTTAGCCGCTTTGAGACTCCTGAAGGGGAGTGAGAGGCGGGATATCAAATCCAAACTCTTCTTCTTCTTCTTCTACATGAGTGTGCAGAGGGTTGCAGCATTACTTAACCCCACTTACCTGGGAGCGAGCACCATCACATTCAATAGGACTTACTTCTGAGTAGAATCAGAGTTGGAAGGGACCCCCAGGGGTCATCTAGTCCATCCCCTGCAATGCAGGAAACTCCGCTAAAGCATCCATGACAGATGGCCATCCAAGGAAGGAGAGTCCACCACCTCCCAAGAGAGACTGTTTCACTGTCGAACAGCTCTTACTGTCAGAAAGGTTTTCCTGATGTTTAGTCGGAATCACCCTTCTTGTCACATGAAGCCATGGGTTCGAGTCCTACCCTCCAGAGCAGGAGAAAACAGATAGGACTGTGCTGCAGCATCCTTTTTGGAGAAAACAGCCCCGGAGACTCATGGTATCTGTATTTACATGTGTCATGATTCGTGTGCAGACCGACTTGGCATTACGAGAACATAAAAAGAGTCCAAACTCTGTCCATATCTCTCCAACTTATCTCACTCCCAGCCAGTCTACACTCAGATGGGGAATCTGTTTCTGCAGCTTCCTCCCTCCTTGCTGGGTTTGAACATCTCAGGAGCTAAATGTCCAAGGAAGTGCCAAGCTGGCCTGTTGCCCTGATTGCCCATTAATTAATGCCCACTGTTAATTACCAGGCTACACCAAACTGAAAGGGAAATTGGGAATAATGCTTTGGAAGAAGGCTGTGCGAAGTCGTATATGTTGACAAAATACAATCCCCTGGTGCACTGCTAGCGGACGGCAGGCATCTATTGCTATTACCCGGCCCCGTTAGTTCACCCAAGCATTGTGTGCAATTGTGCTACTATCGGGCTTATTCTCATCAGCCTCCCTTCATCTGTCCTGTGTATCGCAATCAATATGCCTAGTTCTGCTTGCATGATGTGCTAGCAACAAACCGTGTCCGAAAGATGCCCGGGAGCTTTTGTGTGTGTGTGTGTGTGTGTGTGTGTGTGTGTGTGTGACGGACAGGAGGAGAAGAAGCACTCGGATGCTCTTTCGTCTCATTAGTCCGTCTGTAGCAAAGCATCGCTTGAAGCAGAAACAATGGGAAATGGAAGGTGAAAGGAGGCAGGGAGCCCGAAGGAACCCAGGGCATGGGCCGCAGCTCAGTGACAGAGCACTTGTCTTTGATACGGGAAGTCCCAGGTTCGATACCTGGTGTCTCCAGGCAAAAATATCAGAAGGCTTTCCTGGATCAGGCCAATGGCCCACCAAGTCCAGCATCCTGTTCTCTCAGTGGTCAAACAGGATCTGAGCACAAGTGTCTGGAGGCGGGTGGAGGATGGATGGTGGCTAACAGATTGAGGTTGAATCCTGACAAGACAGAAGTACTGTTTCTGGGGCAAGGGGGCAGGCAGGTGTGGAGGACTCCCTGGTCCTGAATGGGGTAACTGTGCCCCTGAAGGACCAGGTGCGCAGCCCAGGAGTCATTTTGGACTCACAGCTGTCCATGGAGGCACAGGTCAATTCTGTGTCCAGGGCGGCTATCTACCAGCTCCATCTGGTATGCAAGCTGAGACCCTACCTGCCCGCGTCTCGCCAGAGTGGTGCATGCTCTGGTTATCTCCTGCCTGGACTACTGCAATGTGCTCTACGTGGGGCTACCTTTGAAGGTGACCTGGAAATCCAGAGTCCGGCAGCTAGACTGGTGACTGGGAGCAGCTGCCGAGACCACATAACACCGGTCCTGAAAGACCTACACTGGCTCCCAGTACATTTCCGGGCCCAATTCAAAGTGTTGGTGCGGACCTTTAAAGCCCTAAACGGCCTCGGCCCAGTATACCTGAAGGAGTGTCTCCACCCCTATCGTTCAGCCCAAACACTGAGGTCCAGCTCCAAGGGCTGACGCTGTTGAGGGGAGGGGGAGAAACACCCCTGGCAGCTCCAGATTCCTGTGCTCCTCACCCAGGTATTTGGGCAGGTAAATACTTCATTCCAGTCCTCCTGGATCCAGCCAAAGGCTCTTGCAGAGAAGCTCCCTTCCCAGTGGCACCGGGGAGAACTTCAAATAGCACCAGCTGCTCTAATCTAGGGGCAAGCCCTCCTGCCTTAATGCACACGTGGGGCTGCAGCTGACAGGGAAAGTCTCCAATTGTCTGAGATCAATAGCCAACAAGCCTTTTCTTCCTTCCACTAGCAGTCTGAATGCAGGGTCACCTTCAATCGGAAAGACAGCTGCTGTTTCTGGAGGGCCAGCCTATGCGGGCGGGGGGCGGGGGGGAGGCCTATACTTCTATACCAACAGCCACTTAGCAGACAGTCTTGCTGGCTTCTCTGCTAGAGCTCCAGGGAGTTGAAAAGAAAAGAGTCGGAGACAGCTTCAGTTCGTAAAATAACCATTTCCAAGCCAGAACTGCTTCCCCTCTGGTCCTCTGCTTCTTGGCCCA
The DNA here is from genome assembly GCF_964188305.1 of Podarcis bocagei. Lineage (NCBI taxonomy): Eukaryota > Metazoa > Chordata > Lepidosauria > Squamata > Lacertidae > Podarcis > Podarcis bocagei. The sequence continues at coordinate 9,461,410 of NC_138128.1, forward strand.
GCTTTGACCAAGGAAGGGTAGGCAGTGTGGTGTAGCGGTTAGAGCATCAGACAGAGACCGGGTTCAGATCCCCACTCAGCTACAAAGCTCACTGGGTGCTCTTGGGTCAGGGCTCAGCCTAGCCTCCCTGACAGGGTTGTTGTGAGTTTAAAACAGGGGAGGCAGGGAGAACCATGCTTCCCACCTTGGGCTCCATGGAGAAAAGATAATCCAAACATTCCAATAGTTAGGGCTGCTCAATGATTTGGGGGTCTTCCTAAAATAAAGCTCAACAACTTTCGGGGTGTCCTGGTTTTTTACATTCCGGTAACCCAAGCAAGAGTGCAATAGCCCAAACAAAAACTACATGATGGCTCGTGTGTGCAGATGGAAATACTTGCTAAGTTGCTTGCCGTGTCAGATTCCAGCTCCGAATCTTCATAATTGAGGTTGCTGACTGTGGAAGGACTGGACGCTTTCTGCAATTGCCTTGGAGTTATTTTGGAGATCATGTGTAATAGTTTTGAAGAAAGTAGCATGATAGAGCTATCGCTGGCTTTGCAGCATATAGGCATGTCTTTCCTCTTGCTCTCGTCTCTGGTCGAACAGACTGTCTTCGGAGGCAGCCCTATGCAGACAGCGTTAGAGGAACAGGGGAGTCCCTTTTGCAGTGCCAGAAGCAGAGGGCAAAAGAGGACATGATTTGCGAAGAGCTGGCTGCGGTGATTTATAGGTCCAGATGCACACTGGGAAATACTGGCCCCAATTCAAATAGAAATTAGAGGGAGATGGTAGCCAGGTCACGTGAGCACCTGTCTGGCTGTTGGGCAAGAGATATGGATGTTTACCGCATTTTGATAGTGCTCAAAGAGCGCTTGTTCTTCTTCAGGGTTGTTCCATGGCCTGTTAAGAGTCCGCCATCACCACACAGAGAGCCAGCATGGCGTAATGGTTAGAGTGTTGGACTATGACCTGGGAGAGGAGGGTTCGAATCCCCACTCAGCTATGATGCTCACTGGGTGACCATCCTTTGGCCTAACCCAGGGGCAGATCTACTATGAAACTAATGAAGTTTCAGCTTCAGGGCCCCATATCCCACAGGGGCCACAGAAGTGGTTTTAGTCCCCCATTGCTTACATTTCTTGAATCCAGTAGACCCAAATTAATTAGTTTGTTTTTGCATTTCAACAATCCCAAAGTTTGAGACCGGGTAGCACAGAGGTTGCCAAGGTGTGGTGATCTGTCATGGAACAGCCCCGTTGAAGAAGGTAACAGTAGTAACCCAGACCTTTCTGGTGGCTGCAAAGGGGACCCTATGACAGTTCAAGCTTCAGTGTCCACAAAATGTAGGTCCGCCACTGGCCTAACCTACCTCACAGGGTTGTTGTGAAAATGAAATGGAGAGGAGGAGAACCATGTACACCACCTTGAGGGCCTTGGAAAATAAAACTTGTAAATAAATGTTAATAATAACAATAAAAATACCTGGAGAAGCAATGGAGGGTCTGTCTCTCTCTCTCTCTGCCCATCCTTGGCAAGAGGTAGTTTCTGGAGCTCCTGAGGCAGTTCCAACAGCAGTCTTTGGTTACATGTCTGTTTGCCCGCAAAATTGGATAGTGGCAACTGAGAACACAACAGCCCCCTACCTCAAAGCCTCCGCAAGACCCCTTCTTGTCAGATCAGTGTCTAATCACCGCATTTGCGGGGGCGGCAGTCAAGTCGGGGACACGAGAGGTGAAAGGCCATTGCCTGATTCATAAACCACCCAGTTACCAGAACAAAATTCCCCTTCTAACAAGGCATGGAGAAAACAAATTATCTTTGTTGTTAGGAAATCTGTAAGCACTTATCGTTATAATTACCAGCTGTGGTTTCTGCAATCCAGGTAAAGTAGCAGCGGCAGCTCCCATATAGGTTAGGCGCAGCCCCGAGGGCTGATAATCAAAACCAAACCACTTTGCCTTCAGGTTGATTTCGGTGGAAGATGATGTCAAACTCGATTGAACCTCCAACCTTTGATGGCTGTACCTGAAACCCAACATCATCTGTCTCTCGCTCTCGGTAGCTCTGAAAGGCGATACTCGTGGAACAGTAGAAGTCTCGGCCATCCATATCCCATAAGAGAGAATAGAGTCCCAGCCCCCTAAAATATCCCTGACTTTGGTAATCAGTAAACTGTGACTTAAAAAAAAAAATATTTTAAGAAGAATAAGGAAGTGTAAACAACAGAGAGTGAAACCTAAAGAGATGGTCAGAAGATTTATACGCAGCTTGGTTCGGATTTCTGTAATAGGTTTAAATTAATAGGCATGTCCCCAGCGCCAAATTGCTTCCAGAGACCGGCAGCTTACAGGGTTTGTGATGCAAGGCGGACCTACAGTTTCCCAACATGGGGGCCGGAGACATGGGGTAGCCAATTCTGTGGGCTGAATGAAGAAGTGATGTTGTTGACATCCATCTGTCTCGGGAGACGGTGGGGTGCACCTTTGGGGATGAAGTCAAACTGTTGGAGAGTTGCAGCGCCTGCTGTGGCTGTAGAGACCCATACAGGAGGGATATGTTTTGTTGCAGCTGGGGCAGATGAAGGCGTCTGGTTTTACTGCTACAGGTGCACCATGGCATTACTTCTCTTTGCACTCTTCCCAGCACTCGTTCCACCTCTGGTCACTGCAATGGATGCATGGCCTGTCTGTCTGTCTGTCTCCAGGCACAGCAGTCATCTGCAAGGGTTGGTGTTGCCAGCCTTCATGTCACATTTGCAGAAATCTTTGTTTTTGTTTTTATATAATTTTTATTAAACTTTTCTATTTTACATTTTAAAATATTCAGTTAAACAACTTTAAATAAATGAATTCCCTTCTTCTCTTTCCGTGGATCAATTTACATACCATAAATTCCTGCATATTTTACATAAGCTAAACCATTCAGTATTCCATTATTACATCCATCAAAACTTATCTACACTGTTGAATTTAACTTAATGCTGTCAGCGTTTTAAAATGTACACAATTTTCAATAAACATTCAATAAACATTTTCCAATCTTCTTGAAACATGATTTTCTTGTTCTCTTATTCTATATGTTAAATCTGCAAGCTGTGTATATCCCATCGCTTTAAGTTGCCATCCTTCTTCAGTTGGGACCTCACTCATTTTCCATTTTTGGGCTAACAAAACTCGGGCCGCCGTAGTGGCATACATAAATAGTCTTTTTTTGACACCTGGGAATTTCCATCTGAATTATCTCCAACAGAAAGGATTCTGTTTTTGGGGGGGGAAAGGTTTCTTTTAAACATTTCCCCCCCAATTCATTATAAATTATTCCCCAATACTCTTTTACCCTTTTACAAGTCTACATTTGCAGACATCTTTGTAACACAGAGTTGGTCTGCCAGTGAGCCTGGTGCCTGGTGTGATGGAGAACATAAATGTAGGCGTCTGGAGAATGGCACAGGGCTGTAGCTCAGGGGTGGATTATCTGCTTCACATGCAGAAGGTCACAGGTTTGATCCCCAGCAACTCCAGGTAGGGCTGGGAGAAACCTCTGTCTAAAATCCTGAACAGCAGCTGCCTGTCAGTGTAGGGAAGACTGAGATGGTTGGACCAGCGGTCTCCCTCAGTAGAAGACAAATTCCTATGTCCCTGTTTTCTTGTGAACGACCTGGTGTCGCTCCATTTCTGAAACAACGCAGGTCTGCAACTGGTTGCTTCCTTGATATAAAAGTTTAAAAAGCCCTGCTTCTTCTTTGGCAATAACTCTTAGCGGAGTAAAATTGTCTTCCAAGAATATGGTCTTAACAGTGAGTCCGTAAGTGACTGTGGAGGCCAATTCTGGATCCACATGTCCTTCCACAGTGGGGACATAGGTTTCCGGGCGGGAGCTAAACAAGGTGAGGATTTGCTAAACGTGCCTTCCTCTGAGCTCATTTCTCCCGTTTGTCCTGAGTTCGTGCTTCTTCAAAGTCCATGACTGTAGAAATGAAAAATCATGGGAGACGAGAGAGGCAGGTGTAGCTAGGCGTCTGTCAGGGCGGACCCTGAGAGCCTATTTTATTGAATATTGCAAGCATTGCCACAGGTGGGCCTGTGGTTGATTGGTTGATACATACACACAGAAACTTGTAATTGGTTAACATAAGTACTAAGGCGGGAATTACATCTGAAAGGTGGGGATTACATGTGATCATTTATCATTGATGGAGAGAAGGCTGAGAATTGGAGCTAGAACTAGACAGGCATGAAGCCTCCTAATTGAATTGTAACTAGGGATTAATTGGCACAAACAATATAACAATTGGGTTCTATAGTTATGGTCAGCTAGGCATGGAGAGCAAGTACAGTTTGTTTTCCATGAGCTTGGGATGTCTGTTACTAATGATTGATCATAGCATGAGACAATGTAACAATCAAGTTCTGTGGATGTGGTCAGCTAGGCGTGAAGAGCAGGTTCGTACAGTGTGTGCAAAAGCAGGGAAAAGCCTACAAGCAGAACTTCTCAGAAAGCATGAGAAAAGAGGAGCAAGGCTTCCCCAAAATGGAGCAGTTTTGTGCAGAAAGAGGCTTAACAGTTATGTGCAGAAAGAAGACTTCCCTTTATCTCCCCCTTTCTTTTCTTGTTTGCGAGGCATTCTGGGTAAATAAGGCAAAAATATTTCAGGATTAGTGGTGTGCCAACAAATGCCCAAAATAAGTTCGCCAGGGTCGATGGGACAAAAATATTTCGGGATACGTGGTTTGCCAACGCATGCCCAAAATAAATCCGTCCAGGATCGATGGGACAAGAATACTTCGGGATACGTGGTTTGCCAACGCATGCCCAAAATAAGCCCATCCACATCTCACCTTAGGTTTACTGTTGGTGTTGCCATTTCGCAAAGTAGGCGGCGAGAAGTTTATTAGGTGGTTGAGGGGGAGAGAGAAGCTGAGAGAAAAGGCTTATGAGGCCAGGAACGCATTGAAGGAAGCAACATAACAAAATTAAGATGCATATAATGACAAGGGCATATTGAAAGAGATTACGAAGCCAGGCAAGATTAGGTAGCCAAGCAGTAAGCCACTGGGTGAAAGAGTCCCAGAGGCCAGAAAAACCAACGTCTTGTTTAATGTGGTGTGTGAGATTTTGCAAATGAGAGATCTGCTTTTGGATGGCTTTGGAATTATCAGTAATATTAAAACAGCACATGTTGTCCACTTGTTCACAGCCATAATGATGAAGCATCAGCAAATAATCTATAGCGGCCCTATTCTGTAAAAGCCCATGTTGGAGCTCACTTTGCTCTTTATTCAGAAGGTGAAGGGCTTGAGAAGTGTAATTCAGTGCTTTTGCTGCAGAACAAGCTAAAGAATTAATGTTTCTACTGTTGCGTACAGCCAATCCAGGGACTCCTAGGAGAGAAACAGCTAAAGAGATATATTCAGACCTACTGGGGAGAGAAATTGAATCGTCACAATCGTTAGTTAATTCAACAGAGCGGCGATATCTAGTGCGAGACAAATGATGTTTTTTGGGTAATATGATAGACAAGCGGCTTATACAGCAAGGTGTGCCATGGCTAATGTTCGCAGGAATGTAATTAAATGTATAGCCTGGACACGACCAGAACCAGCCTTCAGGCAGCTCTGTGTATTTATATATATAAGAAATATTTACATAATCAGAGCAATTAAAATTATCCTTGCCCATTTTCACACAGTTGGTTTTTGTGCAATTCACCATACGGGCACAAGTAACATTAAAGGAAGCCACATATGGGGTCAATAAATCAATGGCCAAAGGTGGGCGTCGGCGTACTTGGTTACCCCAGTTATGGTAGCCGGAATAACCAAGGGTGTGGAGAGAATCATTTTTGGGTAGAGATGAATAAAACCAGGTATCATTTTGCATATCAAAAGGGTCATGGCAAACAGGGATAAGGCAGGAGCCAAGGATTTCCCCTATAGATACCTGTTGGGTTAGACAAAAGGAAGAAACATTGAGGGTCTTTGCAAAAGACTCCCACACATTCATCGGTGTGGAACCACCGTTCTTAGGAGCGGCAGCGGAAAGGGGCAAAAACAAAATGCTGAGAACGATCACTACCATTGAATTTATGTTAAGGCAAGAAATAATGCACATAAGCAAATTCTCAGGTGTGGCTTCAAGCTGCTTTTCCTTTTGTTAAAGGCTGTTCTCCATTTGGAGCGCTCGCAGGCCAGTGTTTCCCAGTTGTCGGTGTTTATACTACATTTTAAAAGATTTGCCTTGGGAGCGTCTTTGAGAGTCCTGCTGGATCAGCTCAGTGGCCCATTCTAGTCCAGCACCCTGTTCTCACAGTGGCCAAATGGATGCCTCTGGGAAACCAGTAAGCAGGACCTGGGCGCAAGAGCACTTTCCCCTCCTGAGGTTCCCAGAAACTGGTGTTCAGAAGGACAGCTGCCTCCAACTGCAACATGTAGCTCAGGGGGATGCAAAGGACTGGAGAAACGTTTGCTGGAAACAAGCATGTGGGGATGTTCAGGGATGCAGGAGAGGATATATTGTTTGATTACAGCCTTTCCAACTTGTGTTAACAAGTTCACAATTTAGCAGAGTAACATTCCCCTTTTTAAACTTACAGCGGATGCATTTGCTCAGGCTCGCTAAAGCCTCTATAATAACTGTTCTGTATTTCCCCCCTATTCCCTCATAAAATATAAGACACGAGACAGTCTTTTATGAAAGTATAAAAAAGAGTTTACTCAATTCTGTTCATAATCGGATCCCAGAAGGCAGACTTAGCTTAGAAAAGTAACATACACCTGGAAACTATCTCATAAGGAGATAGTCCCTTTGTCCTCTCTTGGCTGGAGGCCAAGAGAGCATCTTTGACTAAGCAGATGTTGCTTCTTTGATGCATGTAGTCAAAGAAAGAGAGAGATGCCCTGTGCTTTTGTCGTTACCTGCACAGGTGAGGCCACGCCCACCTCTAGTCACATGCAGAGGAAGTCTGTCGCAGCCCAGAAGGAAACAGGAAGTTTACCTGCTGGCCTGACAAACATTCTTCCCCATGTGTAAACATGTTCACTCTAGGAATGTTGTACTTGACTGCTCTTGTGTTTCACATCCCACAAAGCACCCCACACTTACAGCGATAGGGTGAGCTTGAAACCCAGCAATGGCAAACATTCTAAAGATATACAGATTTGCCGGGAGGAAGAGGGAGGAAAACAGAAGCCCCCTTTAACCAGGAGAGTGAAGCTTTTGATACACTGGGAGACAGACTGTGACATAGCACTGATCTAGAGTACTGCCTGCTATAGGCTCTGTGCTCTTGCTGCCTTCCTTGAGGAGTAAAAATATGGGGTTACTTCGTTTGGATGTCCTCTCTCCTCCCCCCCCCCCACTTGATGGTATTTAATCCCATCTGCAGCTTCTGCCAATACAGAGATGAAATTCAACTGCTTTCCCTGGCAAGCCCAGAATTACGGTTGCTAACTACTTTGTGGTGCTTTCAAGCCTGTTTGCTGGGCAGATCTGGTGCGCCAACATCACCCAACGGTGGCCAAACACCTGTGGGGCCTCGGCCTGCTCCTTCTTTCATACCTGCCCTGGCAGAACTCATCAGACGCTCACCTCGCAGCCACCAGAATCCCTTTCCGCTCTCTCACATAGTAAGGTGTTGCGAAATGCCTTTAGAAGTAAACCCACAAATCCCACGGCTGCAGTCAAACAGATAACATTCGGGCTATTACTGCGCCAACTCCGCGTCTTATGTTCTGCCGGATCAACACAGCTACCCAATTCTTTATCTACCAGGTATGTGTGTAGGTGGGGGTGCAGATCTCAGGGGATAATCCAGCTCAGCCCTTTGAAAGAGCAACAGACATCTTGTGTTTTTCTACCGAACAACATTCCCCACCTTGTCTCGACGCTGGGAGTCTTTGCTCGCTCTAAAATCCACAGCTAGGTTCGCAAATACATCTGCATCCTTTGAAGACTGCAGTGTCCGCGGATAACTTGCCTTTTTGTGAAGGCGGAGTACGAGAAATGGAGCTTCCCTTTACATATTTATATCGTTGGTTAGATATCAGCATTGATATACTGCTTGATTGTTCTTCTTTGGTGTTGTTTCACAGCCTGTCAGAAGTCTCCCTTCACCACACAGAGAGGCAGTGTGGTGTAAGGGTTAGAGTGTTGGGCCATGAAGCTCACTGGGCAATCTTGGGCCAGTCAATGCCTTTCAGCCTATCCCCTTAGAGTGGTTGTTGTGGGGATTAAATGGGATGGAGGAGAACCATGTATACCACTTGGAACTCCTTGGAGGAAAAGTGGGATATATGAATGAATGAATTGATTTATTATGGTCAAAGACCAGAAATTAGGTGGAATATAAAAAGGGACCCCTGACCATTAGGTCCAGTCTTAGCCGACTCTGGGGTTGCGGCGCTCATCTTACTTTATTGGCTGAGGGAGCCAGCGTACAGCTTCTGGGTCATGTGGCCAGCATGACTGAGCCGCTTCTGGCGAACCAGAGCAGCACACGGAAACGCCGTTTACCTTCCAGCCGGAGCGGTACCTATTTATCTACTTGCACTTTGATGTGCTTTCGAACTGCTAGGTTGGCAGGAGCAGGGACCGAGCAATGGGAGCTCACACTGCCACGTGGATTCGAACCGCCAACCTTCTGATCGACAAGTCCTAGTCTCTGTGGTTTAACCCACAGCGCCACCCACATCCCTAGGTGGACTATAAATGCAATAAATAAATAAAACAACACCCAGAGAAAGTGCCTTCTGGTTTCTGAGTCTTGACCACACACTCAAGACACTTTTTGGAACTCTTCTCCATGTCTATGACTTCAGGCCTCCCTAGGACTGGCCCAGTACATTCTGCTATCTGAGGCAAAGGCCAAGATGGCACCTCCTGCCTTTTCATGAACAAAAGCAACCAGATGAATCTTACTTTGCCAGTGGCAATGAGGAGGTGTCCCCCATTGCTCCTGGGGCCAACAGCCTGGCTTAGGGGGCACCGGGCAGGCCAGGGCACACACAGCTCTGCTCAACCCCCCTGGCTTTCAGCATTTGCCACCTGAGGCAGCTTCCTTGAGTGCCCAGACTCGCGTCCTGAGGAGGAAGGCAAAGTCAGGTTGCTTGCCCAGAGCTACAGGGCAATCTGCCCCCCACTCCGCCCTCGCTCCCCAGCTTGCTGTTGTGGTGACAAGATCTCCATTTGCCTGTGATTACAGCACATCTCTCGGCAGGTTTTATTCGGGGCTCTCAGCCCCTCGACTTGTGTGGCCGAGGCAGAGGAGGGGAAACACTTTTTCAGACCGTTCCAGCTCGTGTTGGTTTCTGGAGCACACAGGAATCTCACGCAAGAGCGGCAACAGCAGCAGGGATCCCCTTCACAGCTCCTGCTCTGCCCTAAAAAGAAAATATGGACAAAACAGAGAGGCTGCCGGAGACAGCCAGTCTGAAAAGAGACCTGTTTTGCTGCCGGTGGAAATGACGGCAGGAGAATCACGAGCTCTAAAGGTGCAGCAAAGCTCATCGTCAAGCAGGTCAGCCATAGCTTGGCCCTGAGGCCACCTCCAAGGATGCAGAGCATCGCTAATGGGTTGTGTGTCCTACTTTGCAATAAGGAAAACCTCTGTTTGAAGGTCCACTTTGAAGATGAAGAATGGAGAGCTGCAGGGACCTTGAGGATGGCCATCATCAGACAGCAGCACCTGGACAGCAGACAGAGAAGGCATGCAGATCCCTCGGTCGCAACGGTGAGAGGTATTTCTGTATAAGTCATACACACGATTTCTACATTGACACTTAATTTGACACAGCCAAATGTTTAGCAGATCTGCTTCCTCCCTCGTACTCCTTTCGAGCAATGTGTAACTGGCCATCGTGTGCATCGTTGCTCCGAGGAGAGGTTTGCCCAGTGAGGCAGACATGAGCAGAGGCTTCCCACCACTGCTGCTTACTCAGAGGGAGAGTGGGGTTCTGAGGTGGTAGGAAAGTTGACTAGGTGCAAATGCACCCACAGAGCCTATCTGCCACTCCTGGCTGTGTGTTTGCACTGCACCAACATCTCTGCCACCTCTCCCCATCCAGCAAGCCACTTCTGAGTCCTGCTGTTTCATCCTACTGCCACAAAACAGCTCCAGAATATTGCGTTGGGCTGGGCTGGAATTTCTCAGAGCAGAATTTCCTTTTTCTTTTGCAGAGAATTTTTATGGCAATTTTTCTATTCCTTTTATTTTGAGCTCCTCCTGAGCAGTTGAAGATTAACCAGTGAAATGGCCTTCCCAATTTCACCCATCAGTAAATTCTGGGTGGATCCAGTTTTAATATTACTTAAGAATATTTCAGATGTATTAAAGGAAATAGTCGGTTTGTTCTTCATTGTTCCTTCCAGCCCTCCTCCTTTATCCTGCAGCTTCTTCCATCCACCAACTTTCACTAACATTCGACACTGAATGAGCTGAAATTTCTCAGAGGAGAATTTTCTAAGAAAAACTTTTGCAGAATTTGGCCTCCATCCCCTGCCCATTCAGAAAAAGGCCCCCTCCCAGTTTCACCACCCACAAAAAGCATAGTTTTGGGATGCTGCTTTTTCTCAGCCCTAATACTATATTCATAGCTGTGCATGGGCTCTGTACTTAAAAGAATAATAATTCTCCATCAATTTATTTTGCATAATTTATTCACATCGGCTGGTCATTGGGGAAGGGCAGAGGAACATCCTGACGCTCCTCTTGGTAACCCTGAACTGACTGCCAATCATTTTCATTGGATGACCCTGAAGTGCCATGTTGTATACAGTTAATAATTCCTCTAAAACAGCTATTGACACTTTATCGACTCTCTCTCCAAGCTGGCCCAGAAGAGCCATACATCAACATGGCACATAAAATGCAGCCTTGGACTGGTTTAGCTGCATTGGGCTCTGCCAATCGGAGGGGTTGGGGGGCAGCCTGAGCGCAACTCATGGCACATTTTGCTCGCAAAAGAAAATTGGACCCGCTGAGTCCTGTCGCTGACAATCCACCCACCAGGGCCAGGCTAGGTAATCAGGCAGCCATATCCAAACCTAGGCATTGAATGTCTTGTTTTTTCCAACCAAAAATCCCTGGTGGGGTCAGCTTCTGTAGCTGGAGGCAAGGGCCAGTAATGGCAGGCAGAGAATGCTGCTCCAATGCCCAGGCAAAGGCAGGGTGCCAGACCGGAGTATTGATGCCAGGCAGGGCTGCCCACATTGGAGTCTTCCTACTGCCATCCCAGCCGCCCCCAGGGGCTGATGCTGTGCATCCCTGTTCCCATGTGTGCCTGAAGAGGGCACACCGAGGCCTGGGCACAGATAATGCCAGCCAGCTAACTCTCTAGGAAAAGTCCCATGCGGTTCCTGTGGAAGCAACAGAATGTCATGGCTGCTTCAGCTGAGATTCCTGCATTTCAGGGGATTGGACTAGATGACCCTTGGGATCCCCTCCAATTCTATTGTTGTTGTTGTTTAGTCGTTTAGTCATGTCCACTCAAGGCACTCCTGTCTTCCACTGACTCCCGCAGTTTGATCAAACTCATGGTAGCTTCGAGAACACTATCCAACCATCTTGCCCTCTGTCGTCCCCTTCTCCTTGTGCCCTCCATCTTTCCCAACATCAGGGTCTTTTCCAGGGAGTCTTCTTTTCTCACGATGTGGCCAAAGTATTGGAGTCTCAGCTTCAGGATCTGTCCTTCCAGTGAGCACTCAGGGCTGATTTCTGTCAGAATGGAGAGGTTTGATCTTCTTGCAGTCCATGGGACTCTCAAGAGTCTCTTCCAGCACCATAATTCAAAAGCATCAATTCTTTGGCGATCAGACTTCTTTTTGGTCCAGTTCTCACTTCCATACATCACTACTGGGAAAACCATAGCTTTAACTAACCATAGCTTCCCCCCCCCCCATTCTATAAAAACTAGCAAAGCCAGAATGCGCTCACTCTGCCCTCTCCTTCCAGGGAGGGGTGCAGCTTGTGGTCAGATAGAGGGCAAGTGGATGGTGCTGACAAGAGGGGCAAGGATATGGGTCTCCTCAGGGCAAGGGCATCTTGCCCCCATACCCTTCAACCTGGAACCAACCTTGTTATTAAGTTGGCTCCTTAGCTCTCTCGCCCTGACCTAGCCACTGTGATCCACGCGACGGTCACCTCCAGACTTGATTATTGTAACTCACTCTACATGGGGCTGCCCTTGAGACTGACCCAGAAACTCCAGTGGGTGCAGAATGCCATGGCGAGACTCCTTACAGGGTCCTTGTTGCGGGATCACATTCATCCGGTGCTATACCAGCTGCACTGGCTCCCGGTGGAGTACAGGATCAGGTTTAAGATGCTGGTTTTAACCTTTAAAGCCCTATACGGCCTAGGACCCTTGTACCTATGGGACCGTCTCTCCTGGTATGTCCCATGGAGGACCTTACGGTCTTCAAACAAAAACATCCTGGAGGTCCCGGGCCACAGAGAGGTTAGGCTGGCCTCAACCAGAGCCAGGGCCTTTTCAGCCGTGGCCCCGATCTGGTGGAACACTCTGTCACAAGAGACTAGGCCCCTGCGGGACTTGACATCTTTCCACAGGGCCTGCAAGACAGAGCTGTTCCACCAGACCTTTGGCCAAGGCACAGTCTGACCCCCTCCTTCGGTAATCCTCACAGAACTCTAGCCCAATGGTTGCCATTAATTTGATTTTGAATTGATTTTAGAATGAATTGATTTTAGAATGCATTTCAATTAATTGTGATTTTATGTAAACTGTGTTACTTTTATTGTTGTTAGCCGCTCTGAGCCCAGCTTTGGCTCGGGAGGGCAGGATATAAATAAAAAATTTTTATTATTATTATTAATTATTATACTAGTAGTAGTAGTATTGACTTCTTACCTGCCCTTCTCCATAAAATCCAAAGGCAGGTAACAGCAATATAACATACAAGAAGAATCATAGAATTGTCAGGTTGGAAGAGACTCCCAAAGGTCATCTACTCTAACTCCCAGCAATAAATCTCAACTGAAGCATCCATGACAGACGGCCATCCAACCTCTGCTTAAAAACCTACAAGGAAGAGGAGTCCACTACCTCCCAAGGGGGTCCGTTCCACTGATGAAGAGCTCTTACTGTCAGAAAATTGTTCCTGATGTTGAGTTGGAATCTCCTTTCTTGTAACTTGAAGCCATTGGTTCCAGTCCTACCCTTTGGAGCAGGGAAAAACAAGCTTGCTGCATCTTCATGTGACAGCCCTTGAGATATTTGAAACACCTCCCACCCCCTTTATTAAACTGGTTCCCTAGGTTGCCTACTGCTAATCCTGCTTACTCGCTCTCCTGCCTGCTATTCCTCATGCTGGAGTTGGTGCAGCCCCCTGCTGGCTATCACACTGCAGAGCGTGACAACAGCCTTAGATTTTTATGTATATAGGAAGATATAGCACATGCAAAGTTTATGTAAACCATTGCCCTCTTTTTTCCTGCTTATTTCCTCTTTGGGGGCAATTCTCCACCATGTGATGGCTCTGCCATCCCACCATCATCTCGGCCTCATGCAGCTTCTATGATTTCCCCCCTCGGCCACCAGCTCCTTGTCGTTTTGCTCCTTCCTTCTCAGGCCACGGTTTAGCCAGGGCTGCCAGGTATAATCGACAGCTTGCAAGACTCTGAATTCATCCCCCACCCCCTTGTCAGCCTACCGCAGATATCCACCCATCGCTGGCTGTGGAAGCAGCCGTGCTGGCTCTGCAACAAATTCCCGTGGCTGACACCGCACAACTAAGGGGCTATTTGGAGCCCCGATATAACATTCCACTGCAAAACCACAATTGGACACGCTGTCATTCCCAATGTGTCTGAGTCAAGGAAACAGGAGTTCCATGCACTGCTTAGGGTGCAATTTGTTATGTGTGTGTGTGTTTATACACACACACATACATATATCCTTTTTATGAGCAATGTTATGGCCAGCTTTGATTTATTACTGGTGTGTGAGGCCAGCCTAACATAAAGGAGACTGGGGGGGGTGCTTGGCTAAGCTCATACCACCTCTGTGGCATTGATCTTGCTGAAGGTGGGAACTGGCCTGTAAGTGACACCTAAGGGCCAGCTACGAATTCTTCTCCATAAGGCAGAGACAGGCAAACTCCAACCCGCGTCCATTCAGAATGGGCTTGATAGAATCATGGAATTATAGAGTTGGGACCCCGAGGGTCATTCAGCCCAACCCGCTGCAATGCAGGAATCTCATTTCAAGCATCCATGGCAGATGGCTACTCAACCTTTGCTTAAAAACTTCCAAGGAGGGAGAGTCCTTAACCTCCCAAGAGGGTCTGTTCTACTGTTGAACAGCTCTTACTGTCAGAAAATTCTTCCTGATGTTGAGTTGGAATCTCCTTTCTCGTAACTTGAAGCCATGGGTTCGAGTCCTACCCTTTGGAGCAGGAAAAAAAGTTCAGAAAGTTCTTCCTATGTTTAGTCCTTTCTTGTAATTTGAAGCCATTGGTCTTTTTTGCGCTGTTCCTAAGAGCTCTCTAAAATCTCTTAAAAACCTGGCCTCTACCTTATTCTTCCTTACTAACCTTATTCGGTATAGTTCGCTAGGGCTTCAGTTCCATATTAAGGGCCCATAAGCCCTTGCAAACTACAGCTCCCAAAGATCTTTTTGCGCTGGGGGTTTTCTGTTGATAAGGATTTGAAGATCTCACCACAACTCCTGGTAAACCCCCCACCCTCAAAGTTATGTAAACTCTCTCCCACATCCCCTTCCGCCCACAGAAATAGCTGAAAGGGTCACAAAGGGGACAGTGAATTTGGAGTGTGTACCTAAGCCTGCCTCTAGAAATGATGGATATATAGAATAGCGGGAAAATGGAATTGTAGAGTTGGAAGGGACCCAGAGGGTCATCTAGTCCAGCCCCCTGCAATGCAGGGTCAGTCTGTTTCATATCAATTTCATATGAGTGTGTCGATTCATAAATTGCTTCAGTCCCATTTTCTTATTAATCTGTAATCTCTTTTCAAAAAATCACATAAAATAAGAATTAGGGATTCAAACGAATATATAAATATATCTCTAAATGTAAATTATGCCAGATGTTTCTTTCTTTCTTTTAATTTACACATCGGGGTACATATTTTGAGCGAATAATTGTTTTGCAAAATTCAGGGAAGTGTGAAATCCAAAGGGCAATTACATTCTGATCCACACATTAGCCCAGGAGTTGTGAATTAGGCCAGCTGGCTGAGAAATGCAGACCAAACGAAATCCTCCACATCCCAACTAGAAGCCTGCCAAATTCCAAAGGCAGTTGGGCTCAGGTCATTAAAAGTGCACTATTTTTAAAGTGTGGGGGGGGGAGAGAGAGAGCCTATTCCCTTCCCCGATTCTGAAATTCAGCAACTTCACTACTCACAAGAAACCAGGTTGTGATGGCACTGCCATACAAGGCTGCCTTCAGATGTCTTTTAAAGGTTATAAAGTTACTCATCTCCTTGACATCTGATGGGACGACATTCCACAGGTCAGGTGCCACTACCAAGAAGGCTTTCTCCCTGGCTCCCTGTAGTTTTTAATGTTTGATGTTCTATTGTGTTTTTAATTCTGTTGGGAGACACCCAGAGTGGCTGGGGAAACCCAGCCAGATGGGTGGGGTATAAATCATACTAATAATAATAATAATAATAATAATAATAATAATAATAATAATAATAATATAGCAGGGACCAGGAAAGGGGGGGGAATACGAAGAAAAACCAGTCTGCCTTAAGGCATCCTGGATTTCACTATCTAGATTTCTCTTTTAAGCTGCAAAGGGATATCACTCTGTTAAACTCTGTTGAACTCACAAACATGAGGAAGGATGGAAAATATCTGATAGGTAAAGGTACCCCTGACCTTTAGGTCCAGTCACGGACGACATTGGGGTTGCAGCGCTCATCTCACTCTATAGGCCGAGGGAGCCGGCGTTTGTCCACAGACAGCTTCTGGTCATGTGGCCAGCATGACTAAGTTATAAAGTTACTAATCTCCTTGACATCTGATGGGATGGCATTCTCTGGCGAATCAGAGCAGCATACAGGAACACCGTTTACCTTCCCGTCGGAGCAGTACCTATTTATCTACTTGCACTTTGCTAGGTTGGCAGGAGCAAGGACTGAGCAACGGGAGCTCACCCCATCACAGGGATTTGAACCACCAACCTTCTGA
Source organism: Podarcis bocagei (assembly GCF_964188305.1). Lineage (NCBI taxonomy): Eukaryota > Metazoa > Chordata > Lepidosauria > Squamata > Lacertidae > Podarcis > Podarcis bocagei. The sequence goes on from NC_138128.1 coordinate 9,477,567, forward strand.
TCAGCAAGCCCTAGGCTCTGTGGTTTAGACCACAGCGCCACCCGCGTCCCTTAAACTATCTGATAAATAGATCCTAACATGTCTCCACATCCCTACCAACTTCAGCCCTCCTAGTCACTGGGTACTAAATGAACCACTTCTTCCCCCACCTCAACACACAGACACAGATCTCCCCATGGGGCTGCAAGCTCTGGGTCACTGGATTTGGCACCGGCAGCAGCTGCAGGTGACAGCAACACCTTCAGTCTTCAGGCCCGCACTGCAAAGACCGGAGGCATCCATCTCAACTTCCACGCCTCCCCAAGCCTTTCCCCAGCCCTCTATCCCAATTCCAGGAAAGCTCAGGTTATGCTCCCACACTTTATCCAATTTGTTCAGTTCAGGCGCACACGCAAGTGCCTCTGCCCATCTGGAATTAGATTTGAGTAGGCCCCCTTGGTTCACGCCTGCTTGTTCTCCAGAAAGAAAGAAAGAAAGAAAGAAAGAAAGAAAGAAAGAAAGAAAGAAAGAAAGAAAGAAAGACAGACAGACCAGGTGGCCCCCGGTACAGCCCCCTAGCCCAACTCATTGAATATTACTGTCAGATAATATTTTATTTCGCCACACAAGCCCTTATTGTTATTATTTATCTTTTATATGGCCCCGTAGGTCCTCTGGGCCCTCTGAAGACAAGCAGACACGGTAATAACTGTGTAAATTACGAACAGAAGAGTCAAAGCTCTCCAAAGTCCGCAGAAAAGCTTTCCTTGCTTCCTCTCAATGCTTATTCCAGATATTTCCCCCAACCCCACCTCTCCCCTCCCGGCCTTCCAAATTCCCACATGCACCACCTAAGTCAAGGATAATGCTTCCCATCAGCCTCGGCATTATTCTCCTCTCAGGTCCTCTTTTTAAATTATTATTTTTTTAAAATCAAACGCTTGTAATCAGCCCAAGGATGCTTGGTTCTCACTTTAATCTCACACTTTCTGAGGGACCCCCCGAGACCTCTTTAACAGTTGATGCGAGCCAATGGAAACCCGCGCGCCGATAATTGTGCCAAACACGCCCCGCGATGTGCCTTGTATAAATACATACAGACAACTAAATCAACACTTTCCTCTGGCAATTAAGCACATGCCCCAAGGTCTCTGAGGGCAAGAGAGTCTGACAGGGAGAATTACAATTCCAGCTGAGGGAGAGGAGATGTCAGGCAGATTCCTCCAACGCAATCATCTGTGGGGAAGAAGAGCCACTGGCTTTACGCCTTTCTCCTCTGGTGCAAATTGGGGAGGCCATACCAGGCTGGGACAGCAGTTTGGGGGGCCTGGGCCACAAGCAAATGGCGAACTCCTCTCCAGAGTATATACAGACCAGCTCCACACCATACAGTGGTACCTCTGGTTGCAAACGGGATCCATTCCGGAGGCCCATTCGCAGCCTGAAAAGAGCGCAACCTGAAGTGCCGTATCTGCGCAGGTGCATGGCGCGATTTAGCACTTCTGCGCATGCACGAGCAGCAAAACCTGGAAGTAACCCTTTCCAGTACTTCCAGGTCGCCATGAGACGCAACCTGAAAAGACGTAACCTGAAGCATCCATAACATGAGGTTATGACTGTACATTTAAAACACTGTGGTACCAGTGTTATGGCTTTCCCACCCAAAGGAATCCTGGGAACTGTAGTTTGTTTAGGGTGCTGAGAGTTGTTAGGAGACCCCCTATTCTCTCATAGAGCTACAATTCTCAGAATATCATGGGAAGAGGGATTCATTCTTAAACCACTCTGGAGAGCATAGCTCTGTGCAGCAGAGTGGGGTGCCTAGCAACACCCAGGGCCATACATTTCCCAGAATTCTTTGGGGGAAGCCATGATTGTTTCAGGTGGTACAATGGTGCTTTAAAACTATGGTGTGGCTGCGGCCATAGAGACGCTTGCATTCCGAAGGGCAGCTTGAACACAAATCGGGACCATGGGAAAATGCCACAGTGCATCTATCACCTCTCCTTCCAAGAATGCTCCCATTCAGTGCTTCCCACTTCTTAACAGAGCGCGTAGTTAAACTATGGAACTCACTTGCTCATGAGAGACCACTTGGGTGGCATTAAAGAACGATTGGGCAAATTCACGGAGGGGACGGCTATCAACAACCACTAGCCATGATGGCTGTGCTCCAGTTCCACAGTCAGATGCAAAAATGCCTCTGCGTACCAGTTACTGGGAGGGAGCTCTTGGGTTCCAATCCTGATTGCCAGTTTCCCACAGGCATCTGGCTGGCCGCTGTGAGAGCAGGATGCTGGACAAGATGGGCCATTGGCCTGATCCTGCAGGCTCTAATTATGTAGAGCAGGCATGTCCAACAGGTAGATTGTGATCTGGCCGGTACATCACTGGACGTCTGCGGTAGATCACTGGTAGATCATTGGCTCCCCCCCAAAGAAGCTGGACAACTGTGGCTCCCCTAAAAAAAGCTCAACATTTTACCTCCTCCCTTAAAAAACTCAACAGCTTTGACCTGAACCCCCCAAAAGAGGGTAGATCACTGCCAGTTTTTAACACTGTGAGTAGATCGCAGTCTCTTGGGAGTTGGCCACCCCTGATGTAGGGCATGTCTCTGTCGGCATGCAGAGGGTCGCAAGGCCAGCTGGCTAGCCCCAGCTGGGTCGTCTCCATCCAGCTGTCCCACTGCAAAGACCCATCGGCCTCTGCTCCAACGTAAATCAGCGACCCAGGCTTCAAAACCAGGGCACATTATATCAGCAGAGCGAACTGGGCACACAGAATAGGCGTGAGGCTTGTGGAAGCATACTACAACTGCGGATTTATTAATCATAAATCAGGACAAAGAAACATGTCGCCTCTCTCTTTGTCTTCTCAGAGAGACACAGAAAAGCAAAAGCTATACACATAACAGAAGTTCCCAGCAAGCTGTGCTGGAATGTAAACAGACATGTGACACACAACAGTTCCATGTCTGCTCCTTAAGGTGGAATGGAAATTTCCCAACTGTCTCTCCCCATGACCACCGTTTCTCAAGGCGGGAGGTGTTTCTCTAGCATTCAACCTTCTGTGGCTACTAGCCCTGCACCTTGCATGCTGGGTGATTGCACCCCTTAGTTGCTTTTCAAAAAGTTTCTCATATTTCTGAAAACCTTGGGGTCTGCCCAAGCATGCTGATAGCTCATCCTTGTTTCTCAGTGGTCCGGGGGGCGCTCTCACCCCACAACTTTGCTATTAGAGCAAGCGGTCCCAGACGGTGGTCCACAAACTTCATTCTGGTGGCCCACAGCCCGGGTGTAAAGAACCCCCCCCCCTTCAGTTTGAATTCTATGCAATTCAAATTCCAATACAATAAAATACATTATAAGAAACAAAAGAAGCCATTGAGAATGCAATTAAGAATCTTACAGCAGCTAGCGCAGCCTGTTACTGATGCTACGACAGGCAGAAAAATCGTTAAGTGGTCCACCGAGGCCCTGGGCAATTGTCAAGTGGTCTGTGGGAAAATAAGTTTGGGAACCCCTGTATTTGAGGGAGTGATAACGAGGTCAATGTCAAGTCCACTTCCCGGAATCCAGAATGAGATGGGAAGCAATCTGAGCTAGCTGCTGCAGAATCATGGAAGGTTCAAACGTTTGTCTCTGTTTGCATTTTAACACACGACTGATTACTTCACGCTTCCAAAAACGACATGTGAAATGAAGCATGGCTATCTTTCGAAATGTGTGCTCCTCTGGATCTTGTGATGCATACAAACATTTGGCTGTTACATGGAAGTGTGCCTAAAAATACACATATATTTCTTGATGTCCAGGAGGATCAATAGCCAGCCTGGGAAGGCAGATTCAGTCTAAGGCAGGGATAGCCAACACAATTGCCTTAAATGGCTTTAAGAAAGGAGTAAGTAAAGGTAAAGGGACCCCTGACCATTAGGTCCAGTCGTGGCCGACTCTGGGGTTGCGGCGCTCATCTCGCTCTATTGGCCAAGGGAGCCAGCGTACAGCTTCTGGGTCATGTGGCCAGCATGACTAAGCCGCTTCTGGTGAACCAGAGCAGTGCACGGAAACGCCGTTTACCTTCCCACCAGAGTGGTACCTATTTATCTACTTGCATTTTGACGTGCTTTCGAACTGCCAGGTTGGCAGGAGCAGGGACCGAGCAACGGGAGCTCACCCCGTCATGGGGATTCGAACCGCCAACCTTCTGATCGGCAAGTCCTAGACTCTGTGGTCTAACCCACAGTGCCACCCGCGTCCCCCAGTTAAGAAAGGATTAGGCCATATCAATTTGTATGCTGTTGGGGGGGGGGTTATGTTGTCATCTTGTTGGGCTGTGTATATAATAAAGGTGAGCCATACCAGGGAGAAGGCATCCTCTTCTCTTTGTCCCCACGTTAGTTTTGATCTGTTGGTTAGCTTTTCTAGAAGGGCTTTTCCCCATACGGTTTGGTACCAGTGGTCCATGTTCACTCCTGACCATAGCTGTCAACATTTCCCTTTTTTTAAGGGAAATTCCCTTATTCTGAATAGGATTCCTCGCAGGAAAAGGGAAAAGTTGACAGCTATGCTCCTGACAGGTCTCTCCAGCATCTAGTTATGACGCTTCCAACTCTCACGCCGCAAACGAAAAACAAACAGATAATAAAGAACCCATCCTCGCAACCCTGACACAAAAACTCTGCACGTACACTAAGCAAAAGGATGGAAAAATCACTACCTCCCTTTTCTACACCCCCCCAACCTCTCACAAAACTTGTGACAGCAGTTTCTCACACCGAATGTAACTGACCTGTAGAAAGGACACTATGAATTGAAAACAGAGATGTTGTATGTATCATTGTGAAATATGAACATCCTTTCATAAAAGCAGCTAAAGGGGGGGAGAGAAAGAGAAAGAAAGGATTAGACACATTCATGGAAGAGAGGGCTACTGATGGGTACCAGGCATGATGGTTGGAAGAAGAAGAAGAGAAGCAGAGTTTGGATTTGACATCCCGCTTTATCACTACCCAAAGGAGTCTCAAAGAGGCTAACATTCTCCTTTCCCTTCCTCCCCCACAACAAACACTCTGTGAGGTGAGTGGGGCTGAGAGACCTCAGAGAAGTGTGACTGGCCCAAGGTCACCCAGCAGCTGCATGTGGAGGAGCAGGGAAGCGAACCCGGTTCACCAGATTACAAGACTACATTGCTTCTGAATACGAGTTCTGGAAACTGCAAGACAGGAGAGGGTTATTGTGCTCCAGTCCTGCTTGTGGGTTTTGCCATGAGCATCTGCTTGGCCAGAACAAGACGCTGGACCAGACGAGTCACTGGCCTGATCCAGCAGGCTCTTCTTACGTTTATTTGGTGGAGTTGTTAGACTACAACTCCCATTCTCCGTGGTTATTGGTGATACCAGCTGGGACTGCTGAGAGATGAAGTAGAACAGCATCTGGAGGGAGCTACATTGCCTGCGCCTGGTGTAGGCCCGGGGATTACTTGACGGGTCAGTGGCAGACCACATGGGGCAGCTGCCCACACATCCCTGCAGTTCCCAACAGCCACTTAGCCTCGCTCCCCACCGCTAAACAGGACCACCTGACCAACAGCTCCCTAGGCACCGACCCTTGCTTCAGTTCATCAATCACAATTTGCTATGGGAAAGGAAGACCATAAAACTGGGCGCACCCCTGTCCCTCTGCATTTGGTGTGACACCCGATGAAGGAAGACGGCTACATTTTTAGTTCTGCATTCCACCCAGCCGTTCCTTCCCGGCTCCCCCTCCAGCATCTCGGCGGTCTCTCCCTCTCCCAAGGAATGTTGTCCCTGGAAAAGTTTGGGTTTTCTTGTTTTTATCGCTTGCAGGCTTCTGTGTTAAATAACTCCCAGATGCAGCATTTCAAAAGCCGTATCCCCGCATCTGTGCGGAACGATCAGCTATCCCCAGGACGCCGAGGGTTCGGGGAGATGGATGCGTGGGGAAGGCACGGGACCGAGGAAGGCAGGAAATCTTGGGTTTTGTTGCCGCGTTTGGCTGCCGTCTCGCTGCGCACGACCTTGGGCAAGTCTCTCCTAGCACTTCATCAGATTAGTTTCCTTTAATTCCTTTACAAAGGGAAGGATATATATCTGCCTTAGGAGACGACAGATCCAGACTCAGTTTTCCTGGTTGGGACCATGATTTATACGCTGACACGTAACGTCTTGTTACAGCACATGGTGGAATTGGCGGCTACCAGTTTCCCACCATGCGGCGGAGCGGTGCGGTTTCTGACGCCGGCTGCCCTCGTTTCCGGCTGCTTAAAAAGCACATTAAACAAAGCTCTTATTTAAAAAATGTATGGGAAACATACTGCGTCCTAATGTTGCTTTTCCCACTTGGGCAATTGAGGGTTTGCTTGCTTGATAAGGATTGTGCTAGTATAGTGGCAAAGAGACTGAGCAGAGGAGAAAGGAACTCCCCGACTCAGTGATCTCTTTGGGGAAGGCTTGTGGCTCAGTGGTAGGGCATCTGCTCTGTGTTCAAAAGGTCTCAAGTTCAATCCCTGGCATCTCCAGGCAGAGCTGGGAAACCCTGGAGAGCTTCTGCCAGTCAGTGCAGACAATACGCAGCTAGATGGACCAATGCTTCATTAGAGCAGGGTTTCCCAAACTTGGGTCTCCAGCTATTTTTTGGACTACAACTCCCATCAACCCTAGCTAGCAGGACCAGTGGTCAGGGGTGATGGGAACTGTAGTCCGAAAACAGCTGGAAACACCAGTTTGGGAAACACTGCATTAGAGAGAGGGGCAGTCCCCATGTTCTTGTTTTGTTGTTTAGTCGTTTAGTCGTGTCCGACTCTTCGTGACCCCATGGACCAGAGCACGCCAGGCACTCCTGTCTTCCACTGCCTCCCGCAGTTTGATCAAACTCATGCTGGTAGCTTCGAGAACACTGTCCAGCCATCTCATCCTCTGTCGTCCCCTTCTCCTTGTACCCTCAATCTTTCCCAACATCAGGGTCTTTTCCAGGGAGTCTTCTCTTCTCATGAGGTGGCCAAAATATTGGAGTCTCAGCTTCAGGATCTGTCCTTCCAGTGAGCACTCAGGGCTGATTTCCTTCAGAATGGAGAGGTTTGATCTTCTTGCAGTCCATGGGACTCTCAAGAGTCTCTTCCAGCACCATAATTCAAAAGCATCAATTCTTCGGCGATCAGTCTTCTTTATGGTCCAGCTCTCACTTCCATACATCACTACTGGGAAAACCGTAGCTTGAACTATACGGACCTTTGTTGGCAAGGTGATGTCTCTGCTTTTTAAGATGCTGTCTAGGTTTCTCATTGCTTTTCTCCCAAGAAGCAGGCGTCTTTTAATTTCGTGGCTGCTGTCACCATCTGCAGTGATCATGGAGCCCAAGAAAGTAAAATCTCTCACTGCCTCCATTTCTTCCCCTTCTATTTACCAGGAGGTGATGGGCCCAGTGGCCATGATCTTCGTTTTTTTGATGTTGAGCTTCAGACCATATTTTGCGCTCTCCTCTTTCACCCTCATTAAAAGGTTCTTTAATTCCTCCACACTTTCTGCCATCAAGCTTGTGTCATCTGCATATCTGAGGTTGTTGATATTTCTTCCGACAATCTTAATTCTGGCTTGGGACCCCTTCATGGATCACTGCCTTGCCGTGGCGAAGGGGCTTGAATAACTCTGAGAAGCTATGAGCTATGCTGTGCAGGGCCACCCAAGATGGACAGGTCGTAGCAGAGAGTTTTGACCAAACGTGATCCACCTGAAGCAGGAACCGGCAAGCCACTCCAGTATCCCTGCCAAGAAAACTCCATGGACAAAGACAACAGGCAGTTCCCATACATAAGTACAAAGAGACAGGAGCCCAAGTAACAATAAAACATAAGGGATTATTGAAACATAAACCTGTGAAGACGTGCAAGATGTGTACAGAATATAAGTGTACAGAATGTGTACAGAATACAACCTGTGGCACTTTATAAGCAGCAGTGAAGCTCTCAAAAGAAAGAAGAGGGAAAAGAAATACAGACAATGATTGACAAGATCTCCAGACCTGCATCTTGTTTCATAGTTCTTCAAACACAAATTGAAGAATTACTCATGGACAGCAGCTCTGGGCTGTCGGAAGGCAGGGTGGTCCTTCGGAAGGTTGGGGAGACGGAGAAGCCTTGCAATCTTACTTGAAATTTCTTTTCAAGAGAGCATGCACAGCGGCGGATGGCGTGGCGACTCAGGAGAGGGGGCGTTGCTTAGCTGACTGCCCAATGCCAAGCATCGCCACTGGTTACTGAGGGGACACTGGCAAAGCTGAGCGTTTGAAGATTTGGGACACATAAAAGAAAGAACTTCTTTATGCAGCGTGTGGTTAAACTATGGAAGCGATGGTTGACTTGGATGGCTCTGAAAGACGATTGGTCGAGCTCACAGAGGATAACTGGGAGTCACAGAGGTGACTGGGACCAGCCGCCGAGACCACATAACACCAGTCTTGAAAGACCTGCACTGGCTCCCAGTACGTTTCCGAGCGCAATTCAAAGTGTTGGTGCTGACCTTTAAAGCCCTAAACGGCCTCAGTCCTGTATCCCTGAAGGAGCGTCTCCACCCCCATCGTTCTGCCCGGACACTGAGGTCCAGCACTGAGGGCCTTCTGGCGGTTCCCTCACTGCGAGAAGCCAAGTTACAGGGAACAAAGCAGAGGGCTTTCTTGATAGTGGCACCCGCCCTGTGGAACACCCTCCTACCAGATGTCAAAGAGAGAAACAACTACCAGACTTTAAGCAGACATCTGAAGGCAGCCCTGTTTAGGGAAGCTTTTAATGTTTAACAGACTATTGTATTTTAATATTTTGTTGAAAGCCACCCAGAGTGGCTGGGGAAACCCAGCCATATAGGTGGGGTATAAATAAATTATTATTATTGTTGTTGTTGTTGTTGTTGTTGTTGTTGTTGTTGTTGTTGTTGTTGTTGTTACTATTAACTCCATCAGTGGCTACTAACCACATTGGCTCTATTCCACTTCCACTGTCAGAGGAGTTGTGCCTCTCAATTCTGGTTGCTGGGAATCGCCAGAGGACAGACTGCTGATGCACTCGTGTCCTGCTTGCAGGTTTCCCACAGGAGTCTGTCGGGCCACTGTGAAAACAGGATGCTGGACTAGATTAGAGCTGTGCTTTTTGTGAACTTAGATTCACAAAATGTTTAGGGGTATGCGTACCCTTGCGTACCCCCATAAAAAAAGCACTGGATTAGAGAAACTGAGCACATAATAATCAAGAAAACAAATTTATTGCTTTTACATTTTTAATGTAAATTTTTTAAATGTAAAATAGAATGTTGTTACATTTTTAGAATGCTTATTTTTTTTCTTTTAGTCTATTCACCGTACTTTAGAGTTATTTCCCCCCCAAACTTTTCATTTCCTTTTCTCTTTCTGCTTCGCACGCTTCTTTTTTTCCTTTCTTGACAAGCAAGCTCGTTTGATGTACACCGGTCTTGGCTACAAAAAGTATAATAAAATAAAATTAATAAAATTATTTTAACACTTTTTTTTTTAAGTGCAGGCCAAGCACAGCATGGCGAGCCTAGGGTGGGGGCCTCCTCTCCCACTGCACAGAGCATGCCCAGCTCAGGGCTTCAAGTATTATCCAGATGCCTTGAGGAACAGATTTCTTCGCTCCTGTGTACGAAGCCAAGCTTGTTGCCTAGCCTGCTGCTGCTTTCCTTCATAGTAAAGATGTTTTAGACCAAATTAGAAGCAATGCTTGCCAAAATATTTGACAACAATGAGCATGCCTTGGCAACGCTCCAGATTCTCCCACAACACACACACCCTTTTATTTTTGGCTTCTATAAAGAAAAAATATATAATTCTACCCATGCAGACATCAGCATCAATTTGCATGTTGCTGCTGCAATTTGGGTGACAGCAGGAGCAGAGGGAGATGGCATATGCAGGGATGGGGAAGGGACAAAGCTCAGTGGTGGCTTTGCATGCAGAAGGTTCCAGGTTCGATCCCTTTACCGGGCATCTCCAGGTAAAGTTGGGAATGTCTGAAACCCTGGAGAGCTGCTGGCAGACAGTGAGGACAATATACAGCTAGATAGACCAATGATCTGATTTGATCTAAGGCGGCTTCCTATGTTCCTATGGTGGACAGAAAGACCAGTTGAAGCTGATATGTGGCGATGCAACATCTATTTACCTATGTACAGTGGTATCTCGGGTTAAGTACTTAATTCATTCCGGAGGTCCGTACTTAACCTGAAACTGTTCTTAACCTGAAGCACCACTTTAGCTAATGGTGCCTCCTGCTGCTGCCGCGCCGCTGGAGCCCGATTTCTGTTCTCATCCTGAAGCAAAGTTCTTAACCTGAAGCACTATTTCTGGCTTAGTGGAGTGTGTAACCTGAAGCGTATGTAACCTGAAGCATATGTAACCCGAGGTACCACTGTAGTTGCTTAAAGACTTCCTGCACTTTACTAATCACGCCTCTGCTGAAGTCCGAAGTACCGTACATTTGTGTGTGAAGTGACATTTACAAAACAAGATTTGAAATAAAGAAGCAATTGTCAAAGGGAATCAAAGCCAATGAAAACTGCCCTCCAACCAATGACACCATCACTGCCAGGACCTTAGATGCCGCCTGATTTTCAATCGCAGAGCACTTGTCTGAGGTAGTAAGTTTGATCTTCGACATCCCTACTTGTTGAGGAATTACATTTACGTCCCACACTTCACCCCCTCCAAGGAGCTCAGGGTGAGTTGTGAAGTTCTTTACCTTCTTCACAACAACCCTGTAAGCCAGGCTGGGGTGGAAAAGGAGCAACAGGTCAGGCAGGGAAATGGGATGGGCCAGCCCTAGGCCTAGTGTTAAGGAATTTAGGGTCACCGGGCTGGGCATGATCTCTGCCCGAGACTTAGGAGAACCATTCAGAGCAGACAATTTTGGGCTAGAATCTCAGGGGTCAGCAAACTTTTCCAGCAGGGTGCAGCCCAGTGTTCCTCAGACCTTGTGGGGGGTGGACGGACTATATTTTGAAAAAAATATATGAACAAATTCCTATGCCCCACAAATAACCCAGAGATGCATTTTAAATAAAAGGACACATTCTATGCACGTAAAAACGCACTGATTCCCGGATTGAGAAGGCAATTGGGCCGCATCCGGCCCCCGGGCCTTAGTTTACCTACCCATGGGCTAGATAGTCCAACAGTCTGAACATAGCACACAAGCCAGATCATGAAATGTGGGGGGGGGGGGCATAACCCTGGCTCTCTCTACTTTTTCCACAGCAGGAGTGAATATTTTTTTCATCTACAAAAGCGGTATTTTGCCCCCCCCCCACTCCGGCCCAAAATTTGTTTCATCCTTTCCCATTTCACAGTCTCCACCACATCCTCAGTGGGAGAAAGTGCAGGCATGCGTTTGACTTTGGAAACCGGCTGTTATGTGGCTGCGACTGTTTACTGAAACAAGGAGAGCTCAGAGCCCCTTCTCTCCCGGTTGCATGAAAGCACCCCTTTCTGAGCTCAGAATCTCCGCTTTCGGTTACAGTGGCACCTCGGGTTAAGAACTTAATTCGTTCTGGAGGTCCGTTCTTAACCTGAAACTGTTCTTAACCTGAGGTACCACATTAGCTAATGGGGCCTTCCGCTACTGCCGCGCCACAGCTGCACATTTTCTGTTCTCATCCTGAAGTAAAGTTCTTAACCTGAGGTCATAGCTGTCAACTTTTCCCTTTTCTTGCGAGGAATCCTATTCGGAATAAGGGAATTTCCCTTAAAAAAAGGAAAATGTTGACAGCTATGCCCGAGGTACTATTTCTTCGTTAGCAAAGTCTGTAACCTGAAGCGTTTGTAACCTGAGGTACCACTGTATAATTGTGGTGGAGACTTTGGCCTGAAAAACATTCATACTGTAAGTGTTGCGACTGGGTGCTAGGGAAGGGATTCTGTTCAGCCTGTCCATTGATTTGGAAGAGCTCTTTTTAAGGGTGGCTTTTTTTCTCTATCCAACCCTCTAATACCAAACTCAGTGCTGACAGGACTGGGGTCAAAATGTGCCCCCTGCAGAACAAAACAACTGCATCAGCATACTTGGGTGGAACCTGAGGGATGCTGAAGTACTCCAAAAGATATATATCCCACCCCATAACAGAAAGTTTGTTCGTTCTCTCTCTCTCTCTCTCTCTCTCTCTCTCTCTCTCTCTCTCTCTCTTTCAGAGCAGCCCCATCCCTTAAAAACCCAAAGCTCATTGGTTTCCAGGCCGCATGGAACACTATGTCCCCTCCAGAGCCAGTGGTTAAGAGCAGTGGATTTGTAATCTGGTGAACCGGGTTCGATTCCCCGCTACCTCCACATGCAGCTGCTGGGAGACCTTGGGCTAGTCACACTTCTCAGATGTCTCTCAGCCTCACTCACCTCACAGAGTGTTTGTTGTGGGGGAGGAAGGGAAAGGAGAATGTTAGCCACTTTGAGACTCCTTAGGGTAGTGATAAAGCGGGATATCAAATCCAAACTACTACTCCTCCTCCTCCTCCTCCACTTCTTCTTCTTTTTCTCCAGAAAAGCAAAAGTGGAAAAGCAAGGGGTTAAGAGCCTGTTTGAGCCCCTCCCTCAGAAGTGGGGAACCTCAGGCCTATGGGGCAAAATGCATCCCTTCATGCCTCTCTCCTCAGGTGCTTTTGCCTGGCCAGAGTGAGTCTTTCAGCTGTTTCGTTTGCCTGAATTGAGAGCTGGGTATGTGTAGAAACAACTGGATTCTCGAATATCATCTACTGTACAGAGGCCAAGAGCACATCTGTTGTTCCACCCAATTCCCCCCCCCCCGGCAATGTCCAATGCTGATATGTGGCCCCTGAAAGGTTTCCCATGCAGGAATGTGGCCCTCACACTAAAGGCATTTCCCTATCCCTGCAGTAACAGCTTATAACATCCAAAAGGAAGTCCTGGCTGGCTAGCAGGCTGGTACAACTTGGGACCAGGTTACCCACGAGATTGCCTGACCCCACACCCACTCACTGAACCCCTTTGACTGGTGGAACTGGCACGACTACAAGTGCCACATAATACACGTTCCAGATCTGTAAGAACTCAAAGTCTGGCAGCGCCTAAACTATGGAACTCCCTGCCTCTTGAGATTCTGCAGGTGCCTTCACTGTGCTCTTCTCGGAAGCTGCTAAAATACATTTTGGGTTTAGGCAAGCCTCCCCCCAGAGCTTTCTAAAGTCGATGTGAGCTTTCTTATTTTAACTTCCTGTGTGTCTTAAACGATTGCTAATTTTCATTAGCAGCTATTTCCTTTTTTGTTTGTTTTTTTCTGTTTTGCAAACTGCTACAGTGGTACCTCGGGTTACATACGCTTCAGGTTACAGACTCCGCTAACCCAGAAATAGTGCTTCAGGTTAAGAACTTTGCTTCAGGATGAGAACAGAAATCATGCCCCAGCGGCGCGGCGGCAGCAGGAGGCCCCATTAGCTAAAGTGGTGCTTCAGGTTAAGAACAGTTTCAGGTTAAGAACGGACCTCCAGAACGAATTAAGTACTTAACCCAAGGTACCACTGTATAAGGTTTTTCAGCAACCGAACGGCGTCCAAATTTTATGAAATCAATAAAAGAAACCAATAAACGCTCCGCAAGAACACTCCTGTTAAGGAGCATGTCGTGGGGGCTTCCCTGTTGGCCTAAATAAATGGAGCGTCGCCCTCCCAGGATTCCGAACACCCACCCAAAGCCCCAAGGATACACTGAACAATTTGTTGCTGGTCCCACTTGCTTCTTATTAAACTTGAGCTTTTGCTGAGCTGACAGGAGAAGACAGGAGCGCATTCGGCTGCCTAGCTCCCAGTAGCAGCTGCAGAACTTAGAGGGAAGTTTGTTAATCCCTGCACTGTAGTCCATTATGCTGATTTTTTTTTTCAACATGCATTCGTAATCTCCCATGTATTGTTTATGGTTGCAGATTTCACTGATTGTCTGTTACGACCTCCAGCTAAGATCATAAAGCAATTGGTGTTTCTAGAATTACAGTCCTCACCTCAGCATTCAGTCAGTGGATTTTCTTATTCGGCACCAAGATCTTCCGCGCATTTTCGGGTGTGCGTGTGCTTTTAATGTTTCAATTTCAAGTTATCGGGGAATGTTTCATTTTGAGATAGTTTGCAGCCTTTGAAATGTGTTTGGGAAAGGGGAAGAATCTCATTCCAACTGTTATGACAAGACTTGAATTTCATCCAAAAGAAAAAACCCCTTCGCTCTTGAAACTTGTATCGTATTTCTCTTAAACGTCAGGAAATATTCACAGGAAGTACGGCTGTAGGAGCGTTTGAGCTGTTCTCTTATTGTTGTTTGTTACATTCTGAAATAATACAACTCAAAATACTGATAAAACCAATATTCAAGCTGGTGCGGCAGTCTAATTTTATAAGGCTTTGCTACTGGAATATGCCCAGGTGAACACCATACGACTTACTTCTGAGTAAACTCACATCGGTTTTGAGTTGCTCGATTGAATTCCCAGACGTCAATGTTGCTCCCAGAGATCTTCATCTCAAAATGCAAGCATACAATTTTGACAATGCTTATTTATTAATCATCAAAACTAATATAATGCTTTCTTTTTTTTTAGAAAAGGGGGTGGAACCTGAGTGTTGTTTTTTAAAGCAACACCAAATATTCATAAGAAAATGCCCATAAAGTCAAGCAGATATAATAGTTTGATCCAAGTAAAGGTTAAAATCAATTGTTTTAAAAACACATACGCACAATAAAATTACCATATTTTTTGCTCTATAAGACTCACTTTTTCCCTCCTAAAAAGTAAGGGGAAATGTGGGTGCATCTTATGGAGTGAACGCAGGCTGCGCAGCTATCACAGAAGCCAGAACAGCAAGAGGGATTGTTCCTTTCACCCTCTTGCTGTTCCGGCTTCTGAGATTCAGAATATATTTTTTCTTGTTTTTCTCCTCCAAAAACTATGTGCGTCTTGTGGTCTTGTTCGTCTTATAGAGCAAAAAATACGGTATATGTCTGAAAATGAAAAAAGTTTTCAGCAGGTGTTCAAAACAATGCAATGAAAGCAGAGAGCCAGTATGGTGTAGTGCAGGGGGTCGGCAACCTAACGCCCATGGGCCACAAGCGGCCCGTGGGGGGGGCGTTTAACCGGCCCACGAGCCGCCCCCAAACCGATCCGCCCACTCAGTGAGTCCCCACACACTGCGCTAAACTGGCGCAGCACGGTGCAGGGACTCGCTTCCGCGGCACCGGAAATTGCATCTGCGCAGATGCAGACACCGGAAATCGCGGACATGTGCACTCACACGCATGCACAATCCGGCCCATGGAAAGATCTCTGCTGGAGTGAACCGGCCCAGGAGAGGTAAACCTTGCCGACCCCTGTTGTGGTGGTTAGCACTTAGGAGGCCAGGGTTCAAATCCCCACTCAGCCATGAAGTTCACAGGGCGACCTGGGGCCAACCATTGCCTCTCAGCCTGCCCTACCTCACAGGGTTGTTGTGGGGATTAAACACGGAGGGGAAGGAAGGTACAGTGGTACCTTGGGTTACAGAAATTCAGGTTACAGACGCTTCAGGTTACAGACTCCACTGACCCAGAAATAATACCTCGGGTTAAGAACTTTGCTTCAGGATGAGAACAGAAATTGTAGTGCGGTGGCAGCGGGAGGCCTCATTAGCTAAAGTGGTACCTCAGGTTAAGAACAGTTTCAGGTTAAGAACGGACCTCCAGAACGAATTAAGTTCTTAACCCGAGGTACCACTGTATGCTACCTGAGCTCCTTGCAAGGAAAGGTGGGATATGAAGAAGAAGAAGAAGAAGAAGAAGAAGAAGAAGAAGAAGAAGAAGAAGAAGAAGAAGAAGAAGAAGAAGAAGAAGGGAGTTCTAGAAAGTTGGTGCTACAACACAGATTTGTCGTATTTCTGCACATTCTCGTTTCTGCTGGCATTACAAGTTCCTCAGGGGAAAGGTAAACGGTGGATTCTTCTCCTGCTCCATTCCCCCCTTTCTCATGAAGTCACAGTCTCTCTCTCTCTCTCTTCTCTCTTTCACTCTCTCTCTCTCTCTCTCTCTCTCTCCTGACTCCAAGGGCTGGAGCGGCTGCAAGGAGGCTTTGAAGTGAAACCTGAGGAGCAGAGTGTCGTTAGAGGTGAGGCTTCCTGCCAGCTCGGGCGCCTGCCTCAAAATGGATCCCTGCGCTTGTTATGGCAAGGCCAGCTGGACGCAGGGCGCCCTCCGGAGCAGCCGCAGGAGCAGCAGCCGCGGCGGCCTGTGGGCCTGCGATTAGCAATGCCTGCCGCCCGCCCTCTGGGGTCTCCGCCGTCCTCTTCATGTGGCCCCGATGCCTGCGGACATGGCAAGGAAGGAGAAACAGATGTGTGTGCCGGCAGACGGAGCTCTACCCCAATGTCAAAACAAGGAAATGGAAACCCCCGAGCGACTCCACATGTCTTTGCTTTCGAGCTGCATGCCACATGCTGGGAGATCCTTCCGGTTCGCACATGTGAGCATGTGCATGCCAGGCACATTGGTGCTCAGGCTTCTTCTGAAAAAGGGGGTTGCGTTGCTTGCAGGATTCGTGGAGTGCATGGTGTGTCATTGCAATTCTTAACTGCAGCAATTTGCAGCAGGCCAGCACAGCTGCTGTCGGGGTGGGGGAACTGTCCCAGAGAGATTTCTTTTTGGGATTCGTTGAGTTTTCACCACGGCAGGAACCACCAATTTCAGTTCACATTTCACAGATGGAGACCTCTGGTTAGTGATAGAGGGGTATTCAACCTGGCAACCTCTGTAACGATGCAAGGAGGCGGCTGTCTAGGCCCATGATAGATAGATAGACAGAATGCATAACAGCAGGACATCACATGTGGTGCTTAATTCTGACTGCAGAGGTGCAGCTTGTAAAACACGCTGAGCTTTAACAAAAGATCTTCATCCAGCTGAAATGCAGCCATTTGCTTTTAATTAGAAACACAAGGAGTTTCACAAAGTGGCATAATTTTTATGGTACTAGTGTGAAGTAAGAACCCCATCGAAGAAAAGGGAGGAATTAGCCTCTGCCTCATTATTCTCTGTCTTTCTCTATGCCAATATTTTGCAAACAAACTTGAAAGCCTCCTTATCACCACATTCATTTCACAAACCGAACGGCACTCTCCAACTTTTGATGTCATCACTCCTGCTCTGGAAAATGTCCTAAAGTTGTGCTCTCCTTCTACCTCCTAAATGATGGCTTCACCCAGACATTTCATTTTAGAAAGAACACTCCCACATTACTTCAAATATCTCATTAGCGAAAACATGTTCTAGGTGTGATTGAAAAAGTCACCTCCCACAAGACCTTGGGATGTGTTTTCTCGGTGCAAGAGAAACAGTCAGATGCTTCTTTATAGAGGTTGTGGTCCCTTCCAACTCTACAATTCAATGAGTCTATAGATGCATAGAGCCTTCGCTTGTTTCCGTTGCTTTGTAACAAACACAAAACTGAAAGCTGCTCAGGAATTCATTTTAGAAATCTCCTGCCGAAAATGGAACTCAAGAGTGCAACACAGAACGCTGTGAAACCCCAGAACAACCTCAGAAGGAGGGAGAATCTGTTCATCCCTGGGTCTGACACCATACACCAGCCCACGTTTCCATTAGTCAAATGTCTTTAGAGGAGCCTAGGAGCGGAGGAGTAGAAATAAACATCACTCCAGCACTATCTGAATTGGGTCTGCGCCGACTGTGAGCAGTGTCAACACCAGGTTATCGTGCCCCGTGTCATTCCTGATTTTAGAGATGCAACGTCATCTCGCTTCCTGCCACATCCATGCTGCGATGCCAGAAGGGCCAGAGACAAGCGCAATCCATCAATTGCTCCCCAACTCTTTGATACGCATCAGGACATTCACAAGAAAGGAAAATTTGGCAGCGTGGAAGCCTGAGCGATCCATTCTTTATATGGATTGCCAGCATCCTCTTAGCCCTTTGCCAGAAGCAGAGAAGAACAAGAATTCTGAGTGGGAAAGCAGTACAATAAAAATAAAAAAATAAAAACCTAAACTAAACAAAAGCCAAGAGCCGGTCCGTCTCCCACGAACACACACAAACCCCAAGCGCAACTCCAAATCTCCAGCTTATTTGAGACACTGCCTCAGGACAACGGGCAAGGAACAAAAGGGAAGGAAATATTCTTGGAGGAGCTCGGGGTATTATTCCCAGATCTGAGCTCCAAAACTAGGACACAGCAAAACAAAAGCAAACGAAAGAGACGGCGTGTTGATGTTCTCACAAAGTGTAAATAGTTGGATCAAGGCTGTTGGTAATTACTGGAACAACAGAGTCATAAAAAAGAGGGGGACAAGGCCCACAAATAACTACACAGGGGCCAGGACGAATTCAAGGACTCTGTACCTCTTGACCGGGAACTGGAAGAGAAGGGATTCAATGAACTCAACTCTGGAAGGCCTCCTTCTCCCGTCATACAGAAACACCTCTCCTAGCATCGTGGAGCTAACTTCTGTAGATAAACACAAATCTCTGCCTTGTATTTGTCATTTAATCCTAGGAAGAGTAAGAGAGCGTGTCCTCCTTAAAAGAGGGCACATGTTATGGTGAGACCTGGAGACTGACCTCCTGGTTGTGGGTGGGTATATTGGTCAGCCACAACACCCGATTTGTAGGTCCCTCGTTGCTGAGTTTAATGTGGCCAATGGGAGCTGTCTAAACAGACCGAGGGACATATATATATCTATGCATGTGACCCAGAGCTTCCTCTTTCGGCTCGTGCATCGGAACACCCAATGGAATCCAGGGACTCAACTTGGTTTGGTCAACCCCTGAGAGGGGGTTGTGCCCGTGCCTGAGTCCAGGGGAGCATCTGGGGAGTGGACATAGTCTGTTCCTGGGCTTTCCACCTACCTCAGGTGTTCACCCTTGGCTGACCTATGATAGAGCTCTGTGTCAGCGCTGCCTGCAAGGGTGCAGGGAGCTAGTCGAACCAGAGCCTATGCAACCACTCACTTTCTGTAAAAAATAAAGTTGTTGCCTAAATTCTGCCAAAAACCAAAACTAAAATTTGAGTCAAATGTGCGTTTATTTAGGGGGGAGGTCTCTGGGTCTGAACACACAAAGGCCAGGCCTCCCACTTTTCCTGAATTCCCAAGAGCAGTCCTTCAGCTGTTTCTGCTCCGGCAGTTCCTTTGCATCATTCTTCCCTGTGTGATTATCCGTCTGCCAAAAGTGCATGGCCGGCGCATTGCAAAATATCAAAACCAAACCCAACCACCAAACCCTACCCAATATTAGCATGGCTACAGATGGTTGTACTGAGATGTTTTACTTTATTTTACTTTTGCCTGGGATTTTGCACTCTAAGATAGGGTTGCATCGTTCCTTATCTCCTTGGCCTGGGGGTCTTATAACTCCCTACCCGCCAACATTTCTAGCGAGCATGGTACAAGTTAAGGCCTGGATGAAGGGAAAGAAAGAGAAATTTCAGCTCCGAAAGGCAGGATTCCCAAAGAAGCCCTGAATTATCGCGAGCGTTTCTCTCCCCAGCCGGGCAAAAAAGGTCAAGTGTGACCGCAGGCCAACCTGGTTGTCAGGAGACCCCCGCCCCCCTTGCACCTGTTTTTCCGATCTCTTTCCACACTCCCTGCTCGTCATTTATCAACCCTGCCAAGATTATTCCCCTAAGCACATCCGCTGGAAAAAACCCAACAAGTCAGCTAAGCGGTCGCATTTGGACAGACAGATGTTTGTTTGCATGCACACTAGTGGCTGGTGTTTGCGCTACCAATGGGTGGCAGGAAATGAGGGCATGCAGGTGCCGGTGGTGCTGATGGAGCAGCAGCATTTTGCAACGGCGCCCCCTAGTGGGACCATATAGCACAGTCAACTTCCACAAGTCTCTCCCCTCCCTGCCCATTTTCAGCAACAAATTTCTGCCACCGCCCTCCAGCGAATCTAGACCCCATTCGCACTATACCTTGACAACAGGATCATAGCACTTATAACAGTCATAGCTTTAAAATCATAGAATTCTAGAGTTGGAAGGGACCCTGAGGATCATCTAGTCCAACCCCCCCCCCCCTGCGCGCACGCAATGCAGGAATACGCAGCTATTCCAGGTGGGGATCAAACCTGTGTCCGTGGCGTTATCAGCACCAAATTCGAAGAATCCGGGGAACCGTAAGTGCAAACTCCCTGGGGCCTTGGGCGCCCCAGCACCCACAAAATTCTCCAGGAAGGGGCCAGGCACCCACAAATTTCGGTGTCAGGGCCATGCACACTGCATGGCACCCACAGCCCCGGGCACCCACAGTCGAGGAGCCAAGTTGGCACTTCTGCTGGGAAGTGTAGTTTATTAAGGGCACTGAGAGTTTTTAGAAGACCTTTATACCCCACACTGAGCTACAATTCCCAGCAGTGATTAATCATCAGTCTCTTTTCCCAGAGAACTCCAGTGCTTTAAATCCTTGTTGTGTTGTTTATTTTGTTGATTTAGGTTTGCAGGGGGGGGAGGACTTGCCGTTTACGTGTTTGCAAAAATTATAAACAGGGTTGCAAGAGAGGGTAGAGATGTCTGCGGAAAGGGAGCATGAAATTGGAGAACTTCTATTACAGGAACAGCCTATTCATCCATGTTGGCACAATGGGACTAAGTGTCTCCACCCGTGCAGAGCTGGGCATGGAGTGAAGTAGAGACAGCTTTGGCACATGCCCAGTCTTCAACTTTCCACCCAAATTTAATACGCCATGGCGAAACTGCCAGAAATGGACAGGATGGTGTCATGATAAATGTGAGTGGAGCTGGGCACACAAGGACAGAACCGCATTGCACGGACCCACTCAACCAACAGACGGTGCGTTGGAAGCTGGAAAGGTGCTTTTGCAAATCCCTCTCCAGCCATCAAACCCACTGGGTAGCTGTAGCAAGTCCCTAGAACCATAGAATTGTAGAGTTCTACAAGGGACGCGGGTGGCGCTGTGGGTAAAAGCCTCAGTGCCTAGGGCTTGCCGATCGAAAGGTCGGCGGTTCGAATCCCCGCGGCGGGGTGAGCTCCCGCTGCTCGGTCCCAGCGCCTGCCAACCTAGCAGTTTGAAAGCACCCCTGGGTGCAAGTAGATAAATAGGTACCGCTTACCAGCGGGAAGGTAAACGGCGTTCCGTGTGCTGCGCTGGCTCGCCAGATGCAGCTTTGTCACGCTGGCCACGTGACCCGGAAGTGTCTCCGGACAGCGCTGGCCCACGGCCTATAGAGTGAGATGGGCGCACAACCCTAGAGTCTGTCAAGACTGGCCCGTACGGGCAGGGGTACCTTTACCTTTACCTTTACAAGGGTCATCTGGTTGAACTCTGTGCAATGCAGGAATCACATCAACCAGGACAGATGGCCATCTGTTTAAGAACCTCCGGTGAAAAAACTCTTTTCTGCCTCGGTCAGACCACACCTGCAATATTGTATCCAGTTCCAGGTGCCACAATTTAAGAAGGATATTGACAAGCTGGAAGGTGTGCAGAGGAGCAAGATGATCAAAGGTCTGGAAACCAAGCCTGATGAGGAAAGGTTGAAGGAACTGGATATGTTTAGCCTGGAAAAGAGGAGATGATGAAGGTGAAGAGTTTGGATTTGATATCCCGCTTTATCACTACCCGAAGGAGTCTCAAAGCGGCTAACATTCTCCTTTCCCTTCCTCCCCCACAACAAACACTCTGTGAGGTGAGTGGGGCTGAGAGACTTAAGAGAAGTGTGACTGGCCCAAGGTCACCCAACAGCTGCATGTGGAGGAGCGGAGACGCGAACCCGGTTCCCCAGATTATGTGTCTACCGCTCTTAATCACTACACCACACTGGCTCTTCAAATATGA
Source organism: Podarcis bocagei (assembly GCF_964188305.1). Taxonomy (NCBI): domain Eukaryota; kingdom Metazoa; phylum Chordata; class Lepidosauria; order Squamata; family Lacertidae; genus Podarcis; species Podarcis bocagei. Next base: position 9,499,398 of record NC_138128.1, read on the forward strand.
CAGTCATCTTCAAATATCTCAAGGGTTGTCACATGGAAGATGAAGCAAGCTTGTTTTCCCCTGCTCTGGAGGGTGGGACCCAAACCAAAGGAGTGAAGTTTCAAGAAAGGAGATTCCAGCTCAACATCAAGAGGAACTTTCTGACAGTAAGAGCTGTGGAGCTGTCTCCATTGGAAGGTTGTGGACTCTCCCTTCTTGGAGGTTTTTAAGTAGAGGTTGGGTGGTCACCTGTCATGGCCGCTTTACCTGAGATTCCTGCATTGCAGGGGGTTGGACTAGATGACCCTTGGGGTCCCTTCCAACATTTCTATGGTTCTAAGAATCTACCACGTTCCCAGTCTCTCTCACACTCTTCCCTCTCTCTCTCAGTTTAGCTCTAACCAGCATTATAAGGTTTCAGTGTGAATATAAAGGAGATATGAATCCTAAGATACTTCCTTGTTCACTCAGAAGTGTTGCAGGCATAATAACAAAATTTATTCCCCTTATCTCAGCAGTGGCTGTGCATTCCTCAGGGCACTTGCAGGTGGCTTGGTGACATTTCTGCCTGGACGTAAACAGCTTACACATGGGGCACCTGCTACCAGAGAAAGTAGCGGCTTCCACATCTTTAAGCATGCCTTAATGCGCCTTGTGCATATGGGGTTATTATTGTATGTCCAGTGTCTTCTGCTCTTTGTCATAGGTATCTAGGATGCAAAGGAGTTTTGCCACTATCTACATCGTGCTCTTAATATACTTCCCCGGCAGATGGAATAACTTAGTTAACAGACTATTTAAATTCCTAGGGGGGCACCTGTAACTATTAGAAATTGATTTTATGAGCTTGTTACACAAACATTACTCTTCGAGGTCTGAAGCACATTGAAATTCTTCCTGTTCGCTCGCAAACAGATGGCGCTTGGAATTTTTTTTCTCCCCCTCCAAACTGACTCGTATTCATAAATAATAACCTCCAATCCCTCTTGCAAGACAGAAACAATTCTAATTAGAACAGTGCGAATCAACCATGTTTCTCCTCGCACATTTCCCTGTGTTGTTTTTTTAAAAAAATAAAAGAGAGCGAGGGAGAATTGTGGGTGGGAGAGAAAGACTTCTCCAAAATTAGGGAGTATATATCTATTTTTTGTCTCTCTTTTCTGGCAGGCCCATCTTCGGGCAAGCGTTTGTGAGATGTACAGTATGTTTGTCATAATTAGGCGAGGAGCAGGGGAAAGTGGACTTCAGCGTAACTCGCCAGAGCCCTGGAACCCAGACAGAACAAACAGGCAATATGGCCGTTCCAAAAGGAGCCAGCCGATGCAATTTGGGGGCAGCGAATGAGGAGCCATGTCGGCTGGTGGAGCAGGAACGCAATACTCCCTCAGCGAGAGTCTGCGAGTCTCTCAAAGGCCCTTATGAGGCTGCACCTGCAACACTCTGTTAAATTGCGGGCATCTTGGTACCAAGAAAATGTCAACAAATTGGAGGAAATTCAATGTGGAGAGGAGGAGGAAACGGTGGATGGGGCAGGGTGGGGGAAGGAAAGGGAACAGATTAAAGAGCTGGAGGGATTGATTTCTAAGATTAAAAGAACTGAATCTGTCAAGCTCGAGTAAGCAACAGCTAAGTGTGTTCGAGAAGTGGGGGAAGGGAGATGGGGATGGCCTGCGGATATCTAAAGCTCTTTTCCCCCCTTCCGTTTTTAATTTTCCACACTTCAAGAAGGAAAGGGCAATTACACTGAGTGCAAGTAACTCTGAGAAAGGGGTCATGAGGAACAAAGAAATAGATAATTCGCAAGTGTCCCCGAAAAACTAGGACATGCTGTTTTTTCTCATGAGAGAACGGCCGCCATTTTGGATGCCATGATCTCATGCCATTTCCTCCCCCCCCAAAAAAACAACACTTGGGGGGCTGTGATCTTGCATGGTACCCCAAACCACACATTTTTGGGTGCCGTGCCCCCCAAAAGTGCTTTTTGGGGGGAATCACGGAGAAAAATCGGAAGAGATCATGGCGTCCAAAATGGCTGCCATTCTCTCACAAGAAAAATGTGGGAAGTTGGCATCCTGGAAGATTGTGTCCCAAATTTTGCTGCTGTGGTGTTGGAGGGTATGGAAATATACACTTTAATTCGGTGGTTTTTCATATAGGGTTAGTAGGGGTTCCTCAGTGAGACGAGCAATTGCCGGCAAGCTTCCCCTAAAAACAGCTTCCATATTACCAAATGTTTTCCCCAGCAGTGGGCAATTCTAGGCCACATCCGCTTCATACATTTAAAACATTCTTATGTAAACATTCTTATAAAATCATGACTCCTCCCCCCCCCAAAAAAAAGACTCCTGGGAACTGTAGTTTGTTAAGGCTGTCCTAACAACTCTCAGCTCTCTTAACGAGCTACAACTCCCAGGATTCTTTGGGAGGAGCCATGACTACTGAAATGTCACATAAGATCATTTTAAATGTATGATGCAGGTGTGACCTTATAGCACATTCTCCAGTCAAGACGAGGCAACAGGGAGGCCCAACAGGCTTTGTTCAAAGCTGTCAACATTTCCCTTTTTTTAAGTGAAATTCCCTTATTCCGAATAGGATTCCTCACAAGAAAAGCGAAAAGTTGACAGCTATGGCTTTGTTTGGGCCTTGCATGAACCAAGTGTGCCGTCAAACATTCCGCCCACAAATCCTCTGTGGTACACAACAAAATAGTCAGAAGTTCTCTGGCAGTGGAGAGCATTTCTAAAGGGTTCCCGGAAAATAAAATGCTTGAAAACCGCTGCTTTAATTTGTGGAGATAGATAAATAGATTTGTGGTGTAGGAGATCATGGGTTTGGATGGGAAAGGCTTTCATCCAGCCCTGGCTTATCAGCTGGCTTTCGGAAAGTTCCCACTTCTTCATGTAACTTTCCTCCCGAGGCTGTTTTAGGGACATGCAAGATAAGAACAGTAAAACAACTCCAAGGGAAGTAATGAAGTTTTGCCAAATCCACTTTCCTATCCAGTTCTAAAATCTCCTTCCTCTTTGATCTTGTTTCTTCTCCTCTCCGCATTTTCTCCTTCCATTTTTTTCACCTTTATTGTTAAAGAAGAAGTGCGTAAGCCTCAATATGATGTTTGCCACCTGACGATGACTTCAGGCTGAGAAATGTCTTGGGCCATCACAGCCAAGCAAACTTATCACTTCACATTAACTCAGACACAATCCTTTTTGACGGAGGCAATTTACACATTAAACTGCAAGGCATCGGTGGACCGCATTTTGAGATGAATTTATAAGTTCCTTCCAGGGTGTAGCAAAATCCGAGGGATTTTGAAGGAGGCCAAAGTTGCAATAGAACTGGTACAATCCCTCAGGAATTCAACAAGATTCAAACACAATACCCTTTTAGAGATTTTAGGGATGAGGCAACCAAAACTATGTGCAATATTCCTAGTAGAGTCACATCATAGTTTTGTGGAATGGAATTATGATATCAGTAGTTTTATTTTAAATTCCTTTCCTAATGATCCCCACCATGGAATTTGCCTTACTTGCAGCTGCCGCACACTGAATCAGCATATTCACTGAGCTATCCACTTTGACCCCAAGGTCTCATTCCTGGTCAGTCCCCATAAGTTCAGACTGCATGAGCATATATTTGAAATCAAGATTATTATTTGTTTTTGCCCTAGCATGTATCATTTTACACTTGAGAGATTCAACCTACCTGAAGTACAGTGGTACCTCTGGTTGCGAACAGGGTCCGTTCCGGAGGCCCGTTCACAACCTGAAAAGAGTGCAACCTGAAGCGCTGTTTCGCACATGCGCAGGTGCGCGGCGCGTTTTGGCGCTTTTGCTCATGTGCGAAGCGTGATTTAGTGCTTCTGCGCATGCGGTGAAACCCAGAAGTAACCCTTTCCAATACTTCCAGGTCGCCGCGGGACGCAACCTGAAAAGATGTGACCTGAAGCATCCATAACATGAGGTATGACTGTACTGTGTCCAGTTCTGGACACCACATTATAAGAAAGATATTGACAAGCTGGAAGGTGTGCAGAGAAGCATGACCAAGATGATCAAGGGTCTGGAAACCAAGCCTGATGAGGAACGGTTGAAAGAGCTGGCTATGTTTAGCCTGGAGAAGAGGAGACTGAGAGGAGAAATGAGAGCCATCATCAAATATCTAAAGGGCTGTCACATGGGAGATGGAACAAACTTGTTTTATCCTGTTCTGGAAAGTGGGACCTGAACCAATGGATTCAATATACAAGAAAGGTGATTCTGACTCTACATGAGGAACAACTCTCTGATGGTAAGAGCTGTTCCCTCAGAAGGTGGTGAACTCTCTTTCCTTGGAGGTTTTCAAATTGAGGTTGGATGGTCATCTGGTCAAGGATTCTTTAGTTGAGATTCCTGCATTACAGGGGTTGGACTAGATGACCGTTGGGACCCTTTCCAACTCTGCAATTCTGTGTGTGAGCCAGCTGTTTCACAAAGATTTTGTTGAATGGTGCTCTGGCCTTTCGTGGCAGCTTCCTTTTTGCCTTTTTAGTGCTATACTCTGGCTGAATCTGAATTATCTTTTCATGACATTTGGGTTCCTTGGCACAGATTTTGCATTTGCTTCTCCCCAGCACACCTCACTCTGACATACCACGCAGACAGGCCTGACAGCTAAGAATGGAGGAGGGAAGGAAGAGGGGAAACTATCCCATTTATACTTGATGAATAAATTGCTCGCAGAAAACCATCTGAAACTGGGCAAAATGAAAACATCCTTCAGAATGAGAGGAGCGTTGGATGGACTCGTGCCCAGCTACGAATTCCACTTGGGATGAGAGGATGACTCAGGCTATCAACGTTATGTCCTTGGCTAAATCACAGAGCCAAATCAGCCCCTCAGAATTCAGAGGGGGTGAAAGCAAGCTTTGGTCATTGCCTAGAACAAAAATGGCAGAGATCTCAGAGCAAATCCTACCAAACACAGTTCAGAAGTCATTCGAGATCTAATTCAGCAGTGGCAAAGAAGGCTAACTTCACTGTGATGTGCTCTCTCTAGAGCGGCAATGTCCCGTTGGGTATCAGCTCAAGGAGCCACTGTAACCAATTTGCAAAGCCCTTTGCAAAAAGCAGATATCTCGGATCCATACTGACCTTGCTGCTGCTGTTGTGGCGGACGTCAGAGACGGAAGGGACAGGGATACCACACATCTCCATAAGTCCATTGGCAAGAGTCCAATGTTTGCACTCTCTTGTCTCAAACCCCCCCCCCCCGAGGGCAGAGTATTGATCTGGGACTATGATTTAAAATCTTTTGCTGCAGACTCCTTGAGAGGAATTCAACATTGTGCTGAACTGATCGTTCCACCCTCCCTGTGCTGGTCCTGAGGGTTAACTGTGCGGTGAGCTCCGAGTCCAGTCTGAGGTCAAGGGTGTCGTATGGAGGCTGTCCATCAAAGCTGAAGCAGGGTCCAAGGCAGGGAGTTGGGTGAAGTCAGGAACTCTGGCAAAAGAGCAGGACAGGGTGCAGGCAGGAACAGACTACCAACAATGTTGCTCCCGCAACCTGGGGCTGACTGGCTTTTATCTGCCCCAAGGCATAGGGTGGTCCCGATCCGCAGGTGACTCGCCTCTCCTGGCCTGGAGGCGAGCACTCCTCCTGTGGGAACATAGTTCCCTCCGCCTCTCTGCCCTGAGCCTCTGCAGCTCAGGAGAGGCTGGAGGGTTGCCAGACTGAGAGGCAACCTCACCTTCCCCTGATGGGGCTGAGAGTGGAGCACCTGCAGGCAATGGGTCCTCCATCACTTCCAGAGCCAGAGCAGATTCAGCTGGTGCCTGCTCCTGAGGATCTGGCACAGGTGAGGGCCCTTCAGGTACAAGCCCCAGCCCCGGCTCAGCTGATTCGGGAGGCGGGGACTCCTGTGCAGGCTGGGATTCCTCAGGTTCAGCCTCTGAATCTGATTCCCAGGCCATCACACCAGGGCTGTCTTAAGCATATGCGGCACCAGGGTGCAAAGATCCGCCCAGTGCACATACCCCCGGTTGCCCAGTCCCAGGCCCACAGGAAGGGGGAGCCAGCTGGCCACCTTAGTGTCTTGCTGGCTCAGTCGCCCCTGAACCCATGGTGCAGAGCCACCCACAGCAGAAGAGGCCGCCGTGGTGCTCCGACCGATGGGCAGGCTCTTCCCCGAACTCAACTCTCAGGCCCCACTCTCAGCCTGGCATCCCTGAGAGCCTGGCGCCCAGGTGCCCCGCACCCCTAGCACCTATGAGTATGACGGCCTTGGAAGCGACAATCCTTGTGCAGGGTTTCTGCTGACTTGACCCACTAGTTGAATCACTCCTTTGCTATGGTGGTGCTGTTACCTAATATGGTATGGTATCCTTTCAAAGGGGCAGCCAACTAGCCATCACTTGCAGCAAAAAATGAGAAAGACTATAGCTAATATGTCTTGTTATAGGATTTTAGGACTGGCTTGGATGATATTTTGGGTCTCCTCCAAGCCAATGAACATCAGCCAGGCACCTACAGTACTGACATGATGCATGAAGTTGATCTATAGATTTGCAGTGTATTTGTACTTGTTTTATGAATGTAATTTTATTGTTGATCTTACGCTGCTCACCACCAGCATAGAGTTATTTTACTTTATTGCAAATAAATAAATAAATAATAATAATTAAAGTTACACTTGGAAGAACACGGTATTATACAGTGCAAACTACTTTGTTCACTGGAAACGGGGGTGGGGAATCATTTTATGCATGTCTGGATTTTCCTAATGCCTTGGGAGAAAGAAAGAAAGAAAGAAAGAAAGAAAGAAAGAAAGAAAGAAAGAAAGAAAGAAAGAAAGACCAGGCCAATGGAAGTAGAAAGCAGATACTAAACTATAACTACTGTCATATGCTAACCAAGAATCCTACAGAGGAAAAAGCCCAGGGTGTTCTCTTTTATTCTGTATGAGAGGACTTGTTAACGCTTTGCAGCCGGGGCTCAATACGAGCCACTGCGTTCACCAGCACTGGCATTCAAAGCCTAGATCATTCAAAGCGAGGGAACCACAACTTGGAGCAGAGCAAAGCATTTGAAAAGGAGTTCTGTAAAGGGAATGTGCAGACAGCCAATTCCTCCACACAGAACCAGCGCAACCACCTTGCACACATCTGGTATTATGAGCAGCTATTTCATTCTCACGGGTTATACACTCTTTTATTTATCAAATGATTTGTGCTTTTGGTTTTTGCCCAGGATGCCTTTACAATCCTGAAATAAATATTTACCATAAAAACAGAGAACATTAAAGGAAAGCTACCATTCAGAAAACAGAAACACTTTCACCACTCCACTTATAAACTTATAAACTAAAGAAGTCCCAATAAGGGTTGCAGGTGGCACTGTGGGTTAAACCACAGAGCCTAGGACTTGATGATCAGAAGGTCGGTGGTTCGAATCCCTGCGACGGGGTGAGCTCCCATTGTTCGGTCCCTGCTCCTGCCCACTTAGCAGTTCAAAAGCACATCAAAGTGCAAGTAGATAAATAGGTACCACTCCAGTGGGAAGGTAAACGACATTTCCGTGCACTGCTCTGGTTTGCTAGAAGCGTCTTAGTCATGCTGGCCACATGACTCAGAAGCTGTACGCCGGCTCCCTTGGCCAATAAAGCGAGATGAGCGCCACAACCCCAGAGTCATCCATGACTGGACTTAACTGTCAGGGGTCCCTTTACCTAAATAAGCCCCAAAGGTGGCAACCTTTCCTCATAGGGAATTTGCTCAACCCCTTGATCATTCTGCTTGGCCTTTTCTGAACCTTTTCCAGCTCTACATTAGATACCTCTTAAAATGAGGTGACCTAAATTGTACACAGTATTCCAAGTGTGGTCCCCCCCATAGATTTCTATAACGGCATTATGACCACCCAACCAGTTCACAGCTGGCTTTGAATCAGGAGCAGCCAGAGCACTGAGGCGATGCTGCAGAGCTCCCATCCTGGCACCGGCATGCCAGAGAATTTTGAAAAATATCAAAACGGGAGTAGAAATTGGCGATGTTCAATTATTCATCTCATGCCCAGAATGGAAATCAATCCAGCAAAAATGATTGATATTCGCTGCTGTTGTTGCATGTGTCTGTCCCCTACATTTGCATTGCGATTCCTCTGCATTGAAATGAACGGTCTGGAATTATAGAATCACAGAATTGTAGAGTTGGAAGAGAACCCCAAGGGTCATCTAGTCCAACCCCCTATAGCCGGAATCTCAACTAAAGCATCCATAACAAGATGGCCGTCCAACCTTTGCTTAAAAACTGAATAAAAAAATTCCTTCCAGTAGCACCTTGGAGACCAACTAAGCTTGTTATTGATATGAGCTTGTTTTTTTAAAAAAAATTATTAAATTTTATTAACATATAAAACACATACATATACATTTACACAATTACACAATACACGTACATGACACACTACCTTATTTTCATAACATAAAACATACCTACATTACTTTATATAATCCCTACCTATACTGTACATATCAACATACCTACACACCTACGCCACACGGACACCCACCAAGTGACTTGACTTCCAGCCGTTCTTGTTACGCTACTTTATTTTTCCAACTAGCTTAAACGCATTTCATTATTTCTTTAATCTCTTCTTCTGTCTTAACTTTACGCTCCTTTCACTCTAATCATTTTCTGGATTCACTCAATATCTGTCAGAAATTCTACTTTTTCCACGTAAATTTTGATGTATTCCTTAAAGATAGCCCACTCTTTATTCACTTTTTGTACTTTTTGGTATGAGCTTTTGTGTGCATGCACACTTCGACTACGGCAGACCAACACGGCTACCCACCTGTAATTAAAAACCGAAGTTCTTCCAAATGTTTAGAAGGAATCTCTTTTCTTGTAACTTGAAGCCATTGGTTTGAATCCTACCCTACAGAGCAGGAGAAAACTAGCTTGCTCCATCTTCCATGGGACATCCCCTTAGATATTTGAAGATAGCTATCATATTCCCTCTCAGTCTCCTCTTGTCCAGGCTAAACATGCCCCACTCCCTCAACTGTTCCTCATAGCCAGTGTTAGAAAGTTAGATATGAAATCTAGGAGCTAAATGGCACCTTAAATTTAGGTTATGGGTACAACAATGGAATGTCGAGGCACATTTTTTATAAAAAGAATACAAAGCTGAAAATGAATGAACTGCAGCTAAAATATTATGTTCATTTTTCACATGGTCTAGTCCTTCCCCTGCCCACCCCCCTAATATTCTTAAGAGGGTCTCCTCTCCAGTCTTCAGAGAGTAGCTGGAAGTGGGGAGGCAGAAAAAGGTCCTTCTTTCCTTCCACTCTATGGTTTTAATCTGAAATCTTAGGCACAGTACTGCACCAGAGCTCAGAAACTGCTCGCACTAATGAAATTGGCTGTCACAAAATGTGCCTAGAACAATGCGAGTCAAACATTATTCATAGCATTTGGTTTCCAGACCCTTGACAATCTTGGTTGCCCTCCTCTGCACACGTTCCTGTTCGTCAACATCATCCTTAAATTGTGGTGCCACACAGTATTCCAGGTGTGGTCTGACCAAGGCAGAAGAGAGCAGGACTATGACTTCCCTTGATCGGGATATTATACTTCTGTTGATGCAGCCTGGAATAGCATTTGCTTATTGGGCTGCTGCATCACACTGTCGACTCATGTTAAGCTTGTGGTCCGCTAAGACCACTAGATCCTTTCACATTTACCACTGGTAAGTCAGGAGTCCCCCATCATATATGTGCTCTTCCTGCATACAAGGAACGCTTGTTGTTTAGTTGTTTAGTCGTGTCCGTCTCTTCATGACCCCATGGACCAGAGCACGCCAGGCACTCCTGTCTTCCACTGCCTCCCGCAGTTTGGTCAAACTCATGTTCGTAGGTTCGAGAAAACTGTCCAACCATCTCGTCCTCTGTCGTCCACTTCTCCTGGTGCCCTCCATCTTTCCCAACATCAGGGTCTTTTCCAGGGAGTCTTCTCTTCTCATGAGGTGGCCAAAGTATTGGAGCCTCAGCTTCACAATCTGTCCTTCCAGTGAGCACTCAGGGCTGATTTCCTTAAGAAGGGATAGGTTTGATCTTCTTGCAGTCCATGGGACTCTCAAGAGTCTCCTCCAGCACCATAATTCAAAAGCATCAATTCTTCGGCGATCAGCCTTCTTTATGGTCCAGCTCTCACTTCCATACATCACTACTGGGAAAACCATAGCTTTAACTATACAGACCTTTGTCGGCAAGGTGATGTCTCTGCTAGAATTCTTTAAAGCATCTTCACGTGGAACACAACAAGACTGATATAAGAATTCCACACTGTGGATATTGCCAATATAAGAACTGAATAGATTGTATTTCCTGATCAATCTGCTAGACTTTAATTTATCATAATATGTTTTGTTTATATGATAAGTTGGTCTATAGAACCATATATTTTGATATGGAATGTTGAATTGCATTTAAAAAGAATTTATATACTTCCATGCAGCCTGTTACATTGTTTGTGTTGTTATAAGTGTAGAACCTGACATTGTCCCTATTGAAATTCATTCTGTTAGTTCAGGCCCGATTCTCCAATCTGTTAAGGTCATATTGAATCCCAATTCTGTCTTCTGCAGCATTAGCCACCCCTCCCAGCTTGGTGTCATCTGCAGATCTGATGAGCATCCCCTCAATTCCTTCATCCAAGTCCTTCATAAAAATACTGAACAACAACAACAGGCCCAAACAGAACCCCACTTGTCACTTTTTTTCTGGGATGACCTGAAGTGGAATGGAAACAGTGCTGCTTGCATGACAGAAAGTGATACCTTCCTTCATCCCTACAGCTGAAGTGGAATGGGAACTGTGCTGTACCATCCTAGCCCCTCCAAGGCAGGGTGCAAACCAACACAAGCAAACAATAAAATAAGCCTGAAAGGAATAAAACCATATAGCAATGCCTGGGCTATAAAAAAAAGTTTTAACCAGGAACGGAATAATAATAATAATAATAATAATAATAATAATAATAATAATAATAATAATAATTTATACCCCGCCCATCTGGCTGGGCTTTCCCAGCCACTCTGGGCGGCTTCCAAAAAAAAATGAAAATACTGTAATACATCAAACATTAAAAGGGCTGCCTTCGGATGTCTTCTAAAAGTCTGGTAGTTGTCTTTGACATCTGGTGGGAGGGCATTCCACAGGGAGGGCGCCACTACCGAGAAGGCCCTCTGCCTGGTTCCCTATAACTTGGCTTCTCGCAGTGAGGGAACCGCCAGAAGGCCCTCGGTGCTGGACCTCAGTGTCCGGGTAGAACGATGGAGGTGGAGACGCTCCTTCAGGTATACTGGGCCGAGGCTGTTTAGGGCTTTAAAGGTCAGCACCAACATTTCAAATTGTGCTCGGAAATGTACTGGGAGCCAATGTAGGTCTTTCAAGACCAGTGTTATGTGGTCCCGGCGGCCACTCCCAGTCACCAGTCTAGCTGTCACGTTCTGGATTAGTTGTAGTTTCCGGGTCACCTCCAAAGGTAGCCCCACGTAGAGCGCATTGTAGTAGTCCAAGCAGGAGATAACCAGAGCATGCACCACTCTGGCAAGGCAGTGCACAGGCAGATAGGGTCTCAGCCTACGTACCAGATGGAGCTGGTAAACAGCTGCCCTGGACACAGATTTGACCTGTGCCTCCATAGACAGCTGTGAGTCCAAAATAACTCCTTCCCAGCTCTGTCCCACATCAGTTTCCACATAGAAGTTACTTTGTCACCAGATTTAGAGGAGCATTTTTCTGCATGCAAGGCTTAAATCTGCTCAAAGCCGCTCTTGGGCTCTTTGTAGTAACCTCTGAGAATTGTTCGTGCGGAAGAGAAAACCAAGGAAGATTTGTCTTGCAAATGAGCATCCTGGTCCCTGGAGGCATTAATGCATTCCAATCACAAGCAAAGCTGGCAACAGCAATGACAGTTTTAAGCATCGTGTTTACCCCCCCCCCCCAAAAAAAAACACCCCTGTATGTGTTTGTCTAAGTGAAACAAATTAACCTACGAGACAACTTCTCTTAGTCTTCTGAGAGAGACGTCACCCAGAACTTTGACACCTTTATGCTATATACCTCAGAGAGAGGTATCGCCATGGCATCAAGGCAGAACTTTGGGGCAGCTGCCAGGGCAACTGAGTTCTTATTTATTTATGTATCTATCCATCATTTAAATATTTATAAACTGCATTTTTTATATATATAAAATGCCAGAACTGGGGGGAAAACACAGTACTACAATAAAAGCAATAAGGAAACATCCATAAAAGCTGGTTTGGCAGGGACTCTCAGGTTTGGAAGGCCTGTCAAAATAGCATGGTTTTTAGAAGACATGCGCAGGGACAGTTCCTGCTCCTTTGGCAAGGAGTTCCACAGGTCAGGGCCTGCCACACTAGAGCTCAGACCCTGGTAAGGCCAGCCAGGGTATATGGATGTGCAGATCAAGAGACCTTAGAGCTTGGAGTGGAGCGTAAGAAATCAGGTGGTCCTTTAAGGGACTTTGGTAGCCTTGAGAATAACACAGGCACCTTGAACCTAAACCAGGAGCAAATCAGTGTGGCTCAGGGGAGGCTAGACTATTAGAGAAGATGGGGGGGGGACACCTAATTCTGCTGCTGTCAGCCACCTCCACCTGCCTGCCTTCTTACTTACATCTCTTGTCTTCCGCCCAATGTGAGGGGGAAATCCTTTTGGGGTTTCAATACGGGGACATGCACCAAGTTCCCGATTGGTCAGGCATTGTTTAGTGACACATTGTAGGGCAGAGTCCAGAGCATCCGCAAGAGCTCTCTATTAGAAGACAAACTATGTAGGAAAAATAGACCATCTTGGCTGTTTCATTCTCTCCCCAACCCATTTCTGCTCACCATCTTCCATGCAACCACAGTCCTTAGAAACACTTACTCAACCTTTTTCTCTCTCTCTTTTTTTTTCTCTGTACATGCAGGAAGTAGCAGAGGAACCCTCTCTGGCACCCGGGGCGGGGCAGCCCATACGGGATGCGCATGTGCAGCATCCCGCACGTGCACACTCTGTATGTGCGATGCCACACATGCACACTGCGTATGGGCTGCCGCTCGCGTGCCACGGCTGTATGGGCTGCCATGCAAGTGGCATCCCATATGGACTGCACATGTGCGGTGACTGTACATGATGCCACACATGCACAGTCCATACGGGCTGCCGCTCATGTGCAGTGGCCGTATGGGCCGCTGCTTGCCTGGCAACTGTACAGTATGGTTACCAGATTTTTTTTCAATGAATCCAGGTACACTTGTTTTTTGTTTTGTTTTTGAAGCTGAGTAGCAACAGGCAGTCAGTAGTGGGGATGGTGAGGCAAAAGACCCTGGGCCCAAGCACACATGCGTATTGTATAAAGGTGCAAAGCCCTTCTTTTGCATCCTGTGAAACATAAATGTGCAGAGTTTTTTAAAAAACTGGACAACGCCCACCCGCCTGAGACTCCTGATCTGTCACAACAAAGGGGGAAGGGGGCAGGAGATTTGTACCACCGGACGTCCCCGGTTCCCCTTCGGCAGTGGCAGCAGCAGTGAGCAAATCCTGAAGGCAGCTAGAGTCAACTGCGCTACCAGGCTGGCTCTGGGCTGCTGAGGCTGCCGCTGCCACATTACCTGGGGACAGATTTGCAAATCTGGGGACATTCCGGGGACGGAATTTGCCCAGGGACAGATTTGCAAATCCGGGGACTGTCCCTGGGAACCGGGGACATCTGGAAACCCTACCGTACATGCTGCCACATGTGCGGCATCCCGTATGGACTGCACATGCGTGGCATCCCATACGGACTGCGCATGTGCAGCATTCCATATGGGGTGCACACGTGCAGCAGCCCGTATGGTCACTGTGTGAGAGGCAGCCCGTACAGACACCCGTATGGATGGCATGTGAGAGCGTTAGCCTGTACAGACACTGCGCAAGTGGCGCCCATACAGACTGCAGCTGCCCTCGGCCGCTCTACAGCTGGGGGGAGGCAGGGGCCATCTTGTCAACTCCCCCCCAAGTGGCAGCCGCCCCCTCCTCCCCCTTCCTACACCTCTGCATGCAGGGCCCTCCTTGTACCTTATCTGGGGTTCTTCTTCTCTCTAACAGTCACCGTTAGGTTCCTCCAAAGCTGGCTCCTACCAGTTCTATGCTCAGGCCGCACTAAGACGTAGTGGCACGGGGCTCTCCGATAATGGACTTTACAGAATTTCTGTGACACCTGCCAATCCAGTTTGGCCCCAGCTTCCTGCGCTAGCTGCAGCGTCAGGGCAACCCCACATAAAGTACATTACGTTAATTGGGCACAGAAACCAGGGGCCGCCTTTAAACCCCTCCTGCCCCTTCCCTGAAGCAGTTCTGGGGTGGCTAGGTCTGTCTGCTTTTTCAATTTCCCCCAAATACTGCCTCTACAGACAAGCCCAGCTGCCTGCCACCGATTAATGCATTGCTATTGCTGTTGTCCATTTCAGGGCACCAGAAGCCATTTTTCCGAGTCCTCCATCCCCTCCAATCATGGAGCCTGGGTATCACCCTCAGTTCACGGGAAGCCCCTACTTGCATTCTGTCTGCTTTTTAAAGCTTCCCCAACCCCTTTCTTTTTTGAATCTTCCAATAAAATATCATCCTTTCCCCCTCTCCGTTCCAAAAGTTCCACAGCTCATATATTTTCTTCTTTCTTCCCTTTGGAGTCAGGGCTCTCTGGGGGGAAACCCGCTCTCTCTCATGCCATTAAAACTTGTGTCGGAGCAGGATGTGTAGGGGGAGAGTCCATCTCGACTGAGACATGCCTTTCCCCTCCTTCCAAACCCTACCTAGGGCTGGCTGGGAGGACAAGGTGGTTCTCCCTTCTGGAAGCAGGAGCCGCAGGCCAAGAGCCAAGGAAGGATTAGACTTGTCAGCCAGTTATTTCCTGCGACTTTTGGGAAGGGGACAAAAGGAAGGGAGCCTCGTTAAAACCCCTCCATAAAAAGAAAATGATTTCCTCTCCTTCCCATCTGCCGTCTCCCTCGGTTGTAAAGCTGCAGGGCAGCGCAGGTCGGCGAGTTGGCTTTATAGGGGTTCGGGTTGTGTGTGTCTTTTATCAACTCCAGTGTCCTCTGCAGATAAGGGTTTCGGGGGAAATAAATCTATGCTTCTTGGCAAAAACGGTTCCTTGTGTTACTCCTTGTGCCACAAAGCTCAGGACACAGGCAGAAATTGGGGGCTGGGGGGGGGGAGTTTTGCACGATCGGCGAACCCAGATTAATGACATATTCACACAGAATTAATTGAAAATTCTCTTCACGGATTTCGGGGTGGTTAAAGAGTGGCCAAAGCCTGACTTTTCTTTCCTTCCTTACTTTTTTATCAAGATTTCATTGAAACTTTTTCATAATACAGTAAGGTGAAAAAAACTAAACACAGAAATGGAGTAAGAGAGAGAAAAAGAAAACACAGAGGGATGAGTTTTCTTTCCCACACGCCTTTCTTTACAGATTTTTATTTTTGTTTACTTAAACAAGCAACACAAATACAAATAAGAGGAAATTAGCTCGAATCTGGGTATCACAGAATTGTAGGGTTGGAAGGGACACCAAGGGTCATCTAGTCCAACCCCCTGAAGTACAGGAAGCGCAGCTAAGGAATCTCCAGCATCCGGAGATGGATTCAGCTTCCTCATTCCTGCTGCTTGTATTGTGTGTGATCCTTTTGGGAATTGCACCTGCACCATTCCTCTTGAGGAACAGGCGCTGTGTCACCAAGCTATGGGCTCCTCCTCTACTACACTCTTGCTAAGCATACTTTAGGATAGGAGTGAAGGATCCATGGACCTCTAGACCAGTTTCCCCCCAAACTGGGGTCTCCAGCTTTTTGGGACTACAATTCCCATCATCCCTGACCACTGGTCCGCCTCGCTAGGGGTGATGGGAGTTGTAGTCCAAAAACAGCTGGAGACCCAAGTTTGGGAAACACTGATCTAGGCCTTGTTGCACTCTCAACTCCCTTGACCCCTGGTCATTGGCAACGCTGGCTTGAGCAGATGGGAGCTGGAGGCCATCAACGTCTGGAGTGCCCCACCACGTTGGTTAGCCCTGCTGCCTCCTGCTGTGGCTGTTCCAGCTGTTGTTCCTTGGGGGTTCCAAGATCACCAAAAAGAATAGCCCTTGATTCATGTCACCTCCTAGTAGCCAGGGCCAGGTAGCATGAGATGGACTGGGCATATCCTCACCTGCTGTCCATTGGCATCAGTCTGCCTCAGAAGACAATGGAGAAGTGTGCCTTTAGGGGTGAAGTCAAACTGTTGGAAGGTTGCAGTGCCTGCTGTGGCCGTAAAGACTGATATGGGAGAGACATGTTTTGTTGCAGCTGGGGCAGATGAAGGCGCCCAGTTGTGCTGTTGCAGATGCACCAGGGTGTTACTTCTCTCTGTGCTCCTCCCAGCAACCATTCCTCCTCTGTCACTGCTATGGATGGACAACCTGACCATATGTCTCCAGGCACTGCGGTCATCAGCAAGGGATTCCTACACAGCGGGGTTGATGTTGACAGCCTTCATGCCCAGCTGTACAATTTACAGTGATCGACTCTTCCTTAGTGGTTGTAGAATGCGAGGGTGCTAAACAGTGGCGTAGCATGGGGGGTGCAGGGGGGGCCGGCCGCACCAGGCGCAACATCTGAGGGTTAGGGTTAGGGGGCGCAAATCCACGGGTTAGGGGGCACAAATTACTTGCCTTGCCCCGGGTGCTGACAACCCACGCTACGCCACTGGTGCTAAGCAGAGGTTGTGAATAGAGAGGGACACTTTTGTTTTCTCTCTGTTTCGCTTTTTTCCTGTCTATCTGTCTAGTCCTCATGAAAATATGTCAGTCTTTTACTGCACATTTCTCCTGATGTACACGTTTTTGTATAAAATTGTGCATAATATACATGGTAACAACAACAAACCAATAACACCAATAAAACTAACCAATAACTCTTTCCACACAAAAACCCACAAACACATTCATAAAGCCATAGAATGCTAATCAGTCAAACACCTGGCTGAAGAGAAACATTTTTCTGTTCCGTGCATTTGGCATGTTATTTTCACAAACGTGCATTATTTCTTCCAACAAACACATTTTTTGCAGCAGCAGCGGGTGACACCTGTTGAGTCTGGCAGGGCAGAAGACAAGGAGACCAACAGTAGGGGGAGCCAGAGAGTCAAAGCCAGCTAATTCTACACCCTCTTCTTTGGTGAGTTCTAGAAGGGCGAAGAGAAAGAAGAAGCTGGCAGGAAGCGCCACCACCCTGACAAGATGGCTCAGTTGGTTAGAGTGTGGTGCTGATAATGCCAAGGTTGCAGGTTCGATCCCTGTATGGGACATCTGGGTATTCCTGCGTTGTAGGGGGTTGGACTAGATGATCCTCAGGGTCCCTTCCAATTCTATGATCCTATGACTGGTTGTTAAGTAGGAAAGCACACTGAGGACTGACTAAGGTTGGCGGGGCACAGCCTCATTGATCCCTACTGACCGGGCCATCACTGAATTTTTCATTGTGTAACTTTACTGCAAAATTTGAGAAGTGCATTTAAAACATAATAGCTGTACTTCAGTCTGAACAGACAACAATGGAAAATATCCACTCTTTGTGCTTTAGACAGTGTTGTTGGTGTGGCTGTTCCAGCTGGTGGAGACAGCGGCTGCTTGCATGAACAAGCTCCCGGGCAATGACTGGGTGGTCCAGGTGGCTTGGGATGAGCTGATGCAGGGCTGAACTGGAATTCTGGAAACAGGGCAATTCGTTTATTGCAGCCTTTGCCCCCTCCCCAACCACAGAGTGAACTTAGACAAGCAATGCAACCAGGGGTGGACTTGGGTAATCTTTGGTGGCACGGAGCCCTGAGCGAGGCCAAAATGGTGCCCCCAAAATGAATCTTCTCAATGATGGATCTTCTCAATTTTGTACCCTCTCAGCTCAGTGCCCTGTGTGGTGGAACATCTTGCACTACCCTAAATCTCGTGCTGGCCAGAATTCCTACCCTGCCCACCATCCAAATCCTCTTCTCAACATCTGCATGGCTTTTATATATTTTAGGTCATTTGCACTCCCCTCTCGTAGTCAGAATGTCCCAAGCACCTCTGGAAGCTCAGTTTGATGGTTGCGGGTAAGTGACAGTCCCCACGAACCTTTCTCCATATGTATGCCAAGCCATTATTAAGACAGAACCGGAGAATGGCATTTATTCTACGTTAATTAATCGGGGATACAAAAGCAGGAGACTGTGAAGATCGCTACTCGCAAAATGTCAGTCTGTGTATTCCAGGGAGTAATAGCCGAAGGGAAAGGGAGAGAGGGGGCAGCAATTCCTTTAAAATCCCTGGCTCAGAAACCATCAGGAATGAGCAAAATAATGTTTATATATAAAAGCAGTGACCCAAAGAAACCGTTTCTGCCTCCCTTCTTTGTTATTCACAACAGGCTCTCACGAGCATTAAACAAGTCTCCGGGGGAATGAATGGGGAAGGGGAAGGGGGTCGTGTAACGGGGAGAAGACGGGAGGCAGAAATTTGGAAGGCTTTGCCTGAAAGGCTCCTTGGACACTGGGCAGAGAAAGCCTGGGCTGCCTTCCGCAGGGAGAAAGGTGCAAGAACCCCTGGGGCGGTGATGCACAGCAAATTGTCAGAGACAGGAGCCTGCAATGCAATATGGCCAAGGAAGAAAAAGAGAAGTGTGGTTCTGGATGAGTGCGTGGGTGCCTTGTGTCGTGGGGTCAGAGGGGAGGTGGGGAAGGAAAGGGTATTGCTGGAGCCGGGCCCAAAATTGCTAGAAGTGGACTCGTAGTGCAGTGGTAGAGCTTATGGCTTGAATGCAGAAGGTGCTGGGTTCAGTCCTAGAATCCTAGAACTGTAGAGTTGGAAGGGACCGCAAGGGTCATCTAGCTCAACCCCCTGAAATGCAGAGACCAATGCAGTCCCGGACCTATAAACACCACTTAAAGGTTCTGAGGTCATGCTACTTCTTCGTACAATTGTTGCTGGCATCTGTCTGTCTCGAGAGACAATGGGGTGCGCCTCCGGGGATGAAGACAAACTGCTGTGTTTGTCTCAAGTGACCTCTCTGGGGTGCAAGCCTGGGCAGCGTGTATGGAGGTCCTGGGCTGCCCAGACAACAAGACTCCTCTCTGGACCTTGCTGATGTTGTCCAAAGGAAAGCAGAGTCATACATTTGCCACCAACTTGGCTGCAGGAGTTACCGGAAGGAGGTGTACAAGGCACCATCCAACCATCCAGCCACAGAGAGGTTAGTCTGGCCTCAACCAGAGCCAGGGCTTTTTCGGCTGTGGCCCCGATCTGGTGGAACGCTCTGTCACAAGAGACTAGGGCCCTGCGGGACTTGACATCTTTCCACAGGGCCTGTAAGACAGCTGTTCCACCAGGCCTTTGGCCAAGGCACAGTCTGACCCCCTCCTTTGGTAATCCTCACAGAACTCTAGCCCAATGGTTGCCATTAATTTGATTTTGAATTGATTTTAGAATGACTTGATTTTAGAATGCTGTGTTACTTTTATTGTTGCTAGCCGCTCTGAGCCCAGCTTTGGCTGGGGAGGGCAGGATATAAATAAATAAATAAATATTATCATCATCATCATCTTATCGACTCCACTCTGGATTTGTGTAGTGTTTACCCCTTAACTTTTTCTTCTCCTGAAGATATCCCACAAGGCAGCAGAGGTCTGGGATCAGTGTTTTCCTTCTCCTAGATGGGCTACCTTCCCAGGTGGACAAGCCCCATCTGCCTGTCATTTCCTCTATAGCATGTGCAGAAACCACCTTCTTGGCCATTGGACCCACCCTTGTTCTTGTCCGCTCAATCCACCAGAGCCTGTCTTTTTCATGCAGGGGAAAGCCCTGACACACTGAGGGTTTGAGACCCATCGGCTCCCCTCACTTGGTTTAGATAGATAGATTCTTTATTGTCATTACACTAGTGCAACATTGCACAAGTGCAACGAAATTGGATGCCATCCCTTAAAAACAACAAAAGCAAAACAACAACAACAATCAAACAAACCACCTTCCAACCACACCCACACCCACCCCCAAAAACTCCCAGATCTCACTATCGAGTTACAGCATTCAAAAAGGCCACAGCTCTTGGATAGAAACTGTTTTTCAGTCTATTTGTCCTTGACTTGATGTTTCTATACCTCCTGCCAGAAGGCAGTAGTGCAAACAGACTGTATCCCGGGTGAGATGGATCCTGCAGGATGTTGTTTGCTTTCCTAAGGCAACGGGAACCGTACAGTTCTTCCAAAGGTGGGAGAGGGCCAATTGAAGCAATTTCCTGGCCAATTGTTTAGCTGGCCAATTGAAGCAATTTCCTGGGGTATGGATGCTTTCGTATGCTGGCAGCTTCTAGGGGCAACAGGTGAGAGCTTGAGTTCAGGGTGGGGGACCCAAGGTGGACAAACTACCCCATAAGGAGCGCGATGTCTTCCCTACCAGAGGTACTGGATTATTTCTCATTTGGGGGATTTGTATCCACCGTATGCTTACTTGCAAAATAAAAGCAGGGCATCATTTGAACTAGGGCTAATGTTTTTTGGGGGGCAAATAGGAGAGAGATTTGCAATGCACAATAAAACATCCTATAGTCGCAGAATCTCGGTTTTCCCGTTGCAGAAAGCTGAGGGTTTCTTCTCTTTTGTTATGGCGGTGGATTCACAGAGACTCTGACTACGGATTTGCTTGGCTGGATTTAGCTGGAGGGGTTGATTTAAGATAATAACAACAGTAATAACATTTTATTTTCCAAATCTCCCCTTCTGCATTTGAGATGCTTGAGGGTGCGCACACTCTAATGAAAACCATTTCTACAACACAGACACGCACACACACACACATACAAATGTTTATAATAAAACCTCACTCATTAAAATTAACAATGGAAATAAATTAGATGGGGGTTGAGAAGGGGAGGGGAGACATCGAGGCCAACGAGTTTGCAGGAGGCAGGGATGAGAACAAGAGTACTGAGCAGGGTGGAGAGAAATACTTCAAGCAATGTTTTGGGTCATTGGTAGAAAAAATAATGGTGTCAGTTGCATGGTAGGTTTTTGGAACGATTCCACTTTTGGAAGAAATTACCTCCTAATTTTTAATTACGGGCACATAATACCTTGATGAATGGCTGTTATTTACCAGTGTGTCTTCTTGGAATGACTGAAAGTCAATTAAAGCTTCATAAGAATTGCTGCATTGCATGGCCCAGGCGATAAAATGTTTTTTTTTAAAAAAAAAAAATAGTTGTTGTCTTCTACGAGAAGATGAACAGTTGCGGGTTATCCTGTCCATTTGCTTGAAAATTAGAAATTGGAAGAAATGAAGTTTGCTCCTTGTAAAGGACATTCATCACATTAAGCTTATGGCTATGATTATTAATTATTATTACTGCTACTATCGTTATTTATAGCCTGTCTTTCAGGAGACAAATCCTTCCGTCGTGGCTTACAAGCGACATTAAAATACATTTAAAAAACCAATAACAGCAATAATAAAGATATAAAAGGCACCAGAATCATTCGTACAAGGCAGCTGGGTGCTGGTGCGACAGGTGGGCTGGGGAGGGCAGAGAAAGTTGGCACAAGAGTAGAACTTGATGTCTTCTTTTCCTGCACCCAGTGGTCTCATAAAGTCATAGAACTGGAAGGGACCTTGAATATCATCTAGTCCAACTCCCTTGCAATGCAGGGAACCCTTTCCAGAAGCAGCTGGGGACAAAGCCCCCCACCCCGGTCTTCTATGCATCATCTGATCCTTTGCAGGAGGTGGGATAGAGGCCCCCCGCCTGCTCAATGCATTAAAGGCAGCCTTGTATCATTTTGAATAGCCATGGCTTCCCCCCAAAGCATCCTGGGAACTGTAGTCTGTTAAGTGTGGTGAGAGTTGTTAGGAGTACATCTCACTACAGTGGGGGAGGTGGCCATTTCCAAGGCCCTTCCTGTTCTCCTTTCATAGGACCCACATGGACTAGATACAAATAGAAGACCATCCTCCATAAAGCAGGCATGAAGCAGCCCGTCGTAGGCAGCGTTACTAAGAACATAAGAGCCTGCAGGATCAGGCCAATGGCTAGGAGCCACCAATAATAATAATAATAATAATAATAATAATAATAATAATAATAATAATAATAATAATAATTTATCATTTATACCCCGCCCATCTGGCTGGGCTTCCCCAGCCACTCTGGGCGGCTTCCAACAAAATATTAAAATACCGTAATGCATCAAACATTAAAAGCTTCCCTAAACAGGGCTGCCTTCAGATGACTTCTAAAAGTCTGGTAGTTGTTGTTCTCTTTGACATCTGGTGGGAGGGAGTTCCACAGGGCGGGTGCCACCACCGAGAAGGCCCTCTGCCTGGTTCCGTGTAACTTGGCTTCTCGCAGCGAGGGAACTGCCAGAAGGCCCTCGGCGCTGGACCTCAGTGTCCGGATAGAACAATGGAGGTGGAGATGCTCCTTCAGATATAGTGGGTCGAGGCCGTTTAGGGCTGTAAAGGTCAGCACCAACACTTTGAATTGTGCTCAGAAACGTACAGGGAGCCAATGTAGGTCTTTCAAGATCGGTGTTATGTGGTCTTGGCGGCCGCTCCCAGTCACCAGTCTAGCTGCCGCGTTCTGGATTAGTTGTAGTTTCCGGGTCACCTTCAAAGGTAGCCCCATGTAGAGCGCGTTGCAGTAGTCCAAGCGGGAGATAACCAGATAATGCACCACTCTGGCAAGGCAGTCCATGAATTTCTGTAATCCTCTTTTAAAGCCATCTAAGTTGGTGGCCATCACTGATCCGGTGGCAGTCAGTTCCGTAGTTTTAACTCTGCACTGCATGGAAAAGGTGCTTTCTTTTACGTGCGCTGAACCTTCCAGCATTCAGCTTCGACTTCTAGTATTAGGAGGGAAAGAGAAAATATTTTCTCTAGCCACTTTCCCCGTTCCCTGCATAATATTATAAACTTCTATCGTATCGCCTTTTACTCGTCTTTCTCTAAGTAAAAAGTCCCAAATGCTGCAGCCTTTCTTCATATTATTGAGTCGCTCCACCCCCTTGAACATTTTGGAAACAAAAGAACCCAAGGTATTTTGGGATTTCATTATGGTGTGTTCACCCCACCCACACACCCCAGAGTTTGGGGAGAGATAGTGGGGCAAGGTGTCATAAAATCTGACATTTCTCTCCTCCGTTGGCATGGAACAACATTGTTCCTGGGAGCGTTTGCATTCCCAGAGTCAATTCCATTCACGTTACTGACATGATACGGCCAGGGGAATGTGCCAAAGCAAATACAGTCATGGCCAAAAACGAAAAACCTCCCTGAGCCCTGTTTGGCGCAAAGAGTTATTTCAGTCCAAAATACCTCCCAGTGCTTGGATGGGCACCGGGAGATGTTCAAAGCTGGTCTGCAAGCATGTTTATCGAGACTTCCCCTGGAGCTCCATCCTTTCCCATTTTAGTCAATAGATGCTGAGATTCGCTTTATTGGGGGTCTATTTTGCTTGCAGCGGTTGTCTCAGTTTTCCATAGCCTCATTTCTCTGTGGTATCCTGCACATAGAATCTTCCAGCCAAAAGCAGTGTGCAAGGCTTCTGGAAGAGATGACATCATACATACCCACTCAGCTGCTTCGAGAGATGGAAACAGTGCTGTTACAGGAGCCACAAAATATCCATTCTGCATTTGTAAGAAACCAGCGTTTTTTGTGTGGCTACACTTTGGAACTGCCTGCCGATTGACACCATTCAGTCTTTTTATTTGTAGGCCACTTTTCCACACATACACACACACAAATCATGCTCAAAGCGGCTCACGACAAAGACAACGCGAAGGCACTACAAAAACAATTTCATAACAGCATAGTAACATAGTACCGATTTCATAACAACATAGCAAAAACAATGGCACAGTGGTACCTCGGGTTACAGACGCTTCAGGTTATATATGCTTCAGGTTACAGACTCTGCTAACCCAGAAATAGTACCTCAGGTTAAGAACTTTGCTTCAGGATGAGAACAGAAATCGTGATCCGGCGGCGCGGCAGCAGCAGGAGGCCCCATTAGCTAAAGTGGTGCTTCAGGTTAAGAACAGTTTCAAGTTAAGAACGGACCTCCGGAACGAATTAAGTACTTAACCCGAGGTACCACTGTAATGCACCAAAAAACCCACATTTCAGTCTATAAATATAACAAGATTACTTAAGCAACATGCAGCGTCCAATAGCAAAAATAACAAGGGAGCTTCACAGTTTACCCTTAGTCCTTCCATGATATAGCTAAGTGCCCCTCTCCTGCAGCTACTTGCAAGAGCAGGGGGAAGGGATTGGGGTGGGGGGTAAACTGGAAACACCCCTACCATGGGGCAGGTACTTTCCCTCTACTCTTTCCAGTGCCTGCCAAAAACATTTTTGTTTAGACAAGCCTCCCCAGACATAGAGAATCTCGATGTATATTTTAATCTGTTTTAGTTTATTGCTGATTTTACTTTCTGAATATTTTAAAGAGTTTTTTTTCCGGATAATTTTATTGTTTTATTCCCTTTGTAGACTGCTTTGGGGGCTTGTTGTTTTGTTTGATAACCAAGCGGCGTATAAATTTTGTTGTTGTTGGCATCTGTGAGTCTTGGGGGACATTGCAGAATGCACCTTTGGGGATAAAGTCAAACCATTGGAGAGCATCCACTGTGGCTGATTTGATTTGCTCTCTGAGTTTTGATGGGAGAGTTTGGCCTCGCTTCCTTGCCAAGTCTGTTAGCACACAGTTCATATGATTTTAAAGAGTTTCTGTGAACAAGATAAGTGTGATTCCAGTGACTGAATCCAGTAGAAGCTAAAGCTCTAACTGAGGTGGTTTGGTTAGAGCAGGGGTCTGCAACCCACGGCTCCGGAGCCGCATGTGGCTCTTTTACACCTTTGCCGCGGCTCCGGGGTGGATACTAGCGAGGGGAGGAGGCACATTGTGCGCCCCGACACTCCCCACTGTGGCGGGCGCTGTACTGGCTGTGACGTCGCATGGGGGCGGTGCGTGCGTTAGTCACGAACCATCCTGACATCACCTTCCCGCCCGCTGTCAGATCGGAGGGCAGCGGCGCGCATGCTTTAAATGTCGCAATGGTTTTGCGGCTCCCAGGTTTTTTTTTCTTCGGAAACGGGTCCAAGTGGCTCTTTTTGTCTTAAAGGTTGCAGACCCCTGGGTTAGAGAGAAGTTTGCACACCAAACAGTAGACTTTTCCTTTCCTGGGAGAATACACTAGCCATTCGGAAGGTAGGTCTCTCCATCTACTTTGGTGGAACAGAATACAGTAAATTATTTGAGCAGAACCAGGCTTGGTTTTTGTATGTTCGCTTCAAAGTGGTAAAAGCAGTGCTTTTTTTCTGTGGGTACGCAAGGGTACGCATTCTCCTAAACATTTTTTGAATCGTTGTACTTTTGTCCATTTACTGTATTTATTTTTTTCCGATTTGAACTATAAAGTGGTGATTTTCGTGAGTCAAAATGGGAGTATCCCTAAACTTTTTTTTTAAAAAGAAAAAATCCCAGTGCTCGCATTCCCATGGACCTTTCTTAGCCCAGAATTACATACCAAACACAACACGTTTCATTTTCAGAACAGCTCGCTTCTCACTTTCTCAGTTAAAAAGCAATGAAATATATATTCCAAATGATAAGTTTGGGCGGGGGGAGATTCGAACTCGCAACTTCAGCTCTCGGCTATTTCAGGAGCATTGCGGTCGCCATTTTTGAAGCGGGAAAAAGAAAAAGGCACAGGCGTCTTTACCCGGTGTTAACATGACGAGTAAATCTATCTTCCGTTTCGGAATCGAAGATTCATCCTTCTTCCCCGCCACTCCCGGTCTTTCTACCTTTAAATACTCTAGTATTTAAATAACTCTGTCCTGAATCTCGACATAAAGAAGCACTAGGTTCTAAATAATCCTCGCGCATATTTTTTTAAAGACAAGAAAGGGACGGGGTTAACCGGCTCCTGAATTCGAATAGCTTTCTAGAGTCTTGACTTCCGATTGGTTAAAAGCGTGCATATATTAGGGCGTCAAGTTCAGGAAGCAGCTGTATTTTTAAATCGTGCAGTTTTTCACCCTTTACGAAGTGCTTCTAAGATGTTGAATGAAGTGTGTAGGGTGTGTTTATTTATTGGTGTCAGTGGAAAAGGCAGATGGTAAAAACTTAAAGTACTGGGGGCGGGAGGCAGATAGCTCAACTGGCTCACCATGACCTGGAAAAAGTATGGCTTCCTGTGGTATATAAACAGAGCGCAGCAGCTTGGTTGGTGTGTTGTATGAAAGGAGAGAAGGTTAGCACTCCCCTTGATAAGGATGGAAGAGGTCCTTGTGGCCTGTACAACACGCATACGGTTAAGGCATTGCCACCTACT
Source organism: Podarcis bocagei (assembly GCF_964188305.1). Taxonomy (NCBI): domain Eukaryota; kingdom Metazoa; phylum Chordata; class Lepidosauria; order Squamata; family Lacertidae; genus Podarcis; species Podarcis bocagei. The sequence continues at coordinate 9,525,827 of NC_138128.1, forward strand.
TCGTGGCATCTAACCAAGTTTTTTCCCCTGCAAAAAACCAAAAACACAACCCAACAACACAGTTACTCCAAGAATTTGAACTCATCAACATCAGCAGCAACAATACTCATTAAGAATGGAATGCTTCTTTAACATTATTGCAGAAGTGGGGGTGGGGGACTTAAATATTTATTTTTCTGTAGCTTGCGGTGGGTGAACAAACTCACCTCCCAGGGTTGTCAGGAGGAGGAAGACTACAGTATGTCCAGAACCTGGGATATTGTCATTGGCATCTGTCTGTCTCGGGAGACAACAGATAGTATATATGTTTTATGGGGGGGGGGGGGAATTAAAAAACCAAATCATTATTATTGCACATCAGGAACAGAACCAACACTGGTGTAGAAAGGAGCTGCAATGTGGGATTTCGAACTTCCAGTGGAGGATGGATGGCGGCTAACAGATTGAGGTTGAATCCTGACAAGACAGAAGTACTGTTCTTGGGGGACAGGGGGCAGGCGGGTGTGGAGGACTCCCTGGTCCTGAATGGGGTCACTGTGCCCCTGAAGGACCAGGTGCGCAGCCTGGGAGTCATTTTGGACTCACAGCTGTCCATGGAGGCGCAGGTCAATTCTGTGTCCAGGGCAGCTGTTTACCATCTCCATCTGGTACGCAGGCTGAGACCCTATCTGCCTGTGGACTGTCTCGCCAGAGTGGTGCATGCTCTGGTTATCTCCCGCTTGGACTACTGCAATGCGCTCTACGTGGGGCTACCTTTGAAGGTGACGCGGAAACTACAACTAATCCAGAATGCAGCAGCTAGACTGGTGACTGGGAGTGGCTGCCGGGACCACATAACACCGGTCCTGAGAGATCGTTGCTGTAAACCACCTTGGGTATAGTAATATGTAAAGGTGGGATACAAATTAAAAGTGGAATGGGGTGGACACTGCCTGCTCCAAGGTCACCCAATGTGTTTCACGAGTGAGTCGAGATTTGAACCCGGGTCTCCCAGGTCTCTAACCTACCTCATTCTGTAGCAAAATTAACCTTTGAGGATGTGAGAAAACAAAGGGTGTTTATTGCTAGCAATAAAGGCACAGTGGCATCACTCTCCAAAAGCTGAGCAAAGCCCAAAAGAGTGGGACGTGCTTTATATACATATCTGTTAAAGCAATACTCCCGGTGGAGTACATGATCAGGCTTAAGGTGCTGGTTTTAACCTTTAAAGCCCTATACGGCCTAGGACCCTCGTACCTACGGGACCGTCTCTCCTAGTATGTCCCACGGAGGACCTTACGGTCTTCAAACAAAAACATCTTGGAGGTCCCAGGCCACAGGGAGGTTAGGCTGGCCTCAACCAGAGCCAGGGCTTTTTCGGCTGTGGCCCCGATCTGTTGGAATGCTCTGTCACAAGAGACTAGGGCCCTGCGGGACTTGATATCTTTCTGCAGGGCCTGCAAGACAGAGCTGTTCCACCAGGTCTTTGGCCAAGGCACAGTCTGACCCCCTCCTTTGGCAATCTTCACAGAACTCTAGCCCAATGGTTGCCATTAATTTGATTCTGAATGGATCTTAGAATGAATTGGTTTTAGAATGCTGTGTTACTTTTATTGTTGTTAGCCGCTCTGAGTCTGGCTTCGGATGGGGAGGGCGGGATATAAATAAAATTTATTATTATTATTATTATTATTATTATTATTATTATTATTATTATTATTATATTTAATTAATACATATGCATAAACTTCCTCCAATCTAAAGTTACAACACAATACTAATTATACCATGTATGGTCTCTCCTTCATTACCTGAAATATACTCAGATTCAAGAGTGGATTTCATGCACTTTATTCAGCTCATCTTGGTGAAGAGGAATGGAAGTTCCCCAGAATGTCTGCCTTATATACATTATTTACACAATGGGCCCCACGTGCTAATTCCGGGATTCTCCTGTAGGCCAATCAGGTTGCGGATTCCCTTCCACCTGGAGCTGGATTGGTGGCTCCTGTGGACCAATCAAACTGCTGCATTCTGGATCCTGTTGTTCTAGGACCAATCAGACTGCTGCCTTTTGGATCCTATTCAACTCAGTACATAACATTACCTATTCATTAGGCAAGGAAACAAAGGGCTCTCTCTCTTGTAGACACTTAAGAATGTTGTTTGCAACCTTGGGAGTAAAGCTGCTCCTAGCACAAGATAAGGCACAAGGCTAGTTAGCTGAGCTTATAGGTCTCTGTGTGCATCAATTCCAAACCCTGCTAGCTTTGACCTGAGCTTGACAGGGTTCCACAAAGCACCTCTTCCGTATCCTTACAGAGCCTCCGTCCTTCCTCTCAGAGCTGAGCTTGGAGGGCTCCATCTCGTCTTCCAGGTCCTGCGGCTTCTTCCGCAACCAGCAACTGGCAAGGTCTAGTTTCCCCCTAGGTCTGCATTCCTCAGAGATTGTTGGCTCTGCAGAAGCAGCAGAAGCAGCAGCAGCGTTATCTCAGCCAGACTGGCTCTCTTGTGAGTCAGCATTCATCCCCCCTCGCTCTGGAGAACAGCCAGGTCCCAAGCAAATGATTTCCAATACTCAGGGCTTGTGGTCAGGCCGTGTGTCGAGAGGATTAATGACAAAGGCTTTTGTTGGGGTTGTGGGGCGACGGACTGCGGGGAGGGGGGGCAGAGAGAGAGAGAGAGAGAGTTTGACAGTATCTGGATCTAATTAAAAATAACATGGAGAAATTTTGCAAGGCTTTCCCGCCCTACCAGGCCAGACTGAGGTGTCTAACCAGCCCAGTCTCCTGTCTCCAGCAGTGGGAAGCAGCCGGCGATTCTAAATAAAGATGCAAGACCCTTTTCCTCGCAGGAAAAATATATTCCTACTGTCCTGGCAGAACGGACGGGCTGGTTTTATGAGAATATTAGAGCTCAGCCAGTTCCACACACCCCCCCCCCCCAAGTACTGAGGTCTGCACAAGAGTGTCTTCATTCCTCTTGGCATTAGCAGTCACCAGAATATCAAAAAAGGGCAAAATTATTATGCAGAACCCAGAGCAGTTTGTGAATTCCTGTTAACAGTCAGAAGCTGTCCAGGACTGCACATGTTTTGTCCCTGGGTAGGTATTTTGTAGAAATAACAAAACTGCTGTTTGTATTTGTTTTCATGAGTTGTTGTTGTTGTTGTTTAGTCTTTTAGTCGTGTCTGACTCTTCGTGACCCCATGGACCAGAGCACGCCAGGCACTCCTGTCTTCCACTGCCTCCCGCAGTTTGGTCAGACTCATGTTTGTAGCTTCAAGAACACTGTCCAACCATCTCGTCCTCTGTCGTCCCCTTCTCCTGGTGCCCTCCATCTTTCCCAACACCAGGGTCTTTTCCAGGGAGTCTTCTCTTCTCATGAGGTGGCCAAAGTACTGGAGCCTCAGCTTCACGATCTGTCCTTCCAGTGAACACTCAGGGCTGATTTCCTTAAGAATGGAGAGGTCTGATCTTCTTGCAGTCCATGGGACTCTCAAGAGTCTCCTCCAGCACCATAATTCAAAAGCATCAATTCTTCGGCGATCAGCCTTCTTTATGGTCCAGCTCTCACTTACATACATCACTACTGGGAAAACCATGGCTTTTACTATACGGACCTTTGTTGGCAAGGTGATGTCTCTGCTTTTTAAGATGTTGTCTAGGTTTGCCATCGCCTTTCTCCCAAGGAGCAGGCGTCTTTTAATTTCGTGACTGCTGTCACCATCTGCAGTGATCATGGAGCCCAAGAAAGTAAAATCTCTTACTGCCTCCATTTCTTCCCCTTCTATTTGCCAGGAGGTGATGGGACCAGTGGCCCTGATCTTCGTTTTTTTGATGTTGAGCTTCAGACCATATTTTGCGCTCTCCTCTTTCACCCTCATTAAAAGGTTCTTTAATTCCTCTTCACTTTCTGCCATCAAGGTTGTGTCATCTGCATATCTGAGGTTGTTGATATTTCTTCCGGCAATCTTAATTCCGGCTTGGGATTCATCCAGCCCAGCCTTTCGCATGATGAATTCTGCATATAAGTTAAATAAGCCGGGAGACAATATACAGCCTTGCCGTACTCCTTTCCCAATTTTGAACCAATCAGTTGTTCCATATCCAGTTCTAACTGTAGCTTCTTGTGATAACTGTGCAAGACCAATAGGTACCCTAAAACCGCATCTGCAAGGAAATGGGGTGTTGTCTAATATTCAGTCACAGCAGTAGATATGGCATGATGGTTATGTTAGGGGCCAACCCTTAGAAAGCTTGAAACTCCTATTACACCAGCAATATCTATGTTCTTGTCTCCTCCCTCTGCCTGCCTATCTAGAGCAGTGTTTCCCAACCACTGTTCCGCGGCACACTAGTGTGCCGCGAGATGTTGCCTGGTGTGCCGTGAGATGTTGCCTGGAGGGAGGCGGGCGAGTCGGGCGGCGAGAGGCGGGGCGGCGGCGGCGAGGAGAGGCCGCCCAGCGCGGGGCTCTCGCCGTCTGCCTGCCTGGCTGCCTGCGAGCTCGGCGGGCAGCGCCTCCGTCCGCAGCGCCCGCCTCGCGGCTCTCATTCCCTGCCAAAGCTCACCCAGCCAAGCCGCGCTCTCCTTCCTGCCTCGCTTTGCTGCCTCCTCCCCCCCCACCCCCAAAGCTTGGAGGTTCCCCGGCAAGGGGGAGGAAAAAAATTGAAACTTACACTTTCGTGCGTCCCTCCCGGCGTGACGCTGCGCGCTGACGTCACGGGGCTGTAATGGTGGTGTGCCTCGAGATTTTTTTCATCAAACAAGTGTGCCTTTGCCCAAAAAAGGTTGGGAAACACTGATCTAGAGGACTACTTTGTTTCTGTGTGATAGGGAAATTGGTTGGATTCACATTTTAATACAAACCTATCCAATTTGTAGTGCAATTCCCCCCCCCCAAAGAATTATAGAATTGTGGCGTTGGATGGGGGCCGTAAAGTGTAACCCCCTGCAATGCATAGGAAAAAGTGTGCATTAGTAAATAAAGCAAATGCAAAATTTCTGCAACTTGCAGAAACGGATAAATTGCATTAAAACGAACACATGAAAGGAGAAACCCACATGCACACACACAAATTTTACATGAATGTGTGTCGGGGTGGTTTTTTTTTTAATTCATGAAGTTTTACAGAAATGGGGGGAGGATCTAAACTTAAGGTCTGAAAAACAAGAAACAGAGAGAAATTGAAATCGACAGATTTGTCCATTCATAGAAACATAGAACTGTAGAAAGGGACAGTTTGGGTCATGTAATCCAACCCCTTGCAATGCAGGAATATTTTGCCCAATGTGGGACTCGAACCCACAGCTCTGAGATTAAGAGGTTCATTCTCTACCAACTGAGCGACTCCAGGATAAAGTATTAAAGATTCAAATAGTGATACGGCACCTGTTTTTGATCCGAAAATGGAATGGGGTTTGTCTCAAAATGCACCATTTTTGGTCAAACAGAGAGTCACCGGGATTTATTTAATTTAATTTAATTTTTTTAAATCCACAGCAGCCTTCCAGCTTTCTTGCTGGAGTTGGAATCGCCATCAATCTCTGTAGCAAGAGGACAAGTGTCTGCACGTAGAAGACTTGGAGCAGAATCGCCATAAATCACTCTGCTCCAGCGCTACCCCTGCACCCACCCAAGCAATTAAAGGATAACAAGCCTGGAATGCAGAGTTTCAAAATGTTGTTTATTTGTTTACAAATGTGTACTCCACCTTTGGGGTGGAGGGGGGCCTCCAACGCGGCCTTTACCAAGTAAATCAGTAAAACCATTAGCAGTATAAAGGGGGAAAATATTCAATATAACAATAAAATTAAAAGCAGCATCCAAACATTCAGTTCAGAGTTAACATGCATTTTAAAAGCCTAAGGAAAGAGATGCGGGTGGCGCTGTGGTCTAAACCACAGAGTCTAGGGCTTGCCGATCAGAAGGTCGGTGGTTCGAATCCCCGCGAGCTCCCGTTGCTCGGTCCCTGCTCCTGCTAACTTGGAGCTCCTGCTAACGTCAAAGTGCAAGTAGATAAATAGGTACTGCTCCAGTGGGAGGGTAAACAGCGTTTCCGTGCACTGCTCTGGTTCGCCAAAAGTGGCTTAGTCATGCTGGCCACATGACCCGGAAGCTGTATGCCGGCTTCCTCAGCCAGTAAAGTGAGATGAGCGCCGCAACCCCAGAGTCGTCCGCAACTGGACCTAACGGTCAGGGGTCCCTTTACCTTTAAGGAAAGAGAAAGGTATTTGAATCCTAGAATCCTAGAATCCTAGAATCATAGAGTTGGAAGAGACCACAAGGGCCATCGAGTCCAAACCCCTGCCAAGCAGGAAACACCATCAGAGCACTCCTGACATATGGTTGTCAAGCCTCTGCTTAAAGACCTCCAAAGAAGGAGACTCCACCACACTCCTTGGCAGCAAATTCCACTGTCGAACAGCTCTTACTGCCGATTATTTGTGTGGTGCTGAAAATGTAACATGGGCATGATACAGATGGACAGGTCAGTCAATTTTGGTTTCTCTTCGTTTCTTATTTTCTTAAGTTCAGCCCTTCACATTTCCACCTCAGTTTGTGAATCCGTTTAAAAATCCTTGAAAGAACTAATCAGCATTTCAGTGCAAATTGCTCCTATCACCAACATGTTTTGCAAAGCATTTTCCCCTAATGCAATGCATTTTGTAGGTTATTTCCACAAATATTTGCCTTTCTATGCAGACGTAAGCCTAGTATATGCAATTTCTGCACACATTGGTTGGGGAAAGGTTGTGAAATTCGTATACATGTGAATTTCAAAGAATAGCTGCATTTTGGTTCTCATATCATTTCAGAAAGTGCAGATTTGACCGATTTGGCTTTAAATAAGAGAAGTGTAGGGCAGGACTACACTGCAAAAAATTGCAGAAGCATGAATTGCACAAATTGTTTCAGAAAGAGCAAATCAATTCAGCTGACCTTAAATTTGAGCTGAATCAAATTTCTCTCCCATCCCAAAATCCTGAGAAGTGTAGTTTGTTCGGGTGCTGGGAATTGTAGTTCTGTGAGATGGAAACTACAATTCCCATGAGGAATCTGGAGGACATCATCCAAAAAGGACCTCACTGAATGGACAGTCAGATGAGTTAAGGTTCTTACAAATGTAAGCCTGGAAAATGGAATGTCTGGGAATTTTATGTTAAGGTTTCCCTCTTAACTACCATGGCATATAAGGACTCTATGCACCTCCATGTTACCTGGGTCCTTCCCCCCCAACCTTCTTCCCTTGCAATATGAGAGCAGCAGTGATGTATTCAGGGATTATAGAGGCACCTAACATCTGGGGCTGTGAGCCCTGGGATCAATGCTGGCACACCAGTGCTGGTTTCAGAGGGAGGGCTATGGATCAAACTACATATTCCATTAGAAGAAGCATGCTTATTTAAGTCCACTCTCAGACGAAGGCAGCTGCAAGAGGGGAGTGAAATAACCATCACCCCATAGAATGCTCTTGAAGAAAATTACCCCCAAACCTGCCATTTACCCCTGAATGTGGATATTTGCTGTCCCACAAGAGATAATAGATGATAGAGATAGATAGAAATAGATAGATACAGTGGTAGCTTCAGGTTACATACGCTTCAGGTTACAGACTCCGCTAACCCAGAAATAGTGCTTCAGGTTAAGAACTTTGCTTCAGGATGAGAACAGAAATTGTGCTCCGGTGGCACAGCGGCAGCAGCAGGCCCCATTAGCTAAAGTGGTGCTTCAGGTTAAGAACGGACCTCCGGAACGAATTAAGTACTTAACCCGAGGTACCACTATAGATAGATAGATAGATAGATAGATAGATGATAGATAGATAGATAGATAGATAGATAGATAGATAGATTTGTTGTTGTTGTTGTTTAGTCATTTAGTCGTGTCCAACTCTTTGTGACCCCATGGACCAGAGCACGCCAGGCACTCCTGTCTTCCACTGCCTCCCGCAGTTTGGTCAAACTCATCCTGGTAGCTTCGAGAACACTATCCAACCACTTCGTCCTCTGTTGTCCCCTTCTCCTTGTGCCCTCCATCTTTCCCAACACCAGGGTCTTTTCCAGGGAGCTTTTCCAGGGAGCTCTGCTTTTTAAGGTGTTGTCTAGGTTTGTCATTGCTTTTCTCTCAAGAAGCAGGCGTCTTTTAATTTCGTGGCTGCTGTCACCATCTGCAGTGATCATGGAGCCCAAGAAAGTAAAATCTCTCACTGCCTCCATTTCTTCCCCTTCTATTGGCTTGGAATTATTATTATTATTATTATTATTATTATTATTATTATTATTATTATTATTATTATTATTAATTATATTTGTACCCTGCCCATCTGTGACCCTGGAATCTGTGCCACAGGGCAGCTTCAACAGCTGAAGAGGCAAGCCTATTTTGGGAGCTGAAGTGCAGCTTGCCTCTTTGAAAGCAGGAGCAGGTTTGCAGGTTGTTCCTGGCATCTCCATGCCTTGTCTTCAGGAATCTGCCCACGTCCTTTGCAGGGCTGATAGCTAACAACTGTCTGAGCCCCCTTCAAAAAACTGGGTTTGGGGGTTTAGGTGGGGGGTGCTGAGCACTGGTCAGCTAGACAGTCACCATTGGAGATAATGTCACCTGGGAGAGTGTTGCTGTCAAGGAAGGCCACCAGGATGAGGCCACCAGGACAGAGCAAGACCATGAAGGCAGGGGTTGGACTCCTACACCAATCAGCTCCAGCCAGCATGCCCTATGGCTGTGGATGATGGATGTTGTAGTCCAACGACTTCTGGAAGACACCACGTAGTCTTGCACTAGTGCATCGTGCTTCCTCAAACTTTGAGTTGACACTCACAGCGTGGCATAGCGTGGGTTGCTGGTGCCCGGGGCAGGGCGAATGTTGTGACCCCTGGTGAACTGGGCAGCTGGGGTGAGGGGTGGGGGTGCCAGCAGGGCACGCATGGAGCCCATGCAGAGGCTAAATGGAGCTCACCTCCAATGGGCTCCTTGCCCACTGTCTCTATGCACCCGCCCACTAGGCCAACCCACCTGCCACTGCACCTCAGGTGCCAAGGTTCCAAGCCTGTCTCGGGGGTGCTTGATTGTGCCACCTCAAAAATGTGTGCCCAGGGCCATGCCCCCTCATCTACACCTCCTGTTAACTCTATCAACTCTATCATCTATCTATCTATCTATCTATCATCTATCATCTATCATCTATCATCTATCATCTATCATCTATCATCTATCATCTATCATCTATCATCTATCATCTATCATCTATCATCTATCTATCTATCTATCTATCTATCTATCTATCTATCTATCTATCATCTATCATCTACAGTGGTGCCCTGCAACACGAATGCCTCGCAAGACGGAAAACTCGCTAGACGAAAGAGTTTCCCGTTTTGGAGGTGCTTCGCAAAACGAATCTCCTATGGGCTTGCTTCGCAAGACGAAAATGTCTTGCGAGTTCCTGCAGGGGTTTTTTCCTCCCCCCCCCTTTTTCAAAGCCGCTTATCCGCTAAGCCGCTTATCCGCTAAGCCAATAAGCTGCTAAAAGCCGCTAAAAGCCGCTAATAGCGCTAATCCGCTAATCCGTCAATGGGCTTGCTTCGCAAGATGAAAAAACCACTAGACGAAGAGACTCACAGAACGGATTCTTTTCGTCTTGCGAGGCACCACTGTATCTATCTCTCTATCTATCTATCATCTATCATCTATCTATCTTTTGAATTCTGGTGCTGGAGGAGACTCTTGAGAGTCCCATGGACTGCAAGAAGATCAAACCTATCCATTCTTAAGGAAATCAGCCCTGAGTGCTCACTGGAAGGACAGATCCTGCAGCTGAGACTCCAATACTTTGGCCACCTCATGAGAAGAGAAGACTCCCTAGAAAAGACCCTGGTGTTGGGAAAGATGGAGGGCACAAGGAGAAGGGGACGACAGAGGACGAGATGGTTGGACAGTGTTCTCGAAGCTACCAGCATGAGTTTGACCAAACTGCGGGAGGCAGTGGAAGACAGGAGTGCCTGGCGTGCTCTGGTCCATGGGGCACGAAGAGTCGGACACGACTACACGACTGAACAACAACAATAATTCCATAGAATGCCCTGGCTCTCTGCAGACGCTGTTTCAGGTGCAGCTTTCCTCCAGCGCCGGCCTTGCAGCTGGATGCAATGAACAGCATACCTGGGAATCCAAGAGATAACCCACTCCTTTCTGTACCGTTCCTACATGAATGTTTGCAATTAAGTGTTTTTACAAAGAATCAGGTAGATTTGTTCGGTTTCTGTTTGGAGGAAACATCCAGCCAAGGCTAAAGCTTTGGGGATTTATTAGCAACATTTCTCTCTCTCTTCTCTCTCTCTCTCTGTGCTGTTTTTCTTATTAATAAAATATTTTCCTAAAGCAGCATTTAGCCGGATTGCTTGCTTTTTTTAAAAGGAGAGGAGAAAAAGGCTGGTTGCATGACCTCATTCGAGCCTCTACGATCTGGGGATGCCTGCGGGTTGCATATGGCTACGCCGCCCCCTACAGGCGTTTTAGGGCAAGTGCTTCCCAGGTGGAATTCCCATGGAACAATCCATCTCCCATTCTCTGTCTCCTTCCTCCTTGCTCTGGGTAGGGCCCTTAGAGAGAGAGATTGGGAAAGGGGAATAGGAAGCCAACAAATGCAAGTTGGGGATTTTCCACACGGTTGTCCAAGAATCAGAAAACCTAAACAAATCATCCATATTAAAAAGTAAAAACAATCTTCATGGCAAAAAAAAAAGGCTGAAGGCTGTTTATAGAGGCTGGAACTGCACTAAGCATCAGAGGAGGGGGGCGCTTTCACTTCCAGGCCTGCTGACTGCAGTCTGAGGAGTGGCAAGCGCTGGCAATGGGAAATGCCAGATTCAAGAGCCCAGATTATTGGCAAGGCTGAAAAAGCTCTGCTTGGTTATTTAAAAGCAGCTTAGAATTTCCCGACTTTTAGCAGGGACCTCTGCATCCCAAATAGCATAAGAAGCAAGACAGCTCATTTGGTGGAGCATGAGACTTTTAATCTCAAAGTCGTGGGTTCGAGTCCCACGTTGCACAAAAGATCTCTGGATTTCAGGGTTTATTATTAATGTTGCAATACATATAAGGACGTGGGTGGCGCTTGGGTTAGACCACAGAGTCTAGGGCTTGCCGATCAGAAGGTTGGCGGTTTGAATCCCTGCAATGGGGTGAGCTCCCATTGCTCGGTCCCTGCTCCGGCCAACCTAGCAGTTCGAAAGCACGTCAAAGTGCAAGTAGATAAATAGGTACCGCTCTGGCGGGAAGGTAAACGGCATTTCCATGTGCTGCTCTGGTTCGTGACTGGACTTAACGGTCAGGGGTCCCTTTACCTTTACATATATGGAATCTTTACATAATGATACATATACATTATATGCGTAAATTCACATCTTCCTATTTCATTATGACTTCCTTATTATTATTTTGTAACTTTATTATTGAGATTGTAATTATGTATCTTAATCATTAAACATTCAATCTCATATATCTGCTTAACTTAATTTTACTTTGTGGAATCAGTCTGTACATATCAATAAATTCTTGTTGGAGCATCTTTTGGTTGTGTATTCTTCTGCACATTTCCATTCCTGTTTGAGATTTTCTAAGTTCTATGACTCTATAAGAAGAGCCCTGCTGGTTATCTCCTCCAGCGTCCTGTTCTCACAGCGGCTGACCAGATGCCTGAGCAAAACCAGCAAGCAGGATTTGAATACAAGAGTGTCGTCCCTTCCTGCGGTTTCCAGCAACTGGTACACAGAAGCATTGCTGTCTCTGACTGTGGCAGCAGAGCATAGCCCCAAGCTAGGAGCCATTGATAACCCTCTCCTCCATGAATTTGTCCAATCCTCTTTTAAAGCCATCCACATTTGGTGGACGTGTGAAAAAATGGGGGGGGGGGAATGGGACATGATATATGTTGTTGTTGTTTAGTCGTTTAGTCGTGTCCGACTCTTCGTGACCCCATGGACCAGAGCACGCCAGGCACTCCTGTCTTCCACTGCCTCCCGCAGTTTGGTCAAACTCATGCTGGTAGCTTCGAGAATACCGTCCAACCATCTTGTCCTCTGTCGTCCCCTTCTCCTTTTGATCTTTCCCAACATCTGGGTCTACTCCAGGGAGTCTTCTCTTCTCATGAGGTGGCCAAAATATTGGAGCCTCAGCTTCAGGATCTGTCCTTCCAGTGAGCACTCAGGGCTGATTTCCTTAAGAATGGAGAGGTTTGATCTTCTTGCAGTCCATGGGACTCTCAAGAGTTTCCTCCAGCACCATAATTCAAAAGCATCAATTCTTCGGCGGTCAGCCTTCTTTACAGTCCAGCTCTCACTTCCATACATCACTACTGGGAAAACCATGGCTTTAACTATATAGACCCTTGTTGGCAAGGTGATGTCTCTGCTTTTTAAGATACTGTCTAAGTTTGCCATCGCCTTTCTCCCAAGGAGCAGGCGTCTTTTAATTTTGTGACTGCTGTCACCATCTGCAGTGATCATGGAGCCCAAGAAAGTAAAATCTCTCACTACCTCCATTTCTTCCCCTTCTATTTGCCAGGAGGTGATGGGACCAGTGGCCATGATCTTCGTTTTTTTGATGTTGACCTTCAGACCATATTTTGCGCTCTCCTCTTTCACCCTCATTAAAAGGTTCTTTAATTCCTCCTCACTTTCTGCCATCAAGGTTGTGTCATCTGCATATCTGAGATTGTTGATATTTCTTCCGGCAACCTCAGATATGCAGATGACATAACCTTGATGGCAGAAAGTGAGGGTTTTAAATGTGAAAACCGGTGAAGGGATGGAGGGAAGTCTGGGCGCGACAAGGCGCATGGTAAATAAGAAGAGACATGAATGTTGAATGTAAGAGTATTTTTTTATTATTTGTTCATGTTACAGAAAATCAATAAAAAGCATTTTTAAAAAATAATAAATCCATCCATGTTGGTGGTCCTCCCTGCCTCCTGAGTTCCATAGGTTAACTATGGGCTGTTCTCCGAGGCACTGCTATCTGGCTCACTTGTCATTTCTTAGTCTTAAGAAGACTTTGAATCACACACTTGTAAGGGACCACGAGGGTCATCTAGTCCAGCCCCCTGCAATGTAGGAATATGCGGCTGTCCCATACGGGGATCAAACCTGCAACCTCGGCGTTCACGGCACCACACTCTAACCAGCTTCTGGTTGGTGCCCAGTGACATCCATGCCTATTAACGGGCATATTTTATATAAAACTGTCTGCCACTTTGGCCCTCGTGTTTAGCACAACGCAAATGTCCGCTCCGACACCCAGAATCCTTGCAATCCGCAAACCTTCATACCTGCAGGCCATTTTGCTAGTTAATTTAACAACAGCCAATATATTATAAGATCTGCACTGTCCATTCCAGCCTCTCTCAGAGTCACGCCAAGGGAGTCATTCTGTTACCCCACCCATACCATACCTTCCAACATTCCTCAGATGAAAATAGGGACATTTCCCCAAAACTGACCCTCCTTGACCCCCCCCATTTTTGCCTGCTCCCCCCGAATTTCCTATCAGAAGAAGGGCAAGTGCCCCCACCACTTACCACAACGGGACTCAGAACACACACCCTCCACTGTCCCGAGAAAACCTTGTGACCCCAATTTTATTTTATTTAATTCTTTGGTTAAAAAATGCCTGGTCAGCACCAGGCAAAAATGTTCCTCTTTAACCAGGTCTTTGGTTGATTTGATTGACACCCTAGGCCCTTTTAAAATGTGTTGGGCAGGAAGGTTATTGGGTTGTAAAAATGTAAAGGTAAAGGGACCCCTGACCATTAGGTCCAGTCGCGGACGACTCTGGGGTTGCGGCACTCATCTCGCTTTATTGGCTGAGGGAGCCGGTGCACAGCTTCCGGGTCATGTGGCCAGCATGACTAAGCTGCTTCTGGCGAACCAGAGCAGTGCACGGAAACACCGTTTACCTTCCCGCCGGAGTTGTACCTATTTATCTGCTTGCCCTTTGACGTGCTTTCAAACTGCTAGGTTGGCAGGAGCAGGGACCGAGCAATGAGAGCTCACCCCGTTGCGGGGATTCGAACTGCCGACCTTCTGATCAGCAAGCCCTAGGCTCTGTGGTTTAACCCACAGCGCCACCCTTTAAATTTTGATTACCGTATTTTTCCGTGTATAACACGCCCCTGTGTATAAGACGACCCCTATTTTTGGGGACACCAAATTAAGGAAATGGGGGGCGGAGATTGCCCAGACTTGTTGAGCTGACATTTGCACACCTGCCTGACCACCACTGCCAATCGCACGCCTCGCCAAAGTCACCAATCATCTGCCTGCTTGCCACAAAGAGCCGCCTATTACTCGCCCAATTGCTGCAGCAGCAGCCAATCGCCAGCAGGCCTTGCCGCAGCCACCAGTCACCTGCCCAATCGCCGATGACAATCTCCTGCTCACGGCTGCCACCAATCGCCCGTCCCTCCTCTGCACTATCCATGTATAAGACAACCCCCAATTTTTAAATAATAATAAAAATCGCCTTATACATGGAAAAATACGATGTGTACTTTGTTGTTTTACATTCTGATTTTATCCTGTGAACAGTCCTGAGTCCTGCGGGTATAGGGGAGGAGGCGGAGACAAAAAGAAAAGCACACACCAGTAAATAAATTTGAAAAAGTGGCAAGATTAGACGCGGACACACAAAGCACTTAAAAAATAATAATCCAAATATTCTAATCAATACGTTTTCTAAATCTTTCATAATATTTGTGTCAGATTGTATGGGGGAAATATGGAATAACAGATACAATCTTGCTTAAAATGTATATAGAAAGTGCAGTGTAAGTCAATGAAATTTTATTACTGAGAGATTTGTAGAATAAATTTGGAAGAAATTCTTCCAACTTTTCTTCTTCTTTCCCCCCTTATTTTTTCTTTTTCTTTTCTTCCTTTTTTCTCTTTTGTTCTTTTTTATATTTATGTGCTTATCTGAAAGATATATGTATGTATTTGCAATATTTTGCTTCTATTTTGTAATAATTATGTTAAATAGGTAAAGGTAAAGCGACCCCTGACCATTAGGTCCAGTCGTGGCAGACTCTGGGGTTGCGGCGCTCATCTCGCTTTATTGGCTGAGGAAGCCGGCGCACAGCTACCGGGTCATGTGGCCAGCATGACTAAGCCGCTTCTGGCGGACCAGAGCAGCGCACGGAAATGCCGTTTACCTTCCTGCCAGAGTGGTACCTATTTATCTACTTGCACTTTTACGTGCTTTCAAACTGCTAGGTTGGCAGGAGCAGGGACCGAGCAACAGGAGCTCACCCCGTCGCAAGGATTCGAACCACCGACCTTCTGATCGCCAAGTCCTAGGCTCTGCGGTTTAACCCACAGCGCCACCCGTGTCCCTAATTATGTTAAATAAAATTTTAAAAAAATAAATAATAATAATAACAATAATCCAGACTCCTTGCGCTGCATTCCCCCTTTCTTCCTGCCCAGGGCAGCCCTGTCCTTTGCCTGCCCCTCAGAGCTAGCACATTGTGTGGGGCTGGTCTCGATGGTGGCAGCCTTTCCTCCTCGCCTGTTCTCCAAGAGCCGCTACAAGCTGCCAAGGAAGGAGGCTGGCAGCAGCGCAATTGCTTGGGACCAGCAGCAACTCCCCCTCCTCCCTGAGTTCAGCAGCTGCAGCCCTGGCAGGGGAAATAGGGACATTCCGGGATCTAAACAGAAGCCAAGATGGAAAATGGGGACACTTGGAGGGTACATTGCCCATCCCACTCTCTGCCAGGCCCAGACGGCGGGGGGGGGGGCATATGGGCCACTTGGCCCGTGTTGTGTCGTGGGGTTTGTGATTTCAGCTCTCTTGATATAACATGCTGGAGACAGTTCTCTAGTAACACTTCTTTATTAAAGCAACAAGACTAAAGACTGGGGAGAGGAAAGCTACATTTATAGGGACAGGGAACTAGCAAGAAAGGATACATTTTGGACGGAACAATATCCGGCAATCACAGTCCTGCCTTTTGGAGGGAACCAATAAGACAGAGGATCCAAATACTGCAGCTTAAATGAACCAATAGTAGCTGTACCCTCTGGAACCAAAAGGCAGTTACTTTACCCTAATGCAAATACAGACAATAATAATACAGATATAAAATCCTTTGACTCAATACACAGCAGCCCGGGCCTCCAATTCCAAAGGGGGCCTCGGTCAGCATATTTACAGTGGTGCCTCGCAAGACGAAAAGAATCCGTTCTGTGATTCTCTTCGGTTTTTTCGTCTTGCGAAGCAAGCCCATTGACGGATTAGCGGATTAGCGCTATTAGCGGCTTTTAGCGGCTTATCTGCTGATCAGATCAGCTGATAAGCGGCTGAGCGGCTTAGAGGGGGGGGGGAAACCAGCAGGAACTCGCAAAACATTGTCGTCTTGCGAAGCAAGCCCATAGGAAATTCATTTTGTGAAGCACCTCCAAAACGGAAAACTCTTTCGTCTAGCGAGTTTTCCGTCTTGCGAGGCATTCGTCTTGCGGGGCACCACTGTACAATCACAGGGGATGCACTGGGGTGAACGCGGAGGCGCAAAGGCTGCGGTGGCGGTGGGCGGATCCCCTGGGGCCATGGCTGGTGGTGCGAGAGAAAAGCTTCCCTGGCGTCCGGAGCGGGGCCTGCGATCAGCTCCACAGAGGAGTGCGGAACGGGCGCCCGGTGGGTGGAGGCGACCAAGGCTCCAGCAACCAGCGCGCAGCGAACGTGATGTTTTTCATGCTGTTAAAAGTTGGTGAGTTTTTGTTTGAAATCTTGTTTGCCAAAAATTGAAACCACACATACCTTAAGATAAGTGTGTTGGCTTTCCTATTGCTAATTATTATTATTTTTTTGAAAAAATTGATGAAAAATTGATGACGATGTGGCCATTTGTTTAGAATTTTGTTGACTAGGCCAGGAATATTACTTACACCCCAGGAGTACATATCTCCATGAGGATAAAATTTGCTGGAAACCTTGTTTTTTAAAGAAATAGTGGCTTTATATACTTACTTAAGGGATGCAGGTGGCGCTGTGGGTTAAACTACAGAGCCTAGAACTTGCCGATCAGAAGGTTGGCGGTTTGAATCCCTGCGATGGGGTGAGCTCCCGTTGCTCGGTCCCTGCTCCTGCCCACCTAGCAGTTCGAAAGCATGTCAAAGTGCAAGTTGATAAATAGGTACCGCTCCAGCAGGAAGGTAAACGGCATTTCTGTGCGCTGCTCTGGTTTGCCAGAAGCGGCTTAGTCATGCTGGCTACATGACCCGGAAGTTGTACGCCGGCTCCCTCAGCCAATAGAGCGAGATGAGCGCCGCAACCCCAGAGTCGGTCATGACTGGACCTAATGGTCAGGGGTCCCTTTACCTTTATACTTACTTATTTATAAGACTTCACAGTTATCCCCAGGGTAAAAAAAGGGGGGCACGTTATCTACCTGGCCCGGGCCTCTGCCTAGCTCTCCAAGCCCTGCTCTCTGCTGTGGGCTGAAGCTCCTCACCGGCCGCTCTGGCACCAGATGCCCCCGTCTGGAAGCAAGAAGAGGCAGGGGAAGGAAGTGCCACGCCAATGCGGCTCACAGCTTGCGCAGGCTAATGGAGATTCATGCGCCGAGAGGGCCGGAGCGATCATGAACATGATTATTATTATTTATGGAGCTCTTGAAGCGAACATGGCAGAGAGCCAAGAGGGAACCTAGGAACGCGTTTTTTATCCTCGCTTAAAACATACAGTATCCCAAACAGTTTTATTGTGGCTATAAAATGTGATTTTCCTAATGATAGCGTTCGCAGCAGTTAAGGTTATGTACTTAGCGCCGGCAAGACATTTGCCACTGTCCTTAACTTTCACTTTCATTTCAGACCATAATTAAGGCGGCGGCAACTCCGCGCCCCCCCCCAACTCCCCACGTTAATAGGAACACTGCTGCGAAAAATCCAGCCAGTGACACAAAGCTTTTTTTCCTGGGATCGGTAATCACTTAATTTTTTACAAAATACATGTTTATGAAGTAGCCTACATATTTCCTTTCTTCCCCCTCCCTCTCTTCTCCCCGCTTCCTTCAAGTGCTGCGAAAATGTGTACATTTTTATGCTGAAATAAGGAATTGCTTAACCTCTGGGAAGGAAAAGTATAGCCTGGTATAAGTAGTAGTTAGCAGAACAGTTAAAGGGGAATAGGAAGAATCAGCATTTTGCAGAGTTACAGAGTTTTAAGGAGGGAGGGAGGAAGAAATGTGGAGACTGGTATGGCAGGATAAGACCAGAAAGAGGCCAGATTGGGTCTAATCCTCCAAATCAGCACAAAAAGCAAGTGGATATTTATTATATATATTGGCTTCTTTTCTTTTCTTTTTACTTACACAGCCCTGAGGTTGGCTTAGCACATTCATTACCTAAAAAAGTACATGCACTGTGAAACAGAGGACAAAAGTCTAGCATACCATTTGCACATGCTAATTTATAACTATATAACATAAGATTTCCAAAAAATACTACTATAACTCAATAGGAATCCATTTGACCGTAGTGGGAAGATGATTTGTGTGTCTGCTGCTCTCAGCCAGCAGACTGGGTGCTAAGTTGGCGATGGGTGGAATCAGAATCAGAAGAATCTTTATTTGCTTCAGCCTCTAGCCATAGCAACAAAATAAAACAAAATGTACTGAAGATAGAGGCAAAAACTTAACTATACAAAATACATTCGGGAGGTTTACATCAATAATCAAATAATAGACCTTATTCTAATTACCCCTGCTAATTTAAAAAAAATGCAGTTTTTGCTGTCACCTGGTTATCTTTATCTGCTAGAAGAAAGAAAAACCTCACTCCTCAAATCTTTATAAAGATTGCCTTGCTAGAAGCACACGAGATACTGATTCAATTGGTGGCTTCAAGACCCTGGTTGCTCTCCCCGTTTTAGGGTTCTTTGCTTTAAAATCAGACTTGGAACAGGCAGCCAGGGGCAGAGGAAGAGGGGTGCGGTGGGTGCTGGCTGACCCAGGTGTCACCCCGAGGGGGGGGTGACAAAATGTCAGGCAGCACTCTCCACGGGGCCTGCAGCGCACCCAAGCCACGTGTCTTTCCTGGGAGAGACGCAGTGGCTTGGGCATGGGCAGGCTCCACGCTGTCCAAACGGTCCTCCCACTGTCTCTCCCCCAGCTGTAGGGCGGCTGAGTGGGAGAAGAAGAAGAAGAAGAAGAAGAAGAAGAAGAAGAAGAAGAAGAAGAAGAAGAAGAGGAGGAGGAGGAGGAGGAGGAGGAGGAGGAGGAGGAGGAGGAGGAGGAGGAGGAGGAGTTTGGATTTGATATCCCGCTTTATCACTTCCCTAAGGTGAAACATACTCAGAGTCGCAAAGTGATTTCATGCTCTTTATTCAGCTCATAGTGGTGAGGAGGAATGAATGAAAGTCCCCTCACAGTATCTGCTTTATATACATTATTTACACAATGGGCTGCACATGATTGGCTAATTCCAGAATTCTACTGTAAGCCAATCAGGTTGTGGATTCACTTCTATCTGGAGCAGGATTGGGTGGTTCCTGCCAACCAATCATACTGCTGCATTGTTCTAGGACCAATCAGACTGCTGCATTCTGAATCCTATTGTTCTAGGACTAATCAGACTGCTGCAGTTTGGATCCTATTGTTCTAGGACCAATCAGACTGCTGCAGTTTGGATCCTATTCAACTCAGTACATAACATAAGGAGTCTCAAAGTGGCTAACATTCTCCTTTCCCTTCCTCCCCCACAACAAACACTCTGTGAGGTGAGTGGGGCTGAGAGACTTCAGAGAAGTGTGACTCCATCCTGGGTACCAATGCCCAGGGATGATGAGAGTTGCAGTCCAGCAGCATCTGGAGGGCTGCAGCTCAGGGGGAGGCCTTGGCCCAGTGGCTGAGTGTCTGCCTTGTGTGCAGAAGGTCCCAGGTTCAATCCCCCACGGCGTCTCCAGGTATGGATGGGAAATATTCCCTGCCTGGAGAACCACTGTGTCAGAGACTGGTTTGGATTTGATATCCCGCTTTATCACTGCCCTAAGGAGTCTCAAAGCGGCTAACAATCTCCTTTCCCTTCCTCCCCCACAACAAACACTCTGTGAGGTGAGTGGGGCTGAGAGACTACTGCCAGAGGATGCCATGTGGCCAAGGGATGCAAGGACCCGTTCTCTCCCAGCTCCTGCTCTGTGTGCTCCTGAGGAGAGGTGGGTGAATGGGGAGCACTTCTGGGTACAGAGGAGCACCCCTAAAAAAATTTGCACCTGGGGCAGTCACCCCAGTAGTCCGTCCCCCCATGCTGTGCCTCTCCAGGGGGTTGAAGTAGTTGACCGTTGTGGTCCCTTCCAACTCTACAATTCTATGGACAGCCAAAGAGAACACCCAACACACCATGATCCTTGCAAAAGTTTTCTCCTATGCAGTCCTGCAATTGCTCTCTTTGGGTATTCTAATGCACATGAGATTATCAGGATAGAGCCTCCCACATCCCCCTCCTAATGCATTCGTTATCCCCAGACTGAAAGAGCCTAGTGAATGCAATCCATGGGGGAATTCTGACCTGGCCAAGAGGCTGTGGGTTGGCCCCCGTGTCTGTTCCACTTTGAGCTTCCAGTTCAGATCTTTGGCATCCAACCTCACAACAGCGGTGGTGGGGCTTCTCCTTGGTGTAAGCTACCTCTGTTTCCTAACTGCATGTTCTGCATGTTCTGCTAGAGATCAAACGAGGACTTTGCGGTTTCCTCGAGGCAGAAGTTGAAACCGAACAAGATCCTGAGTTTTTCTGACTTTTGCACATGCTTCCAGCAGACTTTATTCCTTGCTTTCCACAGATGTTCCGATCACCTCTGCCCTCAAAGGCTTTTTTGAATCCAGGCTGGCTGGCGGTGCTCTGATCATATCCAAATTAAAATCAGGCCTAGCAAAACGCTTTGCGGTGTTGCTTTCCCCGGATGGTGGCAGCAAACTTAATTTAAAATGGGCACGTTTGCAACTTGCTTTTGACCTCTTTCATCATCGTATCTCGGTCAACATCCCCACAGTTATATTAGAGATTTGGAAAGGTTATCAAGTGCACGCCTTACAGGGAAGGGGGAGACCAGACCCAGGGAGAGCCCTGACAGCATCATTCCCTAGGCACTAGGCAGTTGCCAGCTTTCTAAATTTTACACACATGCGAAAAATCATAATTCCGGCTGCAGTCCTAATAAACACTTACCTGGAAGTAAATACTCTGATGTCAATGCACTGCTTACTCCTGGAGAGATGTGTAGGTCCAGACAATCTTCCCCTGTGTGCACTCTTGGGCTGGGGTATTGGTTAGGAGGTTTTGTTTGTTAGTATTGATATCAAATTTTGTACATTTATTTTAGATCTTAGTATGATTTATGTGGAAATTGTTTGATTTGGTTGTGTATTTTTTGATGTTTTATTTATTGTGCCTTTCTACTTTTGTTATGCTGTAATGATGTATTTTTTCATATATATATTTTCTGAAGCTGCCTTGAACATGGTTTGAACTATGGAAAGGTAGCATACAAACAAAATTATGTATGTATGTATGTATATGGCGAGGGGGGAAGTGATGATGCTGCACAGGTTATCCCCACCACCAGGACCGGACCTAAGAACATAAGAATAGGTTGCAGGATCAGGCCAATGACCTATCTAGTCCAGCATCCTGTTCTCACAGTAGCCAATCGGATGCCTGCAGGAGGCCTGCAATATTTGGGAAGCCTTTGGAATGGTGCCAATAGAGTAGGGTTGCCATATTTCAAAAAGTGAAAATCCAGACACAAAAGTTGTTGAGGTGTTTTTTGTGTGTGTGTGTGTGTGTGTGTGTGTTTTCTGTTGATCTTATGTTGCAAAATCTCCCCCGAAAATAGTGAAGTTTTAGGAAAATTGCTAGAAAATCAACATTTCCAGTATGGGCTGCCATATTTCTGGGTTTTCCAAAAATTCCACCCGGATGCCATTTTTGAAGGACAAATCCCAGCTATGTCTGGGCAATTCTGGACAAATGGCAACCCTACAATAGACTCCTGCCCTCAACAAACACCTGGCCCAGCTGTGCTTCTGGGGGCCACAGTGATGGCCACAAGGTGCCTTCTCTGTCACTGGTGCTCTGCAGCCAACAGAGAGAGTTTCCTTTGGAAAACAATACAACCTCTTTCTTAAAGCAGTCACAGCAGAAAGGCTCACAAAGAGTTAAGATGGACCTTGGCCGGCGCAGTGTCGACGGAGGTGCTGGCATTGAGGAACCTTCTATCTGTACCTCCTGGCATAATATTTCTGTTCTGCCAAGCAACGGCTCCTGAGTTTGTGGTAGCAGATGTTCTGCAGAGCAGTTCTGAATACAGTGGTACCTCTGGTTAAGAACTTAATTTGTTCCAGAGGTCCGTTCTTAACCTGACACTGTTCTTAACCTGAGGTACCACGTTAGCTAATGGGGCCTCCTGCTGCCGCTGCGTGGCCGCCACATTATTTCTGCTCTCATCTTGAAGCAAAGTTCTTAACCCAAGGTACTATTTCTGCGTTGCGTCTGTAACCCGAGGTACCACTGTACTTCCCGAGAGTAGATCGCTTCCACTGGGTAGAGAAGGCCTCGCCACAGCACCCACAAAGGTCTTCTTTGGTGCCCCCAGGCATGGGCCCAGACTCTGAGCTTTGGTTTTTTTTGAAGGGGTCTGCAGCCCCCCTAGAAAGAAAGTTATGGAGTCAAGGCACAAGCTTTGCGTTCAGTCCTTGGCATGTCCAGCTTGGCTGGTGATGCTCCTTGCTTGAAACACTGGAGACCTGGTGCCAACGAGTATGAACAGTGTTAAGCTGGATGGATCAATGTTCTGGGTCAGGAGTCGGCAGCTTCCTACGTGTCTGTGCTTGAAATGCAAGGAAGGAGTCCTGTCTGCCTGGTCCATAAGGAAATCTGGGCACCCGCCTCCCAACACACACATGCAAAGCTTCTTGAAGATCCTGGACATCCATATGCCAATTTCCACCCTGCCTGTATTCATGCCTCCACCACCACTAAGGAATGTGAGCTTTTATTGAACAGGGGGAACTTCTGCTTTAATCAAGACTCCGGGATCTTTCCTGCAGCCGCCGGAGGGGAGAAGGTTCAGCGTTGTGGAAGTGGGGGTGCGTGCGTGTGTATGTTGTGTGTGTGTGTGTGTGTGTGTGTGTGTGTGTGAGAGAGAGAGAGAGAGAGAGAGAGAGAGAGAGAGAGAGAGTGTGTACAGGGGAACGATTTAACTATAAACGCATTAGTGTGTGAGATTGAAAGGTAACACACTCTCAGAGGACTTCAGAACAATGGAGCGGAGTCTGGGTTTCATTTGCGTGGGCCGCGCGGTGGGAATATATCTAATCAAATAAAGGGAAAATGAAAAGCCTCTCCCCCCCTCCCCTAAAACTTTAATTTTGTTAATTGCATTAATCAAAAAAGCATGCAAAGAGCTCTCTGCCTCTATTTCTGCAAGCAATGCTACAGAGAGAGAGAGAGAGAGAAAGAGAGAGAGAGAGATGGGGGCAAAGGCAGTGTTCAAAATGTAAAATGAGAGGTTTGGGGGGGGCTTGCGGGGGCTGAAGGAATTCGCACTTTCTAATAATGCTTTGTGTTGAGCATTTGTCCCCTTCCTGCCCTCCCTGCCAACCGGTTAGTGAGAAAAAAATTAATGGATTTGAAAATCATCAAAGGGGAGAAGAAAATTGGTGATCTTTCCCTGCGCAGGGTGCAAGGGTGGCTGTTGTTGTTGTTTACTTATTCATTTATTTAAACAATTTGTAGACCACTTAACCACTATCGTCTCTAAGCGGTTTACAAAGATACAATGCAAAAATTAAAGCACACTTGCCATACTTTTGAAGTGGCCACGGTGTGATTGCAAGTGCCCTTCCTTTTGTTCTGCAAACCACCTCACCACCAGTCTACACTCTGCAGTCTTCCTGACTGCACCCAAGGGAAGACTTCATGAGGTAACTCCTCCCATGTGGGCTTTTTTTTACAACAGCAAGTGCAGGCAGCTGAGGAGGCTGCAGGCCACTGGATAAATGTTTGCTCGAAAGAAAGAAATACACAGCCACCCATCTTTGGGTACCTTGCAACAGCAAGGTAAGCTCAAAAATCCTGCGTTAACCTGATTCTCAAGATATTCTGAAGCACCCCAAGAATGAGGCGGAAAAATGGAAGTCTCATACACAGAGGAAGAAAACTCGTGAGCACTACTTTCTGACCCTGCATGGGGGGTGTGGTACTTTATGGTTCCAATGGGAAGTTGTTTTGTTCCCCTATGGTCAATGGTATTGAAAGCCACTGAGAGGTTAAGGAGAATTAACAGGAACACATTTCCCCTGTCTCTCTCCCGACAAAGGTCGTAACAGAGGGTGGCCAAAGCAGTGAGACAGTAATTTGTTTTAACTGTTTTTAATACTGAATTTTAAAGTGCTGTAACCCACCATAGTCCCTGGGGCTGGTGGAGGGTGCATAATAAATTTAATAATCATAAATATATTATTACTACTACTCCTCTTAATACCACCTTCTGTATTGACTAGAGCTAGATGTTCAGCTTAAATATGGCATTTTTGCTGTTTTTCCTTTCTTCACAACATTAACACACGGCACCAAAGTCAATAAGACAAGCTCAAAAGTGATTTTAGGGTCATGTGTGAAGAAACCTGTTGTGTTCATCCTCCTTTACTTTCCTCGCGTTCCCTTTTTCTAATGTTTTCACATTATTATGTGTTGTTGTAGTTTACTGGATCATGTAGCACCTGCAGCGTTAATTGCAATTTATTGTATTTTCTAAAGCACCCCGAGCCTCAGCTGACAAGAGAGATGCCGTATAAATAAAAGGTTGCGCTGTTGTCTTTTAAAAACTTATTAATTGCCTCGCGATTAAAAAAAAAAATACTCAAAGCCATGAGCGGTTACAACAATATTCCAGACAAGCACAATAAATGAGGAAAGAAGCAGAGATGGGGGAGATATCACACGTCAGCCAAATTTAGATTACAGTGCCTGAGAAAAAAAAGAAGGGGTTTTGTCAAACATCCCTAAACCAATGTTGTGGCCTGGTAGACTTCTCAAAGGAAGGTGTATCTGCAACTAGGTCATAGCACAGTGGTACAACATCTGATTTGAATCCAGAAAGTCATGGGTTCAGTCCCAGGTGCCTCTAGGTAGGACTGCCAGAGACCTCTGCATGAAATTCTGGAGTCTGCATAGACAGTATTCAGCTGTCTGACTCAAGGGTCTGACTCAGTAAAGGCAGCTTCCTCTCTTCCTAACCATGGTGCCAACACCTAGAAGACCCCGACCCAAACACCACGTTATCTTATCGATTGCTTTTTCTTTTTAAAGTGGAGGCAGGGTGAAGTTTCTCCTTCACACCCCAAAAGTCTGGGAGGCTCCAGAATGTACCAAAACACTCTCCCCCTTTGCATCAGATAAGCCTAATTGTCCTCTCTCTTGCAGCAGGGGACCCAGGTCACACTCCTACAGGTAGTCCATTTTCCCACTTAGAAATGGCATAGAGATAGTGGATAGAATTGTTCTCCCTCTAGAACATGTGGGCCTCCAGTGATGCTGGATGGGTAGAAGACCCAGGAGAGATACTTCTTCGCACAGTGCATAGTTGAACTATGGAGCTCACTCCCACAGGAGACCGTGATGGGAACCATCATGGATGGCTTTGAAAGAGGACTGGGCAAATTCACGGAGGAGAAGAGAATCAGTGGCTGCTCGCCATGATGGCTATGTTCTCCCTCCACAGACCCTCTAAATGTCCCTGTTTTCCAGGGACAGTCCCAGATTTACAGAAGCCATCCCAGTTTCTTATTTGATCCCATAATGTTCCGCTTTTCCCTAGGACCTCCCTATTTTCATCGGAGAATTGTTGGAGGGTATGAAGTTATCTGACCCTGAACCATCTGAAAGCAGCCCTGTATAAGGAAGTTTTTAAAAAATGTTTATTGTTTTATTATGTTTTTACAGTGGTGCCTCGCAAGACGAAATTAATTCGTTCCGCAAGTTTTTTCTTCTTGCGAGTTTTTCGTCTTGTGATGCACGGTTTCCCATAGGAATGCATTGAAAATCAATTAATGCGTTCCTATGGAAACCGCCTTCAGACCAGGTCCGGGGACAGTCTGTCCCCCGACCTCTTCTGAAGGCTGGGGGGGGGGGACAAGGGCTTTTCTCCCCACCTCCCGCCCCGCAAGCTCCGGGGACAGGAGGGCTTTGCTGCCGACCGCCAGCATTTTAAAAGCCCCCGCTGTCCCGGGGCGATTTTAAAATGCTGGTGGGTGGCAGCGAAAGCTTCGCTGCCGCCCGCCAGCATTTTCAGATCGCCCGGGACAGCAGAGAAGTCTCCGCTGCCCCGGGGGCTTTTAAAATGCTGGGGGTCGGCAGCGAAGGCTTCGCTGCCGCCCGCCAGCATTTTAAGATCGCCCGGGACAGCAGAGAAGTCTCCGCTGCCCCGGGGGCTTTTAAAATGCTGGGGGTCGGCAGCGAAGGCTTCGCTGCCGCCCGCCAGCATTTTAAGATCGCCCGGGACAGCAGAGAAGTCTCCGCTGCCCCGGGAAGGCAGGCGGGGGGAGCAAAGACTTTTGCCCCCCGCCGGCCTTCAGAAGAGGTCCAGGACCTCTTCTGAAGGCGGGCGGGGGGCGAAAGTCTTCCCCCCCCCGCCTGACTTCAAAAGCCGTCCAGGACAGCGGAGAAAGGCGCTGCCTTTCTCCGCTCTCCTGGGAAGGCAGGCAGGGGGGAGCAAAGACTTTCGCCCCCCGCCCGCCTTCAGAAGAGGTCCTGGACCTCTTCTGAAGGCGGGCGGGGGGCGAAAGTCTTTGCTCCCCCCCCACCTGCCTTCAAATGCCGTCCGCGATAGCGGGAAGCGCTTCCCTGCTATCCCGGACTGCTTTTAAAATGCTGGCGGTGGGGAGCAAAGCCTTTCGGCCCCCGCCGGCCTTCCTGGACCTCTTCTGAAGGCCGGAGGGGGGGAAAGGCTTTGCTCCCCACCGCCAGCATTTAAAAGAGGTCCCCGGAGATTTCCCTATGGGCTTTCGTCTTGCGAAGCAAGCCCATAGGGAAATTCGTCTTGCGAAGTGCCTCCAAAACAGAAAACCCTTTCGTCTTGCGGGTTTTCCGTCTTGCGAGGCATTCGTCTTGCGGGGTACCACTGTATATGTGTTGGAAGGCACTAGGAGTGGCTGGGGCAATCCAGCCAGATGGGTGGAGTAGAAATAGAAAAAAAATTATTATTATAGAATAGGGTGACCGTCTTTTCATTGAAGAAATGTTGGAGGGTATGCAGTCCTGAATTCCAGTTCCTGGAAACCACAGGAGATGAGAATGCCACTGTGCTTGGCTCTGTTTGCAAGTTTCCCACAGGCACCTGGTTAGCCACTGTGAGAACAGGATTCTGGACTAGATGGACCATTTGCCGAATCCAGCAGAGCTCTCCTTATGTTCTTGTGTTTCTCTTGCTATAGGCGACTCCCCTTCCCAGTATTAATGGGATGCAGAAGAGGGCTTTCAAAGATGTTGTCAACATGCAGCTATTAGAATTACAGAGCAAAACAAAAACAAAAAAAAGGATAATGGCTTATTGTTGCTCCATTACCCCTTCTGTCCGAAGACTTTACTGGAGAAAGATGCCCTCCCTTGTTGTTTCCACTGTTCAGGAATGCAGGGCCCTCCTCTCGCTGCCAAATTGCTTCATGACTGGAGACTATAAAGCAATGTTTCCTTGCCTCTTGACTGTTCCAATTTTTCATCAGGTGGCTGAAAAACTATAAAATGATGGAACAATTAGTTTCATGGCAAACACTTCAAAAAAGATTGGATGTTTTCCTTCTCCACCCCCCTCTCCTTTAATGCCTTAAAGGTGCACAGCTGAGGAAGTGAGAGGGAACATTTAACTTATTAATGCCAAGCTTAAAATCCCTCCTCATAAATTGCATTTGGTAGGCCTGTGGGGTTTTGCAGCCCATGCCAAAACCACCCTGGTTTCTGTGAGGAGGACTAATCCTCATTCTGAATCTAGAAACAAAGACCGGATCTACATTACAAATTTAAAACAGTTTCGGATCTGTTTATCGAGGTCCTCGTTCCCAAGCCCAGGAACCGGGTGGCTGTTTTCCTACAAACCTACAATTCCCAGATTTCCTTGAAAGATGCCCACAAGTTGGGACAAAGGGCTTATACACACTGGCTTCACACATATTTTGATGGTACTGTGTAATGATTAATTTCCCCAGGTCCGAGGAAATTTCCCCAGATCCCCATTACTCACTTTTTCTTGTTGTTCAGCAGCTGTGCCTTGCAAAATCCGATCTTGCCCGCTGAATCAGAACTTATCAGAAACACAGAAAATCTGAAGAGAGATTTTGCTCAATTCAGTGGCTACGGTAGGGTTTTCGCAGGGCACAGCCGCAGAACAGCAAGAACAAGTGAATAAGGGGGATAACATCATAAAGGGGTCCTTTACCTTTTACCTTATTAGACAAGTGGTTAATGGTGTTGTTTTAGGACCATACTACATATTAAGATGGGATGCGGGTGGCGCTGTGGTCTAAACCACAGAGCCTAAGGCTTGCCGATCAGAAGGTTGGTGGTTCAAATCCCCATGACGGGGTGAGCTCCCATTGCTCGATCCCTGCTCCTGCCCACCTAGCAGTTCGAAAGAATGAAGTGCAAGTAGAGAAATAGGTACCACTCCGGTGTTTCCGTGCGCTGCTCTGGTTCGCCAAAAGCGGCTTAGTCATGCTGGCCACATGACCTGGAAGCTGTACGCCGGCTCCCTTGGCCAATAAAGCGAGATGAGCACCGCAACCCCAGAGTCGGTCACGACTGGACCTAATGGTCAGGGGTCCCTTTACCTTTACCTTTACATATTAAGATGCAGCTCTGTTTTGGGAACTCTCAACATCATTTTGTTGAAGCGGCCTTGGGGCCACCCTATTTGAAGTGGGACCTCAGCACAGTGGAAGGAGAGGAGCCAAACACTTTCATCCCGTGCAGGGGTCTGGTCCCCAATACAGGCCGCCTCATCCCATTAAGCTCTATTAGCCATGGCTGGTGGTGGGGAACATGCAAGCTTTAAATTAAGTCTTGAATTGTCTCCCAGTCTCCATGTTCCTGTTCCTTGGCTTTTGTCCTAACCAGCCATTTCCAGTTTTGTTCTGTAAGAGCTTATTATTACATACATTTAGCTGGCTTTCATTTTGGATTGGGCTTTCTTTGGATTTGTTTCTTTGGCACTAGATTTGGCCCTGATCAGCCACTGCTCACCCCACCAAACTTTCCCATAGCAGAGCTGTTAGGAGGAAATCAGCTCATTTCCAAGACACCAGGGAGCCAGCCCTAGCGCTGGACAAGGTGACACAACTGCTTCAGACAGCAGATACTTGGATATGTGGGGAAAATGGCAGCCTTGCCAAAGGCATTATTCCTGAGGCTTCTTGGCCATTCCCCTCTACTGGAAGACAGTGCAGGTGTGTCCCAGGTGAGCTGCACAGCTCCTCCTAAACTAGTCATTTGCAATGGAGGACACCCTGCCATCACCAGTGTTGAAATAAGATTTAGCTGTTCGAGTGCTGGTTTGTCATCGCTCAGCCCAAGGATTCCTCATCAGAGGATGACCGGGAGGCCCCAACATTTCACCAGGCCTTGGACCAGGCGTAGTTTGAGGAAAGGAACCCATACCCTCCAACATTTCTCTGGTGAAAATAGGGAAGTCCTGTTGAATAATAATAATAATAATAATAATAATAATAATAATAATAATAATAATAATAATAATCATCTTATTATTTATACCCAACCCATCTGACTGGGTTGCCCCAGCCACTCTAGGTGGCTTCCAACATATATATATAAAAAATAAAACATTAGACATTAAAAAAAACCTTCCCTATTCAGGGCTGCCTTCAGGTGTCTTCTCAAGGTTGCGTAGTTACTTATCTCCTTGGCTCTGGGGTCGCACACCCTCCAACATTTATCTGAGGAAAATAGGGGTGTCCTAAGGAAAAGCGGGGCATTCCAGGTTTAAGTCAGAAAACAGAATGGCTTCTGTAAAACCAGGACTGTCCCTTGCATCCAAGGAGCGGTCATATGCACCACGGAATAATAATAATAATAATAATAATAATAATAATAATAATAATAATAATAATGTATTTGTACCCCGCCCATCTGGCTGGGTTTCCCCAGCCACTCTGGGCGGCTTCCAACAATGATGAAAAATACACTAAAATGACACATATTAAAAACTTCCCTGAACAGGGCTGCCTTCAGATGTCTTCTGAATGTCAGGTAGTTGTTTATTGCTTTGACATCTGATGGGAGGGCGTTCCACAGGGCGGGCGCCACTACCGAGTGTGTTTGGTTTCTGACCGTGAGACCAAACAAGGTCCAGTGTGAAGTTCTGGAAGGGGAAGAAGAGTCTCCTAAGAACCCTCAGTGCCCTTAACAAACTACAGTTCCCAGGGTGCTTTGGGGGAAGGCCATGACTGTTTAAAGTGGCATCATAATCCTTCAAATGTGTGGTCTGAATGTGGCCTAGAGCCGGACACAGTATAGTTGGCTTCTGTACATGGAAAGGGAGGTGGGCACTATTTTGCTCACCAGACAGCAACACCTCTTGACCTGCCAACAGCTGTCACCATCTATTCCAACACAGCAAGATGACCCGTGGCTGTACTTTAAGGTTTCTTCCTTGGGGTATTGGCAGTGCCATCTTGGCTGCGCCCCATTCCTTCCAAAAAGTGTTTTGTTTTAACGCAAACGCTCAGCAAAGCCTTTTAAGTTCCAAAAACCCTCGGAGGGGTCACGGCAAAATCTGTATCCTGGGCCCAGGCCAGCCCACACACTCTGCCTCCCTGCACAAACTTGTCCCTTTCTTCAGGACGCTTACTTATTAGCACAAAGAAAACATCGTATAAGCTCCTGCCTAAGGCGAAACCTTATTCCAAACGCCATTTATTCCACCCTGTGAAAACTACCTCTCGTTCCCTCTGCCTTGGAGGGCTGCTTACATACCCCTGCCTTATAATCCCAAACAGCCATGCAGAAGAAGATCTGAGTCATAAGGGCTTCAGCAAATGGCAACTGAGGAAGGAAGAAGAGAGGTGAACCAAAGTTGCTTGCAAATACAGTGGTACCTCTGGTTAAGAACTTAATTCGTTCCGGAGGTCCGTTCTTAACCTGAAACTGTTCTTAACCTGAGGTACCACATTACCTAATGGGGCCTCCCGCTGCCGCTGCCGCCGCCGCCTGGTTTCTGTTCTCATCCTGAAGCAAAGTTCTTTTTTTAAAAAAATAATATTTATTGAGATTTCAAAGACAAAAAAAATACATAAAAGACAATGAAAAAATATAGGGGGGGAGGGAAAAAGCATACAAAATACAAAGTATAGGGGGGGGGGAAATATAGAAAAAACACTTAGAAACAAATTTATCCTTCCGTATCTTACATTTCATTTCCTTACTTTCCTGACCTCCTCTCACCTCCCTTTTTTGTATTCTGGTTCAATTGGTTAATTCAGCAATTCCTTTCCCTCTTTGTTTTTGTCTTAGTCCTTTAGCTTAATATATTATAACTTTAAATTCTCACCTATTAACCAACCATTTTTTTCACTGAAGCAGAGTTCTTAACCCAAGGTACTATTTCTGGGTTAGCGGAGTCTGTAGCCAGAAGCGTCTGTAACCTGAAGCGTCTGTAACCTGAAGCATCTGTAACCTGAGGTACCACTGTACCAAAATGTAGACTCGTTGGCCTCGTTATTACCCATCAAGCAGAATTCAGGCAACCACTATATACAATGACCCATAGGGGGTTGATAAACCACTTCCAGGTTTGTGCAGGTTTCTATCTGCTCGATAACAAGCCACACCAAAGAGTTCACTGTGAAATGCTATTGATCATTAAACTACTCTGGGAACTGTAGCTCTGGCAGGGGAATAGGGCAGTGGCGTAGCGTGGCTTGTCAGCACCCGGGGCAAGGCAAGTAATTTGCGCCTCCTAACCCGTGGATTTGCGCCCCCTAACCCTAACCCCCAGATGCTGCGCCCGGCCCCCCCTGCACCCCCCACGCTACGCCACTGGAATAGGGGGTCTCCTAAAAACTCTCAGCACCCTTAAAAACTACAGTTCCCAGAATGCTTTAGATAAAGCCAAGGCTGTTTAAAGTGATATAACGGCTCAGTGCATCTGGCTGTTAGCCAGAAGGTTGGTGGTTGGAGGCCATGCAAGGTGGTTGTGGGCAGGATTCCTTCCAACTCTATGATTTTATGAAATCTATGAATTGTTGGCATCTGTCTATCTCGGGAAACTACGGAAGAGTGGAATGGAAGCGCTGCTGCATGCAATTAATACAGAGCGGAAGGGGAAATGATGCCTTCCTACCTTTGTGCCTTTATTCCCTGGCTCTTCCTCTTGGCCGTCATTTAGCTTGTTAGTCCAGTCAAGGCCGGCCCTAGCATTAGGAAGAGTGAGGCAGCTGCCTCAGGCGGCAGAGGCTGGCGGGACAGGCATTGGCAGCTGAGAGTGGGAAATCACTGAGCTTTGTGTGCCGCACTCCTCCTCAGCTAGCCAAGTGTGGTGAAAAATGCTACCCTGTCATCAATGTAAGATTCAGCTCTGAGTCTAGGCAGCTTCTGTTGTTGAACGGGGAGAGCCCTACCTTGCCTTTGCCTCAAGCAGCATAATTTCTAGGGCTGGCCCCAACTTTAGCAGAAGATCTGAGGTGGGCAGAACTCTGGTCTCCTAGAATCCTGGCCAGGGCTAAGGAATGGCTCCAGCGTAACCATGCTTCCAGGGATGCTGGTGGCGCTGTGGGTTAAACCACAGAGCCTAGGACTTGCCGATCAGAAGGTCGGCGGTTCGAATCCCCACGACGGGGTGAGCTCCTGTTGCTCAGTCCCTGCTCCTGGCAACCTAGCAGTTCGGAAGCACAGAGTGCAAGTAGATAAATAGGTACCGCTCTGGAGGGAAGGTAAACGGCATTTCCGTGCGCTGCTCTGGTTCGCCAGAAGCGGCTTAGTCATGCTGGCCACATGACCCAGAAAGCTGTACACCTGCTCCCTCGGCCAATAAAGCGGGATGAGCGCTGCAACCCCAGAGTTGGCCACGACTGGACCTAATGGTCAGGGGTCCCTTTACCTTTACCTAACCATTCTTCCCCATCACACCCCGATCCCTAGGCTGAGCTAAGCTTTCCTGCAACGCCACTGCCTCTCCCGGTCATTTCTCAGCAAAAATGGCAAGCAGGTTTACAAGAAAGCCTTCTGCGGGGACCGATACAAGCTTTGCTGATCGAATGAGATGTTGTTTATTTGACTATGAAGTATATTTAAAGGTCTCTGTTACAATTGGCCCTCAGGCAAGCCCCTAATGAGCTGCAGCTGTCCGGGCTCTCATTAGCTTTAATGACATCTTCCTCGACCCATTTTTCTTTCGGGGTAAGACCTTGTCCTTTCAAAGGCTGCCTGCTCACTGGAGCCGTGAGACACCTCGCCCCGCAAGGGCAGGCAGCTTGGAACTGCGGAGCAATGACAAATGGGCCTTTTGCCCAAGACAGACAAACCTTTCCTGGAAGAGTCAGCTCTTATTTACGACAAACCAAGCGTAATTTGCTGTGGCAAAAACTTTTAGACTGGAACCTATTTGCATAAAAGGAAAAAAGGCCTCTACCAGATTTTTTCCCCTCCATCAATTCGTACCCTCCAACATTTCTCTGGTGAAAATAAGGACATCTTATTTATTATTATTATTATTATTATTATTATTATTATTATTATTATTATTACCCTGCCCTTCTGATGGGGTTCCCCCAGCCATTCCGGGTGGCTTCCAACATATATAAAATCACAGTAAAACATTAAACATTAAAAAGAAAACTTCCCTATACAGGGCTGCCTTCAGATGTCTTCTAAAGGTTGCATTGTCACTTATCTCCTTGGCTCGGAGGTCACAAATCTGCATACTCTCCAACATTTCTCTGATGGAAATAGGGAGGTCCTAAGGCAAAGCAGGACATTGCAGGATCAAATCAGAAACCGGGACAGCTTCTGCAAATTTGGGACTGTCTCTGGAAAATAGGGACACTAGGAGGGTCTGGTGTAGTGAGAAAATTAGCCAAAGGCTAACAAAGCAAACACCGTTGTTTGTTTGTTTGTTTGTTTAATAATAATAATAATAATAATAATAATAATAATAATAATAATAGTAATAGTAATAATAATTTATTATTTATACCCCGCCCATCTGGCCGGGCCTCCCCAGCCACTCTGGGCGGCTTCCAAAAGAATATTAAAATACTGTGATACACCAAACATTAAAAGCTTCCCTTAACAGGGCTGCCTTCAGATGTCTTCTAAAGGTCTGGTAGTTGTTGTTCTCTTTGACATCTGGTGGGAGGGCGTTCCACAGGGAGGGCGCCACTACCGAGAAGGCCCTCTGCCTGGTTCCCTGTAACTTGGCTTCTCGCAGTGAGGGAACTGCCAGAAGGCCCTCGGTGCTGGACATCAGTGTCCGGGTAGAACGATGGGGGTGGAGACGCTCCTTCAGGTATACTGGACCGAGGCCGTTTAGGGCTTTAAAGGTCAGCACCAGCACTTTGAATTGTGCTCGGAAACGTACTGGGAGCCAATGTAGGTCTTTCAAGACCGGTGTTATATGGTCTCGGCGGCCTGTTTGTTTATATATTGCCTTTTAGGCCATCAGCCGGCTTCAAGGAGGCACACCAACAGAGAAACAGGAGCTATCCTGCAGCCAGGCATGCATTGCTTCGCTTTGCATATGTGTCGGTGTGTGGATACAGCAGTTGGTCAAAGATGCTAAGACCAGGTGTTGGGAACCTTTTCCAGTCTGAGGACCATATATTCTCATGCACAACCTTTTGGGGGCCACATGCCAGGGGTGGCAAAAGAGTGCAGGGTGGAGAAAAAGATGCAGTCTTTACCTTTGTAAGCTACATCGCAACTACACAATAATCGGAGGCTTCTACTCACACATAGTCTTCCAGCTAGAAAAAGTATGTATGGAGGGTTCGGAGCAGAACCAGGGAAAGGTGTTTGGGGAGGGGACATAGCCTAGAGAAAGGACTGAGGGCCACACAGGGAATCCTGGAGGGCCACATTTGGCCTCAGGTTCACCACTCTTGGAATTTCTGCATTGGGACAGGCAAGTTTTCCTCCTGTGGAATTCACTGCCCCTGTGTCAGGCTTGACCTGAGCTGCGGTCAGGCACGAGGCAGCTTCCTCACGCACCTCAGCCTAGCCGTGGAGAGGAATGGTGAATTTGTCACCGACTCTCCACTCTCTGCCCCCGGGTCAGGCCTGACCCAGGAATGGAGTGGCTGGCGGCATTGGGCTATGGCGCAAGGAAGTTGTCGCCGCAGCTGCCTCACGTGCCAGAGCCTGTTTTGGGGGCTCCTGGTCAAGCCCCCTCAAAAAAGTGCACCCAGAGCCATGAGCCCCTCAGTCCTGCCCCCATGCTATGCCACTGCCCAGAAAAGTGTGCTTAAGTCAGAATGGTTTCAGCATAACTAAAGTTGTTTTCTATATTGAGGTAACTCAGTCACATACACATCCAAACATGATCCATGAATGGTTCTCAAGATGCCTTGGCAGGGTGTGTGGTGTGGTGATTTTGCTTGGAATGTATGGCAAACTACCTTTGGCTACACAGCAGTGGGGGAAGGAGCCTTTTCAGCCCGAGAGACACATTCACTAATGGACAACCTCTCAAGGGCCATTTGCCAATGGCGGGCATGTGAAGTATCATTGTTTAATCGATACTGAAATGGAGAATGCCTGAATGTGTATTACTGAAGGCTTTGACATGGAGATTTTCCATGGGCTACATTATGCTCTCTGAGCTCCTTGGTGGGTTGATAATTAACCATTGTTTTCTGCTAGCTAACATGTGAGTGTTTAACTTTAGACCAGGTGACAAAGCTATTTGGTTGCAAATCTCCATTTCGAAAGGCAGTTGCCTTTAGTCTTTGTTCCCAGGCTCTGTGGGAGTAAGATGTCTCTCCAGGAGCTCAAAAGCTTTAGGGGCAGGAATGCAGGTGAATGG
The DNA here is from genome assembly GCF_964188305.1 of Podarcis bocagei. Taxonomy (NCBI): domain Eukaryota; kingdom Metazoa; phylum Chordata; class Lepidosauria; order Squamata; family Lacertidae; genus Podarcis; species Podarcis bocagei. Next base: position 9,561,885 of record NC_138128.1, read on the forward strand.
AGCCTATGTGTGTGTGTTTTATTTTATTTCTAAGAAGATCCTGAGCCTCATTGAAAGAAATGAGGTTACAGGGAACCAGACAGAGGGCCTTCTCAGTAGTGGCGCCCACCCTGTGGAACGCCATCCCATCAGATGTCAAGGAAATAAACAACTATCTGACTTTTAGAAGACATCTGAAGGCAGCCCTGCATAGGGAAGTTTTTAATGTTAATGTTTTACTGTGTTTGATGTTTTAATTTGCTGGAAGCCACCCAGGGGCTGAAGTAACCTAATTAGATGGGCAGCATATAAATTATCATCATTATTACTATTATTATTAGCAACAACAACAACTCTTTAGATGCATCATTTACTGGGTTTTGTTTTGTTTTGATGAAAGTTCTGCAAGTAAAGTTTTGAATTCAACTTATGGGCCTTGACACTGTTTTATTTCCCAAAGAAGTCAGTTTTTATGCATCCAGTCACTTCAAGCCGTGCAATATCAATATCTGAAACAGGGTGGGCAGATTGTGTGTTTTGAAGTCCGTTCTTCCGCTAATGCAGTGGCAAAAGAGCAGGATGTCCACACAGCAATGGCCAGGCCTACACAACTTCCAATATATTTCTCCGGCAGGGTGTGCCAGTGGGGTACACGACAAAAGCCTTGCACTCCTCAGCTCTGGTGGACTTCGAGAGAGGAGAGAGGGGGACGGGGCAGGGGTGGACAACACAAGCATCCATTGGCCTTGCGTCCCCCTGGAGCACTGGAGACTGTATCTCCTCCTTCCATCTCTCCTTGGGAGAATTCAAGGGCTGGTCATTAATCATACAAGCTGTCCTCTCCATGAGAATACAATAACCTTCCTTATCCAACTCTTCAACATATCCGACATGTGCAATAACAATCAGCCTTGACACATCTGTATTAGTCCCAGAAGATTCTTTATTTTGAAAGAAACCTTCACATAGTTACCAGTCACTCTAGTTTAAATAATGATATAAAAATACAATAGGACACATATTATCCAAATCAAAGACTCTGGATTTTACAGATTGATTACATATTCTTCTCCGCTGGACGCCTATTAGCAATAACTTCTTGGGTGCCCATTTATCTGGATGTTGGTGGGGCCACGTCCCTTTCGGCCAGTCATTGGGTGTAGCCTTAGACCATGAGGATGATCTTCCAACTTTGCTGTTGGCGGCACCGTGACACTGAATAATAATAAATAAATAATAAAATTTTATTTATAGCCTGCCCTCCCTGGCCAAAGTTGGGCTCAAAGCAGCTAACAACAATAAAAGTAACACAGCATTCTAAAATCAATTTATTTTAAAATCAGTTCAAAATCAAATTAATGGCAACCATTGGACTAGAGTTCTGTGAGGATTACCAAAAGGAGGGGGTCAGGCTGTGCCTTGGCCAAAGGCCTGGTGGAACAGCTCTGTCTTGCAGGCCCTGCAGAAAGATGTCAAGTCCCGCAGGGCCCTAGTCTCTTGTGACAGAGCGTTCCACCAGATCGGGGCCACAGCCGAAAAAGCCCTGGCTCTGGTTGAGGCCAGCCTAACCTCCCTGTGGCCCAAGACCTCCAAGATGTTTTTGTTTGAAGGCCGTAAGGTCCTCCGTGGGACATACCAGGAGGGGCAGTCCTGTGGGTACGAGGGTCCTAGGCCGTATTGGCCTTTAAAGGTTAAAAACAGCACCTTAAACCTGATCCTGTACTCCATTGGGAGCCAGTGCAGCTGGTATAGCAACGGGTGAATGTGATCCCGCGACAAGGACCCCATAAGGAGTCTCGCCGCGGCGTTCTGCACCCGCTGGAGTTTCTGGGTCAGTCTCAAGGGCAGCCCCATGTAGAGTGAGTTACAATAATCCATTCTGGAGGGTGACCGTTGCGTGGATCACAGTGGCTAGGTCAGGGCGAGAGAGGTAAGGAGCCAACTGCTTAGCTTGGTGGAGATGAAAAATGCTGCTTTTGTTATAGCTGCAATCTGTGCCTCCATGGAAAGGGAGGTGTCAAAGATTACGCCCAAACTCTTACCAGTTACTGGGAATCACAGGTGAGGAGAGAGCTGCTGTGCCCAGGTCCTGCTTGCAGGCTTCAAATTAGGGCACCTGGGTGGCCACTGTGAGAGCAGCATACTGGACTAGGTGGGTCATTGGCCCAATCTAGCAGGCATCTTCCTATGTTCTTAAAGGGGACCCCTGACCGTTAAGTCCTGTTGCAGATGATTCTGGGGTTGTGGCGCTCATCTGGCTTTATTGGCCGAGGGAGCCAGCATACAGCTTCTGGGTCATGTGGGCAGCACGACTAAGCCGCTTCTGGCGAACCAGAGAAGCGCACGGAAACGCCGTTTACCTTCCCGCCAGAGTGGTACCTATTTATCTACTTGCACTTTGAGGTGCTTTTGAACTGCTAGGTTGGCAGGAGCAGGGAGCGAGCAACAGGAGCTCACCCCGTCGCAGGGATTCAAACCACTGACCTTCTGATGGCAAGCCCTAGGCTCTGTGGTTTAGACCACAGCGCCACCCGCGTCCTTCCTATGTTCTTACACTTTTTCAAATTCACACTTAACCAAGTACCAAGTACTTTCAGGAATCTTTTGAAGACCTGTTTAAATTCACCGGTCCCTTTAATGATGACCTGTGGTGCTTTGAATGATTTTTTAAATTATGATGATGATGATGATGATGATGATAATAATAATAATAATAATAATAATAATAATAATGTGTTAATGTTGAATAGCACCCTGATATATTACGATATGCCCAGTCTTAGAGACATGATGGCGACACAGATTCATTCATTTATTTCATAGAATCTATACACTGCTTGATTGTCAAAACAACAACAAAAAACACAAAACCAAAAAGACCTCAAAGCGGCTTACAAGAAGATAAAACAATAAAATCCGTGGGTGTGGGGTGTGGAGAATATAACCATGCCTTAAAACATACAAAAGATAACATCCTAAAAGAGATTAAAATCACCTTATCCTCCAAAGCATCTGAGGAGACATGTCTGAACACAAAATGTTTTTAGCAAGCGCTGAAAAGAGAGCACTGCTTGATCTCAATCAGCAGGGAGTTCCGAAGTTTCCGTGCTGCTGTACTAAGTGGCCAAATCCTTACAAATGTGGAACAGGTCTTATGGGGCACCTGTGGCAGTGCCACTTCTGCCAGTCAAAGCAGCCGTGTGGGCACATGTGGGGCAATGCGATCTCGTAGGCCAACCGATCCCAAGTTGCTATGGGTTTTATTTACTAATAGGGACAGCTTGAACTTGGTCGGTTGGGAAAACGGCAGCTACTGCAGATAACTGAGCACAGGTGTTAAGTGCTGACAAGGACTCGCTCCTGTCAGCAATCAGGCTGCAGCACTCTGTACCAACTGCAGCTTCTGGATCGAGCATCAGGAAAGTCCCAAATGTTTACCCCTCCCCACTAATCGTGTATGGTATGCATGCAAGAGTGGCATAACCACTTTTGGACACACTGGCAGCTGTCATGGAAGCCCCAGAGGGATGGCCAAGGCCAAGGGTGGGTGGGGTTTTCGGGCCAGAAAAAAGCTTCACCACACCTAAGATGGGCAATCGATATTATGTTTGATCTACATCACTAATACCTTTGAAACTTAATCTCCAGCTTGCTTGCTATCTTCCGTTGCATTCAAAGCAGTCTTACAAAGCACTGCGACACCGATACTTTCGAAACAGAGATATTGGGAGGTGACATAAGTCTGATAAACATTGCGCGAGCTGAGCGGCTGGATCGCAAAATAACAACGGTGACATTTACCAGATCTCCTTGGCTAAAGATTATCTGGCTGTCAAGATGAAAGAGGAAACATGCTAAGACGCAAGACGGTAGAGATTAGGATTTCTGGAGAAGACGCAGCCTGGAAAACGCTTCAAATCTACTTTTCAGACTTTAAAAGAGCCATTAGAAATATCTTCATACTTTTGTTTTTTAAAGCATGTGTTTATTATTTAAGGCATTTATACCATGCCCTTCCACCTTTAAAAGTTGCACAAGTTGGCTAACAACCCATAAAATCATAAAATGCACACACAAAACCTCCAGTAAATGCAATTAAAATTAAAACCAACAAAATAATAACATGCAGAAACGGGATTTTTTAAAAAATAAAAAACCCTCAAACAGGAACAGGGTTAGGTTTATTTAAGCATTTTCTCTCTCTTTTTTCTTATACATGTGTTCCAGTTTTATTTATATGTTCCAGTATTATTTATGTTAAAGGGACAATGCACTAAAGTCCAGTAATGTAGTCTAGCTTTCACCTTAAATGTTAAGCAAACCAGTCACATTTTGTTGCAGTAACACATCCATACAATTTACAGATTCCCGAATGCCTACTTTTATTATGTATCAGACAAGAGTTGTTCTAAAGGACTCTGAGCATCTTGCAGAGTTAATGATGAAGGGATTGTTGTTCTCTGGTAGCTAACATGTGAGGGTTGTAAACCTGGGATCGTGTGAGAGGTATTGAGTTGCCATCTCCATTTTGAAAGGAGTTGTGTTTGTCTCCCAAGCTTAATGGAGTGAGGATGCAAATGGAGTTTCTCTCTGCACACTACAGAGAGAGCAATGCATGTAAATGGCTTTCCTGACGGGAGAGCAAACAGTCTGGAAAGCAGACTGGAGAGAGAGGGAGAGAAACCTTTGCTTATGGGTCTGTTTGGATTATTTCATATTTTGTAAGATGCTAAACTTGTGCTGGACAGCACAAGATACTGTATGGCTATTTTTTGATGTTTTACAGTGGTGCCTCGCAAGACGAAATTAATCCGTTCCGCGAGTCTCTTCGTCTTGCGGTTTTTTCGTCTTGCGAAGCACGGCTATTAGCTGCTTAGCGGCTTAGCGGCTATTAGCGGCTTAGCGGCTATTAGCGGCTTAGCGGCTTTAAGAAAAAGGAAACAAACTCGCAAGAACTCGCAAGACGTTTCGTCTTGCGAAGCAAGCCCATAGGGAAATTCATCTTGCGGAATGACTCAAAAAACGGAAAACTCTTTCGTCTTGCGCGTTTTTCGTCTTGCGAGGCATTCGTCTTGCGAGGTACCACTGTAATTCTGTTTTGAAGAAAGTTCTGCCAATAAAGTTTGAATATTTCCATGTGTCTGGACAACGCTTCCTTTCCAAAGGAGCCAGTCAGTTCTTACGCTTCCGTTTGCTTCAAACTGCGCTATCTGCAACATTGCTGACCACCAGCCAGGCTAGCTAGACAGCATCTTAAAAAGCAGAGACATCACCTTGCCAACAAAGGTCCGTATAGTTAAAGCTATGGCTTTCCCAGTAGTGATGTATGGAAGTGAGAGCTGGACCGTAAAGAAGGCTGATCGCCGAAGAATTGACGCTTTTGAATTATGGTGCTGGAGGAGACTCTTGAGAGTCCCATGGACTGCAAGAAGATCAAACCTATCCATTCTTAAGGAAATCAGCCCTGAGTGCTCACTGGAAGGACAGATCCTGAAGCAGAGACTCCAATACTTTGGCCACCTCATGAGAAGAGAAGACTCACTGGAAAAGACCCTGATGTTGGAAAAGATGGAGGGCACAAGGAGAAGGGGACGACAGAGGACGAGATGGTTGGACAGTGTTCTTGAAGCTACCAGCATGAGTTTGACCAATCTGCGGGAGACAGTGAAAGACAGGAGGGCCTGCCGTGCTCTGTTCCACGAAGAGTCGGGCACGACTAAACGACTAAACAACAAAAAGCCAGGCTAGCTGGGGCTGATGCAAGTTGAAGCTCAAAGAACACCTGGGAGGAAACACTTTGACTCCCCCTGCCCTAGAGAGATGAACTTACGACAGAAGAGCACAGACGGCTACCTTGATATTTATCTTAATTACATTTCCTCTTTAATTGCCTCCATTCAATCTCTGATGTGGCACCCCCAATAATTTGTCTCTCACGCTTAGGCTGTTCATCGGTTCTGAGGCCATTTGTCATCCTTTCGCTACAGCACACGTACTCTGCCGGCTAAATCTTTCCTTGTAAATCTGCCCCTTCAGACTCTTAATTATTCCTGGTTGCTCTTCCCTGTAACTCTCACGGATTTGTTTTATAGCTCTCCAGCACTTGGAAATGGATACGAGAGCGCAGAGGATCTTGTATTCCAGCTGTTTTGCAGGGAGGGGGGCTTACCACCCCGCTCTGTGGATGCCTCATGTTCCTGCTGCAGATGTAATGTCAGGAGCTGTTGCCCTACCACATCGTAAAATCATATTTGATTTTCTTTGCACCAAAGGGGGAGGAAAACAGGGCACTATCCCTAGGCAAACAACCTGAGTGCACGAATCACTTAAGACCAGAGTAGAATGGCTTTGTCCTACTCATGCCAACAGCCCCAGATATAACCCAGTTCATGTCCCAGGAGGGGAGGCACCTCATATATCAGTTTTCCCTTCCATCTCCATCACCTTACGACTGGCAGCTGAGTTCGGGTTTACACATGGCAGCAGAACGAGGTGGGAATGAGGTGGCAGAGCCCTGAGGTCGTAGAATGGACTGTACTGTTTACCGCTTAAAATCAAGCCTCTTATGCACAGGGCAAATTGTGTGTGTGTGTGTGTGTGTGTGTGTGTGGTGTGTGTGTGTGTGTGTGTGTGTGTGTGTGTGTGTGTGTGTGTGTGTGTGTGTAGGAATACGGGATGTTGATTACCATCCAGACCTTGCTAGAAAGCTAGCACATCCAATATAGGCTGGCATGCTTGTGTTTCTAATTGCAAAAATAGATGTGTGGCTCATTCAAAAATATGCCCCCCTCCCAGAAGTATTACAGTCCATTCTTCACCTTAGGAATCTGCCCCCTCATTTGAGTTGACAGCAGCTGTTATGGAAAGTTCCATCCATGGCATTAGATCTGTGATGGTCCATTCACCGCAGACAAAAGATGCCACTGGATGTGGGATGAACATCAAGTGATGAACATCTGCTTTTGAATCATCTCTTAAGCCCAGTCTTGGGTGGAATTTACACAAATATTAAAAACACTGTGAAAATCCTTTTTTTAAAAAAAAAGTTTTGAAAAATATATTGAATTTGCCATAGCTCACCATCACCATCTAGTGTCACATTTGTACATTGCACTTTGCAAGACATTTAAAATGTTTCATTCGCAGCTGTATAGCTGAGTCCTTATTGTCCATTTTACTTCTGAAAAGATTCCTCTTCATCTTCCATTTTTCATTTTGGAGTAAAATTGGCGAGGAACCTTGGTTGTGGGCCAATTCATAGACTAAAAATGTGGCCTTCTTTCTAACATATCCCATACAGCTGTGTCTGAAGAAAAAAGAAGTCCAGATGCTGAGGAATCTGATTGATAGGCCAAATTCCACGATGCAAGCCAAAAGCTATGATTTCTCCATGTGATAATCACAGCTTCACTCATCCATCTGTGCTATAAGAAGAAGCTAGCAAAATTGTAGTCACCAAAAATGGGATTTAAGACTATACAACAACAGAGTTCCATACCTAGAGCAGCATTGCTAACCCCGTCCCCTCCAGGGAGCAGAGAGTCTTTGAAATGAACATTCCTTTGTCTGCTCTCTGCCTTATCATTATCCCACCATGACCTTGATTAGACTTTGCCAGCAACTAGACTTGCATGCATTGACCAAGAGGTGAGGAGCTCGGGATGTCTTCCCGAAATGCCTCCACGACACGTTTTGAGATGAGGCTGGTACCTTCTTCTCTGGCAATCACTTGTAGCCAAGTAAGATTGTCTTCCAGGAACACTGTCTTAACAGTGAGTCCGTAAGTGACTGTGGAGGCCAGTTCTGGATCCACACATCCTTCCACAGTGGGGACATAGGTTTCCAGGCATGAGTTGATCATGGAGAGGGTTTGCCAAGCGTGCCTTCCTCTCAGCATGCTTCTCCCTTTCGTCCTGAGTTCAAGTGTCTTCAAAACCCATGGCACCTTTGGTAAAGGCTGTTCTCCAATTGGAGCACTCGTAGGCGAATGTTTCCCAGTTGTCGGTGTTTATACTACATTTTTTTAGATTTGCCTTGAGAAAGCCTTTAAGCTTCTTTTGCTGACCGCCGGCATTATGCTTTCCATTTGTAAGTTCGAAATAGAGTAGTTGCTTTGGAAGGCTTGTCCTAAGGTCAAGCAAGGTTTGTGATGGAGAATCTCATGTCGTCTTAAAGTTATGCCAACCTTTATACTTCTGCTACAGAGATAAACCACAGAAATAAGTCACACATTCCTGTGCACAGTGACTTTGGACTGTAGCAACACCTTCAGCTAGCCTGGATGGAAAGATGCATGTGTTGGAATCTCTCTTCTGCATGGTTGGACTGTGGCTGGCTAGATGACAATAAGAGTTGCGTCCATTGCCCAAGACAGCCCTGGAAACGTGCCCACCAAGGGGATGCATCCCTTGGCCTGAAGAAGTTTTCCTGCCCTTGTTCTTATGTATTAGTAATAGGAGAATCGCAAGTGGGGAGACATGCTGTTGCACCCAGTTCCTGCTGAAGGGCTTCCCAGAGGCATCTGCTTGGCCACAGAACAGGATGCCTCTGGTTTACAAACGCCACTGGCCTAATGTAGCCTTTTGATGCTATGGCATGTCTTACATGAGCTAGGCAGGCAAGGAAGCTATGGGTACCCATAATACTGTCGCTTGGCCATGGCTGTGCTCTCTGAAGTGCAGAGGGGCTTAGATAGCGAGCCTTATCTTCAAATGCTGCCTTCTAGCATTTGCTGTTCCTTCCCTTCCAAAAGACTAGGGACGTGGGTGGTGCTGTGGGTTAAACCACAGAGTCTAGGACTTGCCGATCAGAAGGTCGGCAGTTTGAATCCCCGTGACGGAGTGAGCTCCCATTGCTTGGTCCCTGCTCCTGCCAAGCTAGCAGTTCAAAAGCACGTCAAAGTGCAAGTAGATAAATAGGTACCGCTCGGGCGGGAAGGTAAACGGCGTTTCCGTGCGCTGCTCTGGTTTGCCAGAAGCGGCTTAGTCATGCTGGCCGCATGACCCGGAAGCTGTACGCCGGCTCCCTCAGCCAATAAAGCGAGATGAGCGCCACAACCCCAGAGTCGGCCACGGCTGGACCTAATGGTCAGGGGTCCCTTTACCTTTACTGTTCAAAAAGAGAAAAGTAGGAGAGAGTTTTCTGAAGGTACAACAGAAGCAGATCAAGTTTGTCCATTCGAGTATAAGCTCAATGTCCAAAGATTTTGCTGACAGCATCTGAAGCTTGTGTATGTGTGTTATTTTCTTTGTTTTCAAAAAATATACTGGGTGGGTTGTGTGAGATTTTCATCTGTGCAAGCTTGGTGTAGGATGTCTGAGTCACATCAGAAGTTAACATTTCCATGGAAATAGCCCCTTTCTGCATACATCTGATTTCCCAGAAATGTATTTATTTTGCAGGAGGAGTGTCAAGTTATTTTACAAAGCCAGGGGGAGGTCACAGGAAAAGTAATGCAGAGTAGAAATGGTTATAAGCAGATCTTAAGTTGCAAAAAAAGCTCCCTGTGGTCCTTATCATTTTCCCTTTTGCAATTTACATTTTTCTTTTTTCCCCTCCAGGAACTTGCTGGGCTAGACCCAAAACCCTTTTGCTCAAAATCGGTGGGAGCGGCTCCGAAGGAGTGGCAGTTATTCTTTACTGGGCAAATGCCAATTGATTGGGGCGAGGGAGCGATGGATATTTGCCCACTCCACTTAAGGGAGTGGTGGATAAATTGAACTCAGATCACATTTAAAGGCAAATCTACCTAATTTGCACTTCCCAAAACAATCCCCGAGCTGAAACACAGCCATCCTTTGACATTCGCACCTTTCTGAATTTTGCAATGCAGTTCTCTAATGTGTACACAAAGGTAAAGTGTACCTATGAATAACATACACCCCACATTTCCTTCACAGATCTCAAACCAGCATACATGAATCCTCCCTCCCCAGTTTATCCTCACAACAAGCCTATGAGGTAGGTTAGGGTGAAAGACCGTGACTCAGCTTCATGGCTGAGTGAGATTTGAACCCTGGTCTCCCAGGCCCCAGTCCAATGCACAAACCGCTACACCACCCTCAATCTGTGGTTACATCATTGAGAAGAAATCCAGGCAATGTTGGGATGTTGGGGGGGGGGTTGCCTTTGGACGCCGTTGCAGTGTTCTTGAAATGTACACATCCCTTCCACTGGCTGATTGACTGATGTATTCTCTCATTCATTAAAGAATGAAGTTTTTGGCATTCTGTGGAGAAATGTGAAAGGTGGGGGGGGAGAAATATTTCCCCTCTTTCTTCACATACTGAACCAAAATGAGTCCACGTCCCAGAAACTCTTCTTGGAAGCGCTACAGAAAGCCTTCACACTTCAGCGGGGAAAGTTCGGGCAAAACAATTGGTGTTGTAAGATGTCTTCTGGGTGGTATCAACGCTTTTGGCAGCTCCAACAAGCAAGCTATGAAAACACACCCACCACAGAATTAAATTAAATAAATCGGAGGAATTAGCATAGCAAACTGGTTCTGGAGAGAAGCCTGGGCTTGCATAGTCCACGGTTCAAAATTCAACTGAGCTACGAACCCGCTAGGAGACAGCAGGTTGTCTGTTCAAAGCTGGATCTGCAGCCATTGCATTGAAAGCAACAGGTGACGTCTGAGTTAAGAAGAAGAGTTTGGATTTGATATCCCGCTTTATCACTCCCCTTCAGGAGTCTCAAAGCGGCTAACATTCTCCTTTCCCTTCCTCCCCCACAACAAACACTCTGTGAGGTGAGTGGGGCTGAGAGACTTCAGAGAAGTGTGACTAGCCCAAGGTCACCCAGCAGCTGCCTGTGGAGGAGCGGGGAAGCGAACCCGGTTCACCAGATTACGAGTCCACCACTCTTAACCACTACACCACACTGGCTCATAGGACATTGGACACTTATACCAAGTCAGGCTCTTGGTCCATCTAGCTTAGTGTGGTCCACTCTTAATCTCAGGGTTGTGGGTTAGAGCCCCACAATGGGAAAAAGTTTCCTGCATTGCAGGGGGTTGGACTAGGAGACCCTCGTGGTCTGTTCCAATTCTATGATTCTATGTCTAGCAGTAGCTCTTAATTATTTCAGACGGTGAACTCCCCAGCCCTGGGAAATGCCAGGGACAGAACCTGGAATCTTCTGCATGCAAAGCAGAGGCTAAACCTCTGAGCCACAGCCCTTCCCCAAAAGGGGAAGGAGATTACTAAAAGGGGTGTGCGGGTGAGGAGTGCAGAACCCTCTCCCAAGCCACAACACACTCTCCCCAGGCATGGGGATTGTTTTAAAGCTAGGGATCCAATACCAGACCTGAGCCTCCCTGAGGGGTGAGGCATTGGGGGGGGGCTGCAGGGACCACACCAACACTTTGGGGGATTTTTTATTCCTACAAGGCTTCCCAGAAGCGTAGGTAAAAGGTAAAGGACCCCTGGGCAGTTAAGTCCAGTCAAAGGCAACTCTGGGGTTGCGGCACTCATCTCCGCTTTCAGGCCGAGGGAGCTGGCGTTTGTCCACAGACAGCTTTCCGGGTCATGTGGCCAGCATGACTAAACTGCTTCTGAAGCAACGGAACACCATGACGGAAGCCAGAGCACACGGAAACACCGTTTACCTTCCCGCGATAGTGGTACCTATTTATCTACTTGCACTGGTATGCCTTTGAACTGCTAGGTTGGCAGGAGCTGGGACAGAGCAACGGGAGCTCACCCCGTCGCAGGGATTTGAACCGCCAACCTTCTGATCGGCAAGCCCAAGAGGCTCAGTGGTTTAGACCACAGCGCCACCCACATCCCACATTGCAGTACATTGTACTGTAGTTCTGTTTTGTACAATTTCTTGAATATACATTTTCTGAATAAAATATTGATAATAATTCAATAAATAAGCAATGGGAAATTTCGCTAGACCATTAAGCCCCTTTGCTCCTTAAACTGCAACCTCGCCCTCTCCTTCTACATGATTCCAACAAATCCAAACACAGATATGATTCTTTCACATCTGCCTTGGGCCTGCCATTTAAATCACATTACTAGATTGAAACAACACTTTGGGATTCGTATTAGAGATGTGCTCACTGTCCAATTAGAGATGGACTCGCTGTCCAATAACCAGCCTAGGCTGCCACTGGTCAGAGCATTGGACTAGGACCTGGGAGACGAGGGATTCGAATCCCCACTCAGCCCTGGCGCTCAGGGAGGGTCTTGGGCCAGTCACAGTCTCTTGCCCTACCTCACAGGGTTGTTGCGGGGATAAAATGGGGAGGAAATAACTGGATTTCGCCACCCATTGATTAGTCATCACTTGACCGTGTGTGAGCCAGATCCCTGGAAAAATATTTGTTGTGATATGGGAGTTCAGTGTGTGCTCCATTCACACATGTGTTTGTGTGCTCCATTCACACGTGCAACTAACTCACCTTTTGGCACTACGAGAGAAAGTGGAGGGATGAATCCAGCTTGTTTCACACCCCAGAAATTAAGACGTGAATCCCTAAATAGGAACACCACCTGGGTGAAGCAAAGGCAAGTCTGTGCAGCATGCCTTGTAGGGAAATAATCTGAGAAAAACAGCTGGCGCAGATGCAGGCTTAGATTAGACAGGAAATCACACTTCCCAGCTTTCTGCTGCTTGCCAGAGAATCCAGATAGCTCTCTAAGGTGGGTGGGTCTGTATCTTTCGGTCTGCTCAAGTTATTGACCCCAGACCTTTTGTTTCGCAAAGGCTGTCATCTCTCCAGCCTACATAAATCTTACTATACTTTTGTATGTCTTCCAGATATGCCTTTTTCGTTGTTTGCAGTCCTTTCTGATGCTTTTTTTTTAGGGGAGAAAAAGCACCAAAGCCGTTTTCATGCTCTTTTCTTCTTCAACCACCCTCTCTTAAGTGAGCCGTTTTAAGGATCTGGCGAATATCAGGATGATGGGACAGACTATTGGCTGCTGTGGAGCAGGAGTGCTGGAAAATGTAGAGATGCATGTCCTACAGACTTCAGCTGAACTCATTCCAGCGTCGCTTTTTTCAGAACAAAGTGGGAAGAAATAAACATTGGGGGAAAGTTCCCTGAAATTGTTAATGGTGTTCTGAAGCAGGCAGGATGGAGGAGGCCAGCAATGGGGGAGACCAGGAGTCAGATCAAATAGTTTATCTATCTCAATATTGTCCACAGAGACTAGCAGTCTTCCCCAGCCAACCTCCCACTGCACATGCCAGGGAGAGTCCAAACTGGTCCAAACATAGAGGCTTGGAAAGTCCCTTTTGGGTCTCAGGTTCTTACATTTAACCTTGAATGGACAGCTATCTATTGCATTGTTTCTGCATAGGCACCAAACAATTAAGCCCTACTAAGCAATGGCTCAGAGGGTCGTGGGTGGCGCTGTGGGTTAAACCACAGAGCCTAGGACTTGCCAAACAGAAGGTCGGCGGTTCGAATCCCCGCGACAGGGTGAGCTCCCATTGCTCGGTCCCAGCTCCTGCCAACCTAGCAGTTCGAAAGCACGTCAAAGTGCAAGTAGATAAATAGGTACCGCTCCAGTGGGAAGGTAAATGGTGTTTCTGTGCTCTGCTCTGGTTTCACCAGAAGCGGCCTAGTCATGCTGGCCGCATGACCCGGAAACTGTACGCCGGCTTCCTCGGCCAAAAAGCGAGATGAGCGCCGCAACCCCAGAATCGGCCATGACTAGACCTAATGGTCAGGGGTCCCTTTACCTTTACCTAAGCAATGGCTCAGCTTATCTGAACTGGCCAGCCTTGGGTTTATATCCATTCCAGTCTCCCTGCCCCCAAATTAATTATTTAATTAAGGTATGGGAACTCAGTTCCCCCGAGTTCCTGCTACCCTGCCTGTTCCTACTTGTCCTACTGATTGGACAAACAGACGCCAGCAACAGGATTTGGGCCAAACAACCATCTTCTCTGAGAAAAAGGACCTGCTCTTGGTGGTCTCAGGTTCCCATAATTGTGCAAGGCTTTACTCTCAGTCTTGGTCTTGCTGGAAGCATCTGATCAAGAGTCTCTCTCTCTCTCTCTCTCTCTCTCTCTCTCTCTCTCTCTCTCTCTCTCTCAGAGCATCTCTTCTGCGGGGCACTCTGCACATGCTCTGAAACCCAAGACTCTGCTCAAGCAGGCAACCTGTAACGAGTTAAGTCCGATTGACTCTACTCATTCTGCTTACAAGCCAGTTGTGGCGTGTGATACTTGCTTTCCCTCTTCCTCCTTTTCACCCCATAATAAACTTCTTTATATTCTGACATTTGGCTTCACTCGTTTTTAAAGACGGTTCTCTGGAATTTCTCACAGAAACCCTCCGCCAAGCAACAGTTTCTGTTCTAATAATAGTTCACAGGCTTCCGTAAGATTTGTTGTTGGGGTCTTTGGGAAAGCAAGCTCAAAAACTCCCCTTGCTGTTTGTTTTATTTCTCTCCCCTGGAGCTGGCCTGGAGGTGGGCTGGAAGGGGGGACTTCCTGGGAAACTGAACTCAAAACTCCCTCATGCAGCTGGACACAGCTGAGACTGGCAGGAGGCCCGTCCCATCTGGGCGCAGCCTATCATCATTCTGTTTGGCGGGGATCTGCCAGAAAGGGAAAGCTCTCCCCACCCCAATCCACCGCACCATTTGTCTCCTGTTGGAGCGCCATGACCAAAAATACACCATTGTATGATAAATGGCTTTAAAAGCTATTTTGGGTAGGAAAGTTCCGCTCCCTGCTCTCTCCACTACTGCTGCCCTTTTGTTGCGTGCTGAAACATTTCATAGAAAATTGGAGGTACCTAGGCTTGATACTGCCACCAATAGGCAAGAAGGAAATGTTTTAGATAAATCAGATTAGGAGCTCCTCCAGTTGACCATTTTTGAGTATTCATCCGATTGAGGACTCACCTGATTTGCTTGCACAAAACTTACACGGAGTTGATCTACACACCGTAAAAAACACCATAAATAAGTCATAAACTAAATTGTTATAACCAAAGAAAAAACTCTATGTAAAATTGCATAGACATTTTTTTGTGCTCTACAGTGCCATCTGGTGTCACATGTTTATAGCGCATTTAAAATACTGTATTTAGACCACTAGCTGAGTCCATGGAGGTCAGACTATATCTGCTCTTTATTGAGCATTTGTTCTGGTTTGTTTGCACGGAGCTTATACACACATTTCACATTCATCCTGCATTCAGCCTGATTCACTTGCAGGGTGTTTATATGTCTTGCCATTAATTGTATGTTCAATCAACACTTTTCAATGTGTTTCCTCATCACTTTCCTAACTGCAAAAAGCCTGTTGTTTCTTTTCAAGTGGATTTGTTGCCCCAGGGCAACAAGATGCTTTAACTAAAGATGGGGAGTGGAATTTGATTCCATTCACAATGAAAGGTGAATGTACCTAATTTTCACATTCTGAAACAATACCTGAACTGAAACACACCTGTCCTTTGACATTCATCCTTCTCTGAATTTTGAAATGCAGTTCTCTGGATGAGTAATATGTATAAAAAAAAAAATGCTAGGCTTAAGTGTGCATAAAAATGCACACACTCATGAAAATAACATACGGAAATTCAGCGTATTAGGATAAATTGCTTTGCAAAAATATATGTGTGTATCAGGAGAAATTTGCACCAAATGCCGGTGAATTTCATGCAGACTTTAAAAAATCTGCAAACTGATGTGGAAAGGCAGAAAACGGAATTTGAGATTGGAAGAATGAGAAACTGAGAAATTGTCAGAGTCCCCCATCTCTACATTTAATCCACTTTAATTGCGTAAACCTAAATTTTGCAGTGTCCGCTTCTATCTTTTCCACAATATGTTGACAGTCTGGAGTTGCTTTACTTTAGGTTAGATTAGATTAGATTACATTGGACGAGTCTGGTGAGTCCAAGAGGCTGCATCTAGAATACGTCAGGGGACGATGGACATCTTCGAAACATCAAATGCCCAGCCCGCTTTCACCAGACTCTATTTGTGATAAGGGCTTCGGGCGCGGCACAAAACAAGCTCTGTTTTTTATGGGGTATGAAATGCAAGGCTGGACTTTCCACCTCTGTTTATAGCATTCCTGCTTTTGTCGTTTCCTTGAAGGCCCCAGACAGCATGTGCTGGCCAGAAACTGTCTGCTCCACTCCCCCAAGCCCTGAGATATCTCATCCTGTAGAAACATCCCAGGTGGTGACCAGAGTAGCAAAATAACAAAAGTCACTCTGTTTATGAGGTAGTGAGCCTGGAGGGGAGAAGGGTGCTGTAAACACCTTAGGTCACAAAGCCTGCAAAAAGAAAAAGGATTGTGGGAAGAAAATGCACTTGAGCAGCAGGGAAACCTACCTTGCAACAAGGGATAAAGAGGGGAAGCGCTGTGGCTCAGCAGTAGAGAACCTGAAGGCTCCAGGTTCAATCTATAGCATCTCCAAGCAGGGATTCTAGGAATGTCTCAGAGATCTCTGAAATCCTGGAGAGCTGCATCAACAGAAGTCTAGTGTCCAGGTCAATGGAAGTCATATTCCCACTCTATTCTACCTTGGTCAGACCACACCTGGAGTTCTGCGTCCAGTTCTGGACACCACAGTTTAAGATGGATATTGACAAGCTGGAAGGTGTGTAGAGGAGGGCGAACCAGATGATCACAATGCCTTATGAGGAATGGTTGAAGAAGCTGGGAATGTTTAGCCTGGGAAACAGGAGACTTAGAGGAGGTATGACAGCTGTCTTAAAGTATCTCAAGGGCTGTCACATGGAAGAGGGAACAAGTTTGTTTTCTCCTGCTCCAGAGGGGAGGACACAGATCCAAATTACAGAGGTACCTCAGGTTACATACGCTTCAGGTTACAGACTCCGCTAACCCAGAAATATTACCTCAGGTTAAGAACTTTGCTTCAGGATGAGAACAGAAATCGTGCTCCGGCGGCATGGCAGCAGCAGGAGGCACCATTAGCTAAAGTAGTGCTTCAGGTTAAGAACAGTTTCAGGTAAAGAACGGACCACTGGAACAAATTAAGTACTTAACCCAAGGTACCACTGTATACGAAGGCAGATCCTGAGGAAACATCAGGAAGAACTTTCTGACAGAGCAGTTCGACAGTGGAAGAGACTCCCTCTGGAGGGGGTAGTCTCTCCTTCCTTGGAAGTTTTTAATCAGAGGTTGGATGGCCATCTGTCATGGCTGCTTTAGTTGAGATGTCTGCCTTGCAGGGCATTGGACTAGATGACCCTCAAGGTCCCTTCCAACTCTGTGATTTTATGATTCCATGATTCTAGTCAGTGTAGACAATACTGTGCTATGTGGCCCAATGGCCTTTATCAAATGCAGCTTCGGATGCCCCTACAGCTGGCTGGTCAAGCACTGATCTGTAGCCTGTGTGCCTAGAGATGCTAGTGGGTCATGACAGAGCTGTGCAAGAACTGTGTTAATTCATCAGTGCGATGCACCTCCTGAGCCCAAAATTCCCTTGCACGGACGGGTCTGTCTGCTAGATATCTCGGTGTGATTGACTGCTCTGCTCTTGCCACTTCCCAATCAGCCTCTCTGCCAGGAGAGGGTCATATTGCAGAGGCCCCGTGCCAGGCTTCGTTGGATCCTGAAGCAATTTCCCCTGCCATGATGCTGCAGAATGATTTGCTGTCAGAGACCTGGAAGAGTGACTTTCACTGAAAAGGAGACCAGTGGGCTTTTTCTGAAGGCTAGAGTCTTGGGTAGGGGTGAAGAGCCTGGAAGGGGTGGGGTAGAGGAAATCATAGAATTGTAGAGTTGGAAAGGACCTGTAGGGTCCTCTAGTCACTGCTATGCAGGAATCTCAATTAAAGAATCCCTGACAGATGGCAATCCACTGTTCCACTGAGCAGCTCTTAAAGTCAGAAAGTTCTTCCTGATGTTTCATCAGTCTCTCCTGACGAAGTGTGGTGTAGTGGTTACAGTGGCGTAGCGTGGGGGGTGCAGGGGGGGCCGGCCGCACCGGGCGCAACATCTGGGGGTTAGGGTTAGGGGGCGCAAATCCACGGGTTAGGGGGCACAAATTACTTGCCTTGCCCCAGGTGCTGACAACCCACGCTACGCCACTGAGTGGTTAAGAGTGGTAGTCTCATAATCTGGGGAACCGGGTTCGCGTCTCCGCTCCTCCACATGCAGCTGCTGGGTGACCTTGGGCCAGTCACACTTCTTTGAAGTCTCTCAGCCCCACTCACCTCACAGAGTGTTTGTTGTGGGGGAGGAAGGGAAATGAGAATGTTAGCCGCTTTGAGACTCCTTCGGGTAGTGATAAAGCGGGATATCAAATCCAAACTCCTCCTCCTCCTCCTCTTCTTCTTCTTCTTCTTCTACTACTACTACTACTACTACTACTACTAACTTGAATCCATTGATTCAAGTCCTACCTTCCAGGGCAAGAGAAAACAAGCTCCCTCCTTCTTCCACATAACAGCCCTTGAGATATTTGAAGATGGCTCCTCTCACGGTCTCCTCTTTTCCAAGCTAAACATTGCCTTTACATGTGAACGGAATCAAACCTCTCCTCCGTCGACATCAGGCACTAATTTGTCCAAAACAATGGCCGTAATTGCCTTCTCGTAACGAGAGCGCAGGAAGCCTGGAAGCTGCTCTCAGAAGTTGGGCGAGCGCAAAGTGTTCTCTGTGCTTCGCTTGCCGTGCCTTGGAAATCTGTCTCCAATTCACTGAAGAGCTTGGAAGACCAAAAAAAAAAAATGTGCTAATTGGCTAATAACTCTGCCAAAACCAACTCTGTCTTTGGATAATTGTCTGCTTACCCAATTTCCTCGCAGGCCCGGTGTGTAAATACATCACGGTACTCCTTGTAAAGTGTAAATTACTCAACGTCCAACAGAGGGATGGTTCTGACTTATAAACCTGGAGCGGGGGTAGCAGGAGGCAACTGCCGAGCTGCCCTTTTTATGAACTACAAGGTCATTCAGTAACACCAGGCCTGTTTGGTTTGCATTTTCCTCTTTCCATTGTGTGAAAACTGCTGCAAACTCTCTGCTTTGAACATTTGAAAGACCGGGGCAGATGGCTGGCCTGTGCGTGTGGACCCAGCTGGAACATCCATTGGTTTCACCATTGCAAGAGAGGGGATGTTGCCAAGGGCTACTCCAGGCTGTCAGTATTTTGTGGGATGGATTCATGCGCGTACTGGGAACTCTAGATTTGTGCATTTAAAGTCTAATAAAAGGTTCTGTCACCCTAGCACAACAAATCCAAAGGAAGGAAGGAAGGAAGGAAGGAAGGAAGGAAGGAAGGAAGGAAGGAAGGAAGGAACTTTTATGCCAGGCATAGGCAAACACGGCCCTCCAGATGTTTTGGGACTACCACTCCCATCATCCCTAGCTAACAGGACCAGTGGTCAAGGATGATGGGAATTGTACTCCCAAAACATCTGGAGGGCCGAGTTTGCCTACGCCTGCTTTATGCAGTTTGGGAAGTGCAATATAGGAATCATAGCTAAAGAATCCCAGGCAGATGACCATTCAACCTCCATTTAGAAACCTCCAAGGAAGGAGAACCAACCATGTTCTGAGGTAGTCCTCCATCTGAGGTTACTGTCAGAAAGTAATTCCTACTGTTTGGTCAAAATGTCCTTTCTTGGCCTTTGAATCAATTGGTTCAGGTCTTGACCTTCAGATATTAGAAGATGGCTATCATATCACCTCTCATTTTCCTCTTTTTCAGGCTAAACACACCCAGCTGCCTTAATCGTTCCTCATATGGCTTGGTTTCCAGACCTTTGATCATCTTGGTCGCCCTCCTCTGCACACATTCCAGCTTGTCAATATCCTTCTTAAACTGTGGTCCCTAGAACTGGACACAGGATTCCATGTGAGATCTGACCAATAAAGTGGTACTATTACTTCATTTTGGACCATAAAGAAGGCTGATCACCGAAGAATTGATGCTTTTTAATTATGGTGCTGGAGGAGACTCTTGAGAGTCCCATGGACTGCAAGAAGATCAAACCTATCCATTCTGAAGGAAATCAGCCCTGAGTGCTCACTGGAAGGACAGATCCTGAAGCTGAGGCTCCAATACTTTGGCCACCTCATGAGAAGAGAAGACTCCCTGGAAAAGACCCTGATGTTGGGAAAGATGGAGGGCACAAGGAGAAGGGGACAACAGAGGACGAGATGGTTGGACAGCGTTCTTGAAGCTACGAACATGAGTTTGACCAAACTGCGGGAGGCAGTGGAAGACAGGAGTGCCTGGCGTGCTCTGCTCCATGGGGTCACGAAGAGTCATACACGACTAAACGACTAAACAACAACATTACTTCGTTTAATCTGGAATTTAATATATGAGGAAAGGCAGTCCTTTAGATATCATGACCCTCCCCCTTTTAGCATCCCCCCCAAAAATATTTTTTTTTCAATGTGTACAAATAAATAAAATATAAAAACAAACAGGAACAAACACAGTACACTAACCGAAACAAAACACAGACTTGCTGTCTACCCACAAACTCCAGTATTACAACAAAAGTTGGAAATCATTTTACATATTCACAGTAAAAATGAATAGCACATTATAAGACTCATGTGTTGTTTTTGTTTCAGCAGCTATAATTTCCAAGCTGGCAACCAAGAGTGCTTGAGAATCATATCCAGCCACCGAGATTTTTGAGAAGCAGGTAGAAGAATTTGCCCTTGTGGTTGGGTCATGTAAGTTATGCAATATGAGAAGGTACCACGTACCATCAAATGTACTTTTCAGTTTTACTCCCCTCAAATGTATGTGGGGGGTTTTCTACTAACTTTTCCTCTACAGTCAACCCCCAAACTTTGGTTCACCAGCCTTTAAAGGAGAATTGCTTGTGGTATCTCCAATGGTGCAAAATTTCTTATTGGGCGGCTCCTAATTTTAAAAAAGGATTGATGGTTGTAAATTATATGTAGTTTTGGGGACTATGAATAAAAGAGCCCAGCCTGAGTCCATTAGAATAATTTGCAGTGCCATAGTAGAAATTTCTTGAAAAATGATTGTACAACAGGGCACTCCCACCATATGTGGAAGTACTTACCCCCCCCCCCCCATACAAGTGCTGGAGAGTGTTTTATCAATGGGGCTCAATTTTGCTAGTGTACAATCCCAGTGATGAATCACCTTTAACATGGTTTCTCTGGTTTTGAAAGAAATATTTTTCAAGGGAGGGTTACTCCACATATTATTCCAAATATTTTCTTCTATTGGAACCCATAGGTCCTGCTACCAAACAATTTTTAGACCCATCATCATACCCAAATCCTTGAAGAAGTGACTTTCTCTTAGTCTTAGCCTGGTATTATTTTACCTTGTCTCCTCATATATTCTTGGACTAGAACTCCCATCATCCACAACCAGCTTAGCCAATTTTCAGGGATTATGGGAGTCATAGTCCAACAGGGACTCAAACCTGAAGAACACCACCTTGTTATTATAAAAAAATTCCTTCCAGTAGCACCTTAAAGAGCAACTAAGTTAGTTCTTGGTATGAGCTTTCGTGTGCATGCACACTTCTTCAGATACACATCTGAAGTGTTCAGATCTGAAGTATCTGAAGAAGTGTGCATGCACACGAAAGCTCATACCAAGAACTAACTTAGTTGGTCTTTAAGGTGCTACTGGAAGGAATTTTTTTATTTTGACTATGGCAGACCAACACGGCTACCTACCTGTAACTGGAACCTTGTTATTAGTTAATAACCCCAGACACCTTTCTAGGAGGAAAGGCCGGATATAAATTCAACTTATAAATACATAAAGGTTATGGGGGGGAGGGATTGGAACAAGGCTGGTCCTAAAACGAGGCTGAGTGAGGCAGCTGCGTCAGGCAGCAAATATTGATGGGCAGTGAGTAGAGGGAGTTCTTTGCATGTGCACTACACAACCTGACTGTCTAAAGTAGACCACTGCTCTTGGAGAGCAGTGGAGGATGTCGAAATACAAATGGTCCGCTGGGCTTCTGTACATGCAACGGGACTGGGAGGAGGCAACTTAGTGCCCTTTGCTTCAGGCGACACAATGCCTTGGGCCGGCCCTGCCTGGTAAGAGGGGGGTTGGTGTGGGGAGAGTGCTCAGGGCCAGACTGAGGGGTTTAGAGGGCTGAATTTGACTCCCAGGCCTGAGGTTCCCTACCCCAGGAAAGCATGAGGCATTATCAGAGTTTGGGGACACATTCTAGGCAGGCAAAAACACTCAAGGGGGGTAAGGAGCAAGGCCAGAAAGGGTGTGGTCTGAGGAGAGCGGTGCATAGCTGTCAACTTTCAGATTTGAAAATAAGGGATCAGCAGCCAAAATAAGGGATCAGCAGCCTCACCGGTCCCAGGCACTCCTGTCTTCCACTGCCTCCCACAGTTTGGTCAAACTCATGCTGGTAGCTTTGAGAACACTGTCCAACCATCTCGTCCTCATGGTTCAATGTTACTAGTGAGCAAAGTTACGCAGTCAGGATTTGAATCTTGGTCCTAACTTTTGGGGTTACGTTTCTATTTAGCTGTCCATTAATACTGACAAACCATATCTTCCATTCATCTCTCAGATCCCCTTGTAAATCTAAAGTACTAACCTCACCACATCCTGCGGTAAAAAAATTCCCCAAGTTCCCCTTCACATTGGGTGAAGGCAAGTGTGTGAAGCTACAGCATTCCTACTATCAGCTTAAGTGACACATTCACTCTCTCTCTCTCTCTCTCTCTCTCTCTCTCTCTCTCACACACACACACACACACACACACACACACACACAGAGAGAGAGAGAGAGAGAGAGAGAGAGTAGAGCCCCTCTGAGCCAAAGGCCCAAAGGCAGAAAGCCCAGCCAGCAGCCAAACGAAGCCTCAAGCAGTGGTTCCCACAGCACAGCAACCCGGCAAAGGGGATGCAGCAAGGAAAACCACCGTCACCTCTCCGCTGGGAAGCGCTGAGCAAAGGCGAGTCCCCAGGCAACGCAGCCGATTTGATCGGCACAAGGCATGCAAGCTCCACCCCCCAGTCGTTCTTAGACTCCTTATTGGGTGAGCAACGAGCCAAGCAACACAGTTGGAGCCTCCCTCCTCCCTGGCCAGCAGGGAGGAAGGGAGAGGAGCTGCTTCCTTTGAAACCCGGGAAATTTAAGGGACGTCATCAATAAGTGACAGCAGCGGGAAATGGCGCTGGGATAAGGGACTTTCCCGCCAAATAAGGGACAGTTGACAGCTATGGGGGGTGTGGCCTGAGCAGAGGGGTGTGGCCTGAGGAGAGGGGTGTGGCCTGAGGGGAGGGGGCGTGGCCTGAGGAGAGGGTGAATAGCCTGGGCAGGGTTACAAGGGTCTGAGGTTCCTCACCCCAGCATTGGAGGGAAGACCCTGTCTCCTTTTGCCGGCTTGGCACTGCTTAGTGGAATTCCTCACCCTTTATCTTCTCCTGAAGCCCTTTCCATTTCCCCAGGAGCCACCTATTTGCTCAGCCCGCCCTCTGCTCTTGAGCAATCCTCGGCTCCGTCTAGCTCTGCCAGCAGCACTGCTCTGCCCTTGATCCAGAGGCTGGCGCACAGCCTCAAATCTTCAAGGTGTGAGGGGGAAGAGACACGCGGCGTCCCATTGACCTCTGTGATTGAATCCATGTGTCGCTTCCCCTGCCGCGATCAGGTGCAACACCAGTCGAGGGAAGATGAGGAGGAAGCGTGTCTCTCTGTTGGAGAACACGGCAGCCCCCTGCTTTCATCCTCAGCTCGTTTATCTGCCGGCCCCCTTTCCGGGCTCTTTGTTCGCTGCTTGCTATTCAACATGCACCCGGCGCTCCACAGTTCATCTTTATTAGCTCTAATTGCTTTCTCATTCTAATGAGATCCTGCTATTCACCTACAATTGAGAGGAAATGTATTCATTAAAATAATTCCCCTCCGAACCTACCGGTTTAAACTGATACTGTCAGTGTCCTGAGCCCTTCCGAGGGCAGATTGAAACCTTTATGTTGTGTTATAGGGCAACTTTCTGGACAACTCTCCTTGTCCCTTGGGGTTGAGGTGGCACTTATTATTATTATTATTACAATTTATTACCCGCCCTTTGCCCTAAGGTCCCAGGGTGGGTTACAACAGTGAAAACACAGCATTAATATTAAAATACAATCAGTGGCGTAGCGTGGGGGGTGCAGGGGGGGCCGGCCGCACCGGGCGCAACATCTGGGGGTTAGGGTTAGGGGGCGCAAATCCACGGGTTAGGGGGCGCAAATTACTTGCCTTGCCCCGGGTGCTGACAACCCACGCTACGCCACTGAATACAATGTCACACAACACTCCACAGTATCATGGGCCTACTAACTTTCACTGTTGCTTCTCATCTTTTCCAATCTGTCAAACTTATTTATTTATATCTTATATGTTGTTGCATTTATATCCCTCCTTTTCCCCCCAAAGAGTTCAACACACACACACCTCTACCCCTCTCTCAATGTGGCCCTCACAATAACCCTGTGAGGTAGGTTGAGAAACAGTGGCTGGTCCCAAAGCATCCATGGCTGGGATTTGAACCCAGGTCTCCCAAGCCCTAGCCCAGCACCCTAACCACTACATTCACTCTCTCTCTCTCTCTCTCTCTCTATATATATATATATATACAGTGGATGCTCAGGTTGCGAATGTGATCTGTGCAGGAGGCACATTCGCAACCCACAGCGTTCACAACCCACAGTGTCGCAACTGCTCGCGCGCAGGTTGCGATTCGGCACTTCCGCATATGTGCAAAGCGCAATTTAGTATTTCTGTGAATGCACGAGTGCCGAAACCTGGAAGTAACCTGTTCTGGTACTTCCGGTTTGGCACGGTGCGCAACCTGAAAACACGCAACCCGAAGCGTCTGTAACCCGAGGTATGACTCTATAAATAAAGTCTGCTTGTGGTACTAAGGGCTGGAAGTGGAGAGGCCTGCTTCTGTTCTCCAAAGCCTGAGAAGTTTCCTTTTTAAGCCTTTCTCCTCCTTTCTGCTTCCCATCAGTTATAATCGTCCTTCTTCCCCGGTTTCATTCTGCCCCATTACTGTTAATTACACTAAGTAATCACTCCCTCCTCAACATTAAACATTCCATTTTAATCTGTGCTTCTACTTCTGCCATTCCGAGAGCGACCGCCATTGTCGTGGATCTAAGCAAACATCTCGTCTCCAGCCTGATGAATTCTAAAACCAAGCTATCACTTTTAACTTTGTATACATAAGATCCACCGTCTTGGTCAAACTAGGCAGCAGTAGCCCAAGGTTAATGATGGAGGAGGAGGAGGAGAATAAGAACAAGACACTGTTCTGACCAGAAACAGGGCTGGCACTACCACTAGGCAGGTTGTCACTTCAAGGAGAAATCAGCTAGGCAAATGCAGTTGGTATTTGCTGCGATCATTTTCTGCAATTCTCTGAAATGTTTTTTTCGGTATGCAAATAATGATATTATGCCCATCCAACCCCCTCCAACAGATGCCATTGGGAAATTGGCAAGCAGGACCCAAACACAAGAGGAATCTCCCCTCCTGCATTATTATCTTCTTCCTAATTTTTCTAATTAAAATTAGGACAACCAAACTTTGCATCTTCTCTCAGGCTTGGCTCACAATACACAGTTGTCTACCACATATTTTCCAAAATCTTTAGCAGGGAAATAGCTTCCCTTGGGCCAGCCAAAACGTGAGCAAGCTTTTGAGTTCCATAGATCTTATTCAGGCTCAATGCTAAGCGGGGGGGGGGGGCAGGGGTAGAAAAAAAGCTGATTGAGTGTTAAATGGATAGAACACCAATGAGAGATTGTGACTGACCCTGATGAGCTTCATGGTTGAGTGGGAATTTGAACCCTGGTTTCTCAGGCCCTAGTCTGATACTCTAACCACATGCATTAATGCACATATAAAAAGGTAAAGGTAAAGGGACCCCTGACCATAAGGAGCAGTCGTGACCAACTCTGGGGTTGTGGCGCTCATCTCACTTTATTGGCCGAGGAAGCCGGCGTACAGTTTCTGGGTCATGTAGCCAACATGACTAAGCCGCTTCTGGCGAACCAGAGCAGCGCACGGAAACGCCATTTACCTTCCCACTGGAGCGGTACCTATTTATCTACTTGCACTTTGATGTGCTTTCGAACTGCTAGGTGGGCAGGAGGAGGGACCGAGGAACGGGAGTTCACCCCATCGCGGGGATTCGAACTGCCAACTTTCTGATCGGCAAGCCCAAGGCTCAGTGGTTTAGATCACAGCGCCACCCATGTCCCTAATTCACATATATATTCATCCATAACTTTACCACACACACACACACACACACACACACACACACACACACACACACCATAAATACAGGCTCAACTACAGCCAGATTTTTCCTGACATCTTGGAAGTTGCAAAACAGGTGTTTCAGAATGTTCTCCGGGACACGAAAAGCCACCTATATTTCCGGGAAATCAGAGGTCCACCCTTAAAATGTGACATTTGCCTTCATCATGAGTTGGCCATCTGGGAAAGGCTACTACTTCTCTGTTCTGTACAGTTTCCCCTAGTAGTACACTGCTGGCACAAGGTGACTTCTCTGCATCGCTTCCATTCTAATATGTCAAAAGAGAGACATGGCTGGTGCACATTTATATGGGACAAGACAATGACAGTCACAAAACTGTTTGTTTTTTCGGGTTGCTAGCAATACAGTTTTAAAGACCCAACTGGCTCAGGAGCGGTTTCGGGTTTTGCAATTTTAACTCTCGCCTTTTGCGCAACGTTAACAGAGTTAGCGATGGCTGTTTGCAGCAGACCGCAGAGTGGGTGACAATAGTGTCGCCTTCTATAACCTGGTCCCTCCAGATGCTTCGGATTACAAAATAAGCCTACTGGGTCAGGCCAAGGGCTCATCTAGTCCTTCATCCTGCTCTTACAGTGGCCAGACAGATGCCAGTGGGATGCCCTCAAGCAGAATCCGAGCGAAAGAGCACTTTTCTCCCTCCTGAGTTTCCAACAATTGGCATTTGCAGCGGTACGGGTGATTCCCCTTGCAATTGAGATGGTGCAAAGAGAAATTGCCTGGAGAGGGTGTGTGTGTATGTGTAACTCCTAAACATAATTGCAGCAATGAAGAGCCATGCTTGAAAAAGCAACTTAATGATGTTCTACAGGTCCCTGTCCTGCCACAAACCGTAAAGATACACTTCATGGTGATTCTGCTGACAGCACCAGTTCAATAGCTGTCATCT
Source organism: Podarcis bocagei (assembly GCF_964188305.1). Lineage (NCBI taxonomy): Eukaryota > Metazoa > Chordata > Lepidosauria > Squamata > Lacertidae > Podarcis > Podarcis bocagei. The sequence goes on from NC_138128.1 coordinate 9,589,026, forward strand.
CCAGCAAGCTTGACCATCCCGTTGATGCATTGCCAAGTCCAGCAACAGAGAGGTGGTTTCAGAAAAGCAGGGCCTGCTTTCGATGGGGCTAAAGGCATCACATCGCTGCCTCCTAAAAGTCAGCTGGAAGGAATCCCCCTTGCCCATCTCCCTCCATCATTTCTTGTTCTTGTTGTTTAGCCTTGCCAACAAAGATCCATATAGTTCAAGCTATGGTTTTCCCAGTAGCGATGTATGGAAGTGAGAGCTGGACCATAAAGAAGGCTGATCACTGAAGAATTGATGCTTTTGAATTATGGTGCTGGAGGAGACTCTTGAGAGTCCCATGGACTGCAAGAAGATCAAACCTATCCATTCTTAAGGAAATCAGCCCTGAGTGCTCACTGGAAGGACAGATCCTGAAGCTGAGGCTCCAATACGTTGGCCCTCCATCATTATGGGGACCTTTCAAGAGGGCAGAGCTGTCTAGGGAGAGCAAGGACAGGTGATGTATATTGTATTGAGGAAAGTAAGAGCAGTGGTCTCTTCTTCACATTCCTCTTTCTCAGTCAATTCTGTCCACTTCCCTTAAACTCCCTTCTTCTGGTGTCCCTGTTTGGGTTCTACTCCTGGTACCCCATAGGCATCATAGAAATGCAGAGTGGGAAGGGACCGTAAGGATCAACTATTCAAACCTCCCACCATGCAGGGATCTTTTGCCCAATGTGGGGCTCGAACCCACAGCCCTGAGATTAAGAGTCTCCATGTGCTACCAACTGAGCTATCCTGGACATTCAACCTTTCCAGGCATTTCAGCCACTTTCTTCTCTCAGGTGGAAGGGTGTGTCAATTCCAGTCCACTCATTTCCTCATTCTTCCAAATTCAGTTCTCCACCATTCTGTAGCCAGACATGGCCTTTAAAGGGAAATAAATTTCCTTGTGAAAATTCTTTAGCATGAATTTTGCATTTTGCAGTTGTGAACTCTGGTAATACTACCCTAAAACCGCCTCTGCATTTTGTATGATATCTATATATACACATATATACATATACATATACATGTGTGTGTGTGTGTGTGTGTATTCCATTTATATACATTGCAACAATTATTTAACCAAGTTTTAGCATTTTCAATTTCAACTCCCTTCCCCCTCTTTCTACGGTTCCTTACATTTATTTTCGTCTTTTATGCATGTTCCAAATTGCCTTAACTTATTCTTTTAATTGTCTATTCATATATATATATATATATATATATATATATAGGTTTTGGTGTCTTCGGGTGTCTTCCCGTGTAAGAGTTGGGGTGTCTAGGCGACGTTTCGACGAGGTCTCACTCGTCATCTTCAGGCTGGTGCTTTCGGCTTCTTGTTACTAGAACAGAGCAGGATCTCAGTGTTTGAGTTCCTATAAATACTGTTGAGGGGGTGTGGTGTATAGCCTCCAACGTTCTGGGCAGAGAGGAAGTTCCTAGGTTAATGTGCCTTTTCTTCTTTTGTTCATTAATTACTTGAGGGATATCTTGAGTGATTACTTGAGTGATATTCTGAGTACCACTTAGGAGGGTCATTAGGTGTGGATTAGTTGCTAAAGCTTTCGTGTCTTGACCTCTTGACCTTGTGAAGAGTTTTTCTGAGAAGATGGCTGTACTGCACTTAGTTGTGCTCTGGCTTGGCTTCGTGTATAGGGGCGAGCTGTGGTTTTGTGCCCTGTGCCAGCCAGATCTGTGTAGGGATTGCAGGGGGGTGCAGCATCCGGAGGTGCCACTATGGTTTGGCTACTGGATGGTGTCTGTAATTTATCTGTGGAGAGGGTCTGGGTTTGGGTCTGGTGTGGTTGATTGGAGATGTCGTTCTGTGTGCCTCTGGTTCTGGTGTCGGTTTTTGTGGGGAGGGCTAATTTCCAGATGTCTGGCAGGCGGGACGTGTCGTCACGCTTGTTCATGTTGTGAGGGTGTTTCTCTATCTCGATGGCTTCCATGATTATTCTCTTGTGGTGATGTTCCATGTTAAAGAGCAATTTGGAATCTGCAAAATTAATTTCGTGTCCTGTTTCTTTCATGTGTTGGTAAAGAGAGGAAGTTTTTTCTTCTTTTTTGACGGCATTCTTGTGTTCTGCGATACGTGCATTTATTCGTCTGTTTGTTTGTCCAATGTACGTGGCTGGGCAGACTTTGCAGGGTATTTCATAGACCCCTTGGTTTTCTAACTGGATTTTATCTTTTGGGTTTCTGAGGATATTGGCTATTTTTTGGTTGGTGCAAAAGGCTGTTTTGATATTGTGTTTATGGAGGATTTTGCTAATTTTATCTGTAGTGCCCTTGATATAAGGAAGGAGGGCCATGCCATTGTTTTCTTCTGTTTCTTGGTTTTTGGGGGGTGTTTCTTTTTGGATTAGCTTCGTAACCCTGTTTTGCTGGTATCCGTTGGCGATTAACACATTTGAGAGATTCTGTAACTCAGTTGTCAAGTGGTCTTTGTCAGCCAGGCGTTTGGTTCTGGAGATGAGAGTCTTGGCTACGGAGTTTATTTGTGCAGGGTGGTGGTGTGATTGTGCATGTAAGTAGCGGTTGGTGTGTGTTTTTTTCCGGTAGATAGTGTGTCCTAGGGAGCCATCAGGTTTTTTGTAGATTAGGACGTCAAGGAAGGGAAGTTGGTTGTTGGCTTCTATTTCCATAGTGAATTGTATTTTGGGGTGTAGGCTGTTGAGATGTGTGAGGAAGCTATCTAGTTTTTCCTTCCCGTGTGGCCAAATTACAAAGGTGTCGTCAACATATCTGAGCCAAAGTTTGGGTTTGTGTTCTGACTTGTCTAAAGCATTGGTTTCAAAGTGTTCCATGTACAGATTTGCGATGACCGGTGAGAGGGGTGATCCCATAGGTGCTCCTTCTATCTGTTTGTATCTTTGTAATTTGGCCACACGGGAAGGAAAAACTAGATAGCTTCCTCACACATCTCAACAGCCTACACCCCAAAATACAATTCACTATGGAAATAGAAGCCAACAACCAACTTCCCTTCCTTGACGTCCTAATCTACAAAAAACCTGATGGCTCCCTAGGACACACTATCTACCGGAAAAAAACACACACCAACCGCTACTTACATGCACAATCACACCACCACCCTGCACAAATAAACTCCGTAGCCAAGACTCTCATCTCCAGAACCAAACGCCTGGCTGACAAAGACCACTTGACAACTGAGTTACAGAATCTCTCAAATGTGTTAATCGCCAACGGATACCAGCAAAACAGGGTTACGAAGCTAATCCAAAAAGAAACACCCCCCAAAAACCAAGACACAGAAGAAAACAATGGCATGGCCCTCCTTCCTTATATCAAGGGCACTACAGATAAAATTAGCAAAATCCTCCATAAACACAATATCAAAACAGCCTTTTGCACCAACCAAAAAATAGCCAATATCCTCAGAAACCCAAAAGATAAAATCCAGTTAGAAAACCAAGGGGTCTATGAAATACCCTGCAAAGTCTGCCCAGCCACGTACATTGGACAAACAAACAGACGAATAAATGCACGTATCGCAGAACACAAGAATGCCGTCAAAAAAGAAGAAAAAACTTCCTCTCTTTACCAACACATGAAAGAAACAGGACACGAAATTAATTTTGCAGATTCCAAATTGCTCTTTAACATGGAACATCACCACAAGAGAATAATCATGGAAGCCATCGAGATAGAGAAACACCCTCACAACATGAACAAGCGTGACGACACGTCCCGCCTGCCAGACATCTGGAAATTAGCCCTCCCCACAAAAACCGACACCAGAACCAGAGGCACACAGAACGACATCTCCAATCAACCACACCAGACCCAAACCCAGACCCTCTCCACAGATAAATTACAGACACCATCCAGTAGCCAAACCATAGTGGCACCTCCGGATGCTGCACCCCCCTGCAATCCCTACACAGATCTGGCTGGCACAGGGCACAAAACCACAGCTCGCCCCTATACACGAAGCCAAGCCAGAGCACAACTAAGTGCAGTACAGCCATCTTCTCAGAAAAACTCTTCACAAGGTCAAGAGGTCAAGACACGAAAGCTTTAGCAACTAATCCACACCTAATGACCCTCCTAAGTGGTACTCAGAATATCACTCAAGTAATCACTCAAGATATCCCTCAAGTAATTAATGAACAAAAGAAGAAAAGGCACATTAACCTAGGAACTTCCTCTCTGCCCAGAACGTTGGAGGCTATACACCACACCCCCTCAACAGTATTTATAGGAACTCAAACACTGAGATCCTGCTCTGTTCTAGTAACAAGAAGCCGAAAGCACCAGCCTGAAGATGACGAGTGAGACCTCGTCGAAACGTCGCCTAGACACCCCAACTCTTACACGGGAAGACACCCGAAGACACCAAAACCTACATTCCTGTACCCGTGAAAATCTACGAAAGCATATATATATATATATATATATATATATATATATATATATATATATATAAAACTGCAGGTTTTTACAATAATCCTGCCTGTAGTGGGTATGAGTTACTTGTGCGTAAACTGGTGCCTTTCTCGGTTAATTTGCCTTGTTAAAATTTTCTGACTGCGCAGTCTCTTCTCATGGTGGCTGCCTCAGTCACTGGCAGAATCTGTCAGTGGGCGTTTCTTGAACCTCTTTCAACATAAAAGTTGTTTGACACCCAGTCTCCTCCTCCTCTCACTGCGCGGGAGTCTTCTGCGCAGGGAAGGCGTGGGTAGCGGAGGACCTGGGCTCTCCTCACTGATGTCCAGTGAAGAGTCCTGGAGCCTTCTCTCCACTTCCCCCGTCTGCCTCCCTTTATCCCCGGTGTTGCGCTGATTGGCTTCCCCCTCTACTGAGCTGTTTCTCCCCCTGCTGCTGGGTCCTTCGCCAGCATCATCTGGGAGCCTCCCCTTCGCCTCTCGCTCCGATGTCAGTTCCCTGACACTGCCAATGTCTTGATCTGTTTACAGTTTTTTTGTAAATACTCAATAAACCACTTCCATTCCTTTCTAAAAAGTTTGTTTTCTTGATTTCTTATTCTTCCGTTAAGTTTTGCCATTTCTGCATACTCCATTAGTTTCTGTATCCAATCTTCTTTCATTGGGACATCTTCATCCTTCCACTCAGGGGCAAATAACATTCTTGCAACTGTAGTCACATACATGAATACATTTCTATACTGTTTGGGTAGTTCTAATCCTATAATTCCCAAGAGAAAAGCTTCTGGGTTTTTTGTGAATGTTATCTTAAACATCTTTTCCAAATCATTATATATCATTTCCCAACTTATTACAGGACCACCACATGTGAAAACCTTATTTCTCTTTACATTTCCAACACATTCAACTTTAAGTTATACATTTTTGCCAATCTACTAGGTGCTAGGTACCACCTATACACCATTTTTATATAATTTTCTCTTAAACCATAACATGCTGAAAATTTTATATTCATATTCCATAATCGTTCCCATGCTTCCATTTCTATATTATAATCAACATATTTTGCCCAGTGCATCATTGAAGATTTCACTTGTTCATCCTTTGTCCCCCGTTCCAATAACACCTTGTACATTTTAGACATCACTTTAACATTACAATTTAACAGGTCTCTCTCTCATTGTGAGATGATATTGTAACCATGTTGTTAACATTCCTAGTAAATCCTTAAACTCTTTTAGTCTAAATTCTCCACCCTCCTCTCTTCATAAATTTTAATTTAAAATGTATGCAGTTTTGATTAATTTTTGCAAGCGATTTCTCATAATATAATACTTCAGTATGTTGTTTTCACCATATTCATTTCCATGCACATTTCGCCCTAATATGTGCCAGTTTGTCTGGTTGGAAAACTGCATCGCAACGTTTGGATGAGTGTGGATTTTGAAGGGTGAAGGTGTTTCATTTCTCTCATCGTTTTGCAAAGTGCAAATCTGATCCGTTCGGCTTCAAACACGAATGGAATCAAAATCTCCACTTTCTCTTTCTTTCTCTCTCTCTCTGTGGAAATAGAGCTGTTTCCAATGCCAAACTGATCTTATCTCACAGAATTTGGACTGTTTGCAGACATTCCATTGCTGGCGGCTTCATTCTCCCAGCCACTGGGATGTTCATGAATATTCCAGGACGTCTCCTAGCAACTTGCCAGTCGCTCCCCGATTCTTCACCTCATCAAAATCCTGAAATAGTGCATTGCAATGTAGACGTCGCCTCCTCAACATGGGAGAACGGTGCACGGAGTTTGTTTGAAATCTTTCAGGTTGACGAGCCCCAACAGATGCTTATTGCTGAGACGCGAGAAAGGGGAGATGGCGTCTTTAGAATGAGAGGCAACTGTTTAATGCAGGGAACTAAACAACCTCTCCATGGAAGCCTGATGAATCATCTTAAAATTAGCATGGGGCCCGGGAAACCATCCAAGGGGCAGACTAGCCAAAGGTTACACTTACTTAGTTATCAAGAGACCAAAATCTGCTGAGATGGTGTTAAAAATTAATTACGATTTCGTCTCTGAATCGGTGCTCCTCAACACAGCAAGCAGTAAGATTTTCCATCGGGAGGGGCTTCCAAGGGCAATGGAAGGAGAGAGGCAACTTTCAAGAAATAAAGTGCTGCCATTTTGCACTTTCTACACACAACAGCACACTGTGGTTGGCAACTGACGTGATGGCAGTAAATAAGAGTCTTCCTCCTCGATTGTCATATTTGAAACAGTGAAAATCTGGACAGAAAAGTTGTTGAGCTTGTTTGACAAATTCGCCAAAAAGAAGGAGGAGGAGGAGGGGAGGAGGAGAAGAAGAAGAAGTTGAAGTTTTTGAGCATTTTTAAAGGGAAATTGCCAAATACAACACTGCTGACATGGGTTGCCATATGCCCAGATTTTCCTGGACATTTTAGCGATTTCCACCCAGACACTGCTTCCAACTGCAGTATTCCGGAAATTCCAGACATATGGCAACCCTATCAAAACACCAACCCCTGTGTCCAGGCCGCTATTTATTATTAATAAATAATAATTTAATTTCTATACATTTATATTTATATTCTCAAAGTGGTTTACGACACAGTGAAATGTCAAAGACAAGGCTCAAGAAAGTTGAAGTATATAAAGTATATGCAGCCAAAGCAAAGTAATTACCAGAAAACCAAGAATTTATCTTAAAGATTTCAAAACAAAACATTGCAAAGGAGGTCAACTGCAGAATGCAAGCTGAACGCAGCAAAGTTAACCAAAAATATTATCTTGAACATTTCAAAGGAAAACGTCACCAAAGGAAGTAAAATGTAAAACTCACATTAAAAACAGTGCAAACGTTTTTGAATGCAGTTATTGAAAGCAAACGTTGTTGTGATGCCACCTCACTGCAAACTTTGTTAGCCTTGCCAGTCAGCTCAGTTGGTCAGAGTGTGGTGCTGGTAACACCAAAGTCATAATAATAATAATAATAATTTATTATTTATACCCCGCCCATCTGGCTGGGCCTCCCCAGCCACTCTGGGCGGCTTCCATAAAAACCAAAAATACAATAAAATATCACACGTTAAAAACTTCCCTGAACAGGGCTGCCTTAAGATGTCTCCTGAATGTCAGATAGTTGTTTATCACTTTGACATCTGCTGGAAGGGCGTTCCACAGGGCGGGCGCCACTACCGAGAAGGCCCTCTGCCTGGTTCCCTGTAGCTTTGCTTCTCGCAATGAGGGAACCGCCAGAAGGCCCTCAGCGCTGGACCTCAGCGTCCGGGCAGAATGATGGGGGTGGAGACGCTCCTTCAGGTATACTGGACCGAGGCCGTTTAGGGCTTTAAAGGTCAGCACCAACACTTTGAATTGTGCTCGGAAACGTACTGGGAGCCAATGCAGGTCTTTCAAGACCGGTGTTATATGGTCTCGGCGGCCGCTCCCAGTCACCAGTCTAGCTGCCGCATTCTGGATTAATTGTAGTTTCCGAGTCACCTTCAAAGGTAGCCCCACGTAGAGTGCATTGCAGTAGTCCAAGCGGGAGATAACCAGAGCATGCACCACTCTGGCGAGACAGTCCGCAGGCAGATAGGGTCTCAGCCTACGTACCAGATGGAGCTGGTAAACAGCTGCCCTGGACACAGATTTGACCTGCGCCTCCATGGACAGCTGTGAGTCCAAAATGACTCCCAGGCTGCGCACCTGGTCCTTCAGGGGCACAGTTACCCCATTCAGGACCAGGGAATCCTCCACACCTGCCCGCCTCCTGTCCCCCAAAAACAGTACTTCTGTCTTGTCAGGATTCAACCTCAATCTGTTAGCCGCCATCCATCCTCCAACCGCCTCCAGACACTCACACAGGACCTTCACCGCCTTCACTGGTTCTGATTTAAAAGAGAGGTAGAGCTGGGTATCATCCGCATACTGATGAACACCCAGCCCAAACCTCCTGATGATCTCTCCCAGCGGCCGCATGTAGATGTTGAAAAGCATGGGGGAGAGGACAGAACCCTGAGGCACCCCACAAGTGAGAGCCCAGGGGTCTGAACACTCATCCCCCACCACCACTTTCTGAACACGGCCCAGGAGGAAGGAGCGGAACCACTGTATGACAGTGCCCCCAGCTCCCAGCCCCTCAAGACGGTCCAGAAGGATGCTATGGTCGATGGTATCGAACGCCGCTGAGAGATCCAGCAGAACTAGGAAACAGCTCTCACCTTTGTCCCTAGCCCGCCGGAGATCATCAACCAGTGCGACCAAGGCAGTTTCAGTCCCATGATGAGGCCTGAATCCCGACTGGAAGGGATCCAAATGGTCCGCTTCTTCCAGGCGTGCCTGGAGTTGTTCGGCAACCGCTCGCTCAATCACCTTGCCCAGGAATGGAAGATTTGAGACTGGGCGATAGTTGGCCATCATGGCCGCATCTAAAGATGGTTTTTTAAGAAGCGGTTTAATAACCGCCTCTTTCAGCGGGTCTGGGAAGGCTCCCTCACGGAGGGAAGCATTCACCACCCCACGAAGCCCATCGCCCAGTCCTTCCCGGCTAGCTTTTATAAGCCAGGATGGGCAAGGATCCAGGAGACAGGTGGTTGGTTTCACTCGTCCAAGCAGCCTGTCCACATCCTCGGAGGTAACAGATTGGAATTGATCCCACTCAACTTGACTAGACAGAACTCTAGCACTCTCCCGCCCCGGCCCTGCTCCCACGGTGGAGTCTACTTCTTCCCGAATCTGAGCGATTTTATCTGCAAAAAACTTTGCAAAATCATTGCAGGAGAACATGTGGCCCGTACTGGGCCCCGATGTTGCAGGTGGTTCCGCTAAATTGTGAACCACCTGAAAAAGTCTCCTGCTGCTGTTTTCTGCAGATGCAATAGAGGCGGTGAAGAAATTCTTCTTCGCTGTCGCTATCGCCACTTGGTAGGCTCGACGTTGAGCTCTAACCTGTGTCCGGTCAGATTCGGAATGAGTTATCCGCCACCGGCGCTCTAGCCGTCTCAACGATTGTTTCATTGCCCTCAGATCCGTGGAAAACCACGGGGCTGTCCGGGCTCCATGCAATCGGAGAGGGCGCTTCGGAGCCAAACAGTCAATAGCCCTGGTTAACTCCACATTCCAGCGGGCCACCAGGGAATCGGCTGAAAGGCCATCAACATGGGATAAAGTATCCCCTACCACTCTCTGGAAACCATTTGGATCCATTAAGTGGCGGGGGCGGACCATCCGAATTGGTCCCACCTCCCTGCAGAGGGGAAGGGTCGCGGAGAAGTCCAGTTGCACCAGGAAGTGATCTGACCATGGCACTTCTTTCGTTTCGCTTTTACTTAGTGTCAGATCACCAACATCCATAGAGGTAAACACCAGGTCCAAGGCATGTCCACGGCTGTGGGTTGGGCCAGACTTATTCAGGGACAGCCCCATGGAGGCCATGCTTTCCACGAAGTCCCGAGCGGTCCCTTGTAAGGTTGTGTCGGCATGGATGTTAAAATCCCCTAGGACAACCAAGCTAGGTGTCTCCAGGAGAACATCCGCCACGACCTGAAGCAGCTCGGGCAGGGAATCCTTGGTGCAGCGGGGAGGTCGGTACACCAAAAGGAATCCTGTACTGCCCCTATTGCCCAACTTCCAGAACATGCACTCAGAAAACTGGGTCTTCCCAATAGGACGCCTGGTGCAAACTAATGACTTCCTAAAAATCACTGCAACCCCCCCTCCCCGCCCATGTGACCTGGGTTGCTGTGCGTAAGAGAAACCTGGTGGACAAGCAGCGGCAAGGACAGGCCCATCTGCTTCATCCAACCAAGTCTCTGTTACACATGCCAGGTCAAGTCCTCCATCCATGATCAAGTCATGGATGGCAGTGGTCTTATGAATCATTGACCTGGCATTGCACAGCAGCACCTTCAGGCTATGTGGGTATCCCTTGCTGATTCTAGTATCCGTCCGGACAGGACCAGACCCGGAGGCAGGGATAGTCCTCAGACAACGACTAAACCTGCCTCCTCTGTAATGACATGGTCTGGTCTTAGCGTAACTCCTCCTCCTACCCGTGATCACTGAGATCGGTTGTCCCAGTGCATCCCCCCCTGTGGAACATGCCCCAGCCATTTTGTGGGCTGGGGCCCACTCCCCGGCAGCCCTGACCCCTCCCCCTAAAAACAAAATAACACCTTAAACAAACAAACAAAACCAATAAACCAATACAAACAAAAAAATGTAAAAATTACAAAAACATCAAATTAATAATAATAATAAAAATTCCCCAAGCCCAACCAAACATCAATCCCACCCCCACCCCCCACATACAAAAAATCCAGAGAAAATTTTTAAAAACATTTTAAAAACACTCTGTGCCTCTCCGGCAGTAACAACTGTCCTAGTGAGGCCTGTCAGGCCCCGCCCTGGGCCAGGTGGTAAGTGGCAGGGAGGAGCAGGGCCCTCAGGCACTCACTCAGGGAGTCCTCCTGGGCAGCAGGCCGCAAGCAGCACGCAGTCCTTATGAGGCCCCAGGCCCCGCCCCAAGCCAGATGGTAAGTGGCAAGAGCAGGGCCCACAAGCACTCACTCAGGGAGTCCTCCTGGGCAGCAGGCAGCAAGCAGCACGCAGTCCTTGTGAGGCCCCAGGCCCCGCCCCAGGCCAGATGGTAAGTGGCAAGAGCAGGGCCCACAAGCACTCACTCAGGGAGTCCTCCTGGGCAGCAGGCCGCAAGCAGCACGCAGTCCTTATGAGGCCCCAGGCTCCGCCCCAGGCCAGATGGTAAGTGGCAAGAGCAGGGCCCTCAGGCACTCACTCAGGGAGTCCTCCTGGGCAGCAGGCAGCAAGCAGCACGCAGTCCTTATGAGGCCCCAGGCCCCGCCCCAGGCCAGATGGTAAGTGGCAAGAGCAGGGCCCACAAGCACTCACTCAGGGAGTCTTCCTGGGCAGCAGGCCGCAAGCAGCACGCAGTCCTTATGAGGCCCCAGGCCCCGCCCCAAGCCAGATGGTAAGTGGCAAGAGCAGGGCCCACAAGCACTCACTCAGGGAGTCCTCCTGGGCAGCAGGCAGCAAGCAGCACGCAGTCCTTATGAGGCCCCAGGCCCCGCCCCAAGCCAGATGGTAAGTGGCAAAAGCAGGGCCCACAAGCACTCACTCAGGGAGTCTTCCTGGGCAGCAGGCAGCAAGCAGCACGCAGTCCTTATGAGGCCCCAGGCCCCGCCCCAGGCCAGATGGTAAGTGGCAAGAGCAGGGCCCACAAGCACTCACTCAGGGAGTCTTCCTGGGCAGCAGGCCGCAAGCAGCACGCAGTCCTTATGAGGCCCCAGGCCCCGCCCCAGGCCAGATGGTAAGTGGCAAAAGCAGGGCCCACAAGCACTCACTCAGGGAGTCATGGGTTTGATCCCCGTATTGGCACATATTCCTGCATTGCAGGCGGTTGGATTTTTGAAGTAAGGGTAGTGAAAATTCAGCTAAGAAGCTCAAATCATATATGTGACTGACACCCTTCTTTGGAAATTAAACCAACGTCCAGACTTTAACATTCAAAAACTTTGCTTACAGAAACTTATAGTTATAGATGAATTAAAACATAATATTTACAGTCACGTGCTTCTCCGTATAAACACTATTCTTAACAAAGGCTTGATGATCCATGGGGTCCCAACTCTATAATTCAATGTTGTTGTTGTTGTTGTTGTTGTTGTTGTTGTTGATGATGATATACCCCCCACATCTGGCTGTGTTTCCCCAGCCACACAGGGTGGCTTCCAGCAAAATGCAAAAGATAATAAAATATCAAACATTAAAAACTTCCTGATACAAGGATGCCTTCAGATGTCTTCTATAAGTTGTATAGTTCTTTATCTCCTTGACATCTGATGGGAGGGTGTTCCACAGGGAGGGCACCACTGCCAAGAAGGCCCTCTCCCTGGTTTTCTGTAACTTCACTTCCCTCAGCAAAGGTACTGCCAGAAGACCCTCAGAAGTGGTCCAGCTGAATGATGGTGTGGAGACGCTCCTTCAGGTATATGTTGTTGGTGGAATTTGTCTGCCTCAGGAGACAGTGGATGAAGTATGGATGAAGTCAAAAGCTTGGAGAGTTACAGCGCCTGCTGTGGCTGTAGAGACCAATAGAGGAGAGGCATGGGGCATATGAAGGCTTTCGGTTTTGCTGCTGCAGATGCACCATAGCATTTATTCTCTCTGCGCTCCTCCCAGCGGTCATTCCTCCTCTGATTAGTGCTGTGGACATATGACCTAACTGTCTGTCTCCAGGCACTGCAGTCATCTGCAAGGGAACTGACCTTCCCTGCAACTGTTTTGGGGTAGTCAAACTGCTTCATTTCCAATCAGCGCAGAGTCCATTTGCATCACCTGTCACTCAATCCTTCAAACAAGTGACACTCTCAGGGAGAATGTGGAGAGTTCTGCATGAAAAGCAGGTGCTTCACCACTGAGCTGTGGCCACGCTCCAACATCTCATGCCTCACATTCCCCCGCTCATGGCTGAGAATATCTAAGGAAGCTATTTTGTGGGGGCCTCAGCAATCTGAATTTGCAGTAGGCTGGAAGGCATGCAGACTTGTTTCTTTAGCGTCTGTTTCTCTAACCCAAAAGGTTTTGTTTTTAAGAAGGTTGGGGTTTTTGTTTTTAAAAAGTCACCACAAAACCCCAGTGGACTACCCCAGTAGAAGGCTTCCCAATCTGCTTATGAAAGGAACCACAATGTTATCTCAGGATCAAGCCTCGTAAGCGTGGCCTAAAACCAGCCTGCGTAGGCAGCAGCAATGGAAAAGTGAATGTAGACTATTGCAGGGTAAAAGCAGAAATGGGTTTCTTTTGGAAATCAGGGTTTTACACAGCATTTAAAAGGGTAAGGAAGAAAACACTTCAGTCCTGGAGAAAAGCAACAGAAATTGGAAAGGGAAAATTTCGTCCTGCTTGGACTACTGCAATGCACTCTATGTGGGGCTATCTTTGAAGGTGACCCAGAAACTGCAATTAATCCAGAATGCGGCAGCTAGTCTGGTGACTGGGAGTGGCCGCCGGGACCACATAACACCGGTTCTGAGAGATCTGCATTGGCTCCCAGTACGTTTCTGAGCACAATTCAAAGTGTTGGTGCTGAACTTTAAAGCCCTAAACTGCCTCGGTCCTGTATACCTGAAGGAGCATTTCCACCCCCATCGTTCAGCCCGGACACTGAGATCCAGCGCTGAGGGCCTTCTGGCAGTTCCTCACTGCGAGAAGTGAGGTTACAGGGAACCAGACAGAGGGCCTTCTCGGTAGTGGCATCCGCCCTGTGGAACGCCCTCCCACCAGATGTCAAGGAAATAAGCAGCTATCCTATTTTTAAAAGACATCTGAAGGCAGCCCTGTTTAGGGAAAGTTTTTAATATTTAATGCTGTATTGTAATACTTGATTGGGAGCCGCCCCAGATTGGCGGGGTATAAATAATAAATTATTATTATTATTATTATTATTATTATTATTATTATTATTATTATTATTATTATTCCGCACTGCAGGCATGGTGTTGTGCTTGGACAGGAGTCCCCAAAACTGACTTGTTTCCAAGTGTCCTTTGTTCTCCACAATGCAGCCACCTACATCTTCCCTGGGTTGTACACTGCCCCAAGCAACTGTGAGCTCCATCTAATTCAGGATCTAGGAAATAACTAAGAGATACCCCCCACCCCACCCCCAAGATCTTGTCAAGGGACTCCTGTTAAGTTTATCTAATCAAGATTGTGTTGAAAGGTGTTCTTCAGCCAATACAAGGAAGAACTGAGAACTTGGCAGTCATGAGGAGTAGGCGAAGGTTTTCTTTCTTCTTCTTCTTAATTAATTAAATGTATTTGACTTCTAGCATCAAACTTACAGAAGCTGAAACACACATGCCATATAAAAGCCCCCTTTCCTTAATACAAAATGCCTTAACAACAGAAAGAATAATAACTTGTAAATGCTGTATTTCTGTGTACTTAACGCCAAGATAGACTTCTGAGTGGTTCACAAAATATAAAAACCAGCTCCAGTTGGTTGCATTTGGCCTGGGCATATTCTGAGAGCAAAAGGTTTCTCTGCTCAGCACAGGGCTTGCCACACGTCAATAAAATTCCTGACATGTCCTGGTTTTCGTGTGCAAAATCGCTATTTGGGGGGTTTGTCCCAAAAAAAAGCTCAACAACTTTGTGGGTGTCAGGTGTCAGCATATTTTACCTTTTGAAATTTGGCGAGCCTAGTTCAGCAAATATTTCCCTACATAGCAATTTGTGCACCCAGATAAATAAATTCTCGGATGTTATTGCATTTCACCATCTGAATTAATGCTTAATTTTGAACGATTTTCTAGTCTTCCCCCCATCGAAGGTTTCCCCCACGGGCAGCACCATCGCAATGCAAAGCCTTGCAAAGTAGTTTTGTAAAAGGCCATTGCGGCAAGGCAATTTGGCCAAGGACCTCCTCATGGTCATCAGGAAGGCGTCCCCAGGAAAGCTCTCCTCATTGCCAGTAGGGTCCTGTTGCTTCAGCAAGCTCTCCCAAAAGATTTACTAGCAATGGATCTCCCTCACGGCCGCACGCCACGTCCCTTTCCTTTCCAGAGTCAATATTAATGATTGTCCAATAGCTCCATGATAGCTTCTCATCCCTCCCCGTGATGAACTCATTTGTCACCAGCTGTGATGGGGCAGAGAGGTGACAGTGGAACATCTCAATTAACAAACATTCTACCAAGTCAACAACGTCATAAAAGCAGATGGCATGTCACCTCTGTGTTAACTGATCCAGGAAAACCATAGCTCCATACTCGTCGGATGTGGGTTCAAATTCCAACCATGCATCCTAATGGGCGGCATACGCGCGCGCACACACACACACACACTGCGGCTCTTTAACTGCCTCGGCTGTGAATGCGAGCCTGGTGAAAGCATTACAAGATAAGTAATGCCAAGTAAGGCGGGGTCACAAGCCTCCGGAGGCTTGTGGGCACATTTGCAAGCCAGAAAATCTGTTGTGGGCACAACACCATTACCACAACCAGGCATGCATGCCTGCACACATGCACAAGCACCACAAGCACAAAAAGAGAGACACTTTCTGCCACCACCGGCAACCAGGCTTGAAAATGTGTAAATCACAGCTGACCCGAAAGCAAGTAAAAACTACTAACACACTGAGAGACTTGACTGAGGGTCAAGGAGCTAATTTACAAATGAGGGGGTGATTTTTAAATGATCATATAAGGTAAAGAAGTGATTATAGAAATGTGATAAATATGTTAAAGTTATAGGAAAGTCAGAAAAGAGGGAGGGAAGGAGGTCGATGCTCTTTTTGAGTAATAATGTAAGCTTTCGATATGTATAATGAAATGAAATGAAATATGGAAAACTCAATAAAAATCATGATTTTTAAAAAAGAGAGTGACTGACTGAGGGTCACACCCAGCAGAACAGAACCATACCAAGGCAAGGAATATGGAGCATTTTAGTTTAGAGAAAAGGCAAGTAATAGGAGAAAAGTATATAAAATTATGCATTGTGCAGGGGAAGTGGCTCTGGAGAAGTTTCTCCAGTTGGGAAGGAGAAGATTTCTGCTCCCTCTAGAACTCGTGGACATCCAGTGAAGCTGAATCAGGACAGGCAAAAGAAAGGACTTCTTCACACAGAGTGTACTGTGGAACTCACTGCCACTGGAGGCAGGGACGGCCACCAACTTGGGTGGCTTTAAAAGAGGATTAGATAAATTTATAGAGAAAAACAACTATTAGCCACAATGGCTATATTTTGCATTCACTGTCGGAGGCAATATGCCAATTGCTGACAGTTGCAGGAGGGCAGAGTGTTGTGTTGCACCCAGGTCCTGCTTTGGGGCTTCCAAAGGGCATCCCACTGTGAGAACAAAACGCTAGACCAGATGCACCTCTGGTCTGAGTCAGCAGAGCTCTTCTTATGTGCTTAGGAACAGGTGGAAACTGATTGCAGGTCATGGGGCAATGTGAGGTGACCACCTCGGGCGGCAGGATTCACAGGGGCAGCAGATCCAGCCTCCAAGGGATGCATCACCTGCTGCCATCACCGCCCCCTCCTTGGAGAATGGATCTGCCACCTCCTCAGAATCCTGCCACCGTTGCCTCTACAGCAAACAGGAGACGCTGATCCCTACGGAGGAAATGGCAAGGGCTGCCCTCTGGGGCCTCCTGGGCTCTGAACCCTGTCATGATACAGAGTAGACCCCTTTCCCCCGCCTCAACCTTTGGTAAAGTCAATTTGATACCTAAAGGGTGGGGTTTAAACGCCTTGAATAAGAAATAAATGAAGACAGGTGCTGAACATGTTGGGATTCACAGAATGCTGTGTGGGATAGTAAGTCTGCAGGCTTGAGTTTGCTAGCTGACGCAACTGGCTGGTGCAATCAGCCTGCAATACTTTCTGCGGAAGTGCTGAGTCAGAAAGACTGTGCTGTCAGTTGATTGGCTGTCATCGGTTTAAAAGGGAAACCTGTCCACCAGTAAGTGTGTGGTGTAGAAGAGTGTGGTCAGAAAGAGAGAGATAGAAAGGTCTTCCTATTTGCCTTAAGGTGCAGCCAGGTACTCTGTTTGACTGCATGAACTGCTCGTGTATTATAGCCTGTAGATTATTGTATATATTTGTATATATTTAGCTCACAATCAATATACTGCACTGCACTGAAGAACCTGGAACTCTGAGCATTTCTGCTAAAGCGCCACGGAGAATTCGCGACAGAGCAGTGGCATAGCTACATGCTCCAGCACTGGGAGCAGAGAACAGGTGGGGGCATGACTGGCATGCACCCTGGGGGCATGGCACACAACCTGGGGGGCACACAGAGCACATCCCGGGGGCAGTCACGATGGCACCCCACCAGGGATGGCACCCAAGCCAGCCCGCTCCCCCTGCCCCCCTTCATCCGCCAGTGGTGCTGAGACCCTTCCCTGAAGGAGGAAGAGCTCTCTCTTCAGTAACTGCCTCCAAGCCCCCCCCCCCACTAGATCCCAAGATCTGGGGGGGATTGTCCTTTGGAGATGGGGCGAAAGGCAGTGGAGGGCTGTGGGTGCAATAGGGTGGCATGTGCCCTACTTTGCTGAGGACAGTCCTCTATTTGAAGATACCATCTCTTGGAAGGGCTTTCCGGTCCAAATCTAGTTTAAAGTTGGAGAACCTTAAGAATGGAGAGCAAGAACATTAAGTTGCCCATCAATAGTTAGTTCCTAGACAACAGATTAGCAGCTACAAAGACCACCTGGTCACAATCGTCCCCACTATGGAGAGCTGTGTTGCATTTCTATTTTAATTATAGTAACTACAGGCAGCAACTGTTTTAGGTGCATCCGATATGTGTGTGCCTGTGTGACCACATGCATTGCACTGGACCCGGAAGTGACCGAAAAACATCACAGAAATGTCACAAAAAGGGGCAGGACAGGGCAGAGACAGGTGTTTGCAGGTTTTTTTCAAATATACACAATTTCACATAAATGCAGGTGCCTTGGAAGGGAACCCCCACGTAAATTGGGAGCTGCCTGTATTTCTCAATATGCATCTGTAGAAATAAACAAGTGCACGCAAATTGTGCACAAATCTATGCCCTTTCTTTGTCTTTGGGGGCACTGCTTAAGTGAGTGCAAGCAGGACTGAGGGCAGGACGCTGACTTCGGTTGTGTTGACAACCATTTGCGTCGGGGTGCTCTGCAGCCCTGAAATCTGCTTTCAACTCTCACCCCCAGCCTTCATTAATCTATGGCAGCGGGTACCCTGCCAACCAGCCCTTGTCTGCAGAATCGGCAGCTTCCATGTCCTGCCAACCTTGATCGCATCCGAAGCTTTATCACCACTCAGTTTTATGGCAGAAAGCTTTGGGCACAAAGCGAGGGAACCCGGGATGTTTCGCTGTTTGGGCAAAGGCTGGTAGATTGTCCGCCATCTGCTTCCAGATGTCCTTTTATGGCTTGCACTAAAAAATAAAAAACCATAGGATTTCCATCTGTTCCTGATAACTCCCCCCCCCCCCCCGGTTTATAGGATGATACAACAGCCATTGCTTTATGCTTGACTGATAGAATCCCTTTGCTTAACAATGTCAAAGGCACAGAAAGACTCTGAACGGATCTAAGGGCATAAGGAGATCAGACAAGAGATCACTGAGTCCAGGACCTTGTTCCAGCCAAGTGCCTCCAGGAAGCCCTCGAGCGAGTCCCCAAAGCCCTCGCCATCATTTGTCTCCCAAATCCTGTATGCAGAGGTAAAATGCCTCTGAATACGAATGTTTCATTTACCTATAAAACTTAAAGCACTAGGCTATTATTCACCATTCACTGTAGCACCGCAATGCGAAACGATGATATAGGGATGGCATTTTCTGAAAATTCTGAAATTTTCTGAAATCACGGATTTTTTTCTAATTCCATCTCACTCCTTGATCTCGATGAAAAGCAAGTAGATTTCCCCCCCCCCCCCGTTCTGGTAAAAATGCCTCCAGTTCTCAAATACTATATGCATTATAAAAATGCGTCAATATATATATTGTATTGGGTGCATATTCACTCCGTGATTCCCAAAGCAAACAGCACATAAAAACAGATATAGAGCAATGCCTAGAACAGTTTTAAAATGCTTCTGTTTCAATACTTATAAATACGTTGTTTTTGTTGTCATCCATCTGTCTCAAGAGACAATGGAGTGCGTCTCCGGGGGTGAAGGCAAACTGCTGCGTTAGCAGCGCCAAAGTGACCTCACTAAGGCTCAATATAGATATAACACAGCATAAATTTAACACAGCATGACTCGTGATTAATTGGGTTTTTTATTTTAAAAAATCAAAAGACCATGCATGAGCAACTCAGTGCAAGTCCAGGTGTTCAGTGCAAGCAGCAGTCCAATGCTGCAAAGCTCCTTTTGTGCAATTCCCTCCTCGCACACAGACCATGGTAACCGCCTGCATCTTCCTCTTCTTTACACATTGCAACTACAGTGGTACCTCTGGTTACGAACTTAATTCATTCCAGAGGTCCGTTCTTAACCTGAAACCGTTCTTAACCTGAGGTACCACTTTAGCTAATGGGGCCTCCTGCTGCTGCCGTGCCGCCACGCTGCGATTTCGGTTCTCATCCTGAGGTAAAGTTCTTAATCCGAGGTACTACTTCTGGGTTAGTGGAGTGTGTAACCCGAAGTGTTTGTAACCCAAGGTGTTTGTAACCCGAGGTAACACTGTACTAAGTGTTAGAATTCCTGGCTCCGTGATTGCAGTCATAGGATTGTTGTCTTTCACATGACAGTGTATGTTTTGACTCCTGTTTTGACAGTGGGAAGTGACGGAGACAGGATGTTTGGGTTACTGTGTTCCGTGAAGTGGGACTATTGTCCTTTGTTCTTTTTCTCTTTGCTGTCTGATGCTAGAGAGAGATGGAGCCATGTTGCAGTGCTCTGTGTGTGTTTATATGTAAATAAAGGAGATTAGCCAAAATGCTGAGTTGTTGAGGTCTGTTACGCAAGCTGCAAAGACTCTGCGGATCCCTAAGTGTGCCGATGTCTGTTGGCTGTGATGTTTGGGCTAAAGAAAGCTTTTGAAGCTCCCGAACGATCGACCAGGAGGGAGGGAACATGCCAGTCGGGCATGTATCTCTGCCAGAGTCCTACCCAAGTGTAAGCTGAACTCCTGACACTAAGCACCCCTTTTACCTTCCACTCAGATATGCCCCCTTCTCTCTCTCCTTTCTGTACCTCCTTGGCACCCTCATTTCCATCTTTACCCCACTTTCCCCTTCCACCCTCCTTCCTTTCCTCAACTTCTCCTTACACATAGCCCAACCCTGTTACCACGCCTTCTCCTCTGTCCTGTTCTGCCTCCTCCTTTACACACACACACACACACACACACACACACACACAGTGATGATATATGTCTTGAAGATGAACAATATTTCAATATTTTAATACTCCAATTTTCAGGAACATTTAGGGGACTAGTCTAGTCCCCCTAGTCCACTGGCTGCAGGCCACTAGCTTGTTTCTTTGTTATTATTGTGCACCAAAAGCAATCCCTCTCATTTCAAGGGAGCGCCAAGAGGGGTGTGACTGAGATGGATTGCTCCTAACTCTAAAGTTACACCATCTTGTTCTCTCAGTAATCTTACTAATGCCGAATTCGGTTTCACACCCTCGGAGGCTCCTGGGCTGCCGAGAAAGTTGCCTTCGAAAAAACGAAAGCTGCTCACGGTGGGGTCGGAGGCAACGGATTCCGACAATGCCGGAGGATATAATTGGGGCCCAGGGAAAAAAAAGGTGCAGCACAAAAATATAAATAAATAAACGAAAATCCCTGGGCTAATGCTAATGCATAAGTAATATCTCTAGTTCTTTTCGCCGGATTCCTCCCGACAGCTCCACGAAATGATTTCCTTTTTCTTTGGCGGCACAGCAGATTGCAGGTGAACAGGACGCCTTGTCTGATGAAGCATCTGAAAGCATCTCACAAGAAGGCTCTCAACAGCTTTCTCCAGCAAGGTGACACTAGAAAAGGAATCTTCCCTTTCATTTGGCGCCGGGCCCAAACGTTGCTAATGAGGAACCCGGACTCGGGTTGCCACGGCAACGCTGCGGGGCCCCCCCCCCCATATCCGGGAAGCGAGTGCTCAGGAAGTCCTTTGGTCCTCCCAGGGAGTATCTCACTCCAGGAACTGTGTCATTGCACTGCCTTCGCAGGGTGGCTCCAAAAGGCTTGCCCAAAGGATAATTGCTTTTGGGGAGACGTTTCTGGCCTACATTGAGTGGAATGAGGACCTGCTGGCTGAGTTGAAAACTGGCAGGGACTCAAAGCAGGCTGGAAGGACCAAAGTAATCGGGAAGTGGTTGTATGGGGGGGAACGGGGGGAGCGCTTCTGGGGAACACCAAAATGGGGGCAGGAACTTAAAGTGGCAACCTGGAGAACCTGAGAACTTTTGCATGCAAATCATGTTTTCTGCCATTGCATGTGCCCTGTTTTTCAGCTGATGCTGCTTTTCTTATGGGATGCAAACCTCGAGTCTTTTGCACGGAGACCTGGACCTCCTGCCTTCCCCCGTCTTCTTTAACTCTTTGGTTCAAGGGGCCAGCTGCAAAATGCACTGCCAGTGAGACTCCAGCTGCCCACCAAAGGCAAATTTGCGTCATGGGCCTGAGTCTTCTAAGTAACTAGCAACTCTCCTGAAGGGCAGTCCCATGACACGATGAGCCACATCTGCCCCAAATCTGCTCTATCCAACTCCGAAAGATGCGCCAAATGGATATACAGACTCTGCAGCGCACATTTCCCATCTCCTTGCTCAACCCACGGTGGCACCCTTTACCATTTTCACAGCCAGGGCGCCAACACTGAGCCAGAGGTCTCTCTGGGCCACCTTTCTCCTAACTTTCCAGGTGAGCATTCTTTTCGCAGGTAATATTTGGGTACGGGCAGGCAGTAAAGAGACAGAGTGGAGCACCAGTTTGCAAACCTGAAGGCTGAAGGGTCGCGGCAGCATCCCAAGGCCCACATTTCCATGAGATCGGAATACGTGAAATTCACACTCAGAACCCATCCATTCCACAAGTCTGTTGACCGGCTCCAATAACAATGTGACTGCAATCGGGATATAAAAGTTGCAAGATTAGAAAGCTAATACATTCCCTGATTTCAGTCAGTAAAGAATGCTGCTTTGCATGTGTGTGTGTGTGTGTGTGTTGTTACAAAAGTTGGGTGTCGAGTAGTGGCACTTACCCAAGGTCTGTGGTCCTTTGGAGAATTGAGACATGGCAGAGACTGTTGTAGCTTTAAGAAATGTGGTTTACTCACCTATTTGTGCCTTCCATCAGCATGGCGGGAGTCCAGAGCTTGCAGCACGGTCATCTCAAGAGGGACCTGTTCCCCACAGCAGTACAGCACTTGAGACCAAGGTGGAATCTAGGCACATATTTAAAAAACAACAACTGTGAAAATGGTTTTTTTTAAGTGTTTTTAAAATATATACTGAATTTGCCATAAGCTCCCAATCACCATCTAGCATCACATTTGTATAACGCACTTACAACATTATAGTTGCAGCTGTAGAGCTGAGTCCCAAGGCATCTTTCCCTGCCAGACTTCAGCCAGCCTGCCCAAGATGGAGTTCTCTCCCTTCTTCTTCCCAGCACACCTTGTTAAAGACTCACTTTTCCAGTCACATCGCACCCACTTACCCTGGTGATGTTCTGTCTGCCCAGGCCCAAGACTCCTCTTAAACGGACCATCATGTTGCCGTCATTGTTCTTCAGGCACCTCCCCATGGAACTGCGATTGTGAACCATAGATTTGGAAGGGACCCCAAGGTTCAATTAGTCGAACCCACTGCAATGCAAGAATACGCATCCTCATATAGGGATTGAACCTGCAACCGCGACATTATCAGCACCACATTCTAACCAACTGAGCTATCCAGTTGTTTGTTATCTGCTTTAAAAAGGTGGCATGGCAAAGACATTTATATGATTTCTCAATCCATTAAGGTAAAGGGAATCCCTGACCGTTAGGCCCAGTCGCAGACGACTCTGGCGTTGCGGCGCTCATCTCGTTTTACTGGCCGAGGGAGCCGGCGTACAGCTTCCAGGTCATGTGACCAGCATGACTACGCCGCTTCTGGCGAACCAGAGCAGCACACGGAAACGCCGTTTACCTGTACCTATTTATCTGCTTGCACTTTGATGTGCTTTCGAACTGCTAGGTTGGCAGGAGCTGGGACCGAGCAACGGGAGCTCACCCCGTCACGGGGATTTGAACCACCGACCTTCTGATCGGCAAGCCCTAGGCTCTGTGGTTTAGACCACAGCGCCACCCGCGTCCCTCGCAATCCATTATCGGCATGTAAATACGCAACAGCTGTATTCACACTTGGCTGGGCACTGCTGCCTCGAAGGAGATGGGTTGGAAGCCGCCCAGGGCATGGAGGTATGTAATGTCTTCCACTGACCCAGCGTTCTCCAACCTGCAGCTCCCCAGATGTTTTGGACCACAAATCCAATCAGCCTCTGGTTGGGGGAGGCTGAGCTGACTGCGCTGAAGCCTGTGTGCATGGATGTGCCACGTGGATGCTATGATCTGAAACAGCTCCCTAAATCTAAACCATTTAGAGGCCATTGCAGCTAAAATGCAACTGGGCACCATTTCAGATATTGACAGATTTTTCAGAACGTATTAGTCCAAATTCTCAAACAGTTCCAGATGATCCTTTTTGACATTTATCTTCAAAGGATGCCTTAGAAGCAACTTCAGTCTTGAGAACAGGTGTGGGAGTTTTTGCCAAGCTAATTTCTCCCCTCTCAACCACACACACAAAATCTGAAGCTCTGCCATCATTCTTCACAGGGAACGCCCCAAAACAACCTTATAATTAAGAGAATGTGAATTTGAATGAGGAATTTTGTATGGAGACACACAATTGGAGAGCTGTCCGCTGATTGAAGAGCTTATAGCTGATTAATCAACTTCCTTTCCCCTAATTAATTAATGGTTCAATTTACATTAATTTGCACATTGCCAAAAGTTTGACACAACTACCTTTTCAAGGGACAGAAAGAAAAGGCCAAAAACTTACAATTTAATACATAAAAGTTACCACTCCTCTTTCTTAAATATCCTTAATATTTCTTCGTTGTCCTCTTAGCTACTGTACCATGAAAATAAATAAAAACATTATTTAAAAAAGAAAAGAAGATGTTTCATGAGAAGTTCACCAGAACCAAAACAGCCCTAGTAAATATAAGTGCACTGGAGCTAATAGGATCTGTTGTAAAGCTTGCAACCCACCCATCAGCTCCAATTAATTCCATAGCTACCACATCCTAAAACATCCCTTTCCACGTTCTTATCAGTGGGGGTAGGAATGAAAACCAGACAATTTTCAGATGGGTAAATTCAGGTTGTGGAGTTTTAGTAGACCGGGAGGTCTTGCACAACAGGGTTCTGTCTTGGGCCCGGACTTATTCAACATCTTTATCAACGACTTGGATGATGGACTCAAGGGCATCCTGATCAAATTTGCAGATGACACCAAACTGGGAGGGGTGGCTAACACCCCAGAGGACAGGATCACACTTCAAAACCACCTTGACAGATTAGAGAACTGGGCAAAAACAAACAAAATGAATTTTAACAGGGAGAAATGTAAAGTATTGCACTTGGGCAAAAAAAATGAGAGGCACAAATACAAGATGGGGGACACCTGGCTTGAGAGCAGTACATGTGAAAAGGATCTAGGAGTCTTGGTTGACCACAAACTTGACATGAGCCAACAGTGTGATGCGGCAGCTAAAAAAGTCAATGCAATTCTGGGCTGCATCAATAGGAGTATAGCATCTAGATCAAGGGAAGTAATAGTGCCACTGTATTCTGCTCTGGTCAGACCACACCTGGAGTACTGTGTCCAGTTCTGGGCACCACAATTCAAGAAGGACACTGACAAACTGGAACGTGTCCAGAGGAGGGCAACCAAAATGGTCAAAGGCCTGGAAACGATGCCTTATGAGGAACGGCTAAGGGAGCTGGGCATGTTTAGCCTGGAGAAGAGGAGGTTAAGGGGTGATATGATAGCCATGTTCAAATATATAAAAGGATGTCACATAGAGGAGGGAGAAAGGTTGTTTTCTGCTGCTCCAGAGAAGCGGACACGGAGCAATGGATCCAAACTACAAGAAAGAAGATTCCACCTAAACATTAGGAAGAACTTCCTGACAGTAAGAGCTGTTTGACAGTGGAATTTGCTGCCAAGGAGTGTGGTGGAGTCTCCTTCTTTGGAGGTCTTTAAGCAGAGGCTTGACAACCATATGTCAGGAGTGCTCTGACGGTGTTTCCTGCTTGGCAGGGGGTTGGACTCGATGGCCCTTGTGGTCTCTTCCAACTCTATGATTCTATGATTCTATGACAACAAAACGCTGCTCCCCTGAAAGATGTTCACTGCAAACAAATCTGAAGGAATGCCCCTTAAATAGCCGGCATTGTCTAATCCCCTTGCAAATAAATCAGGGTGAAAGCTTAATAAACAGGTCACCCTAAGTTAGCACAATAGGTGCTTTTAAGCAACTAACTCCTCTGCAATTCCTTAGTCCTGCCAAACTGGAGGTGGAGGGAAGGGATAATGATAGACAGCTAAACCATTTGCTCGCATTCTGTGCTGCTTCATCATAAATGTTTTATGAAGGTCCTCAATCCCCGGAAGAAAAGAGTTGTCGCTTCAATTAAAGAGAACACTATCGGAATTAAAAACTGGTCATTAATTAAGAGTTCTCATTTAACCCATGAATCAATGAGCGTGTCTGCTTTTTTTCTTTTCTTTTTTAAGAATATACTGAACTGCGTCACATTGAGGCTGCATACTATGCAATCAAAGCTGTCGACTACGCCCGCCCCCCAAATTCTGGGAACTGTAGTTTGCTAAGAGTACTAGGAACTGTAGCTCTGGGGAGGGGGGAAAACTATTCATTTCATTTCCTCCAAGTTGCTCAGGGTGGCAGACATAGTTCTCTTCATCCCAAAGGTGCCATCCAACCATCTTAGGGACTCTGAATTTGCATAGGGTTTGCTCCTTAGCCTTTTCTTCTGCTGAAGATATCCCACAAGGCAGTGGAGGTTAAGGACCAGAGTTTTCCGACTCCTAGATGGGCCGCCTTCCCAGGTTGATGAGTCCCATTTGCCCCTCGCTTCACTCTACCACACATCCAGAAACTGCCTTCTTGACCATTGGACCCACTACGATACGATAATCTTTATTGTCATTGTCCCATACAGAATAACGAAATTGAAAATCTTTCAGAAACCAACAAGCCTGCTATCCCAGCTGTCCCACCCTGGTTAGCCCCCTAAAAACTCTGATACCCCATAATTAAATACAATATACTCCCGTAGAGACTACCTTACACTGTGTTTAAAACCAAAATCGTATTTGAACAGAAGCTGTTTCTCAGGCGGCTAGTCCTAGTCTTTGTAATCCTGTACCTTCTTCCAGAAGGCAGAAGCTGAAAGAGATCATTTCCGGGGTGCGCGCTAGCCTGCACTATCTCTGCAGATTTCTTATGACACCTGGAAGCATAGATTTGATCCAAGGTAGGGAGAGTGCACTACTAATCTCATCCACCGAAGAGTTTCTTCGCATGCAGGAAAGTCCCTAACTCACTGAGGGTTTGAGACCCATCAGCTCCCCTCACCTGGTTTAGTCAACCAGTCGAAGCTGTTTCTTGGGCTGTAGCCAATGTCCGTGTGCTGACAACATCTAGGAGCCACAGGTGAGAGCTGAGTGCAGGTGGACAAACTGCCCCAGGACGTTTCCCCTACCAGAGATACTAACCACCTCCTAACACCCCACAAACCCCAAGATGCAAAATACCCACTGGAATTGCCAGAAACCTCTTAGATGTTTTCACTATGTGCTGTAGAGGCAAGCCACTGACAAATCTTAAAAGCTGCTTGCCTCTTCAGCAGTGCAAAGGGAGAAGCAGCGGAAACTTCTGCAAATGGAAACAAGATGAATAACTTAGGGTGGGCTTTGGCCCTTTTAGAGTAGGTATGGGGAACCCGTGGCTCTTGGGATGTTCCCACACTTTGCCCTGACTGAGGGTGATGGAATTGGAATTGCAGGACCACAGATCCTCCATCTCTGCTTTGGAAGCCATAATTACACGTGAGCACTCTGTTTTAACTCTGGGTTTTATGACGTTTCAAGCTGTTTTACCACAGACTTTTATTGCCGTTGCTTCTTTTATATATTGCTGTTGCTGTCATCTGGTGTTTTGCTGCTTTAGCAGCCTGCCTCAAACGACGTGAGCAAAGGCAGGAAAAAGAAAGCAGGCCGCCCCACCCCACACGCCCCATTTCTCCCCACACGAGCCTGCAGAGAAGGTGCATGGAACTGGCAGAATGGTTATATTTATCAACATAACGGACTGGAGGAACTGCAAGTGATTCTGGCAGGGAAGCATCTTCCACATCTCCTGAAATGTGGGATATGAGCAGGGCCACATTTAGGTTTGATGAAGCCCTAAACTACTGAAGGCAATGGGGCCCTTTATATGTCCAGCTGTCCTTTGTCAACAACAAATTCTCGCTGTTTTTTGTGTTGAATATATGCTATATGGTAATTTATGGACCTAATAGGTATCTAAAGCCATTTGCACATAACAAAATAGGAGCCTACATGACACAAAACACTGTTGCTGTATGTAGGTTTTATTTTATTTGTCTTATCTTACATTTTGGAAATGCACATCCAGGTTTTTTTTCCTTTAAATTTTTTTGGGGGGGGCCAAGAGAGTGGGGCCCTAAGCTATAGTTTGTTTAGCTTATACGTAAATCCGGCACTGGATATGAGCCAGTGCTATTTTTCTAGGAAAAGAGGTACTGGAACTCACTGCAAACACCTCCCTCGTTCTCTTAGAATGGCTATGGTGCCCACTGGAGAGATGCTGGAACTGTGTTCCCTCTAGTTCGGCATGAAAGAAAGCCCTGGATTTGACCCTAGCCCATGGCTCTCCAGCAAAGGATGGAGAGGGAATTACTCCCTCTTTGCTAGATGAACCTTGTGCAGATGAACCCAACATGCTCAGCCGGGCCCCTCTGTCCAGCCAAAATGAACATGTCACACACACCCCTGCAACTCCACCAGGCACAATGCGCTGGCAGATCCCTAAAGGGTGCCCTCAACCCAGAAATTCTTCAGTACACCTAATGTTTGTCTCCTGCTTTCTTACCTGCCCAGACTCAATGCTCAAAGAGGGAACAATCCAGACCACTCCCCAAATGCCAATTACTGTACTGGATTACCACAACACGCTCTATGCCTCTGAAAAGTGCTCAGAAACTTTAACTGGCTCAAGGAGCTGCAGCGAGACTCCTGGCCAGGTGAAAGCGACCTGAAATACCTTATTCCATCTAATGAAACTGCCCAGGTTCTGAGATCTTCAGGCGAGGCCCTTCTCGCGATCCTGCCACCCTCACAGGCACGCTTGGTACGGACGCGGGAAAGGGCCTTCTTGGTGGTGGCTCCTCCCAAACTCTGGAACTCCCTTCCTGGTGAAGCTAGACTAGCTTCCTCTTTGTCCTTTCATTGGCAATTGAAAACAGGCTTTTAGGAATGGACCTGCTTTAATGAGGGGGCTGGCGCCATTTTGTTTCAATTATTTATATGCTTTCAATAGATTTTCAAATATAATTCTATCAATGTTTAATGGTTTTTAAATGATCGGTCCCCCCCTTTACATTCTTAGCTGTTCTTAGTTTTTATCTGTCAGGAGAAATGGCGGCGTATAAATAAATATATAGCAACAGCAGCAGCATCTACCGTATTTCCCCCTCTATAACACCCAGATTTTTTCTCCTAAAAAGGAAGGGGAAATGTCTGTGCGTGTTATTGAGCGAATGTGTGGTCCCTGGAGCCGAAAAATCAGGCAAAAATCAAATCGCGCTTCATGGAGAAGGGAAACCTGAAAAGAGGAAGCGGCTGCTTTCCTGCATTCTGCCTCAGGGTCTTACTGCCCACCCTCCTCTGTTTTGTTGCTGTGTTTGCTGAAACGGAACAAAGAGCAGGGAAAGCCCCTCCCCTCCAGGCAAGCAGAGGGGAAAGCAGAGTGTCGTTCCTCTCTGTGCTCGGGGCTGCAGGGGGAGAGGGAGAGAGAGAGGGGGAGGGAGGGAGGGAGAGATAGAGATAGATAGAGATAGAGAGATAGATGGCTGGCTTGGGTGGGGAGAAACTTTTGCCTTTCTTTCCTCCCTCCCGTTAAATCCCTCTCCTGCATTCTTAGCCAGCTGCTTCTCTGCACACCCCTCTCATGTCCCTTCTTTGTTTTTCCTTCGCTCCCCACTTAAAATGTGGTTACAAAGCATAGATCCATATGGATCCTCAGGATCTTTGCATTGGGTCACCCCAAATTCACCATCAGATCACATAGCATGTCCATGGCTACAGCCTGCACCAGAAAAATCACGCACCCACTGTTGCCTGGGGCTGCAATGGTGCAAAAACATGGTTACAAAGCATGGATGCACAGGAATTCTCAGGATTTTTGCATTGGGTCACCCCAAATTCACCATCAGATCACATGTCTGTGGCCACAGCATGAAGCACAAAAATGATACATCCACTGTTTCATTCAGAATGTTTTTTCCCTTGTTTTCCTCCTCTAAAAACGATGTGCGTGTTATGGTCAGGTGCGTGTTATAGAACGAAAAATACGGTAATTCTTCCCTGTAAGGTGGAAAAAGGAATCCCTTCCCCCAAAAAATTCCAGTTCAGGCCCTTCCAACAGGTAAAAGAGGTAAAAGAAAGAGAAAGGAGGAGGAGCTTGAAAGAGAATTGGGGCTTGTAAATACATTATTATTATTATTATTATTATTATTATTATTATTATTATTATTATTATTTATACCCTGCCCTCCCCGGCCAGGACCGGGTTCAGGGCGGCTAACATCAAAATATATAATACGTTAAAAACATAAAGTCAAGCAATCAATTAAAATACAGCTTAAAATCAGATTAAGATCAAAATAAAATCTGATGGCAACCCACGAATTATAACTATAGGGGATGGAGATATTAAGCGTTCACCAGACCCAGCTGCTTGTGCTGGTCTTATATGGGCCGGCCGGAAGCGTTAGGGAGGCCACTTACATGCAGGATCTTATAAAAGGATCTTATGAAAGGAGGATCTTATAAAAGGGGGGGGGCGTCAGACTGGGCCCCAACCAAAAGCATGGTGGAACAGCTCTGTCTTGCAAGCCCTGCCGAAAGATGTCAAATTCCGCGGGGCCCTGATCTCTTGCGGCAGAGCGTTCCACCAGGAAATACATTTATTCCCCATCCCTCTCCTAAGATTTTAAAACCAGACATTATTGTGCTCGTTCAGTGTGGCTTCTTCTCGGAAGACCCACAAAAAACAAGGAGCGTGCGTGAGGCTCCGGCTCAATCAACTA
This sequence comes from Podarcis bocagei, assembly GCF_964188305.1. Classification (NCBI taxonomy): domain Eukaryota; kingdom Metazoa; phylum Chordata; class Lepidosauria; order Squamata; family Lacertidae; genus Podarcis; species Podarcis bocagei. The sequence continues at coordinate 9,619,409 of NC_138128.1, forward strand.
ACTTAGAATATGCACCCTTTTACGACAACTGCAAAGGACCAAAACGGAGCTGAAATCAGCTAAGGCAGAAAATATTGCCCCCTGGAAGAAAATGCGGCAGAAGACAAAGCCTGTATATTTATATATATCTGTATATATTTTACGATGCAAATGGAAGGCTCGGGCTTCCAGCGTACTGAATTATTTCCCTTTCTTGCCTGGCAGAAATCTAAAACCTCTCGGCATTTTTTATTCAGCCTCTCAATTATTCCCGTTCCTTCTCCGTTGTGCCGAAAAGGGAGTGGCGGCAGAGGGAAAGAAAAGCAACGAGGGGTGTCAGCATCGAGAGATGCTTTGGGGGAAGGTTTTTTTGGGGGGGCTTTTTCAACCCCCACCTTCCACACAAGGGAGACCCCCCCCTTCCTGCTTGAAAAGCTGCAGGGAGGCTTATAGTTCAGGTCAGGCAATGTTAACAAACTACCAGAGATTCCACCTGGAATGTTTAAGACAATAAGGTTGGGGGGGGAGAGAGAGACACCCCGAATATTCCACCTGGTATTTTTGGCAGGAAAACATCCACTGCCCTTTTGACAGCTCTGTTTACTTCTTCCAGAGAAGGTTCTTCAAAACTGCCTGTGTTTAATGGGCCGGGGGGGGGGGACTGTTTGTTTTTAGGGGGTTGTTTTTAAATTTTATTTTCTTAGGACCGTAGAGCAGGCAACCTCCCGCATTTGCTCAGGAAAGGAATAATGCCTTTTAAGCAAATCCTGGTTGGTTGCACACACGTACATACACGCAAGTGGCAATTTAAGAAGAAATACCTGTCAGTGTCGGAATATATTTACTGCGCATTAGCTTTGAAGAACTGCAGGATGTGATTTTCCCCCTTACCAAGTTTTGCCTTATGTAGAATGTAGCACATGAACTGAGGATATGCGGACGGCAAGAAGGCTGCGCCAACGAATTCATCTTCTCCTGGCGATATGCGATATATATATATATATATATGCTGACAGAAGCAAGAATTCCTCTCTAACGGGAGGGGCGAGGGGGGAGACACAGCACCATCAAAGCGAAACCTTTGACAGCTGCCAAGGAATCCCAGCCGATTGCCTCCTTTGCATCAAAAGGAAGGAAGGAAGGAAGGAAGGAAGGAAGGAAGGAAGGAAGGAAGGAAGGAAGGAAGGAAGGAAGGAAGGAAGGAAGGAAGGAAAGAAAGAAAGAAAGAAAGAAAGAAAGAAAGAAAGAAAGAAAGAAAGAAAGAAAGAAAGAAAGAAAGAAAGAAAGAAATTAGCCTGTACGCAGGGTAGTTTGACCGCTGCAGAGAGCTGTTTCAAGCCACTGTTACAGAATAGGAAACATGGACTCCACTGCTAGGGCAGGGGTCATGAACCATTTATTACTATTATTATTATTATTATTATTATTATTATTATTATTATTATTATTATATTATTATTATTATTATTATTATTATTATTATTATTATTATTATTATTATTATTATTTATATGCCGCTCATCTGACCGGGTTGCTGCAGCCACTCTGGACAATAAATATTAAAAGTACGATAAAACACCAAACATTAAAAACTTCCCTGAACAGAGCTGCCTTCAGATATCTTCTAAAAGTTGTGTAGCTGTTTATCCTCTTGAGATCTGATAGGAGGATGTTCCACAGGGCTCCTTGTAACCTCATTTCTTACAGTGAGGGAACTGCCAGAAGGTCCTCGCAGCTGGACCTCAGTGTCGGGGCATAGTGATGGGGGTGGAGATGCTCCTTCAGGTATACTGGACTGAGGCTGTTTAGGGTTTTAAAGGTCAGCACCAGCAGTTTGAATAATTTCACCTTTCCAGGGAGGATAGAGAGGAATGTGCAATTCTGTGCAGAAGCTAGTTTAGGACTGACTCAGCAATACATCTGCAAATAAAACATTTTGAATGTGTTATAAAGTGCCATATACAATTCTGGCACTAGATGGCGACTGTGAGCTATAGCAAATTCAATGCATTTTTCAAAACGGTTGTTGTTATTTTTTTAAAAAAAGCATTTTCACAATGTTTTTAAAATGTGTGTAGATTCCACCCTAGTGTGCAGGGAGGGGATTAGGAAGGAAGGCAAATGCAGCCCCTTAGTGACTGTCCCCAAGCCACACCCCTTGCCAGCCCAGCTTTGTATCTTCCTGAAGGGTTTTTGCCTGGCTGAACCATGTCCTTGAACTCTGGCCATGCATCCTGCTTACCTGACGGAGGTTAGAAAGGGATGTGTGAGTGAATAAACCTGCCTTCTGCACAAAATTAAAACTCACACTTATTGCTTGCTTCATTTTTGCTTTTAGCCCCGCCTACCACTGGCATGTAGCCATTGAAGGGACAAAGTTCCCTGGCTCACCTAAATAAATAAATTGTGGGACAAAGAACTAGATCATCCCTGGGGTCCATGGACTGTGTGGTACAGCAATAAAATCACTAGCACGTTTGCAAAGCTAAGCAGGGTGTGGTGTGGTTTCATATTGGATGGGGGACCACATGTTGAGATTCCTGCATTGCAGGGGGTTGGACTAGATGACTCTCAGGGTCCCTGCTATGATCTAGTCCAGCATGCTATTCTCACAGTGGCCCACCAAACACGTGTGAGAAGCCTGCCAGCGGGACATGAGGCTATGAGTCCTTTCCAGCTCTACAATTTTGTGATCTCAGAGATCCGTGTCCCAACTTTCAGAGCATCCCTAAACATTGCAGGTTTAGTCCATGCTGTAGCTGTGACTCCGGTTTTATTCAAGAAACAATAAAGCTGGTTCTGGTTTCAAACCCGGTCTACAGCGTCGGACTACGCAGCCTCCCCGGGGTGGAGAGTTTCGCCCGCGGATGTGCTGTGCGAAGGAGCGCAGTTCCTTGTTCCTGTGGCATCTTGGCCATCTGGAAGGGATATGGAAATAAGTCTTTGGCTGCGTTCCCCCTCCCCCATCCGCTTCCCTCTACAAAAGTTTGCAAAAGCAGACTCCACACAAGAAGGGACACACAATCCAAAGTGGCTCATAAGCAGTGCAAAAGGGGAACAGCTGTGCGTGCATGCATCTGTACACACACACACCATGTGCACACACATAAAGCCCCTCATTTTGATCTGGCTGTTGCAGAAATCAGATGAAGGGTCAACGGCTAGAACACTCAAGTGGTCCACGTAGATACTTTCTGAACTGTAATTTTGGAATATATTATTAGGGTTAGGATGGCCAGGTTAGCACTGGGGCTCCTGCAGTTTTAACAGTTCGTGGGGAGAGAGGGGATTTCAGCAGATGTAACTTGGAGGACAAGCTGAAATCCTTTCCGCTACACGGCTATTAATGGAGCAAAAACCCCATCCTCTTAGTTAAACGATGGACTTGGCTCCCACAGGAGACAGCGATAGCCATCAACCTAAGTGGTCTGTTTCGTGCTGCATTTTATGCTCTGAACTGCCCTGAGCAGTGCTTTTTTTCAGCAGGAGTGTAGTTTCGGCACCTCTCAACATTCACCCCACCTTCTTGCTTTTACGTGCTTCTGAGAAGCCCAAAATGACAATTTCAAGTCAATACAGAAGCTGACCAGCATGTGCGAGTCACCACATTTTTAGATCTAGGAATCCACCTAGCTCCTGGCCACTCCTGGATGTGATCGGTCAAGCTACAGAGCAGAACCAATTTGTATTTCCCATAAAGCAGTGGCGGGCTTTCAGCTTCCCACCCAAGCCTCTATCATTGCACATGTGCACATTTGCGCTAGGGCCCTTCCGAGCTGCCCTAGCCATCTACCTGAATCTAAGAGACCAAGGGAGGTGGGGGGCGCATTTATTTGACCTGCACCAGAACCAGGGGTGACCCCCCCCAAAAAAAAAACCAGCTTGGGAGACAGCTTGCTGTAGCTTTTAGCACCTTTGCAGGCAGTGAATGCAGCTGTTGTTAAACCAGCATCTGTTCAGATGACTTAAAGTAACAACTTCATAGTGAGTTCTGGCACCTTTTTTATTTTTGAAAAAAAGCACTGGCCCTGAGATCTTCTGATGAAGGGTGGTATACAAATGTAATAAATGATGATGATGATGAATATTCAACAAATTCACAGAAGAGAAGATTATCAAAGGCTACTAGCCATGATGGAGGGACATGCTTCTGAATACCAGTTTCTGGAAATTGTAGGAGGGGAGAGTTGCTTTCGTGCTCAGATCCTGCTTGCTGGTTGCTGGACTAGATGGGTAATTGGTGCGATCCAGCAGGCTCTTCTTACGTTCTTCCATTCTTCGCCCGCTGTGATATTTTCACCTGTCTCTTGTTACGGCTCTTGTTCCCACTCATGCCAGGGCAAAGGGCAAGACCGGCCATTTCTCAGCCCAGGAAACTGACTTGTGCAAAGTTTACAAACAGGAAAGAGGCAACTGTTTGAGCATCAGGCAATTTGCAGCCACGGCCTGCCGCCACACCCACCTGGTCGCGCCATCGGGCGCGGGGGGCCATGCTCCAAGCTTAAGTAATGAAGGGAGGTTATGGTTCAAAGTATTTCTGCTATTGTTAATGAGCCTCTTACTCCAGAAGAACAGCCTGGCCTCCCTTCCCTTTCAAATGCAAATGCTCCCCCTGTGAGATGCTTTGCTCACAGAGTCTCTGAGTGCTGACTTTTAATCAATCGAGTGGAGGGGGGCAAATAATACACGCAGGCATGCTAACGGAGAAAAAGAGCCTCCGAGGACTGGGCTTCCTCTAAATAAATCAATGGTGGGAGGAAGAACACATGCAGATTGGTTTAGTCACAGCAAAGGAACCCATTTGTTTAACTAGATATTCAGTTTTGATATATACAAAGGATGCAATTGGGATGGAGTTGCCTCCTGCTAAAGCACGGCTCAATAATTCACGGGCAGAACTTGGCAAAAGGTTCGTTTTGGACCTCCTCCCACATCCTACCCAGGTTTGTTTTGCACACACTGTGCTCCCCTGATGACATCATCCAAATGTGAAGTCTGGTTGTTAAGAGTACAACGGAGACCTCTGAGACTCTCAGCGTTCTCTGCTTTCTTCTGAAATGCAAGTTCCTAGTCCTTAGGAGGCTTTAAATTTTTGCGGGTTGGGTCTGTTGAAATCTAAGTAGCTGGGAGTGGAATGACAAATCAGACTTAAAGACAGGCTAGGGAGGTGGGAAGGAACCTGCCCTGCTGTGTCCACAGTTGGCATCCATCTGTCTTGAGATGCAATGGAGTAGGCCTCCAAGAGTGAAGTCAAACTGCTGTGTTAGCAGCACACAAGTGACCTCCCTGGGGTGCAAGCCTGGGCAGTGTGTCTGGAAGTCCTGAGCTGCCCAGCCAACAAGACTCCCCTTTTGGCCTCACTGATGGGGCCAAAGGAAAGCAGAGCAACATGTTTGGCACCAGCTTGGCTGCAGGAATTGCCGGAAGGAGCCACACAAGGCAGCATCCTCCTGCCTTAGGGACTCCACTCCACATTTGTGTAAGATTTACTCCTTAGAGTTTTATTCTCCCAAAGATATCCCACAAGGCAGTGGAGATTTAGCATCAGAGTTTTCCTTCTCCTAGATGGGCTCCCTTCTCAGGTTGATGAGCCCCGTCTACCCCTCACTTCCCTCTACCACACACACTACTGGTCTCATCCGCTCAATCCTCTGGAGAGTGTCCTCACATGAAAGAGAATTCCCTAACTGAAAGACCTACACTGGCTCCCAGTACGTTTTCCGAGCACAATTCAAAGTGTTGGTGCTGACATTTAAAGCCCTAAACGGCCTCGGTCCAGCATACAGTGGTACCTCGGGTTAAGAACTTAATTCATTCTGGAGGTCCGTTCTTAACCTGAAACTGTTCTTAACCTGAAGCACCACTTTAGCTAATGGGGCCTCCCGCTGCTGTTGCGCCGCCGGAGCACGATTTCTGTTCTCATCCTGAAGCAAAGTTCTTAACCTGAAGCACTATTTCTGGGTTAGCGGAGTCTGTAACCTGAAGCGTACGTAACCCGAGGTACCACTGTACCTGAAGGAACGTCTCCACCCCCATTGTTCTGCCCAGACACTGAGGTCCAGCACCGAGGTCTTTCTGACAGTTCCCTCCCTGCAAGAAGCCAAGTTACAGGGAACCAGGCAGAGGGCCTTCTTGGTAGTGGCACCCGCCCTGTGGAACGCCCTCCCACCAGATGTCAAAGAGAAAAACAATGACCAGATTTTTAGAAGACATCTGAAGGCAGCCCTGTTCAGGGAAGCTTTTGATGTTTAAATACTATTGTATTTTCATATTCTGTTGAAAGTCACCCAGAGTGGCTCGGGAAATCCGGCCAGATGGGCGGGGTATAAATAAATTATTATTATTATTATTATTATTATTATTATTATTATTATTATTATTATTATTATTATTAATACTACTACTATTACTACTAACTCACTGAGGGTTTGAGACCCATCGGCTACCCTCAGCTGGTTTAGCTGGCCAGTTGAAGTTGTTACCCGGGGTGTGGTCACTGGCACATGTTGACAGTAAATAAGAGCCGCAGGTGAGAGCTGAGTGGAGGGTGGGGACCAAAGGCAGACAAACTACCTCAGAAGGAGCATGGCATGTGCCCCACCAGTGGCACTACCCCTCCTCTAACGCCCCATATGCCATGAATCAGTTCAGTTAGCATCTTGATACAAACCTACGGTACCTAATTTGCACTTCCTGAAACAATGCATGATCTAAAACTGCAACTATCCTCCTACGTTGACACCTCTATGAATTTCGCAGTGAAGCTCTCCAACCCAGAAATGTCAACATAGCTGCATATATTCAGCAGCATTGTGCATAAAAAAAACCCCACATGCATTGCATTAGGCGGGACTGCTTGTGAAAATGTTATTAGTAGCCAAAGTTGCATAGAATAATGTGTATGTTAGGAGAGACATATACCAAAATGTTGGTGGGTTTCCATGAATAAAATAAAAAATGTCAGATTTTTAAAATGGACAGGTTCGCCCGCCCCAGTCCCCAGCCTACTCTGTCACCTCTCTAGTTCACCATTCTGTTCTCACAGTGGTCAAACAGATAACTCTGGGAAGCGGGGCCTGCGTGGGCCATACGGACTCCAAGGATTGGGGGGAAACAAAGTCAACATGGCTAGTAGCCATCAAGATAGCTGCATCTTCCATGAATCTGTTGAACCCACTTTTAAAGCCATCCAAGCCATGGGAGCAAATTCCATTGTTTTAACCAATGTGTGGAATAGTATTTAAATCTGTCTGTCCTGTATCTTCAAACATGCAGCTTCAATGGATGTCCACAATTTCTAGTGCTATGAGAGAGGGAGTTGGTGGTGGAGGAGGAAATCTCTATCCATATTCTTCATGCCATGCATAACTTGATAAACTTGTATCAGTCTTATAAACTTGGCTGGAGAAAGAGGGGTTTTTTCCCAGGTGGTTTGTGAAAGATTGTTCCCTGTTTGACAATGTATACTATCTTCCCATTTCATCTCTGGAAAACGGGTTTGGCAGGTGCAATGAATGAAATCGGGTCTTTGTGAGGTTATCAATAGTTTGCATTGCTAGATGAGATACAAGCCACCTCAGCCTGATTTAAAAGTGACCTCGTTTGTTTGGAATGCCAAAAGAAAAAAATTATTACGTATTGGAATTCTATGTGAAATTTGTGGACATTTAACAAGAGCTGTGGGGTATGAATTTCAGAATCCCAACTGCAGGGTAAACTAGTTAAGCTTGTCCATGAGTGCAGTGAGTTTGCTTTCACACTTAAGCATCAGCTGTTATTTTTAGACCAGTCGACAGCAGTCTCTGTCCATTAACACCCTGCATTTTCCTATTCATATGTTGGGTTCAGCCGAAGCCCACCTTTGTCAAAGGTTCCAGCAAGCCCACATGGATTTGTGGATTTGTACTGTGTCTAGTTCTGGGCACCACAGTTCAAGAAGGACACTGACAAACTGGAACGTGTCCAGAGGAGGGCAACCAAAATGGTCAAAGGCCTGGAAACGATGCCTTATGAGGAACGGCTAAGGGAGCTGGGCATGTTTAGCCTGGAGAAGAGGAGGTTAAGGGGTGATATGATAGCCATGTTCAAATATAGAAAAGGATGTCACATAGAGGAGGGAGAAAGGTTGTTTTCTGCTGCTCCAGAGAAGCGGACACGGAGCAATGGATCCAAACTACAAGAAAGAAGATTCCACCTAAACATTAGGAAGAACTTCCTGACAGTAAGAGCTGTTTGACAGTGGAATTTGCTGCCAAGGAGTGTGGTGGAGTCTCCTCCTTTGGAGGTCTTTAAGCAGAGGCTTGACAACCATATGTCAGGAGTGCTCTGATGGTGTTTCCTGCTTGACAGGGGGTTGGACTCGATGGCCCTTGTGGTCTCTTCCAACTCTATGATTCTATTATTCAATTATTCTATGATTCTATGATTTAAAATGAAGAGCTCAGACAGATTTGCAAAAAGAAACCCATCACTGTTGTGGCATAGGATCATAGAATTGTGGAGTTGAAGGGACCACAGGGGTCATCTAGTCCAACCCCCTGCAATGCAGGGATCTCAACTGAAGCATCCATGACAGATGACCATCCAACCTCTGCTTTAAAACATCCAAATGAAGGAGAGTCCACAACCTCCCGAGGGGGTCCATTCCACTGTCGAACAGCTCTTACTGCCAGAAAGGACCCCCTGAAGTTTAGTCGGAATCTCCTTCCTTGTAATTTGAAGCCACTGGTTCGAGTCCTACCCTCCAGAGCAGGAGAAAACAAGCTTGCTCCATCTTCCATATGTGACAGCCCTTGAGATATTAAAAGATGGCTATCATGATGATGATAGAAGAAGGCTGGTTGCCAAAGAATTGATGCTTTTGAATTATGGTGCTGGAGGAGACTCTTGAGAGTCCCATGGACTGCAAGAAGATCAAACGTATTCATTCTTAAGGAAATCAGCCCTGAATGCTCACTGGAAGGACAGATCCTGAAGCTGAGGCTCCAATACTTTGGCCACCTCATGAGCAGAGAAGACTCCCTGGAAAAGACCCTGATGTTGGGAAAGATGGAGAGCACAAGGAGAAGGGGACAACAGAGGACGAGATGGTTGGACGGTGTTCTCGAAGCTACCAGCATGAGTCTGACCAAACTGCGGGAGGCAGTGGAAGACAGGAGAGCCTGGTGTGCTCTGGTCCATGGGGTCACGAAGAGTCGGACACGACTAAACGACTAAACAACAACAAATCATGATGATGATGATGATGAATTACCCTCCCTTCACGCGAAGTTCCCAGGGCAGACACAATATTAGAAACAATTTGAAAACAACTGGCAATCACGAAAAGATAGGTCCTTAAAATACGCACCAGGTAAGAGATGCATCTCAGAAGCTGCATCTTGTTATCTCAGACAACCTCTGAAGGATTCTGGGTAAAAAGATGACCAGCTGCTATAAACACTTTCTCTCCGGTGTCATCAACCCAGCCAGCCCCGAGTGAGGCGATGAGGTCACTCGCACGCGTATATCGCTTAGCAACCTCAACTTTCCCCCTGCTTCCAAGGCTGCACTGTGGGTTGGGGAATAGTAACTTGCAGAGCGTCATGCACAAATAACTCTGGTAAATCGAAGAGATTTGCGGCAGAATTTATTGGCCACTGAAGATGGCCAGTGCGTATTTCTCTCCATCTGGGAAGTATGTGAGAAAATGGAACATTGTCTGTTCATATTTCCACCACAGGCCAAGTTCTGCAAACCCCAAAGAGGGCAATTTGGGTTCTCCTTACCCCTGACCTTGTTGTTTGACCCCCTGATTAAAATAAAGCCCATGAAATCACGGCTGATATTTTAATGAAATAAAATTTGGCCTGACACTTTCGCAGCCGCTGTGTTTGGTGGAGGGCAATTGCGGAGAGGAGGAGAAAGGGGAATTAGGGTGCATTCCTATAGGCTAGACGATAGTTTTGACAGCGGGATTCACAGCCGGTGCAAAACTGGACACAAATGCTCGCTGGTGGCTCCTTGTCAAACTTCTCATTGCTCTATTGTGGGGCTTATTTACTCTTCCAAGAAATTTATCAAAACTTGGATAAAGGGGTGGAGGGAACCTTTATCAAATTTGCAAATGGCACAAAACTCTGATGGATCGCAAACACCTAGGAAGAGCATAATTAAATTTAAAACAACCTAGAACGGGAAACTGGGTGGAAACTGGCAAAATCAAATTCAACAGAGACAAATGTAAAGTTTTGCATTTAGGTGGTGGTGGTGGGGAATGAAATGCACAGATATAGGATGGGAAACATCTGGCTTAGCGACAGTTCCTGTAAAACAGATCTCAGGATTGTAGTCTGTCCCAAACTGAACGTGAACCAGAGTTTGTTATGGGGCTGCAAATAAAAAGCCCAACACAAGTTTTACTTTGCAGTAACAGGACCGCCGTTTCCAAGTTATTGGGAAGCAATAGTTCCACTTTGTTCTGCACTAGTCAGTCCTCTTCTGGAGTCCTGTTCCAGGCCCCAGCTGTACTGTACAGTTAAAGTGGCATTATACCTAGAAGCTGAGCGGTCACACCCTGGGAAATGGCTGCATAAGGGACAGTTGCATATTTCCTGCATTTCAGAGGGTTGGACTAGATCAGGGTTTCCCAAACTTGGGTCTCCAGCTGTTGCTGCACTACAACTCCCATCATCCCTAGCTAGCAGGACCAGTGGTCAGGGCTGATGGGAACTGTAGTCCAAAAACAGCTGGAGACCCAAGTTTGGGGAACCAGATGATCCTCAGGTTGCTTCCAGCTGTATGATTCTATTCTATGTGCAAAAGGGGGGTGGGAATTTAGGGTATAAAGCTGGGGTGTGAAATCTGTGCCCCTCCAGATGCAGCTGGACTACAAATCCCATCATCCCTGTCCATTGGCCATGCCGGCTGGAGCTGGTGAGAGTTGGCATCTGTAAAGTTAAATGTGACTGTTCCTTTTATGGCACCTCCGGTATTTAGTTTAGGAGGCCGGGTCCAAGCAAGAAGCAGAGCTAGAAGCCAGAGTGAGAAAGCAGCTGAAGGACAGAAGACCTGCTGTTCAAAGCCCTTTAATAAAAAGTATTTCTTGTTCAACTTCTCCAACGGGCTCATCATTCAACAGGGAACATTACAGCGGCCAACAGCATTTCGGGGCCTGCCGGCTTGCCCACCACTGTGATGAGCTATTAAGGGAAGGAAACACAAATGAAACTGAGCAGAAGTTGAAGTGACCAGCAAATCCATGGCGTGAGGCCGGGGAAACAGAATAAAAAATGGAATTCCTCCCGCTGGTTTCGTACCACACAGTGCCCCTTAATGAAGGTCTGTCACAAAGTGCCAATTGTTCCTAAACTTTGAGAAACAGGCTGTCGTCTCCAGACCCAAACTCCTGACATCTGGAAAGCTGATCACAAAGCTACGACTTGTGCCCGAGGGATGCCAGTTCCTCAACTTTGGTGCATAAAATCCCTGCATCCTCTCAGAGAAGAGCAGCGTGGAAAGGGGCAGGAAAGAGAAGCAAAGGTGCATTACCTCAGAAATGGTCCCTCAACCTGCTGAGGTACCAGACACCAAAACCCTCCGGGTTCCTTGGAATGAGGCCTGCTCCCTCCTGCTTTATTGCCAAAGTGACACGTGAGCCTAAATTGCCTCAGAAGCTGCTCCGTTCCGAACTCCTCATGCAGAGCTGGTAATGGAGCCTTTTGTAGCTCTTGGCAGCGGAAAATAAAGTTTACTCACGGAGCAAAAATTTCTCCATGCTGTTAAGCGCAGAGAAATCAGCTCACGATTCGTTGGCTAATGTTTTCACAGCCCTTTTCCGCCGTCGTTCTTCTTTTTTTCCGCGGAGCATGATACGGCCGATAAGTGTTTTCTAATGTTTAATTATTTTCTTATTTATGGTGTGAAAGTACTTGGGGGCCGCTGCCTCGCTGATCTTGCGATAGCATTAATTGCTCCGTGTGGGAGTCATGATGGAGTGGCTTGAGAACGGGCGTAAGCCTCAGAGACTCGCCATTCCTCATCTACGAGAGGGTGGCCAGTTTCCTCTCGAAGATCGGCGCCGAGATTTTACTGGTTTCATAAAATGGCGGGGCTGTGTTGCCAGCAAGAATGGACGTCACAGAACTTTAAGAAAGGTCTTTGAGGAACATTGTCAATCGATGGAATTTGCTCCTGCCTAGATGGCTTTCAAAGAAGACTAGACAATTCATGGAGAAAAAAAGGGCTCTCGATGGCTGCTATTAATTTATCACAACCACCCCACTTTCCAGAGTCTTCTGAAACTCATGGTTGTAGGGCAAGGCCGGGCTATCATCTTTGCCCATTTGGGAGCGATATCTAAGCAAAGGAAACTCTTGTTTCCAGGAAAAGCTTGTTTCATCTTGGGGGCATCTGACTCAGTTCTGTCTCTGACTCATGACTGGAGAGCTTTGTTCTGTTTTGTTTTCTACATGTGTACTATATCTCGTTTCGTCTTCTTCATTGCGTCTTACTTCACTCTGTGCACTTGTAATTTTGTACCTTTTATTTTTCAATGAAGAATATAAAATAACACTAAAAAAACACACCTCCGGCCAGCCATTACGTTACCAGCGACCACCCGTCAGTCAAATTTACCGTATATCTCCATGTTATAAGACTGGGGGGGGGGGTTAATTAAAATGTCACGTTGAAATCTTGGGCTTCTTTTATACACGTGTAGTGCATTGGGGGGACATGTTATACATTGCTTCTGGGAGTTGGAAAGCGTCTGCGGCTATTGGTGTTTGCTCTCCCTAAAAAAAGTGCTCAACAACTCTGAATAATCCTCCCCCAAAAAAGCTCAATAACTCTGGGCATTCCCCCCCCTTTTCTTAATTTAGAGTCCCCCAAAATAGGGGATGTCTTATACATGGGGGCATGTTATACACGAAAAAATACAGTATTTGTTAGAAACCATCACAGAAATGCAAATATATAAACATTGGGCGGGGAGAACTTACATAAGTTCACCTTTACAGGCAACATACCAAATTTGCAATTTCCAAAACAGGATGTAAACTGACACAGCCATTCATCGAAATTTGCACTTCCCTGAATTTTGCAGCCAAGGAACATGCAAAAAAAGTTTATGCACTAGGATAAAGCCTACATACAGTGGTGAAATTAACCAGAAAAGAATGCATTATGTTAGGGGAAACTGCTTTCCACCAATGAGCCTAACAGTCAAAACTGCGTGCCAAAATGTGTTTATTGGGAGAAATGTGAACCCAAAACGCTGATGAGTTTTCTTGAGAATTGTTATATTAAAAAAAAAACACCCACAAAAATTGCAAATTACCGCAGAAATATGAAGAAGTAAAATTTAAGACTGGAAGAATGATAGGACAAGGGAAACCCAAACTGATAGAATCCATCCATCCCTAAAATTATAATAGGTGGGCCCCAGAAATTCTGTCTGAATTTCCTAGACTCCACAAGGCTCTCTACTGTACAAGTAACCAAGGTCATAGTAATCTCAACTCTCCACCGAGCTGGTATTTAGCATCCTCTGCCTTTAAGATTCTTTTTAGGAAAGTTAATCTCGCAAGCGGCGTATGGAGAAGACGTTTGGGGTTGGAGCAAGGCTGTCAGGCTGGAAACCATTCAGAATTTCTCTCCGAACCTCCCCCACGGCACTCCCGATGTCATGATGAGTCACTGCCCTCCCATGCTAAACCACACGCCATATTGCAATTATCGAACCATCGCAGGTGGGTGGGAAACCCAGCAGCCCGAGCCCATCACTTCATCTCGCAACAGCAAATTTCACAAGTTAATTATGTGTTGTGTGAAGACATTGTTTGCTTTGGGAACCGTCTCCAGATAAGCAAGGGCCAAGGCCGTAATTTTTATTGCTGGGCTGGATGTTCAGGAAAAGATGTTCCTCTGGGAAAAGAGGGGGGCAAAGCTTCCTCCCCTCTTTTGGGGAGAGGCGAATATTGGGGCAGGGGGGGGCAATACTCAATGGCACTCTTGCAGCCTTCATTGGGTCACTATTTCTGTTGTCCCCTGACATCCCAGGACGGAGCTGTGTCATGATACAGTCTTCTTCAAGGACGTGGTAGGAAAATGTTTCTGCTAGGCTGAGGAGCCAAAGGGAAAGGCTGGTGACTTGCAAGCCCTCCTGCTTTAAAAAAAACCCTCAAAACAGTTCCAGCTTTCATATGGGGCTGTAAAAATGAGGATAAGCATTGTTTTCACTTTTTTATATTTTTTATGTACACCCAAGATGACTAGACAATTTTTGCAATGTCCTGGGCTATAAACAACTATCTGGCTTTTAGAAGACAACTGAAGGCAGCCCCGTTTAGGAAAGTTTTTAATGTTTGATGTTTTATCATATTTCTAGTATTCTGCTGGGAGCCGCCCAAAGTGGCTGGGGAAACCCAGCCAGATGGGCGGGGTGTAAATAAATAAATAATTATTATTATTATTATTATTATTATTATTATTATTATTATTATTATTATTATTATTGTTATTATTATTATTATTATTGCAGTTATACCTCATGTTATGTTTGCTTCAGGATGCACGTTTTCAGGTTGTGTCCCACAGCGACCCGGAAGTAACAGAACAGGTTACTTCCAGGTTTCGCCGCTCGCACATGCGCAGACGTACAAAATGACGTCATGCGCAGAAGCGATGGATTGCGACCCGCGCGTGCGCAGACATAAGTTGCCTTCTTTTCAGGTTGCGAATAGGCCTCCGGAATGGATCCCGTTCGCAACTAGAGGTACCACTGTATTATAGCTCAGCAAGAGAGCATCCACTATGCTTGCAAAAGGCTGCTGGTTTCATCCCCAATAGCCAATCCCCAATCCTGCTCTTGAGGGTAGGACTCGAACCAAGGACATGCTGACTCAACATCTGGAAGAACTTTCGGACAGTAAGAGCTGTTCGACAGGAGAACGGTGTCCCTCGGGAGGTGGTGAGGGGTCCTTCTTCCTGTGGACTCTCCTTCCTTGGAGGTTTTGAAGCAGAGGTTGGATGGCCATCTGTCAGAGATGTTTACCTGAGATTCCTGCATTGCAGGGGGTCAGACTAGATGACCCTCGGGGTCCCTTCCAATTCTACGATTCTATGATCTCCAGGAGGGGCTGGGAAAGACTTCTCTTAAACTACGGAGAGCTTCTGCAGTACAAGGCACTCAGTATAAGGTGTTTTTGCTTTTTTTAACACCCTAACATGAACCTTTGTGATGTCCCCAGCAGTAGATACAGTGGTGCCTCGCAAGACGAAAAGAATCCGTTCTGTGGTTTTTTCGTCTTGCAAAGCAAGCCCATTGACGGATTAGCGGATTAGCGCAATTAGCGCTATTAGCGGCTTTTAGCGGCTTATCTGCTGATCGGATCAGCTGATAAGCGGCTTAGCGGCTTAGAAAAAGGGGGGAAGGGGGGGAACCCCGCAGGAACTCGCAAGGCATTGTCGTCTTGCAAAGCAAGCCCATAGGAAATTCGTTTTGCGAAGCACCTCCAAAACGGAAAACCCTTTCGTCTAGCGGGTTTTCCGTCTTGCGAGGCATTCGTCTTGCGGGGCACCACTGTAAAGGGAATGTTCTTACATACTGGTTTAGATTTACCTTTTCTTAAAAAAAATAAATAGAGCTATGTCTGCCACTCTGGGCTCCTTTGGGCGAGATATAAATCAAATAAATAAATAAAACACATGTTGCGAACCAGCTTGAAAGGACACGGAGTAAGCCACAGCACATTATGCTGCTGGCTGCATCCCTGAATCATAGCTGTCAACCTTTCCCTTTTCTTGCGAGGAATCCTATTCGGAATAAGGGAATTTCCTTTAAAAAACGGGAAACGTTGACAGCTATGGCCTGAATGCCTTGTTAGGAGACAGAGTCCCATCAAATCTGGTGGAGCTCATTTCCCGAGTCAACATGCTTAGGGACTAGGCCACAGGCCCTCGTCCCTGAATCACTGCGTGTCCTAATTAACATCTCCTAAAGGATGGGGTCTGTGAAGTTTGCAGGGGAGCCATAAGAGGCCTTTTCCCAAACCAGCGGAGGACCATCTCTTTGCGACGGAGGATGAGGGTGCAGGGCAGCCCCGCAGCTCCCTGCGAAATTTTTTTGAAAGGCTTAAAAAAATAAACACCGTCCTGAAAAAGCTAAAAAACATTTTTCAGATGCCTGCCTGCCTCTCTCTCTCTCTCTCTCTCCCTGAAGAGTGATAAAGACCTCTTGACAGGGTGAGGCTCTGTTTATTTTGGTTTGTGTTGTGTTTGCTGCCTTAACCCCCTCAGCTGTTGGAAGGATGCCTTGACAGCCTGCTTGTTTTTACTGGACTCCCTCGCAGTTTCGAGCATCGCCAAGCCGATCGGGGAGCAGTTCTGGCTGATTGCAGCCAGGGGCTTGGCCCGGTTCTCTCAGAAAGCCCTCCCTTCTTATTGCAGTCTGACTTCGGGACTCGTAGACCCCAGAATTGGGACGCTTGCCATCGCTCGCAGCTGTTTCAAATCACCACTTTCTCCTCATTTCACCACACAAAGGCAGAGTTCGGACATTTCCTCTCTCTCCCCAACCCCTCACCCCACCCCCGCCTGCCCGCCCCGGTTTTCTTCTGCTGGCTGAAATGTGACTCTAATTAAATGATAACGAGGCTCTGACATTTTCTAATTGTAATCCAAGCCCATAAAAAGGCATCGCTATGGAAAGCGATTTGAGGGATCGATAAGGGAGAGCAGGGGGCAATCATATGTGTTCTCTCCAAAGACCTGGTGTGCATATGGCCTAAGTCTAAAAAGGATATGTGGCTAGACCATAAAGCTGTGGAGTTGGAAGGGACCCCAAGGGTCATCTAGACCAACCCCCTGCAATGCAGGAATCTCAACTATAGCATCCAGGACAGATTGGCACCCGACCTCTGCTAAAAAACCTCCATGTGTATATGTAAGAATGAAGTCTATATAGAGCATAGTTAAATGGCCAGCAGGACTTTTTTAGACGTCTGTAGCATCTGCTTTGCATGCAGAAGGTTGCAGATTCGATCCCCTGCGTCTCCGGGGACCTCAAGGACTACCTCTCCTTATATGAACCAATCTGGACCCTGCAATCATCACCTGATGGCCTTCTTCATGTGCCTCCTCCAGGACAGGTCCAGAGGCTGGCAACAGAAAAACAGGCCTTTTCTGCACTGGCTCCCTGTTTGTGAAATACTCACTCCAGGAAAGATGACCTGATGTCATCGTTACACATCTTCAGGTGCCAGGCAAAATCATTCCTTTTTAACCCAGCCTTTGGCTTTTAACTACCTGCAGCCTTTTGGGGTGAGCGGGACGCTTTAATGTACTTTTTCTTTCTTTCCTAGTTTTAATAGATTGTTGCGCGCCAAACTAATCACTGAGTGGTGCAAGATTCATAGTGTTCCAGATGTTTGCCCAGTGTGTCGTTTTGGGAATGAGGCACAGTGAAGACTGTGGTGCATTTAGGATATATGGTTTATTCACACATACAGTCATACCTCATGTTACGTTTGCTTCAGGTTGAGCGTTTTCAGGTTGCTTCCCGTGGCGACCAGGAAAGGATTACTTCCGGATTTCACCACTCACACAAGCGCAGACACACAAAATAACGTCATGCGCAGAAGTGCTTCCCAGTTAATTTTTCCATTTCAGCATAGTCCATCAACTTGATTTGCCATTCTTCTTTGGTCAGGGCTGTCTCTTCCTTCCATCTCTGGGCTAGTAACATCTGGGCGGCTGTTGTAACATGCATGAACAGTTTCCTCTGGTCTTTTGGAATCTCGGTACCTATAATTCCTAATAAAAAGGCTTCTGGTTTTTTGACAAAGGTTTTTTTAAACATTTTTTTCATTTCATTATATATCATTTCCCAGAACTTTTTAGTTAAATTACAATTTCACCACATATGATAAAAGGTACCTTCTTTTTCTTTACATTTCCAACATATATTTGTACTTGTTCTGTACATTTTTGCTAATTTTACTGGGGCTAAATACCACTGGAAAAACGCAGAAGAACCAATGGAGGGAAAAAATTGAATAATATTATAATTTTAGAATATCTAACTGTGAAGATACACAGAAGGAAAGGGTTTAAGGTCAGTGAGAATGAGGAGGATTGGATTGAGAAGATATTGAATTATTTGGGTAGGTTTGAACAATTTGGGGCAATTAAAATGTTAAAAGTTAAATAACCATGTGGAGGGAGGAGTGTTAATGTGTATAGAAATGTACATATGGTTGAATTGAATATGTTATTATTAATTAAGTACAGTATACCCAATGTATCAACCTGCCTGGGGGGTGTCACTGTTTGTGTTTTGCTTGTTGGTAAAAATAAAAAATATTTAAAAATAAATAAATACCACCAGTACGTCATTTTCATATAATTTTCTTTCAGTGAAGAACATGCCATAAATTTCAGATCTGTTTTCCATAGCCTCTCCCAATCTGTCATTTGTATATTATGTCCCACATCTTTCGCCCAGCCGACTTCTATTTTTAACTAGGGTTCTTTATGATGGCTCTCATTTTACATACCCGTGAAAAAGAGGACATGTGGCAACTCTGAGCATTTTGCTTTCATGGTGACCAGCCAGGTGGCCGTGTGAAGCCTGAATGCAGGACTTGGGTACCACAACGGAACTCTCCCTGCTTGCAGCTCCCAGAAGCTAGTATTCAGGAGCATGATGCTTTTAACAATGGAGGAGAAAACATACCCACCTTGGCTAGTAAAGGTAAAGGACCCCATGATCAGTGGCGTAGCGTGGGTTGTCAGCACCCGGGGCAAGGCAAGTAATTTGCGCCCCCTAACCCGTGGATTTGCGCCCCCTAACCCGTGGATTTGTGCCCCTAACCCTAACCCCCAGATGTTGCGCCCGGTGCGGCCGGCCCCTCCTGCACCCCCCACACTACGCCACTGCCCATGATTGTTGAGTCCAATCAAATTTGACGATGGGGTGCGGCGTTCATCTCACTTCAGGCCAAGGAAGCTGATGTTTGGCCTCAGACAGCTCTTCCAGGTTATGTGGCCAGCATAACTAAACCACTTCTGGCGCAACGGAACACCACGATGGAAGCCAGAGCGCACAGAAATGCCATTTACCTTCCTGTCACAGCGGCACCTATTTATCTACTTGCATTGGTATGCTTTCGAACGGCTAGGATGGAAGGAGATGGGACAGAGCAACGGGAGCTCACCCCGTTGCAGGGATTTGAACCGCCGACCTTACAATCGTCAAGCCCAAGAGGCTCGGTGGTTTAGACCACAGCGCCACTCATGTCCTCTTCTGGCTAGGAGCCACCAATAGCCACTCCTCTCTGCCTAACTAATCAGACACCCTCCCAAAAAGCCAAAGGATCTGAAATAACAAAGCCAAAGAATATCATTGCCTGTGACCATTGAGATTTACTGCCCGTCAGAGTAGATTTCACTGGGCTAGATGGACGAATAATTTAAATCTGTTTGGAGAAAGGCAAGAACATATTTTATTTTATTTTTTGCATGTAAAAGGCTCCAGGTCCAAGGAGCGAAGGGTAAGATCCCATACTGGAGATCGCAAAGAGCCATTGCCAGTCCATGTAAACAAGAAGTGGGCAATGGCCTTCCAGATGTTTTTGGCCTACAACTCCCAACATCCCTAATCCTCATGCTGGCCAGGGCTGATGGGGCTTGTAGATTGGCAACATCTGGAGTGCCACAGGCTAGCGCTCAGCCTGGTGGCAAGATGGACCAGTAGTTTGACTCGGTATAAATCAATGTCCCATGTTCCTATGACTCAGCAAAGTATGTTGGGAAACAGGCCTTCAGGAATGCCCCACTCTGGCTCCCCTAATACGAGCTGTTCATAATTATTTTGTGATTTAAAATAAAATAAAAAATTTACAGGTTTTTATTTCATCATTTGACTAACGGTGTTATTTTATGTTCTGGATGCTAACTGATTCTACTTCAATAAAGTAATAAACCTTTAGGTTCGATTAAGTATTATGTAGGGACGTGGTTGGCGCTGTGGGTTAAACCACAGAGCCTAGGACTTGGCAATCAGAAGGTCAGCGGTTCAAATCCCCACGACGGGGTGAGCTCCCGTTGCTTGGTCCCTGCTCCTGCCAACCTAGCAGTTCAAAAGCACTTCAAAGTGCAAATAGATAAATAGGTACCGCTCTGGCGGGAAGCAGTGGCGTAGCGTGGGGG
Organism: Podarcis bocagei; assembly: GCF_964188305.1. Taxonomy (NCBI): domain Eukaryota; kingdom Metazoa; phylum Chordata; class Lepidosauria; order Squamata; family Lacertidae; genus Podarcis; species Podarcis bocagei. The sequence goes on from NC_138128.1 coordinate 9,639,578, forward strand.
GTGCCAGGGGTGCCGGCCGCACCGGGCGCAACATCTGGGGGGGCGCGAGTCCAGAGGGAAGGGACAAGTTCCTTCCTCCGCCGGGCTCCCCGCCGCCACCGCCAGCCTTGTGCCCCTAGCGCGCGCGCGCCCCCCGCCGCCGCTGCAGCAGCGCCGCCGCTGCCACCGACGCCTGGCCGGGCACGGGCAGCCTCCGCACCCCAACGCCGACGCCATCCCCTCGGCCCAGCCACAGGCGGCAGCTGCTTCTGCCGACTGGGAGGGAGGAGAGCTCCAAGGGGCCTCGCTGCGCCTAAACCCTCCGAGAGGAAGCCGGCGGGCGGGCGAGGGTCTCCCGGCAGAAGGGGGCGCCGCTGGCTCCGGTTCTCAGCGCTGGCTCTCCGGCTCTCTCTTGACTCATGGCTGAGAGAAGCAGGCTCAGCCTGGAATAATATTGAGTTGGATAATGGCTGGTGGGAAAGGGGTTAGGCAGGGACCCTCTCCTCTATGCTCTGCTGCCCCCCCCCCGCCCTTCAGACTGCTCAGGCCAGGTAGAAACCTCCTTCTACTAAGTAAGACGTAGGAAATGCCACTAAAACAATTTTGCTTTATCCCAAAGCTGTGGAAACTTTAAAGATATTGTACACTTTATCCAAAAACGGTGTTTTTCTTGACTGAAAGTTACTCTGGCTGCTACTTCGTTCTGCAGCTCTAGCAGCACTTCTTGCAAAGAAACAGCAACGTCTTTTTCTTGTTTATTTCTCTAGGTCACTTCTGTTTTCTTCACTTCTCACTTCTCTCTCTGCCCCCCCCCCAGTCTCGTGCCGTACCCGCCCCATTTACACGATTTTCATCTGTGGCCCCCTTGGAATATCCTGGGGGGAGGGCCCAGGGAGCCATATGGCCCCCAGTTGAGAAACACTGTGCTAAAAGATGGCCAGAATGCAGAAGCCTAATACAAAAAAGTCATAAAAATCCAAATCTGTCAGGAGCACCCATCCCTCTGCCCTTCAGCCTCACTGGAGGCACCTGGCGCACAGAGGGAATAGACACCCCCCTGCGCAAAGCCCAGGTCTGGGGTCTCTCCTCGGTAGCCGGCGGGCATCGTGGGGAGCGCGGAAAGACCCGGTGCAGGATGTGAACGGCCATGTTTATGCTGTGAAGCGCCCTGAGATATATGGATGAAGGGCGGTATACAAATTTAATTCACCGCCACCATCATCTTCGAGGGTGGGGGCTGGGAAAAGAGAGGGGGGTTCTTCCTTTCTAGACCTCTTTAAAATATGCTCGCGATGGCTCCTGGCCACAAAGGCTAAGCGTGGCACTCAGTGGCGTAGCGTGGGGGTGCAGGGGGGCGGCCGCACCTGGCGCAACATCTGGGGGCGCGCTCCACGGGTTAGGGGGCGCAAAATCCACGGGTTAGGGGGCGCAAATTACTTGCCTTGCCCCGGGTGCTGAAAACCCACGCTACGCCACTGGCGGGAAGGTAAACTGCGTTTCCGTGCTCTGCTCTGGTTCGCCAGAAGCGGCTTAGTCATGCTGGCCACATGACCCGGAAGCTGTCTGCGGACATACGCCAGCTACCTCGGCCTATAGAGCGAGATGAACATCACAACCCCAGAGTCGTCCGCAACTGGACCTAATGGTCAGGGGTCCCTTTACCTTCAAGTATTATGTGTGTGTATCGATTTACTCCAGAGATAGATAGATAGATAGATAGATGATAGATAGATAGAGATAGATAGATGATAGATGATAGATAGATAGATAGATAGATAGATAGATAGATAGATAGATAGATGATAGATAGATAGATAGATAGATAGATAGATAGATAGATAGATAGATGATAGATAGATAGATAGATGATAGATAGATAGATAGATAGATGATAGAGAGAGAGAGAGAGAGAGAGAGAGAGAGAGAGAGAGAGAGAGAGAGAGATATGATAGATAGATAGATAGATAGATAGATAGATAGATAGATAGATAGATATAGATAGATAGATGATAGATGAGAGAGAGAGAGAGAGAGAGAGAGAGAGAGATGATAGATAGATAGATAGATGATGATGATGATGATAGATAGATAGATAGATAGATAGATAGATAGATAGATAGATAGAGATAGATAGATAGATAGATAGATAGATAGATGATAGATAGATAGATAGATAGATGATAGAGAGAGAGAGAGATGATAGATAGATGATAGATAGATAGATAGATAGATAGATAGATAGATAGATAGATAGATAGATAGATGATAGATAGATAGATAGATAGATGATAGATAGATAGATAGATAGATAGATAGATAGATAGATAGATAGAAAGATAGATAGATGATAGATAGATAGATGATAGATAGATAGATAGATAGATAGATAGATAGATGATAGATAGATAGATGATAGATAGATAGATAGATAGATAGATAGATAGATAGATGATAGATAGATGATAGATAGATAGATATAGATAGATAGATGATAGATGATAGATGATAGATGATAGATGATAGATGATAGATGATAGATGATAGATGATAGATGATAGATAGATAGACAGACAGACAGACAGACAGACAGATAGATATAGATAGATAGATAGATAGATAGATAGATAGATAGATAGATAGATGATAGATAGATATGTGTGTGTGTGTGTGTGAGAGAGAGAGAGAGAGAGAGAGAGAGAGAGAGGAAGGCAGGCAGGGGGACAGGAGAGAGTGTGAGAGCCTTCCAAATTTCCAGAAATTTTAACATTTCTACCCAGGAGGTAGGAAAGGCAGGCAAGAAAGAGGCCGAACCGTTGCGTTTCCACACCTGTATCTGTTAATGCACAAGTCCCACGGCAAACATTAGCACGTCTCACTATATGGACTTCAGACACTCCTTCTGGAAGATTTTCATTCCACAGAAGGAAACGACCGTCCTGGGACGAGTATTCTCCTCCGCCATTCTGTTGCTGCACAGTATTTAAAGGCAACCTCACACCTCTTGACACGAGGCCAGCTGACATTGTTAAACTGGAGAGCCTTTCTGCCTGCAGGACCATGAAGAAAGGGATGGTAAAGCGTTTTGTTCTCAGCCACCGGCGGCCTGGGGCTGCGGAGGAGGTTTCTCGTGGCTGGTTTTGATGGGTCCCCCTTGACATAGCTCAGTATGAAATAGCTCAGCCCGGCTGCCCCATCTCGGCTGTTTATCCATTACTATGCGATTCTGTCTGACAGTTACCTCGGGTTGGTGGAGCGCGCTAGCTGGCTAGACCACAAGTTACCTGAAAGTATTGCAGCTAAGCATCCAAGCCTCTCTCAAAATCAGCCAGGAAAACAAGAGAAAAGCCATTCAGAAATACTTTTTAAAAGTTTTTTTTTCCTATGTAAGGCCCCTGTGGTTTATAGTTGCATGACTAGCATTCATTTCATGGGGGGCGTCCCTTAGGGAGGGGAAATGCGGGAGCTGCCACTCTCTACGTCAGATCCATCTAGTTTAACCATTGCAGCACCAGATTTAGGGCAGTGTGGGCGGTTTCTCTGCATAGGGTGCTGAGCTGAGGGGGTGCAACATAATAACAACAATTTTTAAAAACCTATATTTATACAGATACCTAGCGAAAGGAGCAAGCCAGCAGTAAATCACCCAAAGCAAGTTGGAGTTAATTCTTTATTAGCAAAAGCAGGATCTGCACAGCAGTGTCAGACCTAATGAGCACAGCAACTCATCACTGACAGGTCTTACCCCCATGAAACAGTTGCCGAGAATGAAGGTCTCCCCACAGCCACCTAAGTCCCCTCCTCTCTAGGGTTTCCCCATGTAATCTGAGACTGCGCCTGCATGATGCTAACCTCCTCTGTCCTTTTCATGCCTCTTCTGGTCCTGGGAGACGGGGGGGGGGGAGGAAATTGTCACAGCAAATGTGAGAGACAGTTGTTTCAGTTCACTAGCCAGACTTACCTCTGCTTCTTGGCCTCTATCCTCTCCTGTTTCTGCTTCTGATTCTGGACTTCTCTCTGCCACAGACTCTCCCTGCTCACTAAGCCCTGTTACCTCTTCAGCTTCCAACATCTCATCCTCCCAGTCTTCTCCCTCTTCTCCCTCTGACCACTTATAGTTGTCCCACCACCACTTCCCGGGCTCTAAGCCTCCTTCCCAACTGGTTTCTCCCTCCATTCCTCTGCATCCCACCAATGATACCTACTGAAACGATACATTTAAAAAGCAAGTGTACCAAAGGGAAGTACAGTGGTGCCTCGCAAGACGAAAAGAATCCGTTCTGTGATTCTCTTCGTCTAGCGGTTTTTTCGTCTTGCGAAGCAAGCCCATTGACGGATTATTAGCGGCTTTTAGCGGCTTTTAGCGGCTTATCTGCTGATCGGATCAGCTGATAAGCGGCTTAGCGGCTTAGAAAAAGGGGGGAGGTGGGAAAACCCGCAGGAACTCGCAAGAGATTGTCATCTTGCGAAGCAAGCCCATAGGAAATTCGTTTTGCGAAGCACCTCCAAAACGGAAAACTCTTTCATCTAGCGAGTTTTCCGTCTTGGGGGCATTCGTCTTGCGGGGCACCACTGTATTATGAAATACAGGGGTACCTCTGGGTATGTCCGCTTCATGTTACGTTCTTTCAGGTTACGTCCCACGGCGACCCGGAAGTACTGGAAAGGGTTGCTTCCGGGTTTCGCAGCTCACGCATGTGGAAACGCAAAATGACATCACGCGCATGCGCAGAAGCAGTGAATCACGACCCGCACAAACGCGCCGCTGCGGATTGTGTTCTTTTCATGTTGCGAACAGGCCTCTGGAACAGATCCCATTCACAACTAGAGGTACACACACACACACACACACACACACACATATATATATATATATATGCGCACACACACACACAGTGGTACCTTGGGTTACATACGCTTCAGGTTACAGACTCCACTAACCTAGAAATAGAGCTTCAGGTTAAGAACTTTGCTTCAGGATAAGAACAGAAATCGTGCTCCGGTGGCACAGCGGCAGCAGGAGGCCCCATTAGCTAAAGTGGTGCTTCAGGTTAAGAACAGTTTCGGGTTAGGAACGAATTAAGTACTTAACCCGAGGTACCACTGTATATAATGGAAGGGGATGGGAAATTTTGTCCTCACTCGTGATACCATATTACCAAAGTCCGCCCCTGACTGGTGGGCTAGGTTTTAGGCTGACCTGACCCAGCAGGCTCTTCTGGCGTCCTCATGTTGTGCACGGATCTGGTTTTCACTCCCAACAAAGAAGTGAGAATCAGCAAATTCTGCTCCCGGTTCTATTTTTGTCAGGCTCTGCCTGAGAAGAGGCATTGCCCTTTCCCCGCACATTCGTGCCGGAATGCCTCTCACCTGTGCAATGCCTAGGCGTGCCACCCAAACACCAAGAACACCTCCTTATTGCCAGAGCTATTATTTTCGCTCGTGCATGCAGCTCTAAATGAAGAACCGGTTAATTCAAACTAATGCAATTAATCTGCAGAGATTTTGAAAACGAAATGAGAAAGCCGGAAGCGGCCCTGCTGGAGACTTCCCATTGCCGTTTTGTCCTTTTAACAGCCAGCAATTTATCCGAACTACTTTGCAAGCAGCTACTACGCGGCGATGTAAATCACGGCAAGGAGACCTATTTCACGCTGTGCGCTGGCACAGCCGGCTACTCCCAGGCGAAAGCGAACTGCCAAAGTATATACCGGTTAAGATATCCCTCAGCTGGTGCTGGCGTGGGTGGCCCCACCGCCAAGGCAGGAAGAATTTGAAGATGCCAAACCAGCTGTGACTGGTGACTCTACCTGAGGTGGTGAGTTATGGTGCACAAACAGTTTTTCCCCCCATGCAGAGAGACTCGCCTCTCTTTTTTTGGTCTGGCTCACAAATGACTCCCAGGTCCCAGCTCCCAGAATGATTTCTGGCCTCGGCTGAGTACCGTTAAGCAATAATTGCAGACTGAAAAGGACAATTATTAGCAAACGGTTTGCTGCCCACTTTTTGGCTTCCACACCAGAGTCTCCAAGCACCGCTGAGGCCTCGCTTCCCTGCAAATGGCTGGGAGCAGAATTAAAATGAAGGTGTCAAGCAGGAAGACAGAACCTGGGTCCATCCTTCTCACCATTGTCTGAACTGACTGGCAGCCGCTCTCTACGATTTCAGCAAGACCTTTAGAGGCCCTAAGTGCTGAGAAGATTATGGTGCCCCTTATACGTAATTCAAAATAAAAGCAATACTACACTGTAAAAACAACAACATGGATTTATTGCGACACATGGCAGGATCTGATTTCCTCACTTTATTTTAGTCTACGTTAGTAGGACAGCCCCTGATATAAGTGGGGAGAAATTGTAAAAAGAGAACAGAAAAATGGAGGAAGGGTGTGGAGTGGAATGTAAGGAAGTCTAACAAAATTCTGAGTTTTCCCATGTTGACCACTTAATGATTTTCTTCTTCTTTTTATGTCATTTTTTAAAAAAAACTTTTTTGTGTGTGTACTCCTCCTTTGTTGGTGCTCAATGCACAATGTTCACTCTGCCTATTGGACAACCCAGCACTGGATTTCAGAGTGGGTTCTCTCTTAGCCCTACTCAGTGCAAGGACAAGACAGAAAACAACCCATTCCTTGGGCAGGAGCTGTCTGGGCCGGCACTTGAACTTCACTTCTTCCAAATGGGGATGTTAACTTACCCTCCACCACACCTGAGAGCAGCAGGCTAGCAGAAGGCAGCTGGCAAGGGACACACAGCTCTGCCCACCCTTGCCACCAGTGATCGAAACTCCCATCGTTCTAGGAACATTTTTGCGACAGGGAATTTGATTAGCCCGAGCAGTTTCTGAACTCTGGGTGCAATAGTGCACCTAAGATTTCAGATTAAAACTGCAGAGCAGAAGGAAAGGAGGACCTTTTTTTCTGCCTCCCCACTTCTGGCTACTAAGACTGGAGAACAGACCCTCTCAGAGACGTCTTTCCCATACGGCTTAGTGGTGCGTTGCACCAGGGCGCCGGCCTCTCAGGGGCGCCCCAGCGAGTGGGGGAGCTGCACGGCTTTGCCGGCGGCCTCCCCTTTCCCTCCATGCCCGCCAGCTGCGCCCCATCAACCATATGGCTGGCGGGCATGCAGCTTGCCTCCCAGGCCTCCGTGGGAGGAGAGTGATCCCTGCAGAGGCTTAGGATGGAAGCTGCGCCCCACTAACTATATGGCTGGCAGGCGCGCAGCTTCCCTCTCAAGCCTCTTCGGGCATTGCTCTGCCGCAGCAGCATGGGGGAGAGTTGCGTGCACACACACCCCATGGCTGGCAGTGTGCAGCTTCGCCCCCCATCCGTGGTAATTTGGGGGCGCTGAGCAGATATTTGCACCCCAGTGCCACATCTGCTAAATATGGCCCTGGACCCTCTTAAGAATATTAGGGGGTTGGGCAGGGGAAGGACCAGACCATGTGAAAAAGGAACATAATATTTTAGCTGCAGTCCATTCATTTTCAGCTTTGTATTCTTGTTAGTAAAAAAGCACGCCTAGACATTCCATGGTTGCACCCATAACCTAAGTTTAAGGTGCCCTTTAGCTCCTGGCTTTCATATCTCAGTTTCTAACACTGCTTGCTGCCTCTCCCTCTCTCCCGGTATTTGCCATCTGAGGCTGCTGCCTCCCTCTGCCCAGTGATAGGGCCGGCCGTGTCAAAGATCATTTGGTGTTTCGGACAAGCAGCCTCTCTTCGGGGTACATTTGCCCCATATACGGCGGAAGGAACCCCAGACCTTCTAATACTCTGGAGACACAATTGTTCTTTTGCCCTTTTCCCTTGTCTCCACATCGCTGCCTTCATCTAACACCTTGACCGATGAGGAGTTCTGGAAAGCTTGCCCCAGTCTTGTGACGTTTCGGCTTTACTGAGCTGGGTTATTTTTCTTATGGGCCGATAGAGCAACATTTGCTTTGTATTGCTCTGTTGTCATGGGTTGGTTTTATCCTGTTGGCTTTGCTGTTATCTTTTCTTTCTTTCCTTCTCTCTCCCCTCCCTCCTTGATTCTATTGTGCATTTTAATCATCTGAAAGTCACCTTGGGAGCCGGCGTTACATGCCAGACGGCAGGATATGCATTTTTAAAATAAAATAAAATAAAATACACCCAGGTGTAGAAAATATGTGGTTGTGGCGGAGAAACACCTCCTGTGTACATAACTCCATGTTTTATGTTTTGTTTCCTGTATTGCCTTCCCAATATGTTTCTCATTTGTGGCGGCATTTTCCCCACTAAGCATGTTTGAGCTGCTACAAAGAGGAAATGCATAAAGGTCAAAGGAAACAAATTCACTTGAAAAATGGGAACAAATAACGCAGCCTTGAAAAGCTGGGAAAGGGCTGGGGAGCGGAAGCTTTTCTGAGGGTTTTCTGTTTATTGTTTGTTTATTTCCTCCCCCCTCTTTTTTTGCTTAGTTTCTCCCCACCCCACCCCCCACCCCGCTTTTAAATTGAAGTTTATTTTGGATTTTAGAGGCCGCGTTCATTCCCAGCTGAAATGCAAACGCAAATAGTTCTACAGGAGTGTGCAGCAGCTAGGGGCCCCTGGGCCAAATCTGGCTCTCTGCACTCCCTGCTCCCCACTATTATTATTATTATTATTATTATTATTATTATTATTATTATTATTATTATTTATTATTTGTACCCCGCCCATCTGGCTGGGTTTCCCCAGCCACTCTGGGCGGCTTCCAACAAAGATGAAAAATACACTAAAATGTCACATATTAAAAACTTCCCTGAACAGGGCTGCCTTCAGATGTCTTCTGAATGTCAGGTAGTTGTTTATCGCTTTGACATCTGGTGGGAGGGCGTTCCACAGGGCGGGCGCCACTACCGAGAAGGCCCTCTGCCTGGTTCCCTGTAACTTGGCCTCTCGCAGTGAGGGAACCGCCAGAAGGCCCTCGGAGCTGGACCTCAGTGTCCGGGCAGAACGAAGGGGGTGGAGACGCTCCTTCAGATATACTGGACCTGCACTTGCTAACCTAGCAGCAAAGTTCTATGGGAAAGTAGTTGCTAGTAAGCTAGGATAGATGGTAGGGTTGTTGGAATGGCATACAAAGGATGAGCAAGTTAAATCAGTGGTGATAGATTGGGCAAGAGATGTGGGACATAACATAATGTTTGAAGACTGGGAAAGGTTGTGGAGGAAAGGGGTCAAGTTCACTGCATGTACGGTGTTAAAGGAAAATATAATGAAAATGTTGTATAGATGGTACTTAACCCTGTAAAATTGGTAAAGATATATCATAATAGTGATAATCTATGCTGGAAATGTAAAGAAAAAGAAGGTACCTTTTATCACATGTGGTGGACCTGCCCCAAGGTGAAAGACTTCTGGGAGAAGATTTATAATGAATTGAAAAAAATGTTGAAATATGCATTTATTAAGAAACCAGAGGCCTTTCTTCTTGGAATAACAAGTTTGGAATTGCCCAAGAAAGATGTCAGACTGTTTTTGTATGCCACAACTGCAGCTAGAATTTTGTTAGCTAAGAATTGGAAAACACAAGAAGTCCCAACAGTGGAGGAATGGCAGATGAAGATGATGGACTTTTCGGAACTAGCCGACCTGACTGGAAGAGTCCGCAACCAGAAGGAAGAGGAGTACCAGGAAGAATGGATGAAATTCAAAGACCATTTAGACAAATATACTAAGATAACTTAATCGGAAAAATTTGCAAATACCAGATAGGCTTAGGATTTAAATATGTGATGTTAGAGAATAATATGTTTAAAGTTAAAATGAAAAGAAAGAGGTTAAGTGATTAAGTTAATTTTATGAGAAAATTAGTTTTGGAAAACTGTTACAATGATATACACTGAAACTCAGCCAGGGGGACTTGAGGAAGTCACTTAACAATGTTACTAAGATTGGATTAAGTACAGTTAAGATGTATGTCTGTTCGTTTAAATTTTTTTGGAGAATCAATAAAAAAAATTGAAGGCGAAAAAAAGGATAGATGGTAGGGGTCAAAGGGCTCTAGCCTTCACTCCCTCCCCAATGGCATAATTCTCACTAATATGGTACACCTGTGTCTGGAATGTACCACCTCAGACTATAGGTGGAAGTTAGCCCCAAATGCTCCTTAATTCTCTGCAGACAGAAGACTAGCGTGTCTAGTTAGATGGATTCTAGCCTAGAAAGGCTCTAAGCAACCTAGTTTCCCCCTTGGCATACCATTTTTCTTTCTGCAGAAAGTCATCTGGCCAGAGCTAAATAGATTCCCTCGATAGTTGGAGGGCTCTCCTTCCTTGGAGGTTTTTAAGTAGAGGTTGGGTGGCCATCTGTCAGGGATGCTTTAGTTTTAGATTCCTGCATTGCAGGGGGTTGGACTAGATGACCCTCGGTGTCCCTTGCAACTACGATTCTGATTCTAATACTAATACAGGTAACCAGTGTATGGGTCTGCTCAGTCTGCAGCCCAGATGCCAAAGGTTGATGGGAAACTTCAAGCACACCCGTCCCCTCCCTTCTTAGGACTCTTTATCTTTAAACTGGACTGGGACCAGACAACCCTTCAAACTCTTTCAAGATCAATAAGTGTCCTCTGACAGCCCTTCAAATAAAAAGCACTGGTCAAAAGTGCTCTGACACACTGGATAAATGTACTGCTTTTATGGGTCTTTCGGTTTTCATAGTACTGTGCACCACACTGATATTTTATGAGAGGGCGGCATATAAATACTTTGGTAAATAAGACAAATAAATGCTAGAATCACAAGTTCCAAAACATCCCCAGTCCATCTTGGTAAAGTACGTAAAAGAGGATGCAACGGGCATGGGGGCGTGGGAGAAGAGTCCTGCTTTTAATAGCCATGTATCATGAGACTTCATCAGAAGACTGCAGCCTTAGAAGTGATGGTTGGGTTTTCGGCAGAGAGGCCTTGGTGGATTCAGAGCAGTCCTTACCACATGCAAAAGTGTGACTCACACACAAAGAGCAGCATAATAGCCAAACAATATCCATAGTTCCTCAGGAACCAGGCCACAGCCCTTGTAGAGTATGTCACATTGCAAAACAGGAATGTAGGGCTCAGGAGCCTGTTCTTCATCCTATAACCAGAGCTATTTGTGTTCACTCATAGAAAGGAATCCAATATTGCAGCTATCAATATTGTGCAGCGGGAATGAACAAGATGCATGAAAACTGACTCCTTTCGGAATGAAACATGGTCTAGACCCATTAGATATCATTCAAAACTTTACTTGCAGAACTTTCTTCAAAGCAGAACAAAAACATCAAAGGTATATCCAAATAATTCCGTACAATATTTTGTACTTGTCCAGCACAGGCTCAGCATCTTATAAGAATTAAAAGATAATTCCAAACAGACCAAGAAGCAAAGGTATCTCTCTCTCTCTCTCTCTCTCTCTCTCTCTCTCTCTCTCTCTCTCTCTCTCTTTCCTTCCAGTCTCCAATTTGCCTGGAGCTCTATTCACACTCAGAGAGGCTCATTTACACATACTTACTCCTACTAAATGTGGGGACAAAGACTACAGCCACCACCCTTCCAAGATGGAAAATTGCAACCAATACCTTCATCACATGTTCAAAGGTAAACATTCAGTATTACAAGCAGAGAACATTCAAAGCTAGTTATCAACCAGTTAAGGCTCAGAGCCAGTGTGGTGTAGTGGTTAAGAGCAGTGGACTCGTAATCGCATCCCCGCTCCTCCACATGCAGCTGCTGGGTGACCTTGGGCTAGTCACACTTCTCTCAGCCTCACTCACCACACAGAGTGTTTGTTGTGGGGGAGGAAGGGAAAGGAGGAAGGGAAAGGAGAATGTTAGCCGCTTTGAGACGCCTTAGGGTAGTGATAAAGCGGGATATCAAAGCCAAACTCCTCCTCCTCCTCCTCCTCTTCTTCTTCTTCAATATGCTGCCATGGAAAAAACCTATTGTTAGCATTTATCCATTCTCCCATACCCTCCAACTTTTATTCCATGAAATGAGAGACCTTCTAAGGAAAAGCAGGACATTCCAGAATCAAATGAGAAACTGGGACGGCTTCTGTAAATCCAGGACTATTCCTGGAGAGACTACTCAGAGGGTCTATTTCTACAACATAGCTCAGGTCCTCTGTCAGCTGAATTGTGCATAGCAAAAGTGTAGCCCTTTCATGCAGCAAGTTCATAGGAAGACACTACTGATTTTCAACTGGTGGGTCTAAGGTTAACTAAGATGGATCACAACCACAGCGGTATCACCAAATACATGGGAGGAAAAATAGGGGTCGTCATATGCATGTTTGTGTTAAAGGTGGGCTGGGGTCTTGAAAGGTTGAGGACTGGTGGTCCATGTTGATGGGCGGGTGTTTCTCCAGGGTTTCAGGCGACACACATTCCCAGTCCTCCCTGGAGATGCCAGGGGTTGAATCTTGGACCTTCTGCATGCCAAGCAGGTGTTCTAGCATCTGTGGCCTTTCCCCATCTATGAGAGCATCCGTTAAATGTTGGGTCCTTATTTTCTTGGATTTTTTGCAGGGTGGGGGACTTCCACCATATTGACTTATCCAACTCCATTTGATTTATCTGTCCTCCCAAATCTTCCTTCGTTCTGGCTCTGCTTCCCCCGCCCCCCATTGGTTCTGGTGGCCCTCGGGCAACATATTCTTTTATTGACAAGAACAACTTCCATACAATAAAGTGATTTTGAGCTGGAGTCCTCCTGAGAAGGAGGTATTAAGCAATAAATACTTGGTTAACGTCCCTCTGCAGCTGTTCTGTGTTTCGGTGGATGTGAAGACAACTTTAGCTTAAGATTTAATGATTGAACACTCTCCATTAACAACAGTAGACGACGACCATCGATCTTCAAACCATCGTGTTATGACAATTTTGCCATTTAATTGCTTCCATGGGAGGAGGGTGCGGAGTGCAGGGGAGGGGGAAGTTCCTAACGAACCTTTGAGTAGATCTGGACAGCTATATAGGAGTCTTAAGTCTATCAGATAACGAAGGAGGGAAATGGCCCCATCCCTGTCAGATTTTCTTACAAAGCAGAATGTATGTACATTATCTGATGCTTTTGATATACTCAATTGCTCTTCTTCATTTACTCCTGTCATTAGCAGGTCTGCCACCCTGTCTGAGGTGTAATATAAACTTGTCCACTTAGTGGTAATTATACGAAAAGGGTCTATTAACCGTTACTGAATTCTGTGCAAACCTAAATGCAAGTGCCTCGCCTTTGGGTCCTCCTAGATCATAGAGATATGCGGAGAAGGGCTGAGTGGCTTGGGGCCGCACCCATACCGCACATTCCAAAGCACCATCAGACCACCTAACCATCATGGCTTCCCTCAAAGAACCGTGGGAAGTGTAGTCTGCAAAGGGGGTTGGCCGTTTGTCAAGGACTTCTTGCATTTCAGGGCTTGAAACCAAGGCCTGGCCTTATGCTCAGACCTCAGAGGCTCTTTCTGGCCAAGAAAGGCATGGAGATTGGCTCCCGTGGCTTGCAGGGAGCATGCAGCCCCTGTTTGGGCCAAGCCTGGCTTAAATCCAAGGAGCCTGAATGCCTGCCTTTGCTTCTTCCTTGCTGCACTCTGACCTTCAGCTCCTCTGGACCGCTTTAGCAATTGCCCCATGGGCTCCTAGGATGGAGAAGACCCCTTTCTCCTAGCTTAGATTTACGAATGGCAGCAACCAGGAAGGTCAGAAAATTCCGCTTGGCTTTCTTTATTTCCTCCCCCCCCCTTTTTTTCTGTTAAAGGAAGGGGCTGAAAGCCTCAACTTTCCGAAATATCTCGGCCACCCAGAGCAAAAGAAAGAAAAACACTTTCAGCCACCCCAGGTGATGGGTGACGGGCACTTGCAGGCCTAGACAGAGCATGACATCATTTCAAGAGCTGTCTCCAAGAGCTGAAAAACCAGAGTCAGAAAGAGACCATGGCTCCGATAGCTACGGCGAAGTCTCCATCCACCCGCCGGGTACCCACCTCCCCCCACCCACCCCCTGTGCTTTCATTTCTGCTGAGAACCGCATGGCAAAACTTACTGATTTTTGTCGCTTTGTTTTATCTAAACAAAGCCAAGCTGCCTTTAGCTGGCGCGGTTTGTTCTTTATCAAGCCATTCTGTTTATTGTCACTGCTCCGCTTGTGTTGCCATGCCTGCTTTTTATGTCAAGATACCCTTGAGTGGTACGGGGATAACAAACAGCTGCTGGAATGACTACCAGACAAACCCTTTATTTCAGGCCGACGCAGCTGCAGAGCGCGATTGAGCAGCCTCCTCTTGACATCCTGGTCAGAAGCCGCAGTCGGGAGGAGGACCGGGAAATCTGCCGGGCCCTCGTTCGGGACGTGGAAGCCAGACCCAAAATCTCCTAGAAGAGCCTGAGAACTGAAGCTGCTGATTTTATTATTGCTTAAGAGAGAAAGCAGACTCCTAAGGACTTTGCCAAAGAGATCAAAGCACAACACTCTGAGTCCTCCACCAGATTACCTCTCTATTGATCACTTGCCTTGAGTCGTTTGCACAAAGCTTACACGGAGGTTAGATTAGGTCTGCATTTGACCTGATTCGTTTGCAGCGAGGTTATATGATGACCAGAGCTCGTCCTGCATTCATTCTGATTCGATTGCGAGGTGTTGGCATGTCTTCCTACGAATAATTTGTTCATCTCACTCTTTTCGATGCATTGCCCAGCAAAAAGGTCTTTTTTTTTTTTAAGTGCATTCGTTGTGGCAGGGTGGCAAAGCGCTTTAATCCATTTAACTGAGCAAACCAAAATTAAGGCAAAAGAGCCATCCCACCGACGTCACCAATGGCTGCATTGTAAGAAATTCCAAAGACAAGTACAGTGGTACCTCGGGTTACAGATGCTTCAAGTTACAGACTCCACTAACCCAGAAATAGTAACTCGAGTTAAGAACTTTGCTTCAGGATGAGAGCAGAAATCGCACGGCAACAGCGTGGCAGCAGCAGAAGGCCCCATTAGCTAAAGTGGTGCTTCAGCTTAAGAACAGTTTCAGGTTAAGAACGGACCTCCGGAACGAATTAAGTACTTAACCCGAGGTACCACTGTATAGGGACATTTTAAAACGTTCAATTATGTTTTTATATATGTTGGAAGCTGCCCAAAGTGGCTGGGGCAACCCAGTCAGATGGGCAGGGTATAAGTAAATTTTAAAAAATTGTTAAGATTATTGTGGAATAGAACGTCCCTCTTTTCGTCAGAGAAATGTTGGAGGGTATGTAAAAGTGAAAATTGGGGATTGAGAGAAATGACAGCAAAAGATCAAGAACAAAATAGTTCAATTTAGAAGTGGGCCACATGTCTAGGCCTTTCAGGGCCGGCTCAGGACATTAGGCTGCCTGGAATTCTGGACAATATGGTGCCCTCTTCCTTTCCACATGTAGAAGATGGCTGGACTTGGTCTTCTGCTGCACCTGCAGACCATAATCTAGCTTTCGGTGTGCAAGGCAGGCCATGAGGCATACAGCTCTGTCCCCACTTCCGTTGCTGAACTGGCACATGTGCAAACAAATGCTGGAATGTAGCAGCAGTGGTGTTCTCACGGCCCTGGGATTAGATCATGCGCAGGGAAACTAAGGCCCAGGGGCCAGATCTGGCCCAATCGCCTTCTAAATCCGGCCCGCAGATGGTCTGGGAATCAGCTTTTTTTACATGAGTAGAATGTGTACTTTTATTTAAAATGCATCTCTGGGTTATTTGTGGGGCATAGGAATTTGTTCATCCCCCCCCAATATAGTCTGCCCCCCACAAGGTCTGAGGGACAGTGGACCAGCCCCCTGCTGAAAAAGTTTCCTGACCCCTGGATTAGATCCTCCTACTTCAAGGGGTGGAAAGGGATGTGGGTGGCGCTGTGGGTTACCTTCCGGCGGGAAGATAAACGGCGTTTCCATGCGCTGCTCTGGTTCGCCAGAAGCGGCTTAGTCATGCTGGCCACATGACCCGGAAGCTGTACGCCGGCTCCCTTGGCCGCAACCCCAGAGTCGGACACGACTGGACCTAATGGTCAGGGGTCCCTTTACTTCAAGGGGGGAGATCAAGGACTCGTGACGTACGTTTAAAGTGCTTCAACACCACTGGGAGCTGTAGTTTGTTAAGGGTGCTGAGAGTTCTCAGGGGATCGCCAATCCCCTCCCAGAGCTACAATTCTCAGAGTGGTTTAAGAATCCATCCCTGTTCCCAGGGAACTGTGGGAACTGTAGTTCTGTCATCTGGGAAGCAGAATGCATGACTCGACAGGTGCTTCATCTGATCCCGCAGGGCCCTTCTATCTTATTTTTTATATATATAAAAAAATTATTAAGAATTTCAAAAAAAATTGCAAAAAAACATAGTAAGGAAACACAATACAAAATTAACAAACATACATTGCAATACATCTAAGATAAAGAAAAAACATAAACAACAAAGCAGCAAAAAAGAGAAAAAACATTAAAACACATCCAATATTTCATAACTTTACCTTTCATTTACTTGTTTCATCGACCTCCTCACACCTCCCTTTTTGTATTCTAGTTCAATTAACTATTTCAGCAAATTCTTTCCATCTTTCTCAATTTTTTCCTGTAATATATCTTAACGGTCTAACCTTTAATTTTTTCATTTTGACCCACTATCAATCAGCTTTTACTTAATTCTTTATGACATTTCTGCTAAAACCATATAACTTCATTCCAACATCCTTCTAACATTCATTGATTTTACAATGTTTTTGTAAATATACTTTAAATTTTTTCCAATCTTCTTCCACCAACTCTTCTCCCTGGTCTCGGATTCTGCCAGTCATTTCCGCCAGTTCCATATAGTCTATCAGCTTCATCTGCCATTCTTCCCTGGTGGGTAGATCTTGTGTCTTCCAGTACTTTGCAATGAGTATTCTTGCTGCTGTTGTAGCGTACATAAAGAAAGTTCTATCCTTCTTTGGAACCAATTGGCCAACCATGCCCAGGAGAAATGCCTCTGGTTTCTTCAGGAAGGTATATTTAAATATCTTTTTCATTTCATTATAGATCATCTCCCAGAATGCCTTAATCTTTGGGCATGTCCACCAAAGGTGAAATAATGTACCTTCAGTTTCATTACATTTCCAACATTTATTATCGGGCAAATGATAAATTTTTGCAAGCTTGACTGGTGTTATGTACCACCTGTAAATCATTTTCATTAAATTCCCTCTTAAGGCATTGCATGCCGTAAACTTCATGCCAGTGGTCCACAACTGTTCCCAGTCAGCCATCATAATATTATGTCCAACATCTTGTGCCCATTTAATCATAGCAGATTTCACCATTTCATCTTGAGTATTCCATTTCAACAGCAAGTTATACATTCTAGACAAATTCTTAACTTTAGGGTCTAACAATTCTGATTCCAATTTTGATTTTTCCACCTGGAAGCCTAATTTTTTATCCAAATTATATGCCTCCATTATTTGATAATAGTGGAGCCAATCTCGTACTCTATTTTTTAGTTTCTCAAAACTCTGCAATTTTAATCTGTCTCCCTCTTGTTCCAAAATTTCCCAATACTTCGGCCATTTGGCCTCCATATTGAGTTTTTTCTGTGCCTTTGCTTCCATTGGTGACAACCATCTTGGAGTTTTATTTTCTAACAAGTCCTTATATCTTATCCAAACATTAAACAATGCTTTTCTGACAATATGGTTTTTAAATGCTTTATGTGCTTTGACCTTATCATACCACAGGTATGCATGCCAACCAAATACATTATTGAAACCTTCCAAATCCAGTACATCCGTGTTTTCAAGAAGCATCCATTCTCTCAGCCAGCATAATAAAGTTTAAGGTCTGGCAGGGCAAATCCACCTCTTTCTTTAGCATCTGTTAATATCTTAAATTTTATTCAAGGTTTCTTGCCCTTCTATCTTAAGAGTAACTGCCCATGTTCAAGACATGCTTCTGTCCGTGACCATTGTGAGTTAGAGTCTAACAACATCTTGAGAGCCACAGGGTCCCCAATTTGAAAGGGGTGGGAGGCAAAAATACCCCCCCCCCATAAATTGCAGCATTTCTGTATATTTTCGCCATGCCCACTTGGACCCTATGATTTCCAGAGATTCAGGACAGGGTATATGTGCCCTTTACCCCTCTTCCGATTGCTAGCAAAGTCCTTATTATTTTTAAATGCATTTTAAGAAAATGGCAAACCTTTTCTCAGTTTGCATCATTTTAGAATGCTGTACAATGCAGTTTATATCAGAGTGGATTTTGATTTGCTTGCCTGCAGAATTTGCAGGGCTGGTCCCACCACCATCGCCTAACAGTGTGAGACAGCCACTCTAGGCAGCAGATGCTGGAGGGCAGCAGTGACCACCCCGCTGGCGGTTTCTCTTGGGTCCCCAATCATTCCTCTCTTGGAGAATACATCTGTGTGTACGCCACGTGGCATGTACAACAGTAGCCTGCTGCCCTCGGGTGTGCTGGAGGACACTGTCCCGTTGCCGGCCTCAAAACAATTCCCATTGCCTCAGGCAGCAAGATGTCTCAGACAGCCTCCTAGAATTTGGATGGTTAGTAGAGACAAGCAGACCTGACTTGAACATTTGATATTGTGCCACCAACTATAGATCCAGGGCATTCCCCAGACTGTCAGTATTTTTTCAAGAAGGATTCAAGAGCAGTGCTTTTTTGGGGAGGGGGATGCAGGGGTACACGTACCCCTAAGCATTTTGTGAATCCACTGGGAGAAGAAGCTAAACATTTAATTTTGTTTAGTTTCTTCTCTAGCGCAGTGAATTGCCAGTTCTGTTGCTATCCTGATTTCCTGTCACGGTGGTTCCTCAGTCTCAGATGGAAGTGAGTGTTTAATGTGTGAAGTAGGAGTTGAAATCTAGCACGGTGATTGGTCAGTTTCGTTGTTACCACCTCCAAAGGCAGCTTCCTTTCCTTTCCTGGTGTTTCCTGAGTCTCAGACGGAAGTGAGCGTTTAATGTGTGAAGCAGTGTGGAATGTGGATGTGTGGTATTTTCCCCGATTTGAACTATAAAATGGTGATGTTCTTGAGTCAAAATGAGAGTACAGTGGAACCTTGGGTTACATACTGTCCTCCTTACGAATGCTTCAGGTAATAAGCTCTGCTAACCCGGAAGTAGGTACTCCTGGTAGTGAACTTTGCCCTGGGATGTGAGTGTCCAAGTCCCGAAAGCGCGCCTCAGGTTAAGAACGGTTTCGGGTTAATAACGGACCTCTGGAACGAATTAAGTTCATTACCAGAGGTACCACTGTGTCCCTAAACATTTTTTAAAGAAAAAAAGCACTGTTCAAGAGCAAAGCCCGGGTGCAATATTGTGCACATTTGGCTTTGTAGTTAGGGACTTGAAAGGGATCTGGGATGAACTGGAAAGAAAGGGGACAAGTTAGCTTTCGTTTCAATTTGGGGTGAGTTGCTGGAATAGAGAAACTTCAAGTACAGTGGTACCTCAGGTTAAGAACATAATTCAGTCTGGAGGTCCGTTCTTAACCTGAAACTGTTCTTAACCTGAGGTACCACTTTTAAGCAAAGTTCTTAACCCGAGGTAATATTTCTGGGTTAGCGGAGTCTGTAACCTGAAGCGTATGTAACCCGAGGTACCACTGTACTGGGCTGTCTTCAGGTGTCTTCTAAAGGTTGTCTAGTTACTTATCTCCTTTGCTCGGGGGTTGCATACACGCCTGCATTTCTCCATGAAAATAGGGACATCCTAAGGAAAACTGGGACATTCTGGGATCAGACCAGAAATAGGGATGGCTTCTGTAAATCCAAGACTGTGCCTGGAAAACAGGAACGCTTGGAGGGTCTGTTTTTATATTCCTTTACTTCTGAGTTTGCTGACAGCCATTCCTAATGGCCACAAGGCATCCCCATGCCACTGATCAAAAACAAAGAGGGAAGGAGGGCTCTCCAGGCATTGCGCGCTCTCCTTCTCTTCCTAACGAGTGAACAATTGTTAGCGACTGCATTTTATATTTTATCTAGTGTTCCCACTGAATCACAGGCATGCCCAGGTCCTTAGAAGCCCCCAGGAACAGATGCTCTGAAATCTTGACAAACTCCAGCCTTGCGTAAAAGGACTCCCGCTTCTCCATTTTGTTTCATTTTGCTGTTTACAGAAGGAAAAAGCTAGTGCCTTTCATTTCAAGGTGATTGGCCTTAAAATG
Organism: Podarcis bocagei; assembly: GCF_964188305.1. Classification (NCBI taxonomy): domain Eukaryota; kingdom Metazoa; phylum Chordata; class Lepidosauria; order Squamata; family Lacertidae; genus Podarcis; species Podarcis bocagei. Next base: position 9,659,720 of record NC_138128.1, read on the forward strand.
CTATTCACAGGACCCGTGTCCTCCTGCTAAACCCACTCCAGTTTCACTTTGATTCCAGGCACACTCGTCTTTATTGCTATCACAGCTGTTTGCCATAAAGCACTTGTTGCAATAATCTATTTATGTACAAGCCAATTCCCCCAAGGTCGCGTCACACTCTCCTGTGACCAAGAAATAACCCAGGCCTGGGAAGGCAGGGCTATGGGATTCAGGCTGAATTCTTCTAGGGCTTCCATTCAGTTCTAGCATGTACGGACCCTTGCCGGCTCACCAGGGGAGGTTAAACGTCCGCATTAGAGATATCTTTGAATTGTCCCCTTTATTTTCCTACATAAAGTGCAGTGCTTGAGGACAATATTGCACTGTGTGCAAAACCAATCAGAAAGCAGCTGCAAAGTGTTCCTGTGTTCAGAGATGCCTTTTCAGAGGTGCTTGCATTGTGCAGGCAAGCCTATTCCTCCATCATAATGCAGAGTGATGTTCTTTAAAAGATTTATACAGTACTTTACCTGTATGTGAGAGGTGTGCAAGCTCTGAACCAAATGTCACATGCTATCTGTTGGCTCTCTTCTCTCCTCCATGGTTCACTCTACAGTACTTTACATCAGAGGTGTGTAAGGTATAGAACAGGGGTGGTCAACTCCCAAGAGACTGCAATCTAAAGATAAAGGTAAAGGACCCCTGGCCATTAGGTCCAGTCGTGGCCAACTCTGGGGATGCAGCGCTCATCTCGCTTTATTGGCCGAGAGAGCCGGCATACAGCTTCCGGGTCATGTAGCCAGCAGCTTCTGGCGAACCAGAGCAGCGCACAGAAACGCCGTTTACCTTCCCGCCCGAGCGGTACCTATTTATCTACTTGCACTTTGACGTGCTTTTGAACTGCTAGGTTGGCAGGAGCAGGGACCAAGAAATGGGAGGTCACCCCGTTGCAGGGATTCGAACCGCTGACCTTCTGATTGGCAAGTCCTAGGCTCTGTGGTTTAACCCACAGCGCCAACCGTGTCCCAGAACAAGGAATCTACTCACAGAGTTAAAAACTGCAATCTACTCACAGAGTTAAAAACTGACAGTTATCTACCCCCTTTTTGGGGGTTTGGGTCAAAGTTGTTGAGTTTTTTCAGGGAGGAGGTAAAATGTTGAGCTTTTTTTAGGGGAGCCACAGTTGTTCAGCTTCTTTGGGGGGAGCCAATGATCTACCAGTGATCTACCGCAGACGTCCAGTGCTCTACCGGTAGACCACGCTCTACCTGTTGGACACGCCTGGCATAGAACAGAAGCCAGCGTTTAGCCTGATTCTTCTGTTTACAAGTGCGTGCAACATGGAGTTCCCAAGATCTCCCAAGCCAAATCTGTTAGAGTTCCATAAACCTGCACACCTTGCTGGTGTACTTGGAGCCTCTGCGCCCTCATTTGTGTGTTTAGTAAAATCAAACGAAGCTGGGTGAAATATTTCTTTTTATTGATATCCCTCTGTGTAAAAGGTTTGTATTTTGCACTTGCTTTTCTGACATGCACAGATTTCGAGTATGCAAATGCAAAACGAAACAGCAATGTGTGTGCTCTCGAGGCGATAGGAAAATGCAGGGCGGAGGTTTTGACCAGATGAAGCCCCCAATCTGGCCATTGGTCTATCTGGGCCAGTGATGTCACTGCCACACACCTCCCCAGCACCTGCTACTCCGCATTTAATTGGAGATGCCAGGAGTTTGACCCAGCAGCTCAGGCATGCAACGAACGTGCCCTTCCTCTTAACTATTTCCCCTTCCTCTCTCTTTTTGAATCCCCTTCCCTGGGAGAGATGGCCGGGAGAGTGGGGGAGGAATTGGGGGATGTTCAAAAGCGAATTTGCTATTTTTTGCAGCTTGGATATGTCTCAGAGTTTCCAAAAACTCTAACTCTCTCTCTCTCCTGATAACAAAGCATCTCTGGCAAGCCAAAGAATGTGTTCAAAGTCTCGTCAGGAGGAGTGCAGATGATTTAAAGACATGCACATACCCATCCACACACACACACAAATAAGTAAGTAAGGAGCCCTCCCCTGTCTGCAGTTCATTCACTGTCCACTATGTGGCAGTAGTTTTAGCACTCAACCCCCCCCCCCCCGTGCAAAGGAAGCAGAGTCCAAGCGAGGAAACAGCGCCACCAGGGGAGGAGCTGCAGGACTGCAGCCACGTATTTCTGGGGAATCTGGATGGAGGGGGTTTAATCAGACAGGGAGAGAGAGAGAGATGAAAGGAGAGGCTTTTCAAAACTGCCCATATATAAGCTCTGCGTTGGTGGGGGTGCATGCAAGGGGGGATGTGAATAAAATTTGCATAAGTGCCAAGCTGAGAACCGTCCCCCTTAATCCCCTTTCCTACACTTGTCAGTTACACTCACGCTGGAGAGTTCAAAGATGTTTTACCGGATGAATAATTTACAGGAAAATGTGTTTTGTGTAAGTCTCATATTTCGCTTCACCTTCAACAGAACATTTGGGGCATATTTACTAATTTAAGACATGACAGGTGGCTTTCAAACGCGACACAGTATCTGAGAGATCCCCTCCCCCCGCCCTCCTTTTGCTTTGTTGAGAGAATGCAGGACCGCCTTGCAAAAACTCGGGCCACGTTCTCGCACCCGCCATCCGCTGCGGGGGCGTCTTTCTGCCTCTGTTTCTGGAAGGTGTGCAGAAGAAGTCATTCAGGAACCAGCAACTGGCCGTCAGAGGACTTATTCTGGGCCCAAAGGGCTGGTCTGCAACATCACCCTCACCGTCCCCTGCCTTCTATTATGCATTTCGTGCATCACAAAATTACGGCCGGAGGCACTCTGACGCTTTCCTCCTGTCTCTTCAGAATGAACAACATTGGAGGCTTGAGCAAAGTCTATCCAGTAGGCAGCACCAGCCTGGTGACTTCCAGAAGTTCTGAACTGCAACTGTTGGCTAAGGTGGTTGCAAGCTACAGTCCTGAACATCTGAGGGCACCAGGGTGGAGTAGGAGCTAGGGCAGAGATAGGAGGCCTATGGTTCTCCAGATGTTGTTGGACTCCAATCTCCTCGTCAGCACCAGCCAGCATGGAGAAGGGCCATGGGTGGTCATGGGAGTTGAAGTCCAACAAATATTGGGGGAGTGGGAACACAAATATTGGGGGAACGGCTGAAGTGGGGGGGTACAAAAGGAGCACAGTAGAGGACCTGCTCTTCCAAGAGCTCCGAGCAAACCAATAAGGTTAGGCAAGTGATCTTCTCCCCCTATTAGAAAGAGCACATTAACCTTCTGATCTCGGGTAGCACAAGTTTGGGTACCAGCAGAGCAAATCCTGGTGGTTGGTAAAGATGGGCAAGTCTGTCAATTTCAGTTTCTCTTTTTCCCCCCCTAATCATTTCTGCACATTTCTACATAGGTTTGCCTTTCTTAAAAAAAGTCCTCATGAAAATTCATCAGCGTTGAGGGAGTGAGTGAATGTGCATTTTTTACATGCAATCTTGCCTGGTATACACATTTTGGCAAGGCACATTTTCCCAAAATGCCTTTTTGCATTTTGTTCTCACCGCTATATGTATTTTTATGCACACTAGGGTGTGCATTTTGGGGAACACCTTACTTGGCCGGAGAACAACATTGCAAAATTCAGAGGAGTGCAAATTACAAAGGGCCTGCTGTATTTTGGTTTAAGAAAGTGTGGGTTTGGTAGGTTCACCTTTCAGTGCAAAGTGAAAATTAATTCCTCCTCCATCCATCTCCTCCTGCCTTTTCTCCCCTCCAGTTGATCACTCACTGTGTCTCCCTTATCTTGGGTTTCCAAAAAACTGGGGCAGTGGACAGAGCCCTTTCTTTCTTGCTTGGGGTGGGCTTCTGTTCTTAGGGAGAATTCACACCCTTGAGAGCCAGCGCTAGCTGTGCAGGACATTTACTGAGCACTACCGCTCACTTTGTAGACAGACGGATGCTGACAGCCGCCACCACTCAGTATTTATCTATTTATTTTTAAAACGGCAGGCTGCTTTTCAAATAAAACGTTTCCCGAAAGCAGATTAAAAAGAATATGCCCAAACAAATAAAGACCTAATACAATTTCCAAACCAAGACATTTCAGAACAGCAACAAAGGGTTGTAGCCAACATTTGTCATACCATAATCCATGGAGATTAATGGGCATGAATAACATTAAGGCCATTAATTTCAATGGATCGACTCAAGAGTCTGATTTAGTTTCATACAACCGTTAATATATTACTAAAAAGGACCATGAACTAACATAGCCATACTAACAATCCTAGACTGTATTCTTCTTTCCTTCCCATTCCTTCATTTGCCCCTTCCTTTTTCCTTTCTTTCTGTTTCCTGCTGGATCAAGCTGACTATGACCTAGTTGAGGTGGTTTGCTCCTCCCTTTGCAGAAACTGGAAAGCAAGTCAGGGAAGCAAAGCTAAACCATTACATGCAAAATATGAACTATGGTTTGGTTGGTTTTGTATAGGCTGCTTAAAATAAAAAAATGGCTTCCTAACCAGCCAGAATCCGTAGGCAGCTTTAAACCATATATCCTGGTTTCTTTGGAAGTATTACCCATAGTATCTTACCTGTTTCAGATGCAACAGGAAGCTATAGGTAACTACGGCTTCTGTCAGAAATGAGCCAGCTCCTAGTGTAACTTTACAGTCTGCTGCAGAACAGAGAGAGTTAGATCTGACACAGGCTGAACAGCAGTTCAGACAGACGTGAACAAGAAAGGAAAGAGTTCGCCACAGCAAGAAGAGGTGGGAGCTTATCCAATCAGTCTGAGGAGTCGGCGAATGGGAGGGCTGCTAGAGAGGAAGCAAAACAAGCGACGTAAGGGGCAAAAGTTCAATATCTTCTGTCGACATAGGAAGAAGTCTTCAGAAGGGTCATCTTGAGTAATGATTTTTGTCAGAGCTATCTGTTTGTTTTTGCAATATATCCTCCTTTTTAATTACCTACGCTTACTGTGCTATCAAGCTAGGAACCTGGACTCCTGACAGCTTCCTGACTCACACAAAAGATCTCATGCACAGCCCAATTTATTAAGCCAAGACTCACTAGTCCAAACACAGCCTACTGTATAAGTAATATCCAACTTTCAGAAACCAAAGCGAAAGTCCATTTGGACCTAATTTGTGAGGTTGAGCTAATCCATCTCTGTAAAAGAGGAGTAACTAATCTCAGTTCTGTTGAGGGCCCCATTTCCCCAAGGGTAGTCTGTCGGGGACAGCCTCCTAGTAGGGTGGGTGACCAATGGTGGGCAGGGTGAGAGCCAGGAGTGGGGATGCCGCCTCTTTTTCTCTCTTTACAATACATACTTTTCCCTTCTCTTCCTTTCTGACACCCCGTTTTCTCCCCACTCACCCAAAGGGCTGTCAGGAGAGGGAAAGATTGTTCTCTCCAGACGTCCGAGCTGATTGATGGCAGAGGCCTTTTGAAATCAGACTGAGGACTTTAGGTTGACCACCACTGCTGTAAATAATTTGCAGGGAGCAATGACTCAATCTTGATCGGGACATGACCAGGTATCATCCCAGGACCTGATTGTTTTTGCAGGCTTTCAGGGTGCAGTAGAGAGTCACCCTATCGATATAACTGTTAGCGCTGGTTGTGTTATGCTTTGATTATTGCATATTAGAAGGTGGTTTTAATTTTGCTTTTACAGTTGCGTTTTTGCATGCTGTGAGCTGCCTAGGGCTCTGAACAAGGAAGGAAAATATGATATAACAATAATTAACTGGTTAATATTTAAGAGCAGTCCTGGTGGAACAGACGAAATATCCACTGAGGGCAGAATCCTGTTTCCAGCTACGCTGGCTGTGAAGCCGTCTATTTGAAGGCATTCTCCCGTTGAGGGCTCTCCAATCCAAGTTTGCTTTAAAGATAAAGAACCAGAAGGCAGGAAAACAGATGGTGGGTCTTGGAAGTGTCCCATCAACAATTAACAGCTTCCTCCACTATGATGGTATATATATTGTATTTCTATATAAATTACAGTCGTACCTCGGAAGTCGAACGCCTTGCGAGTTGAATGGCTCCTGGACGCTGCAAACCCAGAAGTGAGTGTTCCAGTTTGCAAACGTTCTTTGGAACCCGAATGTCCGACGTGAGTTCCGCAGCTTCCGATTGGCTGCAGGAGCTTCCTGCAACCAATCAGAAGCCATGCCTTGGTTTCCGAACATTTTGGAAGTCAAACAGACTTCCAACGGATTCCATTCAACTTCTGAGATACGACTGTATAGCCATTCTTTCTAAATGTTTATCTATGCTTATACATTTACGCACGCAAATTTCATGTAAATCCATGCCACTTTTTGGATGAGGCATTTCCTCTTGCTACCCAATTGGCAGTGACCCATGACAGGACATTCTCAGTGGTGGCTCCCTGCTTTGATGAATGCGCTTTCTAGTGAGGTGCCTTTGTCTCCCTATTAGCTTTTAAGAGACATTTAGGACTCAAACATGAACCAGGAAAGAGAGGCTTGTGTGAAGCTGCTGGTTTATAAAAAAAAAAAGTTCAAGCAACAATACACACCTCTCATCCAACTCTTATTTATTTTGGGATCATAAAGAGACAACCCCCTGCTCTCTCTCACATACATAAGGGATTATGGAGGGAAATTAAATTTTATTTTCCCCACAAAATGTTCCCAGAGTATTTGTAATTTGGTAGGCTTAATTCATTCTTGAGGGGATCCTGCACCTGCAAATTTCATCCACTTTGGCTAAGAAGCAGGGAGTTGTAGCCAATTTTAGATTCCCCATTTGAGAACACAGAGCTTCATTTTACGCTGTGCAACTTGGAACCCAAAATGCAGATAGATGCAACTGATGCAGAGCACAAAGCAACTCAGATGCTGATACAAGGTAACTCTTGGGGCCCATGAATATTCCAGTTTATGGAAGTTGCAGTTAGCTACTATAGCTAGTAGTCATGAACACTGTGCACATCTTTTGAACTTCGAGCAAGCACACTGGAGACACCGCTTGTGGATTATTTCAAAACCTAGGAAATTTCCATCACAACCTGTCGTGTCCCCTTTCATTAGGCAACCAGGTGATGTGATCATCAGCCTGTAACAGCAAGTCTAGGATAGCAGCTGAACAACTTGTGACTCTATCTGCCCTAATAATTTATCTCTGGATCTTACTTTGCAATGCACACTTTGGAAGAGGGGAAACATGCCAGGGAAAAAATCTGCATTGCAAAATAAAGTTACAAGCAGTGTAAGAGTTACAGGCAATTGAGTCTTATCGTGTAAGCCAAGCATGTGAATTAGCTCTAATTATTTTATTCATTCCTGCTTCTAACCTATCCCTTTGCAAGGACTTAAGATGGGCAAAAAGACTTTAAAAGCCAATTATAACCTGATAAAACCATGATAATATTTCAATTAAAATACATGTGCCAAAGCAAATTAACAAGACTTCATGACTGCTTAGGTCTGGCCATTAAGGGCAGCAATGCAAGTCTTTCTTGGCATGAAAAGGAACAAGTATGCCAGCCCAGTTTAAGACATTTTGCCGCCCGAGGCAGAGGAAATGATGCTGGATTCCCCACCAAATTTAGGAGCATAGCACCCAGCACTGGTCATCCTATATTGATGCCTTGTGCAGCACCTCTCCTACTCCCTAGCAGTAAAAATACTACAACAAACTGGGGTGACTGGTGACCACTGGGACTGGAAGACAAAAGGCAGGGAGCCCAGACTATAGCCAATGGCAGGTGGGGCCAACTAATTCTGGTTCCCTCCCCATCTTCTTATGTGTTGAGTTCTGCAAGAGGCAATGCTGACACTACGGACACTGGCAGCCAATGCCACCCCCTGGACCAGCTGCAAGTGGAAACCAGTTTAGGTTAGTGGGGCAGCACCCCATTTGCCCTAATGAACGAGCCTCTGCTGCCTGATAAGACTACTACAGCCCTAGCCCTCTAATTTAGTTCTTTCTCTGTAACATTGAGGACAGTGGTTCCCAAACTTCCCCCTCCCCATGGACCACTCAAAAGCTGCTGACCCCTGGGCAGACCTCTTTGTGGATTCGTGCCGTGCTAGACATTGCTTGGTTTTGAGTTGTATCTTTATGGATGCACTGCAGACCCCCTAAGTGAAGCTCACGGACCACTGCTAATCCCCTGCTTTAGGGGACACTCGCTGTAATGATCTCAGGCAGGCAGGCAGGCAAGCCCTGATAAGAATTAATGAGTCTCTGGCAGTTTTATGGTAAGTTTATTTACAATTAGCATCCAGAGCGTGACTCTGAGCCTGCTGCTCTTAGCTATGAGTTGGGCAAACTAACAATCACCTTCTAAATCTGGCCCGGACGGTCCGGGAATCAGTGTGTTTTTACATGAGTAGAATGTGTGCTTTTATTTAAAATGTATCTCTGGGTTTTTCTGCCAAAATATAGTCCAGCCCTCCACAAGGTCTGAGGGACAATGGACCGGCCCCCTGCTGAAAAAGTTTGCTGACCCCTGTCACTCTGAGTCTCTGCCCCTTTTGCAACACGAAGGGTGCCAAAGTCCCATCCTTCCTCTCTTGTACTTCCGTTGCATATTAACCCTTTCAGCTCTCCTGGTTCGGGGAGAAGGTGAGTGAACTCACCTCCCCCTACTATCAAACAAAGATCCCTCTAAACATAGCCTCCCTCCTGGTTGCATAGCAACCCCCTCAATGTTGTCTAGCTCCTCCTCTCCCTCTGCCTACAATCTCTCCAAGTCTGCTGCTCTGGGAACTCTTGATGAAGCGAGGCCAAACTAACCCACTCCTGCTCTGTCTGTGGCTGCAATCCCATGGCTCCAGAGTCGGGCTCTGGCTCCCTCTGTACCTTGGGTTAAGTACTTAATTCGTTCTGGAGGTCCGTTCTTAACCTGAAACTGTTCTTGACCTGAAGCACCACTTTAGCTAATGGGGCCTCCTGCTGCTGCCACACCGCCGGAGCACAATTTCTGTTCTCATCCTGAAGCAAAGTTCTTAACCCGAGGTAATATTTCTGGGTTAGTGGAGTCTGTAACCTGAAGCGTATGTAACCTGAAGCATATGTAACCTGGGGTACCACTGTACTGGCATTCCTTCATCTCCATCAGACTCTTCCCAGGCATTCGATTCAGCCATGTCCCTGACACCCACCTTGGTCAGGACAGCATTACAAAACACATGCCCCCAATCCCTGCTCCTGGGACGGGGAAATGCATAGCACAACCGGCAAACCGATAACAACCACACATACATTGAGAGAACAAGTGTGGGGCTCGCCCCACGCCACATCAGCACACCCCAGCCTTGCCTCCTCCTGCCACCCACAGGGGAAAGTCTTCTGCACTAACAAGGTGTGGTCCATAGCTCTGCATCCTCTGACCAGGCTCACATGGAGCAGCTCAATGCATGTGCATCAGCCCACACAGAGACCTCTTTCTCGCACCTGCTAGAGGTGTGCAACTCTAGAGTGCTCTAGCATGGTGGCAAAACACCTCAACACTTTTCTTCAACACAGGTAAAGATGTGTAAACGCTAATGAGTAGAGTGGAGAAGATGCTTTGGCATGAACCACCAGGTGGGAGGTAAGTGCATTGAGCAGTATGTGTGGTTTGGTTTTGTGTTTTTGTGTTTTAAAGCATCATGGGGATGCCAGTTTCTTCAGCGGCACTTGGGTCAACTTTGATGGCTAGATCTGGACCAAGTGATCTGGTGCCCACCCATCTCTTGGTTGAACTACAACTGCGATCACCTGGGACTGTTGGCAATGGTGGTTGAGGGCCGATGTGTATTCCAGGAGGTTGGACAAGATGACACCTGGGGTTTTGTCCGACTCTACAATTCTGTGATGGTTAAAAGCATCTGGTGGTCACCACGTTGAGGGAGGCTGCTCCAGAGATGCCTTGGACAGCGAGGAAGAAACCCTAAGACTCACAATTTTCTGCATCACTAGGAGGAAAGGGCATTGCAAAAACCAACAATGACTTTATCCTCAAGGATTTTCAAAACTGGAAATGCAAGGCACTGACCCAATGATGTACCAGTGAGGTACAGACCCTTCCACAAAAGAGGAGCCAGAAGTTAGCTCAGTTAGTTAAGAGAATGCTGATAATGACACCAAGGTTGCCAGTTTGAACCCCATCTGGACCACCTGCATATTCCTCATTGCAGGGAGTTGAACTAACTCAATGATTCTAAGCTACGAATAACACTGGAGCTATTTTCGACTGTACCGCCTATTCATCTGACATTTTACCAGGCACTGTCTCCACCCATTTTCAAACCCATGTGCAGTGCCATATGGACTAGAAACTTGGTTTCATTTTATTATTGCTTTTTTATATAAGGAGCTGAAATAATTGCAGTGCAAGGGTTCTACAGTGGTTCTACAAAACTGCGAACATAAAGAATCACAGGCTACACAAAGTCTGGCTTATTCCAGACAAAGAGTTTGCATGAAAGAATCTGACTTGAGAACGAATGCAATAGGGAGTCCTTGTCAGTAGGGCGGGGGGGGGGGGCAGTTAATAATGCAGGAAGCACAACTCTGAAATAGTTTTCCACCCCCCTCTTCCTTCCCCCTCCCCCCGAAAAAAAAATCAAGTACGCTTTTTGTGTATTTAAGACAAAGGCCTGTTTGGTGGATTTGACAGATGGTAAGAGGCTTTTAAAAACAGACTTGCATATTTCAGGTTTCAGGAGTGAACATACTGGCTGCTAATATGACAGGTTACAAACATCAGAAGATTTTGCTGTTAATTAGCCATTTGACAAATACCACATTCCAGAATTTCACTCAAATGCTTTTATTTTGTAGCACTTGGGCGACATCTGGTGGCCCAACCCAGATGCGTTCAATCACACAGACCTCGTTTGGTCACACTATATTTAAACATTTCTAAAGGGAGACAACAGAGCTTCTCTCCCCCCAAAAAACACCCAGAAGCCCCCAAGGTGTCTCTGAAAGTGAAATGCAGCAATACGTGTGACAAGAGTCCAGCAAGATCCTCCGTGACTCTCACTTTGTTTATGAGCTGCCGTTTTGAGTTCTTAAGGGAACAAGCTTGTTTTCTCCTGCTCTTGAAGATAGAAGACAAACCAGTGGCTTCAAGTTACAAGGGCATTCCAACAGAACACCAGGAAGAACTTTGTGGCAGTAAGAGCTGTTCAACAGTGGAATGGTCTCCTTTGGATGGTGGTGGACTCTCCTACTTTGGAGGTTTTGAAGCAGAGGTTGGATGGCCATCTATCATGGATGCTTCAGCCGAGATTCCTGAATTGCAGGGGGTTGCACTGGATGACCCTTCCGACTCTACGATTCTAAGTCCTTCTCGTTCAGGGCACTCGGTGTGAATGAGTAAAAGCCACCAACAGAGATCCTGCAGTGTAGGGAGCAGGGGCAAGTGGACTTCCCTATGTCCCCTTTCTACTGCCATCAACTCCATCCTGGGTAGCAATGCCCAGGGATGATGAGAGTTGCAGTCCATCAGCATCTGGAGGGCTGCAGCTCAGGGGGAGGCCTTGTCCCAGTGGCTGAGTGTCTGCCTTGTGTGCAGAAGGTCCCAGGTTCAATCCCCCGTGGCGTCTCCAGGTATGGATGGGAAATATTCCCTGCCTGGAGAACCACTGTGTCAGAGACTGGTTTGGATTTGATATCCTGCTTTATCACTACCCTAAGGAGTCTCAAAGCAGCTAACATTCTCCTTTTCCCTTCATGCCCCACAACAAACACTCTGTGAGGTGAGTGGGGCTGAGAGACTTCAGAGAAGTGTGACTAGCCCAAGGTCACCCAGCAGCTGCATGTGGAGGAGCAGGGATGCGAACCCGGTTCACCAGATTACAAATCCACCGCTCTTAACCACCACATGGCGCTGGCTCTCGTTGGACCATGAGAGCTGGGAGGCACCAGTCAGGGAAACAGCCCCCCCCCAGGGAAACCCCAGAGGAGGAAGACTCAGAGCCCCAGGGATTGGTGGCAGGACAATGAGGAGAGATCACAAGGGGAAGATTGGGAGGAGGTGCTGGATGCTGAAGGGGCAACAGGGTTTAGTGAGCAGGGGGAACCTGTGACAGAGAGCAGTTCAGCAGTTTCAGGAGGATTAGAGTGCAGTTTTCAACCTGTGGGTCCCCAGACGTTGTTGGACTACAACTCCCATCATCCCTGAGCTCTGGCCTTGCTAGCTAGGGGTGATGGGAGTTGTAGTTCAACAACTTCTGGGGACCCACAGGTTGAGAAAGGCTGGATTAGACAGATTCGTGGAGGATAAGGCTATCAATGGCTACAAAACCATGGCACCTTCAAAGGCCAGTCACTGGGAATCACAGGTGGGAAGGAGTACTGTTTCACAGAATTATAAAACTGGAAGGGTCCTGGGGGGTCATCAAGTCTAACCCCCCTGCAATGCAGACTTCCCACTGTGAGGAAAGGCCTCGCTTTCTGTATGTTTAGGTTACATTTATTTATTTTAGGCAGAAATATTTCTGGCTCCAAACACTTCCCAGTGACTATCGTTATAAACAACTAAATGAGCCTTTGTACGCAGAATAGCAGGTCAAAAGCACAAGTCCCATTACTGAACAACAAAAGGTGATTTATTTACCTGTGTTATAATGTTGCTATAGTTATGAAAGGTTTTTTACATTTAAAAAAAAACCCACAGCAAATGCTCTTAAAAATCTATTGTCTTCCCGAGTCTTGTATGGACAAAGAGAGGGTCATTCCATCTCACACAAGAACTTTTTGGGGGGAGAAACGTTTTCTTCCTTAGCAGTGAAGGAATTTTTAACACCTCACTTTTAGGGAAGGACATAAAATAGCTTTATGAGATAGATCTACGCCACCGGACCACTCGCTGGCTATTCTTTAACCCAAATAAATAAATACTTAATTTCAGCAACCAAAGAATTGCCACAGCTCAGCAAATCAAGATGTTCTGCAAATCCACTCATTAGAAAGAAAGAAAGAAAGATCATTATGGTTATATGAAATATAGCTCACTAGAGGGGGAAGAGGAGAAAAATGTGCCAAGATCAAATGGTGTCTCGATGAATATGTATTATCTGCAGGCCTGCTGCTTTTCCAGGAAAACACCATTTGATTTCTTTCCCAGATAGACTAGAAACAGAACAGATAAGATCTTGATTCCCCCCCCCAAACACTCTCTCCTCTTGCATAGAAGGAAGCAAGTCCTCAAATTATTTGGACAGCTTGGCTTGGAAGAAATGGGGGCAGTTTGTTAAAGTCACAGTTTTCTCTACCGGGCCTTGCCACCTTTCCACTTTAAATATGAAAGACTGAATTTGCATCTGTCTTAAGTGGGGAGTTTTTTTGGGGGGGAGGCGTGTTGTGTTGTTGTTTTGAAACATTTTCCCTTTCAGTCATTCTGAGTTTTAAAGAGCAAGATTGGAAAATGTTGCATGTACTGAGAATTCAAAGCAGCTGCTGATATATTTGCACCTTTTAAAGAGGAGGATCACAAATCAGAGGCCCAATTTGTGTGTTACAAAGTGCAATCCTGTGGCAATTTGCCCAGAACTGGGGGCGAAGAGGACCGGTGTGTGTGTGTGTGTGTGTGTGTGTGTGTGTGTAGCAGTGCTTCAGTACCTAGCAGACCCGACTTAGCAGGTCACGAGTTCGAGAGGCGCGCCTTAAACACAAACATGCAGCGTCCCATACAGTTCTTCAGATTTCATCCCCAGTAGCGCATCCCTCTGCGAGGAAGATTCAATCATCGCGCAGTTGACACTTGTTTACACGCCAGGCTCTTCCAACCCGCTTCCCAGCTGGAAAAAGCACTCGCGTATCACACCAGTGATATGTAGCATGGATCAGGCCGTAAGAAGTAGAGAAGGGCCACTTGAAACTGCTTACACATTAAAACTTGCAGAAATGTGTCAAGTTGCTTTGTTCTTCCTCTTGCCTAACTGCGATTCATTTCAACAAGCAAGATTTGTCAAAACTGGGGGGGAAACGTGGATAACTGACATCTGGGACAAAGTATAAGAGGGCAGAAAGTAATATATGGTGAAATAGTCTTTTTCTAGTGCATCGGAGTAATAAGCTACAGGATCATGCAACCCTGCTTTGTGTTACTTGTAACCTTGCAAAACAGAACCATTTAAAAAAATTATTTTCCAACAGAAATTTGCCTGCTGAGTTCAGTTCAAGATATCCTTTTTAGTTTTATCTGCTGTTTTTTAATAATAATAATAATAATAATAATAATAATAATAATAATAGTTTTCTATGTTCCATTTGGGACGCGGGTGGCGCTGTGGGTTAAACGACAGAGCCTAGAACTTGCCAATCAGAAGGTCGGCGGTTCGAATCCCCGTGACGGGGTGAGCTCCCATTGCTCGGTCCCTGCTCCTGCCAACCTAGCAGTTCGAAAGCACGTCAAAGTGCAAGTAGATAAGTAGGTACCGCTCCAGTGGGAAGGTAAACGGCATTTCCATGTGCTGCTCTGGTTCACCAGAAGCGGCTTAGTCATGCTGGCCACATGACCCGGAAACTGTACGCCGGCTCCCTCGGCCAATAAAGCGAGATGAGTGCCGCAACCCCAGAGCCGGCCATGACTGGACCTGACGGTCAGGGGTCCCTTTACCTTTATGTTCCATTTAAAAAATAGTACCTATCTCAAAATAGTACATATTTCCAGCAGATTTCCATGTAATACCACATGGAATAGTATGTAGGCTATAGATTTTAAAAATGCTAGATTAGTCTTCCCCGTCTCACACCCCAAAAGAGAACTGTTGTGAAAGCACAGACCAGCCCTTGTTCAAATACAGACATGGATACATTGCCTGAGATTTGATGTTAGGCATACGCAGAACAGAACCATTGAAGTCAATGGACTTGGGTCCATTGATTTTAATAGATCTATTCAAAGTACAGCTTAGTTGGCTATAGTCCATTTATCCTCTTTGGCATAAGTCCATTCTGAAGAAGTGCCATTTTCAAAGGTGACAACATGATCTTCCATTTTTTTAAAAAGCAAAAACCATCAATTTGTTACAAACCCCAACTTTAGGAATGGTCATTCCTCTAGAAGGTAAAATGGTACTTTTGGAAGTCTTGGGGTAATCTCCTGGTTTCTGGCAGCAGCTGTAAAATTTAGTATGAAATTGTTGGTAAGATCTTACCAGCAGTACTGTGTTAGCATTGCACTCTAAAATAAAATTATAGCCTACCCATTTCTGGGGTCTGTGCTTTGATAAGAAATCCCACGCACCCCCATCACCAATAAAAGAACACGCAGGACTGAAAGGGCACCAGCTTCCATTTCACCAAATTTGGGAGGTCAGGATGTTAATGGCAACAGTTTGCTCTTGCAAATGATGGAAGCCAACCCCTTTGGAGTAACTGCAGACACACTGCTTGGGGAATTCTGAAAGTCTTGAGCCGACTGATCAAAACTCAGCCGTGATTTCCCCTGAGTGAGGCTGTCCAAAGTGCTCTGAGTGACGAGAAAGAGGTAAAGCGAAGCAGTGCCTATAAACAAGGTATTCAGACCCATCAGGGGAAAAGACTGGCAGAAAGACCCAGTTCAGCAGCCTATTCCAAGAATGATGCACAACCCCTTCCAGATGACCTCTCTATCATGCATTCGTGATTATTTGTGCTCATGATGGTACCAACCCCACATTCAACGCTGTGAGTGCCGGCAGAAGTTTGAGGCTTCGTTTCCAGGCGGGTCAGCGACCCCTCAGTGAAAGTGCTAACATTAGGGAGGCAGCCAAATGAACTGAACTTCTGCTTCAGTTCTCGGTTTCCACAATTTCAGCTAAATTTTGCAATATTCTTAGGACAGAAGTTATGTGCAACTGCACCTGAATTGCCTAGGCCCAAGACCTCTTCAGCAAAGTGTATGTTTGCACGCAAGGATCGTCGTTGTTGTTTAGTCGTTTAGTCGTGTCTGACTCTTCGTAACCCCCTGGACCAGAGCACGCCAGGCACTCCTGTCTTCCACTGCCTCCCGCAGTTTGGTCAAACATGCTGGTAGCTTCGAGAACACCGTCCAACCATCTTGTCCTCCGTCGTCCCCTTCTCCTTGTGCCCTCCATCTTCCCCAACATCAGGGTCTTTTCCAGGGAGTCTTCTCTTCTCATGAGGTGGCCAAAGTATTGGAGCCTCAGCTTCACAATCTGTCCTTCCAGTGAGCACTCAGGGCTGATTTCCTTAAGAATGGATCGGTTTGATCTTCTTGCAGTCCACGGGACTCTCAAGAGTCTCCTCCAGCACCATAATTCAAAAGCATCAATTCTTCGGCATGCAAATATTATTACCTAATAATTAGATGATTATATTATCTAATTAACACATTTAAAGCCCACCTTATTTCCAAAGAGCTCAAGGCAGCATACATGGTTCTCTCCATCACAGTTTTTTCCTCCCAACAACCCTATTAGGTAGGTTATGAGATATTGCGTTAGCCCAACACCACCCAGTGGGTGCCGCACCAGTAAAGTTTGACTGGACTTAACTGTCCAGGGCCCTTTACCTTTATGTGCTTGAGGCAGGATTTGAATCTTACTCTGGTGCAACACGCTAGTCTAAACAATGGTTCCCAAACTTTTTTGGGGTGCCACTCCCTTGGCTCCATAAACTCTTCTCCGAAGCCCACTACTATAGAAAAAAGCATTATTCAGAATAGTGGGTTTGCACAAAGCACTAACATAATTAATTGCACATTTGTTCAAAAGCCAATTAAAACTAGTTTAATTCGTTCAACAAAATTAATGAACGTGATCCAGTGGTAGCCGTTTGTAATAGCCAGGTGGCTATTTGCACCACCTGCATAATCCCACCCCGATATAGAGGGTGGTACCACACATTTCAGGGACCACTGCTCTAACCACTAGAGAGCATTGCTGTACTGTATACTGATTATACAAATAATCAAACTGGAAAAGCTCCTTTAAGGTCACTACAGACAGAGAGCAAAATGGACAGTAGATGTCATCCAATATCCTATTCAAATAAAGTAAAAAAAGCTAATCGGTTCACGACTGGTGCTATGAACCAGGACAATATTATATAAAATAACTCAAAAAATGCTTCGTAAGAATTCCAATTCCAATGGATGAGGACTAATGAGAAACATAAAGAAGGGATCTACCAGCGGGTTTTTTCTTCCTGGAAGAGACAAATTTAAAGCCAAATTATGCCCACCAAGTGCCTGTGTTTTATTTCTTCTGCAGTTTAATAAAGATGGTATTCTAGGCCAAGTTTCCAACGGGCAGAAAGCAGGAACTGAGACAACCGCTGCTTGAATTTCAAATAACCAACTGAAGCCCAATACAGTGGTGCCCCGCAAGACAGAAAACTCGCTAGACTAAAGAGTTTTCCGTTTTGGAGGTGCTTCGCAAAACGAATTTCCTATGGGCTTGCTTCGCAAGACGACAATGTCTTGCGAGTTCCTGCGTTTCCCCCCCCCTTTTTCTAAGCTGCTAAGCCGCTTATCAGCTGATCCGATAAGCCGATAAGCCGCTAAAAGCGCTAATCTGCTAATCTGTCAATGGGCTTGCTTTGCAAGACGAAAAAACCGCTAGACGAAGAGAATCACAGAACGGATTCTTTTCGTCTTGCGAGGCACCACTGTACACTGAGGGAATGCAGAATTTGTGACATGAATATTTTCAAATTAAGATATTTCTTAAACAGCTGGTTGAGAACTCAGCAAAGGATCAAGGCATTTGGCGGTTTAAAAAAAAAAAATTTTTTTTTGAAAATTAAATGGGAGGCCAGGCCTTTCGGCTTAACCTACCACATAGGGTTGTTGTGGGAATAAAATAGGGAGGGGCGAAGAACCATGTATGCCACCTTGAGTTTCTTGTTGGAAAAGTTTGATATAGATGATGATGATGATGATGATAAATGTAATAATGCTACAAAATGGGAAGTAATGACTGGAATACCAGATACCAGCATATACATTGGGGCTAACATTAACAAGTATGCAGTATGTTCACTGAACTTATAAACCACCTGGTATCCTAACCCAACTCAGAATAGCTAGAATTTATAACACCAGTAATGACAGCTATTGGAAAGCGGGGGAAGTTAAGATCAGATTTCACTCACTGCTGGTGGAATTGCCCTGAAGCTGAAAAGCACTGACAGGAAATCATATCTAATATAAAGCAAAGTATTGAAATGCCCTGTTCAGCTAAACCCCGAAAATATTTCCATTAAACTTACCTGAAAGACACAGCCCCAAAAGACAGGGAGAAACTCTAGTTTCACGTGATTTTGGCAGGAATGATCTAATTATATGCAAAGCTAACGGGTGCGAGACAGACCTCCCCGCTTAATGGAATGCTGCAATTTTAGTTCAAGAACTGGCAATTTTGAGCAAAACCATCGGAATCTTATGGGTCTGGCAGAGGGGGAGGGAGACAAAGGAAGAGTTTTGAGAATGAGGGACGTTTAAAGAACTTTGGAACAGCAAGCTGAGGGCGAGTAGCTACAATCCTTTTTTCGGTCATGTGAGATGTCCTTCTTCAAATACTGAATACCCAGGCAGTGTGTGTAATGGATAAACCACGCAATGACAGGTGGGAAGACCCGTAATTCAAATCCACACACGGCCATAAAGTCTGCCAAGAGACCGGGACCCATCATTTTTGCTCCACATCACCTACTTCAAAGCACTGCCAAGTATAAAAGAGGTTGAAAGGCCAGAATATGCCATTTGTATAACTTTTAAGCTTCTTGGAAGAAGGATTTGATGAAAAATGTTTAAAAAAAGAAGCCACTAACTTTTTATCATGAAGTCTTTTAAGTCCTGCAAACATGTGTGGACTAGGCAACTGCTCTATTTCAAAGGGAATATGCCAGGACTGTTCATCAGGAAAAACAAGTGTTCGTCTCTAACCTCAAAGGGATTTTTTTAAAAACAAAAACCAAAAACCTGTAGCACTACAAATTCAGGGGACAACATGCAAGGCCAGGATTCTTCTAGACGGCTGCTTGCAAAACCCATTAATCTTCAGTGCAAACGTTGAGTTGTCTCTTTTACTGCCGATAGCCATTACACATAAATAGCAATTATTGTGCCTGGCAAAGGGGCTGACAAGCTGCCTCTTTATGGTTTTGTATTTTAATCTCCTGATTTCTTAGCACTCACCCCCCATAAGAAATATTTAACAACGGCGCACAATTTCCTCTCCGAGGCAGGGTATATATATATATATATATATATATATATATATATATATGCAGGTTTTGGTGTCTTCGGGTGTCTTCCCGTGTAAGAGTTGGGGTGTCTAGGCGACGTTTCGACGAGGTCTCACTCGTCATCTTCAGGCTGGTGCTTTCGGCTTCTTGTTACTGGAACAAGAAGCCGAAAGCACCAGCCTGAAGATGACGAGTGAGACCTCGTCGAAACGTCGCCTAGACACCCCAACTCTTACACGGGAAGACACCCGAAGACACCAAAACCTGCATTCCTGTACCCGTGAAAATCTACGAAAGCATATATATATATATATATATATATATATATATATATATATATATATATATATATATATGAAAAAATGGAAGAGAGTTATGAATGCAATAAAGACAAGGATGTTACTAGAAGGCATCCATGATGAATTGCTTGAAGGCAGCGTAGGCGCGAAACCTTGCAAAATAAAGGTCTGCAAGCCTTGCACATTTAATTTAGTGGACACTCCAGCAGGTGGCAAGTTAAAGCTAATTTAAAAAAAATCTGCTACATGCGCTTTACTAAGGGGATAGGAGATAATCTTTGCACATGCTTCTGGAATAGATTCTTACGTCTCCAGGACTTTGTGCACTGCACCGTTGGTGGCTGCATTTGTACAGAGCGCCAAGAAACTAAATTACATTATTGCTCACTGGAGCCAGAGTTGAGATGGGATAGCAAGAACAGAAATATGCCTGTACTGTATAGCCATCCTGGTTGGCAGAACAAGCGTAGCTGTCCAATGAACGTGATGGAATTAGAGACGCCACTGCAGCAGGGAGGTGGCCACTCCCAGAGCAAAAGCACTACGTAATCCATCAGGCTCCTGCCTCCTTCAGCAGTCACTTGGCAAGCAACTGTTCCATCAGGCTGCTGCAGAAGGAGAAAAAGCAGAGCCACTCCATCAGCTCTGCTGAGAGACCAGCTCCATTTGCAGACGACGCGACCACCCCAGCTGCTTACTTTTAAGAACTGGTGCCAGAATACACTATTATTATTATTATTAAGATAAAAAAATTCCTTCCAGTAGCACCTTAAAGACCAACTAAGTTAGTTCTTGGTATGAGCTTTCGTGTGCATGCACACTTCTTCAGATACACTGAAACAGAAGTTGCCAGATCCTTTTATATAGTGAGAAGGTGGGGTGGGGTGTTACTCAGAAGGGTGGTGGGAATGGGAGATAGGCAGATAGCTGAGAGAGCCTGTTGACGACTCTTAACGACTGTAATAGGTCTTACAGGAAAAGGCAGGGGGTGAGAAGGTGAGAAATGGCTTAGTCATGTATAATGAGATAAGAATCCAATGTCTTTGTTCAGACCAGGTCTCTCCATGGTTTTAAGTTTGGTAATGAGTTGCAATTCAGCAGCTTCTCTTTCGAGTCTATTTCTGAAATTCCTTTGTAGTAAAACAGCTACTTTGAGATCTTGTATAGAATGTCCTGGGAGATTGAAGTGTTCTCCTACTGGTTTCTCTGGTTTCTCTGGCAACTTCTGTTTCAGTGTATCTTCAGTGGTCTTTAAGGTGCTACTGGAAGGAATTTTTTATTTTGACTATGGCAGACCAACACGGCTACCATTATTATTATTATTATTATTATTATTATTATTATTATTATTATTATTATTATTATTATTATTATTTCTGAAAAACCTTTTCAACTTAGGAGCAATGAAAGGAACCCACCTTTTATTAGAATAGGAAACGTGAATTGCAGGACTATCTGACCCATGGGGCACTTTCCAATTTTATGATTCTATGAGGTTCTGACGAGGGAAAAACATGCAGGGATTTCTCAGTAAATAACGTGGTGGTAGAACAAGTCCCCACCCCCCTAAATGAAAGGAAACTCTGAATGCCACTCCTCTTATTTGAACTGCTAACAGTATCCATCTTCAAAGCAGCAATTTGCCAGGAAAGTTCACACCGGGATCCTCAGAATCAGGACGTCTCTAGCTGCGCCAGGTAAATGTGAAATTGTGGAATTCTGTGGCTGGTAGAAGGGTCCCACAAATTCAGCTTTCATTCATGCACACACACAGAAAATAGGAGCCAAGTTACTAGACCTCAAGATATGAATACAGACTTTGCCCAAGAGGATGGTGGGAATTTCACACCGTGGAGGTACTCTAGCATATTGCTGCCCGCCCCCTGCCCCCCCCCCATCCAAAACTCTCGGCCTTTCTTTCTCAGAAAGCTTGAACAGAAGATCACACATTCTTCAAGTACGCAAAGTAACTTTATCCACATTTAAAAGTTTTATTCCTGGCACGCACGCACACGCACACACGAGAGAGAAGTCAGCCTCGGAGAAAGTGATCACACTGGTCCTAAGCCAGGGGACAAGCGGACCACCCCTAAAGAAGGGGCAGGACTACACTGTTGCACACGGGGTGAATCTTAAGACTCCCTGCAGGACAAGCCCCAAGAAGCGAGAAAACTTACAGATAGATAAAAGAGCTGTTGTCCTCTTGACCCTGTCACCGACACCACAACAAACACAAGGAACAAGAAAAGGGAGTTTGGGGGCTGGGGGAGAGAGAGAAGGAAAGGAAGGCAGAGAGGCTCAGAGGTGGCCTACAAATCACCCTGAGAATGGGACCATATTAAAAAAAAGAAGACGACGGTTCCAGAGCAAGTGCAGGAGCAACACCACCAAATCCGAACCGAACTAGCATCTCCATCTTTTATTAGTACTAAAGAGTCTCGTGTACAAGGGATTGCTTTTGTACTGTAGGGTGATCTAATAGCCACCTAGTAGATTTTCTCCCCCCCCCTCCCCCCAAGTTGCAATGATTTAAAACTTTACTGGACTTCCACAAATCAAATATATAGGCCAGTTTCCAACACACCCCTCTTCTTCCCAATATAATGGGGATTTAGAGCTTTTTTTTAAAAAAAGGGCTGAAGGAGGAATAGTCTCAGGTTGTCGTTTTTTTGGAAGAAATGTTGTAACTGCTCTCGTTATGGCATTGGGTTTCTTTGTACATTCAAAGCATTATTGCATCAGAGAGGGGGGGAATGGAACATGCATTTTTTATGTTTTCAGACAAAAAAGTTTAACCTGTATTATTCTCTTCTGTTTCTAGCTACATTTCAAAAGGTGCACCAATTCTACAGTTTTATACTTCTCGTTTAGTCGCATGCTTTGCCTATGCGCATGCGTTTTTTAAGATAATAAATATTAAATACAGGAAAGAACATTAGAAAACGAAAAGAAAAGGGGGGGGGGAACCAACGACTGACATCGGGAATATTTTGTGGCAGGTCCGCCGGTTAAGGAGCATGTCAGAAAAAATGTTTGAGGTAATTGTGTTGGCCACACTGCTCCGCCAAGACTCGTTTTGAAATCCATGGAAGTTTCTCAGAAAATTCAAGTACACAAAATACCAGCCAGGGCTCTTCGAAAATGCTGAAAGGAGTAGCTTCTCTCTTTCCTTCTCTTCCTTTTTATTAGTCTATTAGCCGGCATTCGCAGAGCTCCTTGTAAATCCTTTTTCGCACCCGAGGCATGTCTTCCTGGGAGAACTGAAAAGGCTGGTCTAAGGCGAGGCACTTGCAGTACTGCGGGAGGGGAGAGAAATGAGAGAGAGGCTTAGGAACCAGAACCGAAAATTATTACATGGAAGATTCTAAAGAGGGAGGAAGCCCACACAAAAATAATAAAATATAAAAAAACGATTGCATCCTTACCTGGAGCACAAAAACTCCACAGTCACTGTCGTTTTTCTGTTGTGGAATGCACTAGAAGGGGAAGAGGGGTGGGGGAAACGCAAACAAATTTCAAACATCCATAGAATGATTCCCCATTCAAGACTCTCCTCCAAATGAAAGCTGGGGGAGCAGCCTCCACACTTCCTAGCCACACCTGTCAAAAGGGTGATACAAGAGAAAGAACCCTGGGTGCACAGGTGGGAAGAGAGCTGTCCTGCAGGTATCCAATTGGCCACTGAGAGAACAGAGTGCTGGACCTGATGCTGGGATAGCTCAGTTGGTAAAGCATGAGACTCCTAATCTCAGGGTCGTGGGTTCAAGCCCCACGCTGAGCAAAAGATTTCTGCATTGCAGGGAGTTGGAATAAATGACCCTCGTGGTCCCTTCCAGCTCTACAAGTCTATGACTAGATGGGCCTTGGGCTGATGCAGCAGCCACTTTTCTTATATACTCCTCTTCGTGGCACAAGTCCTTTGCCAATTGGGCTTGTGGGAGACCAGGCAGATAACCACTTGCGCTCTTCGACTGCTTGCAGGATGATCAAGTAGCAGCGAGCAAGGGGTACCCAGCGGTTGCTGATCAACCACTCTCATATTTTTCCGCACTGTCTCACATCTCGACTCTCCCTACTTCGCTCTCGTCTGGAGCCAGCAAAGAGGAGTGACTCCTAGCAGCAACGTGGAGAGGGAGAGAGAGAGCAGCCAACACCTCATCACTTCTACACTGCGCCAGGGAAGGAATGTTTTTGCAGGAGCAACAGCATCTGCAGACTCAGAAGGTGGAACCCAACATAGCACTAACTCCCTTGTCCTGTCAGCACAAAGAACGCCCCCTCTTCTGCTCTTGTTCCCTAAATCTGTCCTGGAAATTCCCCCAAACTTCTGGAGCAGATGGAGGGGGCATGGGACACATACAAGTAGAGCAGAAATCCCTGGGATCCCAGAGCAAGGGTGGATTCGTCCCAGGACCTTTTGGGATGAAGTCTATATCCACATCAACCAGAAATTCAGCTATAATTCAACAGCAAAACATTACTTTTTCCCACTTTGAAGTGGGGGAAACAGTTCTAACAGTTCAGGGGTGGGGAACCTGCAACCATCTTTGACCACAGGCCATTCTGGCCGGGTCTAAGGGCCTCAGGTTCCCCATCCTTGTTTCTTTTTTTTTAAAAAAAGAGAGTAGCTTATTTTAGGGGATGGTCCTCTGAAGCAAATCAAAGCCAAGAGGTCACGACAGACTGGGCTGTGTCACACAGCCCATGCATTCTATACTCAAGGAGGTGCTCAGATCCTTGCATGGATCGGGCCACGTAATTTAACACAAATACACATTTTATAATAGAAAACAAATTACATCTCCCAGCCCAGCACCCAATTTTTAATGACCTCAGCAGGATAGTTTCTCCTCAATTATTTTGAGTAAATATTTGAACATTGCTATCTGCTTTACACAGGAAGAATTTGTTTCGTGCTTGCACACTGGTGCCCACAGAAGCCCAAATGTGCCAGATCAGAGAAGCATTTGTCTTTAGGCTTCATGGGGGGGGGGCGAGGGAGGGAGAGAGAGATTTCTGCATCCCACCTCCTTAACAGCTTTAGAAAGCTACAAAGGCATAAAGCTATGGCAAATGGAAGTATTTTAGAGTGATTAGCCTGCATATCAATGCCAGTAATTTGAAGGTTTGGTACGGTACACATTTTTACTCATCAGTTCTGCGGGAACCAAGTCAGTGTGTTTCAGGCTAATCTGTAGCAGGTGCTCAAAGAGGCACAGAAAGCAGCCCAACATCACGGGCCTAATCCTCAGCAACACGGCCACAAGCACTTTCTAGTGTTGGAAAGAAGGAAAGTAAGTTCTGGCTGGGTCTTAGTGGGGCTAATCGACGGCTGCTTCATGCATTATGCCAGTGTTTCTCAAAGTTGGGTCCTCAGCCATTGCTGGACTACAACTCCCATCATCCCTGACCACTGGCCCTCCTCGCTAGGGATGATGGGAGTTGTACTCCCAACAACAGCTGGGGGCTCAAGTTTGATAAACAGTGGCATAATGCATGAAGTGACAAGTATGTTTTTGCAACCAAATGACCATTCTACAGCCCTGTGTTTTTACTGTGCTTTGGCACCCGCCACCCCCGGCCAGAGCCTGTGGGCCCCAGCAACTAGTCCACCTGCCTGCATCCAAGGTCCCCTCTGCAGGTCTGGTTGGTGTGTGCCATTATCCCATCCACCCCTCCCCAAAATTGCTACGTCCATGCAAACTTCCCCCAGTGAATCCTGGAGACCTGTTTCATAAGTATACAAGGAAGGAGAGAACTGGGTTTCTTAAGGAAGACTTCGGCAATATGTCCACTGGGCCAAGTAGGACAGCCATCCACCACCCTGAGTCACCCCCTACAAACGTACTACAATTATTTATATCCCATCTTTCAGGATATGAATCCTACCAAAGTGGCTTACAAGTAATATGAAATTAAATAGGTTCTCCTTTTACTTCCTCCATGGTGCAAATAGTCTTTAGATTGTAAGCACAGGGAGAAGGGCCTGTCAGATCTATATTTTTGAACAGTGCAGTTTTAGGTACAATAATATTCAAAATGTATATTTAAAAAGGCAAGTGCCACAGTTGCATCTCTGTTATTTTTAGGTGTGCACTTGAAAAACAAAACGTGAGGATAGGTCCTGAATGTCCTGCTCCCTGCAGCAATTACAACAAAGCCAAGCTGGCTTGGAAACACTCCAGCTTTACCAGCACATCTTCCAGATTCTCCAGACATAAAAATCACCAGACACTCCAGAGGTTAGGTTATGTCCTAGACCTCAAACTACCTCCCCGCCCCCAGGGCTGCAGAGAGTCACTTTTTTGGGGGGCTGGGGGTGGAGGAGAAGTGAGAGAACTTCCTCATGCAGTAATAAAGCCTCAAGATGCCTCATTGTACCAGGAAGCCGTTGGGAGACAGCTTAATGTTCAATGACCCATTTTATCTCTTCAGAACTATTACAGGATATGGTTATGCAAGTCACAAATTCCCTCGTTTGCACTTCACACAAGTTGTTCCCTTTTATCACTGCCAGACTACATCTGGTTGCAAGCGGCTGTCGTACTGGAGTAACGTGGATGTCTTGGTAGCTGGGGGGGGGGAGTCACTTCCACCACTTTTAAACCCCCCTGCCAATCACTGCAGCAGCCCCCCAGGCACCTCAGATAAGATGTGCTTCTTTCGGTCATGCAACACGCCGTTGCCTGCAATCTGCTAACTCCATCCGAGCAAAGCCATGAACCCACAGCAGTTTTGAACGTAAAATACTGCCCAACTCTAATCTCCCCATTCTACCTCCATCACAGATTTTTTTTCCATTTCACAATTTCATTTATTTCAACAGAATTACTGTATTTTTTGCTCTATAAGACGCACCAGACTGTAAGCCGCACATAGTTTTTGGAAGAACAAGAAAAAAAATATTCCGAATCCCAGAAGCCAGGACAGCCAGCGGGATCACTGCTCAGTGGCTTATGGGATAGCTGCGCGCAGCCTCTCCCAGGCAGCGGGAGCCTTCACCCCCCCCCCTTAGCTGTGCGCGGCTAAGACTCCCCCAAGAGCCGCGCTCCCTTTAAAGAGTGCACAGAGTGTGTGTGCGGCTCTTTAGAGGGAGCGCTGAGCAGAGCCTCCCACCTGCAGTCACTCCGTAAGACGCACACACATTTCCCCTTACTTTTTAGGAGGGGAAAAGTGAGTCTTATAGAGCAAAAAATACGGTATATACCGCCTGGTTGCAAATGGAGGCAACTAGTTTGGCTGTGGCTAAATCCCTGGGAATCCGTGCCCATTCTCACGCAGAAGCAAGAGGCATCATTGCAGCGCAGGTAGAGCTTGGGGCAAGCCAACCCCCCCCCCCAATGCTTCTCACTGGCTGCCAGCCCTGATGGTTACCGTAGTTTTCGCTCCATAACACGCGTTTTTTTCCTCCTAGAAAGTAAGGGGAAATGTCTGTGCGTGTTACGGAGCGAATGCTTCCCTCCTCCGTGGTTTCCAGCGGGAGAAGAGCCGCTGAATGGGGAGGAGAGAGGGACAGAGTGCCTGCTTCTTTAAAGGAGCAAAGCGAGAGGGGAGAGGAGCTGCTTACACTCGTGTAAGCGGCTCCTGTCCGGTTGGCTCCTTTAAAGCAAGCAGGCTCTCTTGTATCTCTCTCGTCCCTACTCAGCCACTTTGCTGGAAATAGCAGGAAAGATTTTCAGCTCGCTAAGGGGGGGGGAGGAGGGAGAGAAGCAGAGCCTGCTTGCTTTAAAGGAGCAAAGCACTGTAAGCGGCTCCTGTCCGCTCTGTCCCTCCAGCAAAGGTTTTCAGCTCGCTAAGGAGGGAGAGAAGCAGAACCTGCTTGCTTTAAAGGAGCCTACCGGACAGGAGCCGCTTACACTCGTGTAAGCGGCTCCTGTCCGGTAGGCTCCTTTAAAGCAAGCAGGCTCTCTGTCCCTCCAGCAAAGGTTTTCAGCTCGCTAAGGGGAGGAGGGAGGAGGGAGAGAAGCAGAGCCTGCTCCACGCGTGCTTCTTGTCCCTTGAGTGCTTTTCCTTCCCTCCTCACTTAAAACATGGTTACAACGCACAGATCCACATGGATCCTCAGGATTTTTGCACTGGGTCACCCCAAATTCACCATCAGATCACATAGTATGTCCATGGCTACAGTTTGCACCAAAAAAGTCACCCACCCACTGTTGCCTGGGGCTGCAGTGGTGCAAAAACGTGGTTACAAACATGGATCCACATGGATCCTCAGGATTTTTGCATTGGGCTACCCCAAACTCACCATCAGATCACATGTCTGTGGCCACAGCATGAACCACAAAAATCATACATCGAAAGTTTCGCTTAGAATGTTTTTTTTTCTTGTTTTCCTCCTCTAAAAACTACATGCGTGTTATGGTTGGGTGTGTTATCGAGCGAAAAATACGGTATGTTCTGCCTGCCCTGTCAAGAGGCAGCAATGCTTCTGAATGGTTGTTGCTGGAAAATGCAGGAGGGAGAGTGTTTTGTGCTCAGGTGCTGCTCAGGAACCCTAAAGGCATCTGGTTGGCCACTAGGAGACCAGGATGCCGGACCAGAAAGGTCACTGGCTGATCCAGAAGGCTCTTCTTATGCTCACTGTGCCTTCCAGGTGTCCCTGGACTCCATTTCCCATAATTCCTGAGCATCAGCCACACCAGGAGGAGCTGATGAGAGTTGTAGTCCCAAAGAATCTGGGGGGGGGGCTACAGGCTCCCCATCCCTGAATTCTTAGTTTGGTGGAAACACGTCACATGTTGAGGGTTTTCGTAGCAAACGCTCTCTGGGCTTCCTGGGGAAAGGTGGAGATTTCTGACTTCCGGTGACCTTTGTGTGTTTCATCTTACTCTACAAAGCCATCATTCTAAAAACCACACAGGTGGTCCTTACCTTTGTAACAGCAGTCTGCCAATCCTGAAGGAAATCGGGGTGGTTCTTTTCTCTAGCTTCTGTCAGCAAGTATTTGCGTATGTTCTTTAAAGAAGAGGGGGTGGGGGACATGAATAAGGGCCATTTGAATACTGCTATGAAAACATCTTAATTGAGTGCTTCCCTGAAGAGGATACCTGTGGGTATAGTGAAGAGAATTTTCTGCTTGGACTGGAGGATACTGGGATTAATTCTGCAATTGCCCATCGTGTGAAGCTGGGAGACCCCAAGCTCACAAGAACACCGAGCAGGCCCAATGCAAAAGATAAAAATGAAATAAACATCATACACAGGGCCTTGACTGAAGGGAGCAGGGTAGAAGTGGGACTGATAAAGGGCATAAACTATTTCGAAGCTATTTAGGATTAATTTAGATACACTGGATAGGAACTGTCGCTTTCGTGAATGTGGGGTATGCACGAAATGTACTGCTGGAGAAGCAAGTCTTGAAATTATATAAACTCCTAGGGTTTGTGGCTGCAGCAGAGTTGCAAGAACAAAAGGTTTTGGGCAGAGCCAAGACAAGCTTCAAGACAAGGAAACACTACCAAACAATATAGCACCTGGCCTGGGATCCTTGAGACTGGTATGTCACTTGCCTGAAGATTAGAGTCTAATTCGCACAACAACTTCTGAACTACATCTGGGCCAGTTTCCACACTGACAGTGCTCTGTCTTTTGGGCCAAAGAGTCCTGAAATGTGTAGATTAGAAGCTTCAAAGGATTACCGAAAAAATCAGAGCCCTATGAAAGGATTGGGGGGGGGGGCTAAGTGCTTTTTCTAAGGCCGATGCTGTTTAGTAGAACAGCTATAACAACAAGTTGCTCTTACCTCGACACAGAACTTAAAGTGAATGCCTTGAGAGTCGTAAAACGAAATAATTCGGTTAGGGAGATTCACAGTAATTAGGGACCAGTGGACTTCCAGATGAATAGGAATTAACAAGAGCGTCTTTTTGAAGAGGTCCACCTAGTGAAGGGGAAGAGAGCACCCATCACCACAAAATACAAAGTCATGTGCAATTCAGACAGAATGATCCCAAACCACCATAGGAAGAGAACAGCCTGAAAACGTTTCACCCTGTATGTATTTAAATCACCGAAAAGCAAGTGGGTGGAGCATTTCTCATAAGACACATTCTTCCTTCCCCTATACTATGAAATCAAAAAGCAGGGAGCCAGTGAAGCAGCAACAACTACATCGATTTTTCGTGAAAATGAATGTTCTGTTGTCAGGTGTAAAAGCATGTAAGCTGCGTTACTCTTGAGTTACTCTACTCATTGTCGGCTTGGAAGGCCATTGTCTTCTCAGACTTGGAGCAGGGAGACCCAGGTTCAAACAGCCACTCACTGTGCAGTCTTCAGTCACCATATCTAATTTTATAGAGTCATAAACTGCGACAAAACAACCATCCCTTAGCTCCTTAGAAGAGAGCATACAAAATGTGATAAAAATCAGGTAGTGGTGGCACATTCTGGTTTCTGACAAAGCCAAATTAAACAAAACAAAACCCACTAGCCTTGGAGGCAGCAATGGTTACACAGACATTGAACTAGGCAAGACTTTCCAAGTGGAAGCAAGCCCTCTTGCCCCAGCCATACCCACCCAGTACGTTTCCGAGCACAATTCAAAGTGTTGGTGCTGACCTTTAAAGCCCTAAACGGCCTTGGTCCTGTATATCTGAAGGAGCGTCTCCACCCCCATCGTTCTACCCGGACACTGAAGTCCAGCACCGAGGGCTTTCTGGTGGTTCCCTCGCTGCGAGAAGTGAGGTTACAGGGAACCAGGCAGAGGGCCTTTTTGGTAGTGGCGCCTGCCCTGTAAAACAGCCTCCCAGCTGATGTCAAGGCAATAAACTACTATCTTATCTTTAAAAGACATCTGAAGGCAGCCCTGTTTAGGGAAAATGTTAATATTTAATGCTGTATTGTTTTTAACACTCGATTGGGAGCCGCCCAGAGCCGCCCAACAAGATGGGCGGGGTATAAATAAATTATTGTTGTTGTTATACAGGTAAGAGCATACATGCATGAGAACACACCCAATTATTTCTTTGCAATCCAGTGTTCTAAGTTTTTCAGCGAATGCAAGCCCCACCGCTTTCAGCAGGAGTCTGACCCGCTCAGCATAAAGGCTGGTCCATGGGCTAAGGCCCTTCTGGTGATACCGCAACTGCACAGAGCAGTACCAACAGGAAAGCTCTTGTTTCCAAGTCTGCTCCAAGTATTTGTGGGAAAAGCAGAGGTGAAATGTTCTTCCTCCAATCCCTCACAAGCCAGCTCCATTCCTACCACTAGTTGAGACCTGATCTACACCCTATAAAGGCTACAGGTCGAAGAAAGTGGCATTTTCAATGCTCCCCACATAAAACACTCCCAACACAGTAAAATAAAGTAAGAAAACCAGCACGTCAGCGAGAAAGGTTCTCACTCAGCCCACTTTCTGCTCTGTTGGTTTTCTTCTTGCAAGGAGTATTGGAAAAATATGACTCTCACCCCCACCCCCTGGCCTGCGATATAAAGTCCATTCTACTGCTTCGAATTTGCTTCTTTATGTAGATTAAGCCTTAGAGCTTATAGACATTCACTTTGGGTTCCGTTTTCCTCCTCAGACGCAATTTATTTGATGCCATTTGCTTATTTAAACAGATGCTTCAATTTATTTATTTTTAAGCAGCGCGGCTGTTACTGCTTTACATCGCTTCATGCTGAATTATTCAAAATCAATATTTTTTGACAAGTGTGCTATGAGATGGCATTGGGTTTTAAGCATGAAATTAGCATTCCTAAGAGACAGCCTTCCGCACGTGAATGCACGCAGCATCAGCAGCACAACGCAGCCAAAAGACAACGAAGGAGCTCTGCATTCTGCATCTAGCCTACGAGTGAAGATGTCAAAGGGATATAGAGAGGTGGAAACAGCCTTGGGCGAGTGATGAGGATGGCAGCTTAATGGATAGGACAAACATTTATGCAAGGCAGGCTGCATGCGTTTAATACTTGATGCTGCAAGCAAAACTGCTAAAGAACATGGAAGGGATGAATAGGACCCAACTGTCTAAGTTACGGTTTTATGCATACACAAAAAAGAAGCACACTTCTACGGAAAGGGATGCCCGTCCCATTGCACCTGGTGTGCACACACCGGCAAGAATGCCCAATTGTGTAAGGCAAAGAATTAGGTACACTTCTAGTGTTCTCAGCTATTGCAAGGAGGTTTTCTAGCTCTTGTGCCTGCAGAGAAAAGCCTGAAACAAGGAATTTCTCAGGGCAGGCACCCTTGCCCATGTGGTGGAAGCAGCAGAAAGGCCCCCACCAAGCACATAACATCCCATGAAGTAGTTGCCCAATACCCAAGATGCCAACTCGTGAACGGCCAGAGGCAAGTTGCCACATTGCTGTTTTCACTTAAGAGAAACTGCTTCAGTCCAAAGCAATGGAGGTGCTTTCCTCAGCAACCAATTAAGACACCCGTTCCCACAAAAAGGTGTGGGAAGTAGAAAAACCAGGTACAAACTACTAAGGTTCCGCGACTATAAAATACTGGGCTTGGATGAAGGAAGCCTCAGTTCTAAACCTGGGTGAACCATTTATCTTTTTGCTCGACCCACCTCAAAGGATTACGCTAAAATGTAAGAAGGGAGTAATATTTAGCGTTTGCAGAGAGCACTTGCAGCTGTTTGCACGCATTATTTTGGTGAAGTCCTTACAATCACCCTACAAGGTAGGTCAGTATCACTGCCATATCGCAGGTGGGGCACATAAGCTGAAAAGAAGAGGCTTGAGGTGAGATTTGAACAGGGGGCTTCCTGGTATATAGTTTAACCTTAGCCATTCTTATATACAAGCTCCTTGAGGTCATGGTGAGAATTAGCATTTGCTTTGAGGAGGAAGTGAGAGCAATCTTATCACAAGCGTCAAAAATCAGATACTCTTATTCTGGGGCAAAAGATGGAAAGCGAATGCACCCCAAGTTTAATTAAAATTCAGTCAGGTGAAACAGATGTTTGCTGCAGACTTTGAAATGCTGCACAAGGCACGAACAAAACAAAAGCAGAGATCTAGTATGCAAGCTAAGTAACAAAATCCAATTTAGCTTCCCATTCCAAGAAGCAGAACAGCACATTTCAATTTATGAGGCCCCGTTTTAAATGAATCCTTACAAAAGAGGATTGACTTTCTATCTCAAAAAAGAAAGTCAAGAAAGAAAGAAAAGGAGGAGGGATGGAAGAGATCACACTCAGTAGCTACTGAGGAGATCACATTTTTGCCAAAGCAGAACTACGACAGACAGCTGAAACTCAAAGAGAGCTTGGGAACAAAATTGTGACAGCATCAGAGGGTGCAAAGGTTTCAAAAACAAGACAATTTCAAGTTAACAAAAATAAAAATAAAGGCTGACTTAAATAATTGCTTTAATCAATATTCCATCTGATAATTCATGCGCTTCCTACAAAGTGACTACTTGACCCTTGTTATCAACTAAAAACAATTTCGTTTACACCTGCTGCACTCTACATACAGTTCTGAACACTTTCCATTTTTACCTACAGAGGGCATACTTTTAAAATATCCCCATAGAGAGACTTTCTTATCAAAAAGAAGCCGTATCAGTTTTGAGCTAAGGGGAGGACTGTAGGAAGCTTTGCTCTTATCTAAAACTTTGCCTATTGCTTCCAGCACTGCTTCTTTCTGCTTCACTCTGCCTTGGCTGACCCAGCCCTGCCTTCGCAGAAACAGAGCAGCAAAACGAACAAGTGCTTGAGATCAAAGGCTGGGATAGCTCAGCTGGTTGAGCACGAGTCTCTTAATCTCAGGGCTGTGGGTTCGAGCCCCACACTGGGCAAAAGATTCCAGCATTGCAGGGGGCTGGAATGGATGACCCTCGCTGTCCCTTCCGGCTCTAGAATTCTATGCACAGGCTGAAGGAAGACCTGAGAGTCACTGGGCAGGTTAGAGCAACCCTGTCTTCACAGGGTCAATATACAGTGCCCATGGGCCGCATCTAATGTTCACCGTCGACTCGCACAAAGGTGAGTTTTAATGTTGAGCAGAGGACGCCAATGCAACAACTGCAACAGCAGAAACTCATTGCAGAGGATTGTGGAACTCGCTGCACAAGACTGCGCAACGAAATTACAAGCAACCTTTTGGTGCGTTCCTCTTGCGCAACAACGTCCCGCTGGAATAAAACATTTCGCAGCAGCAAGAATACTCATCGCAAAGCATTGGAAGACTCAAGATCTACCCACCCTGGAAGAATGGCAGATGAAGGTGATAGACTCACTATATGGCACTGGCTGAAATGACCAGCAGAATCCGTGATCAGGGGAACGAGACGGCGGATGAAGATTGGAAAAAATTTAAAATTTATCTCAAGAAATACTACAAAATTGATGAATGCTAAAATGTTGAGGTTTTTAGAAAAAAAGGAGATTACAGCGACAAAAGATTAAGTAAAAGAAAAGAATAAATAAGGGACAAATTTGATAAAATTAAGTTTAGGATTTGCTGAAATAATTTTGGAAATCGGGATGTAGAAAGGGGAGGTTTGGGGGAGTCGGAGAAGTGAGGTTTATGAAAAAAGGATATGAAATTATACATGTTTGTTTGTTTCTTTATTTGTTTGTATTGTCTATAAAAAATTTTGTAAAACCAATAAAAAATATTTTTTTTAAAAAAGGAATAAAACATTTCGCGAGCGGCACAAGTTTACCGCTAAGTGACTTTGATTTGGGGCAAACATTGGATACAACCCTATGTTTCGAAAGTGGGCAAGACATTCCAGAAGTGGGCCCCACCAACAAAAAATGTTGGGAGTGCAGAATGCTCTCGTTCATTGTGCCAACCAGCTGCACTCCTTTTTATGCCTCCACCTCGGTTTCCTCCGCCTGCAACAGTCAGTATTGCACACACAAGCCAAGGAAGCTCAGTTCTTGCTGGATGTTTTGGAGTCTCTCCCCCACTTTAAGTCCTAAAGGCAACGTATGTCTGCAAGCCTTAACAAAATAAAAAGATTCAGATATCTGAAGAAGTGTGAATGCACACAAAAGCTCATACCAATAACAAACTTAGTTGATCTCTAAGGTGCTACTGGAAGGAATCTTTTTATTTTGTTTTGACTAGAGCCAGTGTGGTGTAGTGGTTAAGAGCGGTAGTCTCGTAATCTGGGGAACCGGGTTCGCTTCCCTGCTCCTCCACATGCAGCTGCTGGGTGACCTTGGGCTAGTCACACTTCTCTGAAGTCTCTCAGCCCCACTCACCTCACAGAGTGTTTGTTGTGGGGGAGGAAGGGAAAGGAGAATGCTAGCCGCTTTGAGACTCCTTCAGGTAGTGATAAAGCGGGATATCAAATCCAAACTCCTCCTCCTCCTCTACAGCAGACCAACACGGCTACCTACCTGCAAGCCTTAAGTTTCCCAAAGCCTGACAGTACTTCATTTTGCACACAGATGGTGCCATTTTGCCTACATAAGGATAGCGAACTCCGTTCTCCAAGTGACCAAGTACATAGGATACTTTGGAAATGATCAACATGCTTCTTCATTCGCACAGAAAAGTCTCAGCGTATCTGGTAGGGACACTGATTAGCTTTATGGTTTAACGGCAGGGCTAGCTTTGCTAATATTAATCTGAATGTAAGTTATTCCTCAAGAAACAAAAGTATTTTTACATAATAAAATAAAAAGCTTATTGATTGATCGATTGATCGATCGATAGAAGGAACCTGCTTTTATTCACTCTGAAGTATTTCCAAGATTTAAGGATGTGCCTTAAATAAACATTTAATAAACATCTCAAGTCTACTTTAAGCCTCTCTGCAAACAAAGCCCATTTCAGTGTTCAGCTGTGATTTAAGCAAACATTAAGCAAACACCTGGAATGCTCTGGAGTACTTCAGCCCAAACACTTTGCTACATGGCTCCATATATAATTCGTAGTGCTGAGTTGCTGAGCTTCCTGTAGGTTGAGGAACAAAAGCCAAGGCTGTATACTCTAAGGAGGCCATCTTTTCCGATCCTGAAGCTTGCTAGACCCTTTCTTTCTGTCTTTCTTTCACACACCTCTCTAAATATTTTAATCAGTCAACTCAGTTGGATATAGAAAGTCTTTCCTGTTACCCAGAGGTTTTTCCATCCGCCATATTAGAGGAACATTCTATCTGGCAAAGACTCCCTGGGCGGGTTTATTCTGCACTATCAAGTTTACTATTTGGGGCTTGGAAGGGTATTTCCACTAGGTCAGTGATGCCGGAGGGTAATTCCCCAGCTATGTGTGATGCTTGCAACCAGCACTTCTAGCACAAAGATGCTTTCCTCGCTTCTGCTTTTGGTTCGTGGCTATGTATATTCTGCAGCCGAGCCTGGGACCATCTTTCATGCAAAACCTGTATTTTATCAGGAAACTACAGCATCTCAGATCTATCTTAAGCAGCCAAAGACACTCATTTATTTAAGACATTTACATCTCATTTAATCCTAAGCCCTTCTAAGTTATGTACATTTTAAAAAAAAATAAAGTTGAATTTAAAAATAAAACAATAAAAACTTAGCATAAAACCAAATGCTACTTTAAAATGCCTGCTGGAACGCGGAAGTCTCAGTCATGTGCCTAAAGTTCTGCAAAGAGGGTGCCTGACTAATTTCAGCTGGGAAGGAGCTCCACAGGTTCACATCCACTACAATGAATGCAATGTGTCTAATAATTATGAGCCATGCATTTGAGTCATTGAGGACTAGCTGACTGGGACGAAATATAAGGAATCAGATGGTCCTTACAATATCCTGGACCCAAATTAAGGACTTGGAAATTAATACAGTGGTACCTCGCAAGACGAATGCCTCGCAAGACAAAAAACTCGCTAGACGAAAGGGTTTTCCGTTTTTGAGCTGCTTCGCAAGACGAATTTCCCTATGGGCTTGCTTCGCAAGACGAAAAAGTATTGCAAGTTTGTTTCCTTTTTCTTAACACCGTTAATACAGTTGCAACTTGACTTCGAGGAGCAACTCATAGAACGCAGTGTACATAGTAGCCTTTTTTGAGGTTTTTAAAGACTTTGGTGATTTTTGAAGCTTTTCCAGAACTTCTTTTGCAGCCATTTGGTAAGTTAAGTTTTTAAAACTTTTTGGGGGGGTTTTGGATTTTGGGTTGGGGTGTTTGGAATTCAAGGACTTGGTGTTGGGGAGGGGTTTGCAAGAATCTGGAAGCTTGTGTGTTTTTTTCTGCATTTTTATGATTTTCTGTGACCATTGGGCCACTCTGCTCTTTTTTTTAAAAAAATTCTGGATTTGAATTTCTGTGTGGTGGGTGGCTGGGGGAACAGTTGAGGAGAGGGTTCTTCAGCAAGAAGCAAAGAGTGGAAGAGGAGCCTTCTTCGAGTGGTCCCCCAGAGTCTTAGAAAATGTACTGTACACTTTGTTGATTTTTAAATGTTTTTCTGTCATGTTTATAAAGTTAATTTATTTTCCCATCAATTTTTGAACTGCTCTTTACAGTATGTGTGACTTTAAAGAGCAGTTAATAAACTGTTGTTGTACCAAATTTGGCTTTGTTTGGACTTTTTTTGACCATAGGAACGCATTAATTGATTTTCAATGCATTCCTATGGGATTTCGTGATTCGCAAGACGAAAAATTCGCTAGACGACAAAACTTGCGGAACGAATTAATTTCGTCTTGCGGGGCACCACTGTACAAGAATCTTGAACTCCGCCCAATAATTTAGCTCAGGTTGCGAATGTGATCTGTGCAGGAGGCATGTTCGCAAACCGCGTCGCGCCTGCACACACGCAGCTTGCGATTCGGTGCTTCTGCACATGCACAAAGCGCAATTTAGTGCTTCTGCACATGCACGAGCGCCAAAACTCAGAAGTAACCCATTCCAGTAATTCCAGGTTCGGCGCGGTGCATTCATTTCAAATTCGTTCTTCGAAATAGTTCAGTATTACTCAGCTGTTAAGGGCTTTCAGAGCACACAGAAACCTACCTTTTTAGTCCATCGTTTTACTCCGTTATATCCTTTGGTTACCAGCTGTCTATGAAAAAAGCTGTTGAAGAAATGAACCTAAAAAAGGCAGAAGAGGTCGATGACTGATCACATTCGAAGCCTCCAGTTCTAGCACAATGAACTCCAGCTGAATGCAAACCAAGATCTGCTGCACCCCAACTAAAGAAGGTTTATTTTATTAAGAGCATTTTTATACCACAGTAAAAACCTCTTAACTAGTGAAGGAGGGGAGCTTCAGCTCATAAACCATGCTGTGTGATTCTGAAGGTCCAATTTTATTATTTTAACTGTTTTGTTATGCTTGTTTTATTGCATATTTTAATTAAGGATGTTTTAATACTCCAGTGGATTTGTTATTGTGTCTCTTGGTTATGTGTTGATTTACAGTTGTAAACTGCTTACATGAAATTTTGGCGTGTAAGCAATATATAAATTAAATAATAGTAGACGAATGTCCATACATAGCCAGTGTGTGCTGTAGAGTGGAGTTCATATGTAAATAAACAGCCAGTAGATTAAAGGATTGACTACTCCCTCCCCCTGTGCAAAGTTAGGAATAACTGCCCCCATAATTGCCCCTCTCCATTTTCCCTTAGGACTAATACTTTTAAGCCACCTTTCCCCCCCTATCCAATTGAGCTACTGTTGCATAATACAGAACCAAGTAAAAGAAGCTCACCTTGTCAGGGACTGCATCCATTATTAGCTCGCCATACATGTTGATAATCTGAAAGAATTTAGAGAAGAAGAAAGTTGAAACTTTATTAGGGAGGAAAATCACATTATATTTGTGAATTGCTCCTCTGCAATGCTCAATGTATCTGGTCATTCTCTGAATGCATTCCTAGAAGCCAGGATACATATACTGCACATTGAAAATAGATTCTGCACAATCCAACAACAAAGAAAGCTGAATTCTGCAACCTGAACAATTTAGAATGAATTAATTTACTCTGTTTTTGCTAGTAGCAATGAGTTACGCTGGAGACTGAAAGTTTTATTCTCTGGAGGTTTATTCTGCCACCTTTTCAGCTTCTGAGATTGCAGCAGCTACTGCCCCCAAACATACAAGATTGCAACCGTGAGGACTGGAATCCCAACCACCCACAGTGTCAGATTTAAAACAGAGACTGCCCCAAATGGCAGCTCGCTCCATCTTGCAAGAGGTGTGATTTCTGCTCTTTAAAAAAAGAAGCACATGTTCGTTTTGTACCAGTGTACTCCCAACATTTTTCCACCAAAAAAGAAGGGGAATATGGCTCTGTTCTCTATGGCAGAGGCGGTTCTTCTTCCTCCAATTACATTCACATGGACAATGTGTTCAGGAATAAGTTTACAGCGCTGCTATGTCCTTCATTTATTTTATCTAAAGCATTTTAACTTTGCTTTTCAACCAAAAGGGCTCCCAGAGTGGCTTACATCTGATTAGTACCAACATACTTACAGGCTTACAATCTAAATTGCACAACACAAAAGCAGCCTGGGGGGAGGAGGGAAGACCAACAAATAAAGCAAACCCACACACCAATTCTTAAAGTTGCACAGTAATTCTTAGAATGACCAGATATAGTATGCACAGCTTAACCTCTATGAAGCTCAGAGAGCCAGACCTGAGAAAACCGTGAGCTAATTGAGCCTTTCTTCATTAAGTCAGGTAGCTCAGTGAAGATTAACATATTTGTATGTATCCAAGGAGATTAAGGGACACTTGTGACCTGCAGTTACACCCTGGCATTGAGGGAAATGACTTTGTGGGTGTAT
This sequence comes from Podarcis bocagei, assembly GCF_964188305.1. Classification (NCBI taxonomy): domain Eukaryota; kingdom Metazoa; phylum Chordata; class Lepidosauria; order Squamata; family Lacertidae; genus Podarcis; species Podarcis bocagei. The sequence continues at coordinate 9,698,841 of NC_138128.1, forward strand.
TGTAGCAGATTTGACACATGCAGTGTTAGAAACTCAGATATACACAGGTACCTCTGGTTAAGTACTTAATTCGTTCCGGAGGTCCGTACTTAACCTGAAACTGTTCTTAACCTGAAGCACCACTTTAGCTAATGGGGCCTCCTGCTGCCGCCGCGCCACCAGAGCACGATTTCTGTTCTCATCCTGAAGCAAAGTTCTTAACCTGAAGCACTATTTCTGGGTTAACTGAGTCTGTAACCTGAAGCATATGTAACCTGAAGCATATATAACCTGAGGTACCACTGCATAAGCTAGGTACCAAATGCCTCCTTAAACCAGGATTACAGTTGCAAAAAAGAATGCCTAGTTGCCATTTTGGGGGCAGACAGCTCAAAAGTCATATTTTTCAATACAAGTTTTTGATTTCTGAAATTCATTCTGATTGTGCAGATAAAATATAATGGATAAGATTTTACAGGATGTGTTGCTAGTGCGTGGAAACAGTCAAAATCCAAGGATCCCCAGGCATGCACCTCCAGACGGTGGAGACGTCAGGCACCATCCTGGCACCCGGGCATCTTCACTTGGTCACAAGTGGCCGATTGCCAGGTGCAAAGTGCGTCTGGCACATTTCAAAGGCTGGACACATTACTTACTGGCTTGATATGCAGCAGATGGGAAGAGTCCTTTGTGAAGCAGAATTTCTCTTCTCAATCCAGAAAGAGGCTACTATTTTACATTGTATACAGATTTCCACAAATATGCAAAAGCATTTGGTATAACAGGAATCTAGACCTGACCACACAAGATAGGGTGTAAGGATGTAAATATTTTTTCCCCTAGACCGACAGACAGAGCAAGTTCCATGCTCACATCTTGTCTTAGAGAATTTTCAAATCTCATTTTTAGGCAGCGATGCGAATCACCACTGAATGCAGCAGACAAGTATGAGAAGGAAGCAGTCATGGTTATTTGCTTTACAATTTTGTCTTATTCTACTGTTGCAGTCAACCATCTTTGCAAGCTTCATTTTCTCATTCTGCTAAGTAAGAATGCAAATTTTGAAGGATGCACTAATCCTAGCCTGGATTACATGTTTAAAACCCAGCATTCCAATTCTAATTAGACAGTCTAGTTCTGTACAAATCAAGCCACTTACTTACACCATAGAAATCTAACCAATTTGAACCCAGAACCAGATTAAGGGGGCAATTCTATAACAAGGTCTACTAGGATGAACTCCAACGTAGCTGAGAGGTTATCCTGTCTTAACTTCCTCATACTCAACTCAGATATCCACTGGCTTATCTCCCCCACGGAAGGGCATTCCATAATAGTCATACCTCGGGTTGAAGTAGCTTCGGGATAAGTATTTTCAGGTTGCGCGCTGCGGCGACCCGGAAGTAAGCGCGCTACTTCTGGGTTTCGCTGCTTGTGCATGCGCAGACGGTCAAAATGACATCACATGCATGCGCGGAAGCGGCGAATCGTGACCCGCAGACGCGGGTTGCGTTCGCTTCTGGATGCGAATGGGGCTGGTGACAAATATGGACCTAGGAACACCCTTGAATGTACACACACAAACACGCACCAATCAATTATATTAGTAGTGACTTGAATGGTTCCTTTCCTCCCAAATCACACATCCTTCCAGCAGTATGCCAACTGGGTAGGAGAGACTTTTGAATAAATGTGTTTTTAAAAAAGTTTTGTTTTTTTTAAAAGAAGGATGACCTTGGGTGGGAGTTTTAACAGACGTTACTGAAGATCAGTGAATTCTCGCATTGCAGACGCCTCTACTGGATAACCTTTGCCTTTTCTATACTCTAGAACTCATTTCCCACAATAAGGACAAGATCCATGAAGACAGTATAGAAGCAGGTTAATGTTTTGCACCCTGCTCCAAAGAAAACCCAACATCCCTTCAACCTGGAAGCAAGGTAACAGTACCACGATGGTGTGACTGAAAGCACCATTTTAAGCAGCAGAACCTGCAATTGCTCTCACCTGATCGTTTAGCCAGTTCTGACCATCCAACGTTGTCAAATCATCCATATCCAGCATGTGCTTGTTATAGAAGACTCGGAAATTGCAAGTGGAAGATTTGGGATGCCTCGTCTGATACTTCATGATTTCCTTGGTGATGAATGGCTTTCTGGAACAGGCAGCCGAGAAAGAGATAAGACAATGCGAAGTTATCCCAGCACATTTGATATGCAGCTCTGCATAGCCATAGGGAGCCAGTGGAATCCGGAAAGTGAATCAGCAGAGCGAAGAATTAAGAGATAGCTACTAACCTATAGGAGAAGTCTTCATTAAAGACTTCCTTTAATCTTCCCATAACATCCTTTTCACAGAGTGGAATTAGACTGCCATATTTCTTCATTACTTCATCTAGGAATCCTTATAAATAGAGAGAGGGGGTTTTTTGAAGAAGAAAAAGTATGCATAGGAGCAGCAGTTACATAGGAATCAGATGACTTATTTCTATGGTTGAGTTTCTACGAGCCATTTTCAAGTCAGAATGGGAACAGTACAAAATTGATGTACAAGGTTGACAACGACACAATGACAAGTCCCAGACTTGGACCCCTGTTCAAATGAGCATAGACATACACTTTCTGCAGAGCCACAGTATCTCTGTAGTACTGTGAGGGAGAGCAAGCATGCACTCATGAGGGGCTTAGCACCCTAGTCCCTCCTAGAGAGCAAGAAGCATAAAATGGTTTCTAGGGCTTGCCTAAAATAAACCTGATAATCCTAAACCCAACCCAATCCTAAATCCAACCCAAAAGAGAAGCATGCTACAATCTCTGCCTAGATATGAGGCTTCCTGCAGCCTAAGTGAAACGAATGGGGGGGGGGCGTGTCACACAGCTGTAGTGCTTAATTACCGTATTTTTTGCACCATAACACTCACTTTTTTCCTCCTAGAAAGTAAGGGGAAATGTCTGTGCGTGTTATGGAGGGTATGCCTACGGGTGGCATGCCTACGGATTTTCCTCCTCTAAAAACTATGTGCGTGTTATGGTCGGGTGCGTGTTATAGAGCAAAAAATACGGTACTTGCACCTTTGGTATATAGCATTTCTAGGCAGATGAAAGAGTTTCCAATCAGCACATCATCAATTTACATTACATGGCTTGGGAGAAGAGATACATACCCCTAACATCTGGATGAAATTGCGGTTCTGTTCGCATACCGTTACGCTGAGGCAGAGGTGGACAAAAAATAAACGTGGAATACGCAGCCCTTTAGATGGCAGCAATCAGACTGCGTTTCTCGAAACTTAACATCTTAAATTTCGAAAGACCAGTTGGGGATAATTGCAGGGAGGGGAAGAAGCCTACAGAAGCGCAAAAATGAACCTTCCGGGGTCTGAATGCAGGACAGGTGCTATACTGGCCCTGACTGAAATCAACCCAAATCAATTAGATGTTCAGAGAATAGAGTCATGGGAATGCACACCAAATCCGTTTCAAAATTGTGGGCACCCTCTACTTACATTGTGACAAGGAGAAATATTTTTAAACCCATTGTACACGCCAAGTAACCACCGACACCATGGAACATTTCTAGCAGGAATTGCTACAAGCCAAGGACTCAATCACCCCTGCATTCCAGAATGGAATTGGCCTGTGCCAGATGGATACCACTAAGGACACACCAACAGCCCAATCTACACTGGGCTGCCAAGAGGTGAGTACAGGGGATACGGATCTACTGAGCTCACAGTCAGCAAGTAGCTTCACTCCTTTCATTACCCATTCCATTAAGCACTCAGATTTTTATTTCAATATGGAAGACGGGCAACTTTCGCATGTATTGAGATTAAGCCTCCAGTCTGGGTTCTCCTAAGTAACTGGGGCCACAATAAGCAGACAAAGCGTTCTGAAGAGTTAAACTGCCTCTTGATTTTGGCTCCAACCCCCAATTGTGCCAGTCTCAATGTCGTCCCATAACAAGCCCATCAAATGAAACACCACCACCAATGCACTGTGATTGCAACCCACTGGTTTATCATGCAACTGCGCTATCAAAGGGCAGGCCTGTACGATCTGTAACCCATCAAGCTTAATACAGCCCAGCAGCCATTACTAAGGTCCATCAGGTACTACGACTGCAGCTCTTGCAATCCCAGACAGGCAAGCAAAAGCCAGAGCTTCGCTGCATTCCTGCAAAAGCCACAGTACGTGGCTTGGAGGATCACAAGAATGACAAGGACAGGCCAGCTGAACTGCTGTGTGTGCAACATCCTAATCTCAAACCCACAATAAATATAGCAAGAAGTACAACAGTGCATAAAATGTCATTATAATCTACAGGGACAGCACCCAGATTCATAGCATAAATAAACAAAACCAGCAATAAGCATTAAGAGTGTTGCTATATACCACAAAGCCACACAGCCAACTGCTCGTCAGTGACGCAAGAAGCTCTCTGGCTGCTTCTTTTCCCACTCTTTTGGGTCCCTGATTTCTGTCCTGTGCTTCCTCTCAGAGGCTCATCATGAGGGCTTTTACAGTACGGGTGATCTAAGAGCTCTGCGCCAAATACGTCCATGTTCATGGGCCCTTCCACCTCCATCTGACCACTGTCCTCATTTTGCGCTGGCTCCACGGAAGTAGGCCCATTAGCAAAGCCGTCGTTTGTGCCCAAATCTGCCTTGGAGGGCCCCAGCACTGTCTCGCCGCCACCCGTAAACTGATTCGTTCCTCCATCTCCTGGACCTAAAACCGAGCTTTCTTTCTCCGTCACAGAGACGAAACTATCAGGGCAGCTGTCCAGTGCGGGTGCCTTCTGCGCTTCCTCTTTGTGAGTAGGCTGTGCTCCACATGCCGCTTCTGCTCCATGCAACTCCGGCACGCAGGGCTCAGCGATGCCATTTTGGTCTCTGGGCGCAAGTTCCTTGTAATGGAGCTCCCTGCAGGGCAAGCGTGCGCCCTGGGTGAGGCAGGCGTCAGGCAGGTGTGTTTGACTCTCCTCAATCAATGGTCCTGGCATATGACTGTTCATATCTGACAAGCTGAACAGGTTCCAGGGAGATTTACTTTTCAGTTTCCAAGAGGGAAGCGAGGCCCCAGAGACTCCTCGGCGGAGGTCCTCTTGCCAATCTCTGCTTACTTTCTCCACCCAGCTCGGCCTCCTTATGCTCAACTTGCACGTCTTGCCTCTCCAAAACCTGGGACGAGATTTTGCGATTCTAATCCAAAACTTGACCGCAGAAAGTTTCTTATACATCATAAATAGAGATCTGTTTTTTAAAGTACACCTTTTAAATCTAGGCCTCCTCCTAATAGTCAGGAGGTCACAAGTTCCATTTTGCTCCAGGCCTTGGCAGCAGCACTTCCTTCTGGAGTTGTTCAGAACCTCAACGCCACTGTTATTGCTCTCGCCCACCTTCCGAGCAAGACCATCCTCTTTTACCAAGAAGGTAGTATTGCTGGTCTCGGTGCTGTGCTGCTTGCTTTGAGAAGGCTTTGGGTCAACCGTTAAACTGCAAAATTTATTCAGAAGTTCTTCGCTCTGAAAGGATGTGCCACCCAGCTCCTCTGCCACTGTAACAGGTCCTCCACTTTTGCACCAAGGAAAAAAGCTTCTGTGTATGTTTTGTGGAAAGGTGCAGTTTTCAAAAGGTACAACTTGCTGGGGGTTTGCATTTAGGAACACTTCAGGAGCCCACTTCCTCTGGAGCCAAAGACTCTTGCTTCTGCAGGGCTTCGTTTGTTTCAGGCTCACAGAGGTCCAAGTGCCTCGCCTCCCTCCTTTAAGTAGAGAAAGACGGTTCCTTTGGAAGCAGTACTGCTTCAGCCCCCAAAATCCCACCGTCCATTTTCGATAACCGGCCAGCAACCGACTTCTCCGCTGTATTTTTCTCCTATGCTCTTTCATTTTTCTGCTGCATTATGATCTCGAAGTGCAGCTGCAACAGCAAAGGAAACACAAGAAAGAAACAAGTTACACCACAGAGAACTTAAAAAGTTCCATCATTCAAAGCCCTCCAGCAACACAAACTGTTCAGAACCCGTTTTTTGCATGCAGCAAGGTAAGTTTCCTGAGGAAGACTGCAGAGACATACCAGGGACTATGAGTTCTTTCCTGGTCATTAAAAACTTGCTGTTTGATTGGACCAGAGGCAACCACACCCTTGCTCATCAGTGCAATGCAGAAGAACTCAAGTCTCTCCTGTTTACTGATCTGTGTTAAAGATGCCCATTTTGCCAGAGCTACACTTGACATGGTTCAAATTTTGACTTCCGCCCCAATTTGTTGAGCCACTCCTTATTCCTCCAGTTGCCAATGTGCCCCCAATTCTGCATGTGTATTTGCATCCCTTTGCAAACCAGATCATAGCTGTTAACGTTTCCCTTTTTTTAAGGGAAATTCCCTTATTCTGAATAGGATTCCTCACAAGGGAAAAGTTGACAGCTATGAACCAAATGTCTACTGTGCTGCCAGGAAGGCAAGAGGTTATGGGAAAATTTGAGAAAGGCATGTTGGGAAATAAGCTACTTTTCCTTTAAGATCCGGTGGGAGAGCAGTGGCTAGGAATACAGGACAGTTTCTCATCCCAGGCACAGGTGTCCTCAAAATGCCACTAAGCTCAGGGTCATGGCCCCATCTGCAATATGGCAGCAATGCTAGCCTACCTTGCAGGGTTACTGAGAAACTGTTTGTGAAGTGTTTCCAACACCTGAGGCATTATTCCAGCCTTCCTCATCTGGAGGGAACAGCTTCCATCAGACTGCCAGCACAACTGGGAGCTGTGATCCAAACCTTCTAGAGAGCACCAGGTTGTGAAAGGCAACACCATGCAAATACTTATTATGTAGTATATAACCTCACCCCTAGCCAGTTTGAACAGTCTTATTTTTTCAGCACAGTGAAAAATTGCACAGTGTTGCAGGCTATTTGTAACTGGTATTATTATTATTATTATTATTATTATTATTATTATTATTATTTTAAAAAAGAGAAAACAACCCAAATATGCTAAACAGAATTAGGAAGCAGTCAGAAAAAAGAACAGAAATTGTCATATGTGGTGGACATGCCAATTTCCAAAGGAAAAGGAGGGGAGACCCTAATAAGAATGACAGGACATGAGATTGTGTTGGATCTCATTTTTGTTTTTTTAATTAAACTATGCAGGTGGTTCAGAAAAGAGCTAACAAATAAACAAAATTAGGAAGCATCAACTACAGAGCAAAGGGGCTAGATTGAAAGTTACAGTCTGCTTAAATAGCCCAATTAAAATGTGCTTTTGAAAAGAATTGGATTTCTGTTATTCTTTTCAAGTAATTAATTAGTATATTTAAAGAAGATTTACAAGAATTGCTATATTTAATTAGTTATTAGTGCATAGGTTTAGCTATTAAGTTTATTTATTGAAGAACTGTATTTAGAATTTGCAGATATAAACTTTACGCAATTTTTTTAAATAAAAATCACTATAAAACTGCAAATACACATTGTGAACAAGGCTGGAAAAATCCCATTTAGCGCCTTCAGTTTACTTTGCTCCTTAACTTGAGCCTTATTTGTGTGTTCTGATACCCCCGCAACATTAGATCTGTGGAAGGAAGAGTGCGGACCAACAAGCTAGCTCTGCCTCACCTGGCAGTCCCCATCTCCATTCATATAATTGGAGGCAAACGTCTGCAAAAGGGAGAAGACAGGTGGGGTCCCCTGTGAAATTTGGAACTCCTGAAAGATCAGGTTTCCAAGTTGCACAGGCAGCCTGGGCAAAGAGAAATGACTCTTCTCTTCAGGGCAATGTGACAGGGTGCAGTTCACGAGGGATTAGGATGCATAAAGCGCTCTATAACACCCTGGAAAAGATCCCTCAAACATGCCAACACCTGGACAAGTCCTGTGCTTCCAAGAACTATGTCACGCTTTTGTCCACCATAAGGGAGACAAAAGCAGAACTAGCAGTTCTGCCAGGAAGTAGATAGTAGTTTGATGTGACAGTGGAAACTTAAGCCCTTCCCTGTGACCCAAATTATTCATTCTTGGCCACTTTATTTTACCTTGGCTTTATACTGCCAGGGTCCTTTACAGACCTTCCCTTCAAGTCTCCGCCAGTCCAACCCCACTGCCATGGTGATGTGTAATGCAAGAGCATGAACAGTGAAAGCTTCTTCTGTTACAGTTAGACACAGGAGCAATCGGAAACCAGTAAAGAGGACCTCTTGAGGAGAAGTGTATGTTGATTAGTGCATAGCTCAATACAACAAAAGTCAGAACAAAGTTGAAGGAAGGAAATAAGGGGAAGGTAACGGAAAAGCAAGGGGGGGAAGCTTAACAGACTACAGGAAGAACGAGAGTCATACTTTCAGGAACTGTCAATGCCTGCTTGCTGAAGAGGTTCGATTGGAAAGAAGGAGGGTGGCTCGCTGAATAGGAACAGTGAAAAAGTAATCCTTTAAGCATCACTGAAGAGAGATGAAAAGTACATTTGGAGGGTACCCAATGCTTTTCAAAATGTGCAGCTGCTGATGAAAGTGCAAGAGAGGATCAAAAATAGTTTCTGTTGCACACTTGAGAGCAAGAGGAAGGAAGGAAGGAAGGAAGGAAGGAAGGAAGGAAGGAAGGAAGGAAAAGCCAAGGGCAAAGGCAGTGGTGCTCAGCAGCCCACATATCCTTCTGAATACACAAGAAGCAACTTATTGCCTCTCACCTAGATATATTTTCCCAGGCTCAAATAAGCTACCTTTCAAGGTTGCCATGCTATGAAACTGAATGTGATCCGTCACTTGACATATGCTCTTAAAAATCGGTGCAGCTAGGGCCTCTCTTCAGGAGTCGGTGTGGCAAAATTAGGAGTATTAGATGTCAGAATGTAAGAGCCATGGTGGATCAGACCAGACACCTGCCTAGTTCAACAGTGAGAAACCAAAAGCATATGGGAAAACCAAAAGTAGAACGTTGATAAAACTGCCTTCTCTCACAGCTGTTCCCCAGCAGCTGGTATTCAGAGGCATATTGTCTGAACCTGGAGGGAGCATATAGGCATCACGACTATACTGTATATTGCTGCAGAACCAAACTGAGAACAAGAACCATAAGACAGTACATAGGCATGATAATAGCCTTCTTATAGGCAACAAAAGAGCCTGGCATCTCCACCATCTGGAGGTGCATTTCTGGAAATCATTGAATCCTGACTGTTTTCACACACTTCTACCCCATCCTGAAGAATTCTATCAAGTTATATTTTATCTGAACAATCAGAATGAATGTCAGGAGCCCAAATGCTTTTCCTGTGCACACTGAGCAGGAGCAGTGAACAAATTATAGCTAATTGGTGTAGCTTCTCTTCAATTACCCCACCACCCTGCTCACAGTTGTGAAGAATATTATTACGTTATGAATGGTCAGTGTCACCATTAAAAAGAGAGGTAGGAATAGGCCAATGTATAGGTGTGTGGACTTTCCCTGGATTACGTGACTTTTCTTCTTTAAGTTCTCAAAGTTCCTAACGTAGCTCAAGGCTGTCATCTGAACTATCCAGATGTTTAACTGAGAATCACAGTCTGTCCATCATGTGAAAAAGAAGACTAGGCATTCTGTTTTGGTGACTGAAACGTTGGTTCAAGGAGCCATTTGGCCCCTACCTTATATATCTTGGGTTTCTAACACTGGACTCTGTAGGACTAGGACCTAGAAGACCTGGGTTCAAATCCCCACTCAGTCATGAATTTCACTGTGTGTTACTGCCCTCTCTGTATAACCTGTTTTGCTATGGCTGGTTACAACCCTCCAAATATCACTAACTGTAAAAGGAACCAAATAAATTCTTTACAAAAAAATAAATAGAGAGTGCTGCTACATTGGGGGGGGGGCAACTAGCTATTCTGTTTTTGCACATATAACCCAGGTTCCAGGAGCCATGTGGTGAACAGCTTTCCATCCCAGTTTCTAACACTGCCTGTCTGGTTGCTTTAGATTCTCAACTCCCATCAGGTCCAGCCAGTATAGCCAATGGCCAAGAACAATAGGCACTGGAGTCGAACAATATCTGGAAAAGAGTTTTGTCTAACTCTGCTTAGGGGTGGGTAAAAGGTTCTGAGTATGCACATACTATTAACATTCAAATGGCTTGCTGCTGCTCTTTCCTCCATTCTCATGCCAGTATCAAAAACTGCAACAAAGCATGAAGATAGAAGCACAAACAGAACAGAAAGTTCAACTCATTAGCCTCTGTTTTCACTGCTCAGACAACAGTGAGAGCAGAAATTCTTATGCATGGAAAGTTCCGCACATTCAAAGAGGCTACTGAAGCCTTCCTAGAGTTTTGTCCATACTTTTTCTTTTTTGGGAGCTTTCGTGACAATAAAAGCTTCAATATACTTTCCACAGAAGGGCAGAGCATCAGGAGTTCTAGCTGACACCATGAACTGCACAAAATCAATTCATTTTACACATTTAAAAGTTAAAACTATATCACATCAGTGTTTTGTTTCTAGGAGACTTGTATGTGCTGCACAAGACATTACTGCAAACAAGACATTTTATTCTAGTACCAACATTTAAGGGCTGACCGCATCATTGGCAAGTGACAAAAGCAACAAATGCAAACTTCAAAAGCAGAAGTGGACAACTTACTCAGTGCCAGGGGGCAAACTGGAAAGATGTGACTGGAAAACAGTTGCTAATCAGCGGTTTTTGCTACTTTAAGAAGTTTAATCATCATGAAAATGAGAAAGTATTGAAACAAGTATATGTGCAGCAGAACTTCCTAGAGAGGATAATCAACATTATCTAACACATATTCGGGAAATTTTGTTTGCCACTAATTTGGACATCTTTTAACCAAATTTTGCATGACTCTTCCCAAGATTAATGGGTAGGTGTTTATCCATGCTCTGATATATTTGGACACCGTTTTGAATCATGATGGTAACGTAAACTAAACCTTTCCAAACTGCACTGATTTTTCAGGGGGGGGGGGTCTTATAATTCCCATGCAACGCTTGGAACAAATAAGACTGCTAGTACAAAACGGACTGAAAAAATATTTCTGACTGGCACAGCAGGTGGGTAATTTTTTTCATCCTTCCTCTACAATAACCATTGCCATAGGGAAATCCCGATTCAAAAAAAAAAAAATCAAAATGGGTTTAAATACTAAAACATATTCAAGTATGTAACACTGCTCACAGAGGAGGAATTAGGTTTTAACGTACAGAATATAACCGGGGTGGGGTGGGGAGGACTACTCTATAGTCACACAAACATTTTGGGGTGAAAGGGGCGCTGCACATTATTATACCACCCTAAATAACTGAAGACTCCTCATACTGCTTTGTTATTTTGTTCACTGCATCAGCAAGAGAATTTCTGCAGGTCTTCATGGTATTCACAGTGAACTTACCGTATTTTTAGCTCTATAAGATGCACCTAGTTTTTGGAGGAGGAAAACAAAAGAAAAAATATTCTGAATCCCAGAAGCCAGTTCTGGCTTCTGGGATAGCTGTGCAGCCTGCATTCGCTCCATAAGACATACACACATTTCTCCTTACTTTTTACGAGGGAAAAAGTGCGTCTTACAGAGCGAAAAATACGGTACTTTGCAAAACTGGTAGTGCACTTCTTCCTTAATCAATCTCTGCTGGTGAAGCACTATGCACTCTTTTCCTTCTGTACCAAGTTCCCAACACTAAAAGTTATTTTATATAAAGTATATTTTCCCCAAAAAAATATTTGTTTACTCAAATATACAATATGCTTGGGTGCTGCATTCAAGGATGCGCAATAGAAGCTACTATCCCCATTCTCCCAATCTGTTCCTTCTCCTCCTCAGTTTCACACTCCTTTCTCCTGTACCTTGAAAAGCATGATCATCAACGTATAGGACTCCTGCCCAAGTTCTAAATTGCTGAAGATCTAGTTGTTCACACCTAAATAATTTCATTTTGCCAGGCTCTTTCAGCAGTCTTTATTGTGTAAACTAGATATATCCCTGAAGTCAGATGAATCTGACTTGTAATTACATGTTAGGCCTCAGCTTATGGAGTCAGGAAGAACAACTTGCATCAGCTTTGTCTTCTTCCCACCTGCATCACCTACACCACAGATGCACTGCCATGTAGTTCATCATTGCACATGGATTTGAAAGGCATTAAGTTCTCATACCAACACCGATAATGTTCTGCAAAACAACTTTATAACTCTTGTCCTTTAGATTTTTCAATAAGAAACTAGGAGGCCTGTAAAAGGAGGGAAATACAGAAAAGCAGAGCCAAGACTGTCCAAACATCTTAAAACCAGCAAGATCCCAAATCTTGTTCTTCCCTCCTCCAATAAGCTGTATAAATTGGCCTAGGGCATCCTGGAATGCAGGGACTCTGTATGTCTCATTCCTTTCCAGCCCAAGTCACTCAATTGATTTTCTGTACTTCCCATACATCCCAATCCTATACAAATTTACTCAGAAGAACCCACTCCTCCATTTCAGAAAAAAAATATTTGCAAGACTGCACAGAACTGCAGGTCACTTGAAAAGAAGTAGCACTCCATAAAGAAGGCTGATCGCTGAAGAATTGACGCCTTTGAATTATAGTGCTGGAGGAGACTCTTGAGAGTCCCATGGACTGCAAGAAGATCAAATCTATCCATTCTTAAGGAAATCAGCCCTGAGTGCTCACTGGAAGGACAGATCCTGAAGCTGAGGCTCCAGTACTTTGGCCACCTCATGAGAAGAGAAGACTCCCTGGAAAAGACCCAGATGTTGGGAAAGATGGAGGGCACAAGGAGAAGGGGACGACAGAGGACGAGATGGTGGGATGGTGTTCTTGAAGCTACCAGCATGACTCTGACCAAACTGCGGGAGGCAGTGGAAGACAGGAGTGCCTGGAGTGCTCTGGTCCATGGGGTCACGAAGAGTCGGACACGACTAAACAACAACAACAAGCACTCCATTATTGATCCCGTTATTATTCCTGCATATTATCTTGCAAATGTTGCTTTAAAACTTCCTGTTCTCATTAGTTTAATCAAGAACCGCTTAAAACTCAAAGGCTTTTTGTGACATATCAATAAACAAAGAACATCTGAATTATAGTACACACTTCACAAATTTAAGAATGCTTATAAGTACTTCAAGGTCCAACCTGCAGAACTGCTACCAAACAGTAACTGAAGTTACTTTTTCATAATATTTGTTCTTATTGTTTTAAAAGATCTCTGATCTGCATAGACCTCAATGGTAACCCATAAAGAAGTCACAAGTAACTTCTTCTTAACATTTTTAAATAATAAAGCACAGCAATGCAGAGGTTAAATTACTGTAAAGAAGTAACATATATATATGAGAGAATATATATATATATGATATTATGGAAAGACCTCTGCTGGATGCCAAGGAGAGCCACTGCCAGTCAAGAGTAGACAATTGGGCAACACGGACAAGTAGTCTGGCCAGGCACAGAACAGCTTGCACAAGTAAAGATTATGAAGCCAATTAAACACCTTGCATTGAGCAACAAAAGCTTTTAATGAATCAACAAGGATTTAGAGGTGTTCTGAGCCAAGTTAGAATTCCTCAACAGAAGCTACAAAAATAGTAAGGCCTTTTTGGAATTATACATTATGACACAAACATGAGTTGAATATATGCTACTTTAGCCAAATGTAGCAAGCGTTTCTATCCAATTCTGAAGAAACCGTGACAGATATTATGTAGAATTTGCATTTTGCTTCAGTATGAATTAGGTTATAACTACTGAACTCACTACACTTTCTAGAATTCCACCACGACAAAGGGGTCACTGAGATTATGACTGTTGTTTTTATATCACATATAATGCCAACAGATAATTGCTCCCTGCTCTGCTCATGTCTAAATACTTCTTGAAGGTATTAGTGTATATTCAGTACAAACAGCATGCATATTCATAAGAACCCAGCTCTACCCACCTATGACCAGGCTCTTTACCCTGGGAATGGTCAAAGAGACATTACCAAGCCACTTGTGGCACAATGGGGCAGTGCATCTGGCTGTTAACCAGAAGGTTGGTGGTTTGAGCCCATGCACAGATGGCTGCAGGCAGGGTTTCTGAATTGCAGGGGGCTGAACTAGATGACCCTTGGGGTCCTTTCCAACTCTACACAGAGTAAACTTTCATTGATGCAAACTTCAGATAAACGAGTTTGGACATAAGAAAAGCTGTGCTGGATTAGATCAAAGGCCCATGTATTCCAGCGGAGTGTTCGAAACTCACATTGTTCTAGGAGCATTTTATGACAGGGAATTTCATTAGTGTGAGAAGTTTCTGAGCTTTGGATGCAGTACTGTGCCTAAGATTTCAGATTTAAACTGAAGAGTGGAAGGAGAGGACGACCTTTTTCTGCCTCATCATTTCCACCTACTTTCTGAAGACTGGAGAAGAGACCCTCTTAAGAATATCAGGGGGGTGGGAAGGGGAAGGACTAGACCATGTGCAAATGAACATAATAGTTGCAGTTCATTTTCAGCTTTGTATTCTTGTTATAAAAAAGCACGCCTAGACATTCCATTGCTGTGCCCTTAACCTAGGTTTAAGGTGCTGTTTAGCTCCTAGCTTTCATATCTCTGTTTCTAACACTGTTCTAGCATTCCATTTCCCAAGGAGCCACCTAGATGCCTCTGAAGTCCACAACTAGGGCATGGAGGCAACAGTCCTCTCACACTGCCACTCCCCAACAGGTGGTATTCAATGGCAGAGTGTCTCTGAATCTGATGACTTCATACAGCCATCATGACCAGTAACCAGAAATACAATTTATGGAAAATAAGGCTCTCTAACCCCCTTTAAAGCCATCTAAACTAGCAGTCACCACAGTAGCTCGTAGCAGCCCAATTGCATAAAATTATGTGTGGAAAAATTAATTGTCTGTCCTGAATATCCTACTGATAACCTCAAGTACTAGTATTATGAGCTAGGGATAAAGGTATTGTTTCTAGCATTTCTTTGAATGAAGAACAAATGCTTGAATACACCTGAGGACATAAATGTTTGCAAGTATCTGAGGACATACTCAGCTGTTTCCCTTGCAGTGTGCATGAGCAAACCATGCCTTTGGTGAAACTATGCAGGAAAGCTTTTTCGCTTATCTCATGCATAAAAAATAAAACCAGAATACAGGAATTCAGTCCCACATCCCTTCATACACTCCTTTACCCTATAAAACTATGAACCCTATAGTCCTTGCTATGCACTACACAATACTTCATAGCATCAGTCTACCTGCATGCTCATAGTACTCGCTCTCTCTTCAGGATCTTCCCGAAAGCTCACCTTCCCTGTGAATCCTTTGACTTAGCATCTTAATCCACATTCTCACCTGTCAGTGTGTCTAGGCACACGTAAACATACTGCCTCATAGTCACCCCTCGTTTCATATTCATCTTTCCATCTCCCCTCGTCTCAAATATAAGTAAGTAGGTTGTCAACACTTGGGGGTAGTTATCTTTTATTATTATCTATATTATTATATTCTCTTGAAGGTCATATATTTTGATGGGTAGGATATAAACATTATTTCCACATCTTTCCCTCTCACTATATGATTAGTTTCTGCTGCCGCTTCACCTTTAACTGTTCCCATTCTCTCTAATGAAGAGCCAGCAAAATCACAAAACATTTTTGTCCCAGGAGTAGCACTAAAGAAATGCGCCCACTTGCTTAGCAACAGCAAATTCCCAGACACATCTCAACGGCCCCCTTCCCATGGGAAAACCTCAACTGCTTTGCAAAAAGAGAAGTGCTTCACCCTCTTGAACATCCTTTCTCAAACTTGGGTCCCCCAACGATGTTGGACTATAACTCCCATCATCCCTAGCAACCAGGACCAGTCAGGGATGATGGGAGTTGCAATCCTACAACACCTGGGGGCCAAAATTTGAGAAAGGCTGCTCTTGAAGGATGACCTTGCAGCAAGGCACCCACCCTCTCTACTCTAGCCTGACCCCTCCCCAAGAAGGCCAGTTCCCACACATAAGAGCCCTTCTGGATCAGGCTAATGGTCCATCCAGCCCAGCATCCTGGTCTCCCAGCAACCAATCAGATGCCCCTATGGGGAAGCCTGAAGACATCACACAGCTGCAACAGCAACTCTCCCCATTTACGACTCCCAGCAAATGTCACTGAGGGACATGATGCCTCTGAAAGGGGAAGTAGAACACAGCCATGGTTGGCTAGTAGGCTTATCCCACCCCATCATGACTCTGCCGTATCGTCTTTTAAAGCCATATTGGGGTCACCACTACCTCCCACAGAAGTGAATTCCAGGGTTAACTATGCCCCTGTGTGTGCAGAAGAGCTTTCTTTTATCTTGAGACTGGATAGCCTTGGGTTCTTCTATTATTATTATTATTATTGAAAGTAATAATAATAACAATCTCAATTGGTAGAGCATGAGACTCTTAGAATCAGAGAACCATAAAACAGTGAGAGTTGGAAGTGACCCCGAGGGTCATCAAGTCACGCAAGTCATTCCCTTGCCACGCAGGAATCTTTTACCCAACACGGGGCTCGATCCCACGACCAAAAGCCTCACGCTCTAGTGATGGAGCTATCCAGCCCCACGTTGGGCAAAAAGATAAAGACTCCTGCATTGGAGCGGGTTTTGCTGGATGGCCCTCGTGGTCCCTTCCAACGACAAACGTGATGACCCAAGGGCGTGCAGTCAGAAGACAAAAGAAAGCCCTTCCACATACGCGGGGGGGGGGGAGGGGGCACGGTGACGGGGGAGGGAGAAAGGAAAGCTTCTCCGGCCATGCATAAAAACTTATCACGTCGTCTGGCCCACCTTCTTTCCAAACTAAAAAAAAAGGGGGGAGCCCACCCGCCCGCAAAAAGACACCACCGTTATGAGGAAGGAATCGAAAGGTTTCCAGCAGGAGGCCGGCCCCCCCCGCCCCTCAGGTCAGGGGGGCTGACTAGGCCAGATAGCCTCTCCCCACCCTCAGGCACGACCCCCTGCGAACCTGCTCGGCCCCCTCACCTCTGAGGAGAATATGGGAGGGGGGGCGTGAAGAGAAGGGGAAACAAAACACACGGACCCCGCCCCCCACCCGCCCCTCGAGCCGCCCGTACCTTTGTCGCTTGGCGCATCCCGGCCGCGAAAAGGGGCCTCTCCCCGCCCCCCGCAAACACCCGCCCCCCTCTCTCTTTCCGCCCCCCCTCCTCCCAACTCCACGAGCGCGACGGCGACGGCAGCCGCTCGGCGACACCTCACGTGGGTCCGGTTCCCACAACCTACACGGCAGCGGCCGGCCCAGCGCCTCTACACGTCACTCTCCCGCGACGAGAGCTTCCGGATCGAGAGGCGGGGGTGGAGGAAGTGAGAGGGAGGGGATTAGGAGCGGTTTCTTGCCGGACCTGTTTGCGCATGCGTGCAAGAAAAGGCGGAGAAGGAGGAGGAATGAGCCGCTAGGCTCCACCATCTTTTGGTCCGGGAAAGGGAGAAGGAGTACGCATGCGTTGGGGGGAAGCAAGCGGGGAGGAAGGTTCGGCCGTTCTCGTGCGCGTGCGCGGATGGTTTCTCGTTGCTAGGAGATGGGTGGGTTTCCACCCCACCCCCGTATTTGCATATTAATTGCTGGGGGCGGAGGGACGACGGTGGATTTAAAGATCAATATAACTTCCTAAAAGAAAAAAACAATGCAAAATAACCATTTAGAGATAAGCCCTTTATCTCTAGTCATTTAAAGATAATAATCATTAAATTAATCTCGACTAATTAGTCATTACTTTCGTGCTGATGGTGTGCATTTAATCTGGCTTGATATTTTGCCACCTAATTTGTGTTTAGATTTTTTGTTAATTAGATTGCTCTGCGTCGCCTGGAGAACTGAATTAACAGGCAACTAAACATGCTAATAATTACTTATTAATATTATTAAAATTACCTGGGTACTATTAGAGTCCAAGTGACTTAGCAAGCTGTTGCACTATGCTAGTGAAGGGTAGGCCAGTCAGCCATGGATGCTGCCTTCAGTCTACTCAGGAATGTATTATTATTATTACTAATAATAATAATATAGGAGCATTATGATATGCGATCCCCTAACAGCTGCCCGAAGTGATACATTCCAGGAATGGGTTTGCACCTCTAAAGAAATTAAGGCCCTCAAAAGGAACCCCGAGTCGAAAAAGGTTCAACCAGCAGTGGTGAATAGAAACTGGATCAGGTCAGCTCCTTCTCTGCTTACAGAGAAATCAAAATGATGACGACAAAGGTTGCAAAGCAGCTGCGCTTGCAGGGCAAAATCTGTTACAAGTTCCCTCCTGATCGGTGTGCGAGGCAGTTTTCTTTTGATGATTGGCATCTGTCAGGATGACAGTTCATGCTAAGAATCTTTTCAGCATTCAGAAAAGCCGTCTTGCACAAGAAATAATAATAAGAGGAAAGTGCCCTTGTGGGATGGAGCCCAGAAGTAGGGAGAGGGTTGAGACTTGCAACCATGGCAAGCAGATCCAGCGCCAGTTTGGAAGCCTGCCCCCTTTGCACCCCAAACAAAGCAGCTGGTGCTACAGACTTGAAGCTACAAGGGTACACTTTGAAAGAATGAACACTGACACCCTCTCAATGGTGTGTGTCTTGGATTCGAATGCTGGAACAGGAAGGATTATGCTCCAGCAGATCCAAACGCAAACATGCAAATAAAAAGCTGGCAGAGCTGGTGCCAGGCTTAGCAGGGCCTAGGACATGGCAATCATTATTATTATTGTTATTATTAATTTAATGCATTTATATCCCACCTTTCTGCTTTCTTGAAGGACCATCTTTTACCACGAGTCTGTCAGTTTGCATTTCTTAGTGCAGAAAGTATTGATCTGATTTGTGGAGATCTTTCCTATTCTACTTATTTCAAGGGGGTTCTGGAAGCTTCTCTGCATGAAAGAAATAAGCAGAGGGTTCATGATGTTTGGGTTATTCCTTCTGGGAAGCTGAGTACAGCTGGTGTAAACTGGTTCTGTTACCTCTTCTGTCATGGTCATGCTGACTATAATAATAGGCCAGAAGGAGCCTGTGCTTCACTTTCTCTATCTCTTTTCCTTCTGGTGTGGTGTTCTGCACATAGTATGCTTAGTGTTAAGGTTTAGACTTATTATAAGTTATTGTAAGTTTAAGTGAAGTCTGCTGCAACTGGATTTCTTATAGAAAGTGCCAACCCTGAACGTATTGGATTTGTGTCCATTATGCTCATTTGCCTTCAGTACCAGAAAAGCTCTGCTGGGTGGAATATTAATTTCATCTGGTCTATTTCGGGGGGAATCCCGCAACATGTTGAAGTTTTTAATCTGCTAACTATACGTTGAAATCTGCTCTGGATCAATATTGAGTAGAATTTCAATGACAGAGTTTGCCTGCCCTCAACTTGCAACATTGCCCGGGACATAGACAGGGCCTTCTTCATAGTAGCACCAACCTTGTGGAAGGATTAGCTCCCTCCTTTTTAACCTTTAGGCCAGGGTTGGGGAACCTGTGCCCTCTCCCCAGATGTTGCTGGACTACCAGTTCCCATCATCCCTAACCATTGGCCATGCTACTAGCTGGCCACAGGTTCCCTACCCCTGCAATCTGGTTTTATTTAATCTTGTACTTGAGTTGCTTTTCATTTTCACCTCAATGCAACAGGTGGCTTTAGCGTTGCTCTGTTTTTGCACTCTTGGTTTCTCTGTATTTGTTTTGCTTCATTGTACATTTTGTATTTGTTGGGGACTCTTGGAATGGAGAGGTATGATATACATTTCCTAATAAATAAATAAATCGATTTGTGCACTACTATTTTATATCAACCTCGTACCAAAACTCCCCCCCAAAAAAAATAATAATAATTCTGGGAATTGTAGTTTGGCGATGTGGGTACTGAGAATTCTTTGTCTGAAATCCTTTCCCCCCTGCCCAGAACTAGTTTTCCAAGATTCCTCTGGGGAGAAAAACTGATTATTAATGGGGGGGGGGGTCACATAACTCCCCACCCTGCTGGGGTCAGGATTAGCATAATTCACTATTTGTATACATCATTCCACACAACCAGAGACATTCCAAAGTGATTTGCAGTTACAACAAAATACATAGGAAATTCTCATCTGTGGCTCTTACCAGTGCAATTGGAGGTGACTTCATTATCATGGTCAAGGCTGAATAGGCCACTAACAGGCAATCAGAGTCCTTCTGCTCATCACATCACAGTGCCTCATGGCAATTTCTTATCTTTCAGATCGTATTGTGATGGACACCCCCAATCTCCAAGCGGCGAGAGATTTCGGGGTGCCAGCACTAACCTCAAGTGTGGTTTCCTTGGAATGAAGGTCACTGGAGATGGTGGTGTCTTGGTGATATATGGTTTAATGTGCTCATAGATATAGGCTGAACATAAGTGCTCACTGTATTAGGACTTCAGCAGATACTGCTCTCCCGTTAGGTTTCTAGGGAGGCTCTTGGTTTCAGCACAGATTCAGGCTTCTGTTACCCCCCCCCCCCCCCGCAGACTATACGGACTATTGATTCCTTACACTCACCAGTGACATCACCTCCACCCAGGCAAGATGGGGAAGGCTTCTTTGAGCATCTCCATCTTGTTGTTTCTGTGGCAAACCAGTCAGCTCTATCTACTCTTTGCAAGAGATACTTAACATATAATGCTAGCTTAACAAAGAGAACATCTTAAAAAGCAGAGACATCACCTTGCCAACAAAGGCCCGTATAGTTAAAGCTATGGTTTTCCCAGTAGTGATGTATGGAAGTGAGAGCTGGACCATAAGGAAGGCTGATCGCCAAAGAATTGATGCTTTTAAATTATGGTGCTGGAGGAGACTCTTGAGAGTCCCATGGACTGCAAGAAGATCAAACCTCTCCATTCTGAAGGAAATCAGCCCTGAGTGCTCACTGGAAGGACAGATCCTGAAGCTGAGGCTCCAATACTTTGGCCACCTCATGAGAAGAGAAGACTCCGTGGAAAAGATCCTGATGTTGGGAAAGATGGAGGGCACAAGGAGACGGGGACGACAGAGGACGAGATGGTTGGACAGTGTTCGCAAAGTTACTAACATGAGTTTGGCTGAACTGCGGGAGGCAGTGGAAGACAGGAGTGCCTGGCATGCTCTGGTCCATGCGGTCACAAAGAGTCGGACACGACTAAACGACAACAACAAAGAGACTGGTCTGACCACTTTAGCAGCCTCTCTTTCTATGGTGCTCAAACTTATTTTCCTCTGGGCCACACTTTCATGCCCCCCAACATTTCCTCGATGAAAATAAGGGCATCCCATTCCATAATGATAATTCTACTGTTTATACCCCACACATCTGACTGGGTTGCCCCAGCACTCTGGGCAGCTTCCAACACATACAAAAACATAATAAATACTTAAACTTAAACACTACAAAATTATACAAATCCCTATACAGGATTACTTCCAGTTGGCTCAGGGGTTGGATAACTCCATTCCCTCCAACATTTCTCCTAAGGAAAAGCGAGACATTCTGGGATCAAATCAGAAATCGAGATGGCTTCTGTAAATCAGGGACATTCCTGGAAAATAGATACTGAAATATACTCAGAGTCGCAAAGTGATTTCATGCTCTTTATTCAGCTCATAGTGGTGAGGAGGAATGAATGAATGTCCCCTCACAGTATCTGCTTTATATACATTATTTACACAATGGGCTGCACATGATTGGCTAATTCCGGTATTCTACTGTAAGCCAATCAGGTTGTGGATTCACTTCTATCTGGAGCAGGATTGGGTGGTTCCTGCCAACCAATCAGACTGCTGCATTCTGAATCCTATTGTTCTAGGACCAATCAGACTGCTGCATTCTGAATCCTATTGTTCTAGGACCAATCAGACTGCTGCATTCTGAATCCTATTGTTCTAGGACCAATCAGACTGCTGCAGTTTGGATCCTATTCAACTCAGAACATAACAGATACACTTGGAGGGTCTGCAGTTTCAGAATAAAAATCTGTTTGCACCACATACGTTTGGGGTGCTGTGTGAGATTGCGCACCCGAAAAAGCATTTTTTGGAGCGAGATCTTGGTGCGAAACTGCAAAATCACAGTGCCCAAAATGGCTGCCATGCTCTCGCAGGGGGAACTGGGATTTTTTTTTCAGGGCACTTGCAGGTATGGCCCAAAGTTGTCTTCCAGTCCAATCCTCATGATAGTTCTCCATACATTGCACACACATCACATCACCAGTGGGGAAAGCGAGACAATTTAGGTTTTTTATGATGAATGAAAGCCCCTGTCCTTGGCATTATATATCTGGTCAACTCTTTAATAACAGCACCATGAGCTGAAATAACAAGCACATAAAGGGAGATGGGCGCAGAAAAATGAATTCAAACAAAGATGACTACAAGGTACACATTGTTAGGGGGCTCTTTACAGCCCCCTGAATGCATTATTTCAACATGTGGAAGATGAACACATGCAGTGCAATTCTATACATGTACACTCAGAATTGCTTTGGCTCAGTTGTAGAGCATTTCTTTTTCATGCCAAAGGTCCCAGGTTCATTCCCCAGCAACTCCAAAGTAGAGCTGGGAATCTATAGGATTTTAGGCTCAGCCGAAGAAGTGAGCAAACACCAACAAAGACATTGGAAGCACATTCTGTGCTGATTTGCAGGTTAAGAAACTGAGAGCAAAACTGATGTTTGAGCAGCATGTTAAGAAAACCATGCATGATGCCTTGCTTATTGTTAGGGCCTTTTATTATCTCCTCAAACAGGCGGATAGATCAGTTGGAGAAGATGCCCAATCTCTACAGGTCCTGCACTGTGCTGCTAAGCAATTAACATTCATAAAATGCTATCGCTGGAATCAGTTTCCCAGAGAAGTTGAGGAAGAAAGACACGACTCCAGTGCCATCTTCTGGGCTCTTGCGGCTGTTGCTCTGTTCTTGTACTTTATTTGGATCATAAAAGAAAAGGTACAAACACTTAGGACAGTCCCATCTTTCAGGCACACAGACACACACAAAACAGACGTATCAAACAACAGCAAAAAGGGAAATGAGAAGAAAGAAATAAAAACTACCCAGCAGCACAACCCCCCCAAATGATAATAAAATGACTTTCAGATGAAATGTTATCCTATCATCAATAGCAATATCAACATCACGAAACAGGAGATTTACTCCTCCGCCGTTAGATTAACGCCATTCATCTTTTGCCACTCTTGACTTTCTTGGGGAATTCTCACATATGCATTTGACCTTTTAAAGCATTATTATTATTCTACAAAGGAAACCCCAGCGGTATCCAGTTTGATTCTTGCCTCAGAGCACAACTGAGAAATTTCAAGGGCTGTCTATTATTGAGTGTTTGCAGGGAAAGATCAGATAAGAGTTGTTCCCTGTGATCTCAAGCTGCCTCTGTGTCTCCTCAGGGCCCCGGTAAACATGCAAGAAGGATGCTGAACGCTGTCCTTTATTTTCTAATGAACACAGATATTTCATGCAGGTTTTTGGGGTGAGGAAAGGCTCTCTGACTACAGCACTGCAGCTAGGTCGTTTTAGACCCTGGCCTCAGTTGCAAAGCACACAATTAACATTTCTCTTCTACTTCAACGTTCCTTGGTATGTTAGAAAGAAAGAAAGAAAGAAAGAAAAAGAAAGAAAGAAAGAAAGAAAGAAAATGCAAAAAATAAAATAAATAAATACTCTGAGCACGTTCAGTTTTGCATTTGAAAGTCCATCAAATCACAGCACTATCACAGCTGCTTCTGCTGCCCTGATGTTGAACATATTTACTTGGGGATAAGCACTGTTTGTTGTAGAAAAAGATGGTTACAGCATTTAAAACCAAAAGTAATAAAATGAGCATGGGGAAACAAGCCCATGCCCAGCCCTGAAGAAGAAAGGAAGGATGCTGCAGTGATCAGCATCAGTTTCCTGCTGCCCCCATCATCCCTTGCTCTCTGGGTAGTCATTTGGGATGGGGCACTGCCTCTTTCTCCTGCTAGGTGGGACATCTGCACTGGGCATACCCAAGAATCAAGAAAGGCTGGTGAGAAGAGGCATCATCGTGGTCCTGGACCCCCGTAGCAGCATCGCAGGAATGCCAACAGAGCCCATCCAGGATTCCTGCTGGTGCACCCGAACCACGGGACCGCTGCCCTGCCCCACACCATCTCAGTGTTCCTGCTTCTGGGAGCCCAGGTCTCCTCCAACCAAGCTCTCTGACTCCAATTCTCTTTGGGAAATCATCATTCCTGATCCTAACCTCGTCCATGCAATTTTCAAGCTTTTGGATATTCTTTTTCTCCAAATATCATAAACTGCGAGGCATCTCCACCCTTCTCCTTTGAGCACAGAATTTGGGAGTTATTTTATGTGCGCAGGATGCAACGATGGCCCATTATATATCTGCAAACTGATCTCAAAGACAAGGTGAACTACGGCAGTGGCAGAAGGAGCAGCCTGGGGAATAAACCTCATCTAAATGGAAATGCGGAGCTGTTAAAAGGATATCTCGTGATGAGGTTGGGGTTGGGCTAAGTGGGTTTGGGGGGTCCCCTCCAACCAGAGTATGGATAATAGAATCATAGAGTTGGAAGGGACCGCAAGGATCATCTATCCCAACCTCCTGAAATGCAGGAATCTTTCCCCCAACGTGGGGCTTGAACCCATGAACCTGAGGTTAAGAGTCTCATGCTCTACCGACTGAGCTATCCACTACCCTGTGATTCTGGCTGCAAAAAGAGACTGCTAAAGAGGTCAAACATGTCTGGCTGTGTTATGGCCACATACAGGCAATATGTTGCCAAAGGAGCTAGTTCATAGAGATTCCTTCCAGAACAGGTCATGTGTTTCCCCACTGCTTGCTCCTCGCAGGAGGTGATGTCACAGAGGTCCATGGGATCTCTACACTATGGACAATATTTCACTAAATAACGGTGCAAGTAAAACAATTTCCATTTGCACAATGGGACTCTGTCGGTCAACCAGCTACAAATCCACAGTTACTTTATCCAGCCCACATGTTACCAGATTCTCCACAAGAAAATCATGGGAGATTTTGTCAAAAGCCTTACTGAAATCAAGATATACTATGTCCTCAGCATTCCCCTGATCCACCCAGCTTGTTACTCTGTTTTTAACTCTGTTACTCTTTTTGAGAAGACCATGCTGGGTCCTAGTAATCACAGCATCCTTTTCTAAATGCTCACAGACCAATTCAGAGGGTTGGACTTGAGTCTCATTGCCAAGGGCACATTGTTGTCAGCACAGGCACAAACAGATACACACATCCTGGGGGGGGGCACATGACTGCAAACACTGTCTTCTCTCTTGGGATAAGAACCGCACAAATGATGTACCCTACCCCATCCCTTTAAAAGTCGAACAGGAGACACGGGTCATGTGTTGAGACAAGGTCTTCACTTACTCCTGGTCATGTATCTTAGTCTCTGTCCCTGCACCTTTTGAACTGTGTGACCTGAACCTTGAGCTGAGGCCAACGTCACGCACTGAATTTTTAAATAAAACTTTGAGATTTTCTGAAATGAGGGTGAGTCTTTTGTCCAGGGGTGGGAGCCAGCACAGAGAAGCGTTGGGAGTGTTTTCACACAATGTGCATTACTTGTTTGGTTCCCCTGCACACACACACATCCCAAACTCCTATTCACGACGCTCCCATCTGCACATGTGCTGTCATCTATACTTGCAAAACGAATGCTTCAAACGTACACACCTCAACTTGATCGCGAAGTGAATGTGGCTTTCGTTTTTCAAATCGGATGGAAGCTGGATTGAGGGGAAACACATCAGGTAGTGGCGTTTCTCAAGAATAGATAGATTTGGATAGTGGGTGAAATCTTGAGTACGTGGCTTCATGCACCAGAGGTGGGAGTATCCTGGAGCCAGAGTAAGCAGTAATGTTACCCAGCTTAAGAGAATTCTGAAGGAGAGCAGGAGGAAACCAGGGCTGGCTCAAGGCCTTTTGCCACCTGAGGCAAAGATGGTGCTTCACTCTCCCCATGGCAGGCATGGAAGCTGACTGGACTGGCCGTTGACTCTTACGTCAGGGCAGTCAATGGAATAGTCTCCTTCACTACACCTGAGGGGAGCGGGTCAGTTCTAGAAGGGCAGACCAGGCTTCGTGGCACACACAGTCTGTCCTTCAGCTGAATGCTTTGGCCAGGGAGTTATGGAAAAACAGCTGCCTCTGCTGCTTACTCCCTAGCATTTGCCACCTGAGATGGCTGCCTCACTCTGCCTGATGAAAGGGCCGGCCTTGAGAAAATCATATCCCCAATAAACTAGCATCTGCTTTGCATGTAGAAAGGGCTGAAGAAGACTCTTGTTTGAAACCCCAGAGAGCTGCCACCAGTCAGCTAGATCAGGGGTCAGCAAACTTTTGCAGCAGGGGGCCAGTCCACTGTCCCTCAGACCTGGTCCACTGTCCCTTGTGGGGGGGGGGCGGACTATATTGGGGGGGGGGGGCAAATGAACAAATTCCTATGCCCCACAAATAACCCAAAGATGCATTTTAAATAAAAGCACACATTCTACTCATGTAAAAACACCAGGCAGGCCCCACAAGTAACCCAGAGATGCATTTTAAATAAAAGGGCACATTCTACTCATGTAAAAACACGCTGATTCCCAGACCGTCCGTGGGCTGGATTTAGAAGGCGATTAGGCTGAATCTGGCCCCTGGGCATTAGTTTGCCTACCCATGAGCTAGATGGACTAATGGCTTCATAAGACAGCTTCCTATGTCCTTATTCTTCGAAGAGCTTGGAAGGTAGAATGCGATGGGGGGGGGGTAAACAACCTTAAATTGGAAAGAGTGTTCTCATTTCGTGCCTTCTGTCGCTGAGCTTCTACCCCAGATAAAATCTCCTCTCTCTCTTTCTCTCTCTCTGCCATGGATTAGGTAGATACAGCAGCCATCGCTTCACCATCCAGCAGTTCTGAGAATTGTTTCTTCCTTGCTGAAGTGTATTAATAGCCGGCTCTTGAGCCTGGGATTAAAAGTGTGCTCCTAAAAGTGGATTCTCTGGTGGTTAATAAAACTCACTTCTCTTCTCTCTCTCTCCCTGCCTCCCTCTTTCCTTCTCTCTCTCTTTGCCGACAGAGTGCTTCTGAGGAAGATGACTCATTCTCAAAGCGGGGACCCAAATGACCAGAGACGCTGTGATGTATGGTCGCGCCGCTGAGAGAGAAATATGAACTCACCCTAA
This sequence comes from Podarcis bocagei, assembly GCF_964188305.1. Lineage (NCBI taxonomy): Eukaryota > Metazoa > Chordata > Lepidosauria > Squamata > Lacertidae > Podarcis > Podarcis bocagei. Next base: position 9,726,017 of record NC_138128.1, read on the forward strand.
AGGACTGCATCTGCCATCTTTAGTGTAGCAAAACATTTTACGGGGATGGTTTGAAATGCACTGTGTGGATCGTGCATCTCCAAGGGACAGCTGCCATTTTTGCTGATGCTGTAATGTTATGTTATGGCATAGCATAGCATTATTTTCTTTTTTCTTGTGGGTGGGGGCTTGTTAAAGGATGGTGCATTTTGTAACACTCTGCAGAGGAAAGCCATGGTCTGGCTTGCGCGTAATGCTAAGCTGTGTTTCTGATTTTATTTTAATGTATTATACATTTGATGTTAGCCGCTCTGAGCCCAGCTTCGGCTGGGGAGGGCGGGATATAAATAAAAAATATTATTATTATTATTATTATTGTTGTTGTTGTTGTTGTTGTTGTTGTTATGTAGTGTAGTTTCACCCTGGGCCAACAGGGGGATACTGTATATAGTTTTCACTCAGGTCTGTAGATAGTTTTCACTCAGGTCCGCGGCAGTTAGTTTAGGCGGGAACTCTGAGCTGTTGTGGTTACAATGTTGACAGCCGGCTGCCTATAAATACAGGCCGGCTGAGCTGTTCGCAGTCAGTTCTATTCCAGCTTGTCTTAATAAAGAGCTACTTGAAGAAATCGCTGTGCCGGCTGCTATGTCAACCCACTACTTAATACTGGCGACGAGGATGGGATGGATGGACATCAGAGCACAGCCAGATGCGGCCAGCCTCTGAACTGAGCTGAATCACAGAGCGAAATCACTGAGCGAAATCACTGAGCGAAATCACTGGGCAGAACCAATTCAGAGCTGACTGTTCTGGCTAGAGCACTGTGTTCCATCCATCGCCCTTCACGCCGGCATCGGAATCATGGCTTCACTTGTGCCTCTACCGCCGTTTGCGCCAGCCTCTGAGTCATGGGACTCCTACCTCGCTCGGTTCGACTGCTACCTCCAAGCCAACGAGCTGACAGCAGTATCAGTGGATCGGAAGCGGGGCCTATTTCTCAGCCTCTGTGGGCCTGAGGTGTTTGAGACGGCCCGAGCATTGGTTGCGCCTGAAGCAGTCCAGGCAACACCATGGGACACGATCCAAGAGAAGCTCCGCAACCACTACGCACCAAAGCCGTCCAAGATTGCTGCCCGCCATGCGTTCTACCACCGGAACCAGGCAGAGGGGGAGTCAATCAACAACTACGCCACCGCCCTGCGACAGGCTGCAATGCACTGTGAGTTCCGAGACTTAGACGATGCCCTGATGGATCGAATCGTCTGCGGAGTCCGGGACATCCATCTGCAACGGCGTCTCCTAGCCAAGCCAGACCTCACGCTACAGAAAGCCATTGAGGAGGCTGTGGCCTCAGAAGCTGCTGAACGCTCCGCCCAGGAGATCCGCAAGTCCAGCAGCCCGCGTCTTGCTAGGGGGCCAGTTCCGGTGCATCATGAAGAGGCCAGCAGTGATGAGGCATCCTCCAGTGAAGACGATGACGTGCACCAGACAAAGCGGGAGCGCCGGAAGCTCCAACAGAAGTCCAAGGGCCAACCGGAATGTGCTGGCTGCGGAGGCGACCATTCCCGTGCCAAGTGTCGATTCAGAGACGCCATCTGTAGGAGGTGTTCCAGAAGGGGCCACATCGCTAAGGTCTGCCGATCGGCTCCGTCTGACACCCCCCCTTCATCGACTCGCAAGTTCAAGTCTTCACTCCAGTCTGCCAAGGAAAGTTGTTTCGCTCTCACCAACTGCCGCTGCCCGTCTGGAACCACGATTGGCCAAACCGACTCGTCTACGCGACGCAAGCTGAACGTCACGGTGCTCATTGAAGGAGCTCCATGTGACATGGAGATCGACACCGGGTCTGCCCTGTCCGTCGTGTCATGGAGCACCATCAAAAGACTGGTACCCAGAGTATCCAAAAGGCAACTCGACTCTCACCGCGTACACCTGAGAGACTACCAGGGAAACGACATTCCCGTGGTAGGCGTTGGCCGGTTCCGGATCGCCTTCAAGGATTTTTCGGGCCTGCTCCGGTTGGTGGTGGTCGAAGGTCAGCGGCCAAGCCTCCTAGGGCTAGACTGGTTTGATGCCCTCGGCCTGGAAGTCACCGGCATCAACTGCATCTCTAACGCAGAGACTGAGGGTCTGGTCAAAGACTTTGCCGAGGTTTTTGACGGCACCTTGGGACAATATACTGGTACGCCCATCTCCTTTAGCCTTGATCCACAAGTCGCCCCCATCAAGCTTAAGCCACGCCGGGTTCCCTTTGCTCTCAAGGCTAAGGTGGACGAACAACTGGACAAACTGATTGCCCAAGGAGTTTTGGAGCCCGTTGACCACGCAAAGTGGGAAACCCCCATCGTCATGCCTGTCAAGCCAGATGGGTCGGTGAGAATCTGCGCTGACTACAAGTGCACAATCAACAAGGCACTTCAGCAGCACGCTTATCCGGTTCCTGTTGTCCAACACCTGCTGCATTCCCTGGGTGAGGGTAAGGTCTTCGCTAAGCTGGACCTTGCCCAAGCCTATCAACAACTGCCAGTCGATGATGCCACTGCTGAAGCCCAGACGATCGTCACCCACCGGGGGGCATTCCGTTGCCGCCGGTTGCAGTTCGGGGTGAGTGTGGCTCCTGGCATCTTCCAAAGCCTTATGGAGCGTCTCCTGCAAGGGCTTCCGGGCGTGGTACCATATTTTGATGACGTCTTGGTGTCTGCAGAATCACACCAGCAGCTGTTCGAGCGCCTCCGTGCCGTGCTGACCAGGTTCCAGGAGGCCGGGCTCAAGGTAAAGAGGGAGAAGTGCCTGATTGCCGTTCCACAGGTAGAGTTCCTGGGCTATCTTATCGATGCCTCCGGCCTTCATCCAACCACATCCAAGATCCGCGCTATCCAGCAGGCCCCCACCCCGAAGGACAAAACGGAGTTGCAGGCATTCCTGGGGCTGCTGAACTTTTATAACATGTTCCTGCCCCACAAAGCCACAGTGGCTGAGCCTCTTCACCGACTCCTTAGCACTAAGACGCCTTGGGCCTGGGGTCATCGAGAGACGGCGGCCTTCAACGCGGTCAAGGCTCTCCTTTCTTCAGACAGTGTGCTGGTACAGTACAGTGAATCCAGACCGCTGGTCCTTGCCTGCGACGCCTCACCTTTTGGCATCGGTGCTGTCCTTAGTCACCGTTTTCCAGATGGAAGAGAAGCACCGCTCGCCTACTTTTCCAGGACACTATCTCCGACGGAACGGAATTACAGCCAGCTCGACAAGGAGGCATTGGCACTTGTGGCTGGAGTGAAGAGGTTCCATGAATACCTCTATGGCAGGACTTTTGACCTCATCACTGACCACAAGCCACTCCTGGGCCTCCTCACCGGTGATCGTCCGGCGAGGAGGCCCAGGAAGACGGACGTTTGTGGCGACGGCACATAGACCAGCTTAGGCACAGGGTTGGCGACTTAGACACTACCGAGGTGCCCCCAACTGCGCTCGCGGCTCCAGAAGAGACACGTACAGATGGCGAGGCCCCACCTACACCTCCCTCGCAAACTGCCAGCATGGAGCCGAACCAAGCCGTCTCAGAACAGACTCAGACCACTCCACTTGCGGAGGCTCCACCCACAGCAGCGGATCCAGGGGAGTTGGTTCCAACGCCACCTAGGGTCGCACCACAGCCTCAGCGAGAACTGTGTGGCCCTCCGGACTTGGCTACCAGTCCCCGGCGGTCTGGCAGAGTTTCCAAGCGCCCAACTCATTTAAAAGACTACGTTGTTGGACAGGTATCACTGTTGGTCTAAGTATGGGAAATGTAACCGATATGCTTTTGTGCCTAATTGAACCATTACGCGTAGTGCTGTATATAAGGAAACCATTACGATTGTAACTAACGCCTTATCTCGGTGGGGAGGGGTGTTATGTAGTGTAGTTTCACCCTGGGCCAACAGGGGGATACTGTATATAGTTTTCACTCAGGTCTGTAGATAGTTTTCACTCAGGTCCGCGGCAGTTAGTTTAGGCGGGAACTCTGAGCTGTTGTGGTTACAATGTTGACAGCCGGCTGCCTATAAATACAGGCCGGCTGAGCTGTTCGCAGTCAGTTCTATTCCAGCTTGTCTTAATAAAGAGCTACTTGAAGAAATCGCTGTGCCGGCTGCTATGTCAACCCACTACTTAATAATTATTATTATGGTTTGTTTTACAAACAAGTTAAGCAGGAGCCATCCCACAGATGACAAAAGAAACCATGGTTTGTTTCTTCAAAGTTTGTTTCAATTTTCAGCAGCTCTCGCCTTGTACCTTTGTAGATTGGCCAACCCCTGGAATAGGGTGCCCATGGTTAAGGAAGGGTTCACACGCAACACCAAGCCATAAACAAACCAAGATGTGTTAGCCAACAACAAACCATAGCTACAGATCATGGTTTGTTAGTATTAGAGAGGCCAGAGTTTAGCTGCTGGTCGGGGTTTAATAAACCAGGGCTAAGTTTTATGTGTAAACCAGGCCAATAGTTTGGATTTATACCTGTAAACATGGGAACTGCAAGAGGGCTTCTGAGCCTTCCTTTGTACCTTGCCCTTGAAAAGGATGAATTAGAGCTGCCAGAAAAGGAAGTGCCTGGCTTTACCAAATAAAGTAAGGAAGGGATTTACTGTTTGCCAAACAGCTGTTGAGCTGGATCACTGGTGATGGGTTGGTGGATGTTGTAAACCAGGGTTTCCCAAACTTGGGTCTCCGGCTGTTTTTTTGGGACTACAGTTCCCATCATCCCTAACCACTGGTCCTGCTAGCTAGGGAGGATGGGAGTTGTAGTCCAAAAACAGCTGGAGACCCAAGTTTGGGAAACCCTACCCTAAACTAAGAAGGCTGCTTTAATGCCCCAAAGAGAGGTATAGCTGGAGTAGGCTGGAAATAATTAGAGGGTGCTGTAAAGGTGATAAAATTGCTGCACAGAAAGCACTTCTGTGTAGGAAGAAAATGATGGTTATGATTATAATAGCTAGCATGTATATTACATTCATTCATTCATTCATTCATTCATTGCCCTTCGTCATAAGATCTCAGAGTAGTTCACAGAACATTGTAGAGTATTTAAAGTCCTTTGCATATATATCTTGGTATAATGCTGTTGTTTAGTCGTTTAGTCGTGTCCGACTCTTCGTGACCCCATGGACCAGAGCACGCCAGGCACTCCTGTCTTCCACTGTCTCCCGCAGTTTGGTCAAACTCATGCTGGTAGCTTTGAGAACACTATCCAACCATCTCGTCTTCTGTTGTCCCCTTCTCCTTGTGCCCTTCATCTTTCCCAACATCAGGGTCTTTTCCAGGGAGTCTTCTCTTCTCATGAGGTGGCCAAAGTCTTGGAGCCTCAGCTTCAGGATCTGTCCTTCCAGTGAGCACTCAGGGCTGATTTCCTTCAGAATGGATAGGTTTGATCTTCTTGCAGTCCATGGGACTCTCAAGAGTCTCCTCCAGTAAAGGACCTCTGGATGGTTAGGTCCAGTCAAAGGCAACTATGGGGTGCTCAGCTTGCTTTCAGGCTGAGGGAGCCGGCGTTTGTCCACAGACAACTTTCCACGTCATGTGGCCAGCATGACTAAACCACTTCTGGCGCAATGGAACACCGTGATGGAAGCCAGAGCACATGGAAACTGGGTTTACCTTCTTGCCACAGTGGTACCTATTTATCTACTTGCAGTGGTATGCTTTCAAACTCCTAAGTTGGCAGAAGCTGAGACAGAGCAACAGGAGCTCACCTCGTCGTAGGGATTCGAACTGCCGACCTTCCAATATACATTTTATAAAGCAAGTCTGTGTGAACAGAAGCAGGTTCCTTGAATGAGCCCCTGCCCATGGATGCCCATCAGCAGGTAAGAAATCTAATACACCATGTTTTTTTATTTATTTTTTAATTAAATCTGGAGCCAGCATTCAATTTACTGCCCAGTATTAAGCTATGAGCATCCCCCCTGCATGGCATAATACATATTAGGAAGACATGCAGGTCTGGGATAGCTCAGGTTGGTAGAGCATGAGACTCTTAATCTCAGGGTCATGTGTTCGAGCCCCACACTGGGCAAAAGATTCCTGCATTGCAGGGGGTTGGACTAGATGACTTTAGTAGTCCCTTCCAACTCCGCCTTCTATGGTGCTGCAAACTCGATGACTATTAATAACAAAGAAAAGCCCGAGTAAACCGCTCAAGCATACAATTCATAGAAGGAGAGCTTATTTGTGCGAGAGAAATGCGTGGAGATGGTTATCTGGGCCAGGGAGACAATGCAAAAGGGACGAAACGAGATGAGAATGGAACACAGGAAGAATATTGGTGCCTAAGCAGCTACCTATATCTGCAGGGGAAGGTTGCTATTTCCCCTGCCCTGCTTCTGTTTCCTGCATTCTCAAGCCCAAGGCAGGAGCTAAATTAATGTTAAGCAGTGGCAGTAAATGTCCCTCAATTCATCTCTGTGGCAAGAAGCCAAACGACCTTCCCTTTCAGAGTCGAGCTGCCCTCATTTTTTTCAAAAAACGGAAGATTATTCCATTTCCTCCTAATAGCCTCCCTGAATTGGAGGCTCGTAACACTTGGATATTACATTACCTTCTGCCCCAACACTTTTATTTTGTAGCCGATTATCATGGTAATAAGGCGATTCCATCTCTAATTGTGTCCTCTGTGTTTTGCCGGCAGTGGGGGGGGGGGGGGAGAGAGAGAGAGAGAGAGAGAGAGAGAGAGAGAGAGAGAGAGAGAGAGAGAGAGAGAGAGAGAGTCACTAGCCGTTCATTAGATGCCTCCACCACCGTGTGAACTGACCAGGGAGCTTAGCAGGCCTCAGTGCAGAATTCAGAAGCCACAGAGACACACATCCCTCATCATAATGAGCAGTTTAAAAGTGCAGGATGGGGGGGCACCAGCCAGCAGAGCTGGTCCTACCATTAGACGCAATAACCATTAGACGCAATGGGGTAGTGGATGGATCCAACGTGTTGTGAGTTGGGCGGGGGACACCCCTCTAAACCCTAGAAATTAATAAATGGTAGGATTTTGATTATTTGGAGTACTGAAAGGAAGATTGGAGGCTAGTGGAAAAATACAGGCTAAGCTTCCTTTCCAAGCCAAAACCTCACCTGGGATAAGTGATTGGGATCACCTGGGATTGGTGTTTTTTCTTCTTCTTTTTTCTATTCTGTTAAATGTTTTTTATTGTGTACTTTTATGTGTTTTGTTTTGTATTTTCCCATTTTTGTAGTTTTTTTTTGTTTTTGTATTTTATGTCTAAATTTTGAAGCTTTTGATTGTTTAATAAATATTATTTTTTTAAAAAAACCTCACCTGGGATAGAGGCATTAGCATGTCAAAAGGTGTTGATGGCCCATTTGAGAGGAATTCTTGGGCCTGGGCAGACAGAAGGTTACCAGGGTAACGGTGTGAGGCAGGGATGCCAACTTGAATAAAATATTTGGTGGGGCAGGTAAGCTCTAGCCCACATAATCGATTACACAATGTGGCACGCACCCACCATTTGAATGGCAATGGCCATTAATTTGCAGGGGGTGGCCCCCTCAAATGTTTCATGGGGGGGGGATGAAGGGCCCTAGGGCCCTAGGAGTTGGCTTCGATGGTGTGAGGTGATATGGAAAGAGAAACATGTAAGCGAGTAAACTTGAAGATGAACCGGATACCACTCAAAGTTCAACCGCAAAATGAACTTATTTCACATTATGTCACTTACGGGACCTACTTTCAATTGTAGTTCAGAGATTCTTGAACTAATTCTGTGAACTTTGTTAAACCAAACTAGTTTGTTCCAAATACCAGTCATGGAGAGTAGTCAGCCTTATTTTCTATGAATGCCTCTACAGTCGTACCTCGGGTTACAGACGCTTCAGGTTGTGGGGTTTTTTTGGGTTACGGACCCGCCGAAACCCGGAAGTACAGGAACAGGTTAATTCCAGGTTTCGGCGGTCGCACATGCGCAGAAGTGCTAAATTGTGCTTTGTGCATGCGCAGAAGCGCCGAATCGCAACCCACGCGTGTTCAGACGCAGCACTGCGGGTTGCAAACGCTGCGGGTTGCGAACGTGCCTCCCGCATGGATCACGTTCACAACCTGAGCGTCCACTGTAATCCAATTTAAAGACATCTGGTTTGTTGGCCATCATGGCCTCCTTTGGGAGCAAGTTCCATCATTTCACTATGTGCCGTGTGAAGACATTGTTTGCTTTTGCCTGTCCTGAATTTTTCAGCTAGCTAGGAACGAACCACCTGAGACATAGCTGAAGGAGCAGTCGTGTTGTGAGAAGAGAAACTTACCAAATAAGCCCAAAACGTTAACGAATGTTGCCCACTGGAGGGGCAGAAGATGCTGGAAGCGCCGCAAATAAAATGGAGAGATGAAGTGGCCATTCTGAAGGGGAGCGCTAGTCTCGATTGCTACACAGGCGCTTTGCCACGTTTCTGTTTCTTCACCTCTTTAACCTCTCGTTCTGCATCATCCATCTGTGCCAGACGAAAAGTAGAAGTTGAAAAGCGTTAATGCAGACGCTGGGTTCTTTTCTCGGCAACAGCCGCATGGCATCCACTGGATGAAGAGTTGCAGATCTTGGATTGTAAAGTGATGGATGCCTATGAGCCTGAGAATCTAATGAAAGTCTCGGGTCTCGTTTGTTTAAAAAATATCCAGTTGGGGAAAGCGGCTCTTCGAAGGAGGGGAAAGCAGAGGAGCTCCTTTGCAAGATGGAAGGGATTGCCAAAGCAGATCAGGCTGCCTTTCCATCTCCTTCAAGGCCTTCTCCTGGGATATTTTCATCTTCCTCGCAGCCCCTTGATGATGCCACCCACCAGGAGGCGAACGTGATTTCTGTATGTACAGGAATGCAGAAATGAACCTACTTAATTTGCACTTTTCAAAACAACGTGGAAACCCAAACACTGCTTGTTCTGCTCCCGTCCAAGAACAATGACAGGTGCACTTTCTTGCAAGTAAAGAAGCCAAGCTTTCGTCTAGCAGACTGACGGTGCAAATTCAGCAACAGGAGGCAAACATAAATTAGTTCAGGTGCCCTTGGGCACTAGCAATGAGGCTACGATAAAAACCAGCTTAGGAAAGGTTCTCCAGTGTGGTGTAGTGGTTAAGAGCGGTAGTCTCGTAATCTGGGGAACCGGGTTCACTTCCCTGCTCCTCCACATGCAGCTGCTGGGTGACCTTGGGCTAGTCACACTTCTCTGAAGTCTCTCAGCCCCACTCACCTCACAGAGCGTTTGTTGTGGGGGAGGAAGGGAAAGGAGAATGTTAGCCGCTTTGAGACTCCTTAAAGAGAGTGAAAGGCGGGATATCAAATCCAAACTCCTCCTCCTCCTCCTCTTCTTCTTCTTCTTCTTCTTCTTCTTCTTCTTCTCCTCCTCCTCCTCCTCCTCCTCTTCCTTCTCCAGGGTTCTCCGAATGCAGTTCAGGGCCAAGGCCAGGGGTCAGGATTCCATGATCAGGAGCTGTGATCTGGGACTGCATGGGAGCATGAAGTTGCTCCAACAACTGGCCGCACCTACCCACCACGCTTTTGAACAGAGGGAAAGTTTAGCTCAGGGGTCAGCAACCTTTTTCAGCCATGGGCCGGTCCACCATCCCTTAGACCATCTGGTGGGCCAGACTATATTTGGGGGGGGGTGAACAAATTACTATGCCCCACAATAACCCAGAGATGCATTTTAAATAAAAGGGCACATTCTACTCATGTAAAAACATGCTGATTCCCAGACTGTCCGCAGGCCGGATTGAGAAGGCGATTGGGCCGCATCTGGCCCACAGGCCTTAGGTTGCCTACCCCTGATCTAGCTACTCATTAGAATGCCTGTCTAGTCAATAACTTCTGGCCTGCCCAGATCCTTCTTGGGGTTTGGGTCTGATCTTGACTCTTGATGTGCCACCATTCCCTCAGAGACAAGGCCTGACTTTCCCTGCTCCCCTGATAACATGGAACAAAATCAAGGTATAATTTGAGTTTTGTCTGTCATACTTCAGGCCTTGTACATAGCAGGGAGACATTCAACCAAATATACAGAGGAAAAACTGAAGAACTACACAGCAAATCAGAGCACATTCTACGTCAGTAGACATAATGCACTTTCTTCAGATTGCAAAGCAACACCTCCACCACAACTCTCTTGGTTAGCTGACTTCCTGATAATAAGATTGACCCTTAGGTTGCAAACTGAATAATCCCTACTGTCTTAAAACTAGTTATATATAAACATTACAAGAACAAAATACAAAGTAGCACATTGCATTCAAGTAGCAAGCAATGCGGTTTAGGCATTTATGTAGTTCCTCTTCCTGGTCCCAGAAGAGACCGTAAGCTTGTTCACCATTGCGGAGCTACACTGACTTCTCAGGTTTCCTCTCCTGCTGGGAGAGTTCGGCAGATTGGCTTTCTGGTGATGAGTCATCAGGTAGCCAAGCACAACAAAATGAAAAAACACCAGCCTTCCGCATTCACCTAGAGTGGAACCTCTCACTTAATGCAAACTTCTCTGCTTTGCACATGCAAACTTTTACATACATTTTACTTTACTTCAATGCATACAAACATTACATCTTATGCATTTTAAAATTACATCTTTAACACAACTCGTATTAACTACAGTAAGCATGTTCAGTAGCCAGGGATGATGGGAGTTGTAGTCCAACAGCACCTAGAAGTCCAACAAATTTCCCACTCCTGATTTAACATAAAACTAGTGTAGCTGTTTCCCCCTGTTGAATACTTAGAGCTAAGCTCAGCTCTAAATATTTGTTGTTTTTCACCCATCAGAACTCAAGTGCCTTGGATGCAGAAGTTTGGCCATGCCCAAACTTGCGTATTTCTTTCCTCACACGACATCCCTTTAGGAATTAAAAAAATGTAGGACAGTTGATTAAAAAGTAAACATGTGTTGCCTTTGGGAAAATATTCTGGCCTTGAATTATGCATTGAAAAATAAAGGAGACAATAAATAACCCTCTTTTTTCCTCCTTTGTGTTGACTCACCCACATTAGGCTGATGAATAGGTCTCGGTAAGAGAGCAAATGGAAGATGAAGAGTCTCTTTCTACTTTTAAAATATGAATCCAAGTACTAAATCTGCACCAGCAACAACACGTCCAGGGCAGGCGCGCTGTTTTCCTGAGGGAAAACTTTTTTATACAGAAAAAGATATCGATAAGAAATGCAACATTAACAGTTGGCATTTTTCTTTCATCGTTTTTGCGATAACTCCTGAGTTATCACAGCCGCCTTATCCTTTGGATTAATATGACATGTTGTATCTATTTTATTTTTAAAATTCAGCCTGCGTCTCTCAGTCAGTCTCGCCAGCCAAGTTCTAGTGTGTTGTTTTTTAGCAACTCAAACTGCTCTAAGAGTCATAAAGCTTATTTATTGGCTCCCTGGGAGGCTGTTTATCTTGACTGTTTGTTTCTTCCTATCTCAGCTGTTCTCATCTCCCTCTGAGGGGCTGGAGAGGCCTGCTGGCATTTGGGTCAGCCGAGTCTCCAGCTATCCCGCCTCGATTGCCTTGTCCGGATGCCAGACAGTCTGTCGTGGGGCAGGCCTAAGACTGTTTGCTGCCTGAGGCGAAAGACAAGATGGCGCCCTTCCCCATTCCACACACAGAAGCCGACTGGGCTGGCAGCTGAGTTTTCCTTCAGTGCTATCAACACTGATAGTGGAGAAGCTTCTCCTGAGGTGGCTTCACGGAGACTGCGCTGCTTCAGAGGCTGCCGATGGGAGATCCAAACTTGGCACGACTGCCACATTTAAAAACAAAACTCTCTGTCTGTACAAACTTGGCACAGTGGGAAGTAGACTGGGGTTGAACCTTTCACCCTGGTATTAGAGGCTTTTGTACATGGGAGAATATTCAAAACCGGTATCTCCACTTCCCTGACGCACAGTCCTGTTGCCTGAAATGATGCAGTCCATTCTGCCATATTGATTCTGCTGCATGTGTTGTTGTTGTTTAGTCGTCTTAGTCGTGTTCGACTCTCTGTGACCCCATGAACCAGAGCATGCCTTGGAAACTCTTCTCGAAGCTTCTCCTTTTTTATGTCCATGGAGTTTTCTTGGCAAAATACTGGAGTGGTTTGCCAGTTCCTTCTCCAGGTGGATCACATTTAGTCTAAACTCTCGGCTATGACCTGTCCATCTTGGGTGGCCCTGCACGGCATAGCTCATCGCTTCTTGGGGTTATTCAAGCCCCTTCGCCACGACAAGGCAGTGATCCATGAAGGGGGCTGCATGTGTAGACTTGATCTATTCTTCCGCCAGCCCAAGCACTCTCTGCACACTCCGGATCATGGCGGCCCTTTCTTGATCAGTGTCCCGAAGCTTCCCATGAGGTCCTCCTCACCGCAAACAACAATGCAATTCAGATTCTCCTGAAGCAACCCCCTGCCATGCTAAATGGACCATGCAACTCACCCCTGGTATACTGTGCCATGAACCTAAACTGAAAGGGCCTTGTAGTTTGGTAGATGACAGGCTTAAGAGAATCTATCCTGAGAAGGACCGACTGCATTAGCAGCCATAATGGACTCCAGGGCAGTAAACCCTTTGGCAAAGATGACAGTCTGGGGGATGGAGGAATTACTCTTGAGTTCTCTAGAGAACAGCCGTGCTGATATAATTCACACAAAAGAAGCCACGAGTATTTCTTTTCGGGTCCCCTGATCACAGTTTGATGATTCCATCAATCAGCCTGCAATAAGGCTCCCTCCAGCTTAATGGTGCTTGCCTTGCCATATTTATTACGTCAACGGAGCTCACAATAAATGCAACAGACCACAGCTGACATTATGAAAAAGCAGAACAATATTATGTGGAAAGGGCTGGTGACGGCTGGTTTTTAAATATATATATAATCTTAATCACTACTATTTTTAAAAAACATGCCATACCCCTCAATTGTCCTGGCAAAACTGTGACATCCCATTCTCCCACCCCCACCCCAATGACAGCACAGCGGCCATTTTGGATGCTGCGATCTAGTTCCGAAAAAGCGGGGGGGGGGGAGGTTTCAGGGCTGTGATTATTCACAGCTCCCAAAAATACACGATAAAATGGGGAAGGCGAAGAACCATATATACCGCCTTGATCTCCTTTGAGGAAAGGTGGTATAGAAAATGCAACAATAAATAAATAAGCAAACACCAGCCTGGCTTTCAGCTTCCAACTCCAAGCTGAAGAGGCCAATAGAATTCATCCATTCAGCAGTACCAGAGGACAATCCGGGTTCAAAAACCTGAGCCCGGCATTTCATGGGTTCTCCACCGTGAGACCACCCCAGTAGCTCATAAAAGCCATTTCCTTTTAATTTGTTTTGGACAGCTTTTCATCTTGCACTAATCTCTTAACTGAATGCTCCATCTCAAAATGCAGGCCTGGGCAGAAGGTCAGTTGGGTTCTAGTAGTAGATCTTTGAATGATTTTGAGTAGAGCAGCGGGGATCCTGACTCGCAAACGTTTAGGGACGGCAACAACAAGAAACTTCTAAATTAAGCCGCTGGGATGAATGACGCTCAGGAGGTAGGGAAAACCAGGAGCAGAGTTTTCTGTGACTCGACTCTGTTGATGAAAACAAATTCTTGACCTGGGCTGAACATAGAGGCACCATGTTTGTTTGTTTCATGAGTCTGTTGCCCACCTGCCCACCACAACTATTTTGCACCTGGCTTCAGTTGGTGGATCTCAAGATCTGAGCAAAAATACGAAGTAAATTGTGCAAGGTTTGGGTCTACTCATCCCCCATCACAATGGGCCTGGTTACACTGGTTATGTAGTAACTGCAACTTACTCAACGCAGACTGAGCAACATTTGCTGCCTCAGTAGACAGCAGTATATAGGGGTGTCAGAGAAGGGAAGGAATTGGACTCTAGTTCAGAGGTGGACAGACTTCAGGATAATGAGATCTACTTTGCATTGTACCTGAACCCTGAGTTACACAAATCAGGGCCAAGTACAAAATGCTGGTGGCTGAGGGAATAGACCCAATGCCCCCATGAGCCATATAGACACAGGGATGACCTGCATATCCAAGTTCAAATACACACCAGAGCTACTTGAAACCAGAGAGCTTAAAGCTCTAAACTTGGTCAGCAGAGCTGCACAAAAACTGGATCAAAGGGAGCTGATCAATACCAATAATTTACAGTCGAGTCTGAGAGATTAGGAATTAGCACAAGGACAGCCATGGGAGAGAGTTATTTTTCTTTTTACATGCAACTTGCTATTGTTCAATATTTTGGAGTCAGAAACTCCTACCTATACATCTCCTGGTAGATCCCAGTATATCTTCTGCTCCAGTAAATATGAGCACATATTTAAAACTTTTTTAAAAAAGAGACATCTCTGAAAGGCATAGGGACAAAAGGAAAGGAAACTTTTACTGGATAGGGGTAAATTCAATTTTTGTTTGTGTTTTACGGGAAACTTCCTAATTTGCATTTCTTCAGACAATGCACAAACCGAAATACTGATAACCAAAAGACTTAGGTGGCAAACCAAGATAGGGTCTCTATCTCCTTGGGCGACAGCAGTCACGGAATTAAAAGACGCCTGCTTCTTGGGAGAAAAGCAATGACAAACCTAGATAGCATCTTAAAAAGCAGAGACATCACCTTGCCAACAAAGGTCCATATAGTTAAAGCTATAGTTTTCCCAGTAGTGATGTATGGAAGTGAGAGCTGGACCATAAAGAAGGTTGATCGCTGAAGAATTGATGCTTTTGAATTATGGTGCTAGAGGAGACTCTTGAGAGTCCCATGGACTGCAAGAAAATCAAACCTATCCATTCTGAAGGAAATCAGCCCTGAGTGCTCACTGGAAGGACAGATCCTGAAGCTGAGGCTCCAAAACTTTGGCCACCTCATGAGAAGAGAAGACTCCCTGGAAAAGAACCTGATGTTGGGAAAGATGGAGGGCACAAGGAGAAGGGGATGACAGAGGACGAGATGGTTGGATAGTGTTCTCAAAGCTACCAGCATGATTTTGACCAAACTGTGGGAGGCAGTGGAAGACAGAAGTGCCTGGCGTGCTCTGGTCCATGGGGTCACGAAGAGTCGGACACGACTAAACGACTAAACAACAACAACTTCTCCTTGTGCTCCTCTTGTATCTCATCCTGATCCAACCAGCCCCTCCAAGATGGCTCCCCTGGGCTCATGACACACCTTCCTGTGCACAGCGCATGAAAGGGAGCACAGACATCTTGCAGTTTCTTTGAGAATGGCCCCAGGACAGGGGGGGGAGGGCACCTGGGTTTAGGTCACCAGACCACTCTGTTTTATTTGTTTCTGCCGACAGCTGGCTGCGTGCCTTCGAGAGCAGGCAAGTGCGTTGCAGAGCAAACCATTCTTTGCAACTCGAGCTTGTATTTGCAGCAAGGAAGAGTAACCTCAGAAGGAAGCAAAGGCGCCGGGGGGGGGGGAATAGTGAGGAGCGTCAGGGAGCAAAGAGGAATTAAAAATGTATTCTGAAAAAGAAGAAGAAAACCATGGTTTCGTTCCAGAAATAGTCTTTTATATCTCAGCAAGGGGGATTTCAAGTTGAGATCTCCTTTGCCGCACAAGCCTGAGAGAATTTTTTATAACTCTGTGCAGCAGATCTAAAATTCATTTTGTTTTTTCTTAAAAAATGCTGTTATCACTTACTTACTCCTCAATCCTTCTATAGCTGGTGAAGGAAGGAAGAAAAAATACAGCGATTCGCAGGGGACCGCCCAGTCACAGGGTTAAAACATCATATGTTTTAATATCTTGCTGGAAGCCACCCAGAAATGGGTGGGGTATAAATTTATTATTATTATTATTATTATTATTATTATTATTATTATTATTATTATTATTATTATTCAACTGTTGTAGACACACTGTTGGGATCTGAAATCTGAGGGCGAAACGCATCTAGACTTGGCCCCCAAAGACTTCGCCAGAAACAAATTAAGCAGAACTGCTCTACTACCATCTGCTGGCGCGAAATTGGCATTACAACTAGAATTAGCTGCATGTGTTCATCCTGGAGGTTTAAACTGCTCTTGGCCAAGGTCTCCAGGGCAACAGTTAGCACATTTGGGAAAGTATGGAGGGAGATTGCAAGCGCAGCAAAGTGATTGTCCTGCGACAGCTTCTTGCAAATGGGAACCCCGATGAGGCAAGAGTTCTCGATCCAAGCGAGGACCCAGAGGGTAGGACTCAAACCAAGGTGCTTTAAGTTACAAGAAAGGAGATGGAAGCTTTAGCTGAGGTTCTTGCATTGCAGGGGGTTGGACTAGATGACCCTTGGGGTCCCTTCCAACTCTACAATCCTATGATTCTAAGTGCATTCACCTGAACGTGTTCAGAACCTCCGTTCAGGCTTTCCCTGTCTGTGCACACTTTCCAACATATTGGGGATATTTCTCACTCCCAGCTGACCCTCCTCAACCCCCAATTTTTGTCGCCCCACTGCAGAGCATTTCCTATCAGAAGAAGGGCAAACGCCGCTGCCACTTACACCAACAGGACACAACACACATGCCCTCCATCGTCTGGAGAAAACCCCTTAATCCAGATTTTATTTTATTTTATTATTCAGTAGATCTACAAAAAGAAAAACACACACCAATCGATCAGTTTTAATAAGGGGCAAGATTAGACGCAGAGCATTAAAAAATAAGATTAATAATAGTAATAATAGTAATAATAATGCTTTATTTAGAATTCAACAATAACAAAGGAAAGAAAGAAAAACCACAGTAATTGCAACATCAATTCATTACAATTATCCAATTTTAACGATATATAAATAGTACCAGAAAAATTACACAACATCACTTTTAGCTTACTGAAGTTTTCATATTACACTTTTATCTCTTCATCACTTTCTTAACAAATCAAAAAGAGAAAGACCAAGAAAGGAGGCACAAAAAGGAAAAAAAAGAAGAGGGGTGGGGGGAGAAAAAAGAAAAAAGGGGGGAAAGAAAAAAAGGAAAACAAAACAAAATAAATACATTTGACTTCCAGTTAGACTCATTGTGTTATTATTTCTACTATTTTTTCACACACAGTTCCAAATTATTGTATTGCTTTCTTTATTTTCGTCAAATACCAAAAAACATTATATTTGTTGTTTTACAAGGATCATTCTATTTCTGCCAGGAGATATTTAAAAATAAATATAATAATAAGATAATCAAGACTCCTTGTGCTTCGCTCCGCTCCCCTTTCATAATTCTGGCACTATCCCTGGAAAATCAGGACACTTGGAGGATATGTCAGTGTGAGTAGGTCTGAAGTGGAGTCAGGATAGCACACCTTAAGAAAGCTTAGAAAGAGAGGCTTTTTCAGTTGTTCTGTAGCCTCCGGAATTACAGCTGTCTTTTATAAACATGTTGTGGAGATTATTGCTTCATAAAGATGGCACCTATTGCTTAGCCCAGCCTTTACCAACCTGGGGCTGCCGAGATGTTTTGGACTACAACTCCCATCAGCTCCAACAGCTGGAGCTGATGGGAGTTGTAGTCCAAAACTTATGGAAGGCCCCAGGGTTGGTGAAGAGGATATTCTGGGTAAAATTCTCTGGTGAAACGCACAAACGGTTCCGATCCAGGAAGACGTTCACATCTTTAAAGAGTACAGATGCCGGCTCCTTCCTCAGTTTAAATCAGTCCAGGAGAAGGACAAGTCAACAGAAGACACAAAATCATTAACTGATGCCACTGTTCCTGTGAACAACACTTGAAGAGACTTATCCTTTAGTTTCTTCCTAGGAAATTGCTGGAGAAGCAGAGGTGTCTGCGCATTTCAGTTTCTCCCCTTTCTCAATTTCCCAACTTTAAGTTCAGTTACCCCATGAAAATCCCCCGTGCAAATTTCACCTAAAAATCATATTCCTGTACACATTTTTGCAAAGCAATTTCCACCCTGTGCAAAGCATTTTCTATGACATTTTTACCCACGTGTGCATTTTAAAGCACTCTTTACCCTAGCAGATGGGCATTACTTAGTTGGAGAACTGCATTGCAAAATTCAGGAAGAGCACATTTCGAAGGGTGCCTGGGTTTCGGTTCATGTATTGTTTCCAAAAATGTGAAATAGTTAGGTTCTTTTTTAAATGCAAACAGAAATTGAATGTCTAACCCCCCCCCCCATCCCTATTGGCAAGCCATGATATACTCCAATGAACAGAAATCAAAGCACAGTGGAAAAATCCATTCCACTTAAAATTGTGTGCAGGAGTCCACCACCAACACTCTGAGTTAAACTATCACCCGAGGCAATGAGATAAGATAAGAAAGCGGGGGTGGGGGGGGAGGCTATTTTGTTTATTCACTGAAGTTCAGAGAGAAATGTCTGAACTAACAGCAAGATAAGAAGCCCGGCAATCTGAATTATTAACATAGCAGACTTGCTTTTGAGATTGTCCAATGGTTGCAAATGCAGAATAACTCAAAGAAGCTTTCATGGAAGCCTCTGAACATTTAAGGGAGGTGATATGTACCAGGAGCAGACTTCTAAAGGATGTGTGCAGAGCGGATCCGGCAGTCAGTGGTGCATGCAATTCGTCCTGGGAAGAAAATAAATCTGAATCCAATTCTGCACCCGTGCCAAGTGTTGCTGCCCATTTTGCAGCCACAGGCCTCCACAGTGCCAAAGCAAAAGTCCTGGTGGTTTGGCTGCTGCCTTTTAGCATGCTTTGGTGAGGACATCGGATTTCCCCACCTGACCCCTGCAAAAAACAACAGCGGCAATGAGCAGCAAAAATTTGCTCATCATTCCAACCTTCCTTCAGATCCATTTGATGGTAGCCAGGAGCATTTAATCAGGGCATTGATCCATTTATCTCAGTGTTGTTGTCAGGGAGCCAGCCAGCAATAAATCACACAGAGTAAGGGAACTTAACTCTTTATTAGAAGAAACAAGGCTCGCTCAGGGGTGCCTGGCCTAATGAACACAGCAACTCTTCTTGGTAGGTCTTGCCCCTATGAGGCAGTTGTGGAGGTTGAAGTTCCCTGTCTTCCCACAGCTGCCTAAATCTCCTCCTCTCCCAAGTCCTTCCCAGGCAATCTGAGACTACACCAGGACACCTGTCTCCGCTCCTAGCTCTTCATACCTCTCCTGGTTCTTGGAGACCAGGGGGAAGGGGAGTTTTTTTGCAGCAGCAGGAGGAGACACCCATGCCTCTTCCCCAGCCAAACTCATCTCTGCCTCTTGGCTTCCCTCCTCTTCTGCTTCTGGACTTCTCTGCCACAGACTCCTCCTGCTCACTAAGCCCTGTTCCTTCTTCCTCTTCCCATTCTTCTCCCTCCGACCACTCATTGTTGTCCCACTACTACTCCCAGGGCTCTGAGCCTTCTTCCCTTGAGGGTTCCCCAGCTGGTTTCTCCTGTCATTCCTTTGCATCCAACCAGTCCATGACAATTGTTTACACCAACTGGCAGAGGCTGTCTCCAGATTTTCACCCAGGCGGCATCCTCAGCCTAACTTGGGGATGCCAGGGATGGAACCATGCACAGCAGGTGCTCCACCACTGAACCGCAGCCCTTCCTCTAAATGAAGTCCCACGATCATTCTCCAGGACATGCCCTTCCTTCTGTACATGCTGATCAGTGGGTAGAAAAATTCCTCATGGGACTTTTGCACAACCCTGCTTTCCCCCACCACACTGCCCCACGCTGGGTATGTGGATCCTTTGCCAGGAATGCCGCAGTGTGCCAGACCACTGGATCAGCCAGAGACCCCACCTCCATACTTCACCTTCACCTGGTCAGTGGACCATCCCTGCAGAGGCACATATGAAAAGCACCACTCCTGCTGCAAGCAATTGGTTTGCCAGCCAGGGCCTTAGGAACCTAGGAAGTTGCCTTGCACCCAGTGGCGGACCTACATTTCTGGAGCCCCAAAGCTTGAACTGTTATAGGGGAGCCCTTTGCAACCAGCATCGAGTTCTGGGTAACCTCGGTCCTGTTCTTCAATGGGGTTTACTTACAACCACCTTTGCAACACCTGAGCTACTGACTCTCAGACTTTGGGATTGTTGAAATATAGACAACATAAAATCAATTTGAGTTCTGTGACTCAAATTGGGTCTACTGAAGTTGGACTGAAGTTGCTTCTAGGGCCCTTCTGGGATTGGGGTCCCTGGAGCTTAAGCTTCATTTGCAGAGAGCCTTATGGGTAGTGGCACCTGCCCCGTGGAACACCCTCCCGCCAGATGTCAAAGAGAAAAACAACTACCAGACTTTTAGAAGACATCTGAAGGCAGCCCTGTTTAGGGAAGCTTTTTAATGTTTAATAGATTGTTGTATTTTAATATTCTGTTGAAAGCCACTCAGAGTGGCTGGGGGAAATCCCAGCCAGATGGGCAGGGTATAAATAATAATAATATGTTGTTGTTGTAAATCCACCCTTGGCTGCGCAGAGTCAAGCCATTGCTCCATCTAGCTCAGTATTCCTTGACTAGCAGATGCTCTCCAAGGTTTCTGATAGGGGGCCATTTTTAGCCATATCTGGAGATGCTCCACCACCAAACTAACATCCCTAATAACCTTAATGTACAATCAGCATCCTGGATCATTAGTGAGTGAAAGAGCAGCCAACTGGGGCAGAGATGGAGAGGGAAAGGGTTTGGTGCAAGGAACCACCGCTCTGACTGCTGCCTGCACACAGATGGAGCATGAATACAGCCATGATGTTCCCTGCAAAAGCAAATACCTGTAGAAACAGCATGAAGAGGCCGGGGGGGGGAGGGGAGAGAAGGGGGGAGGGCGTGCAAAACTGTAGAATCTGCAAAATGAAGGGAAAACATATATTTCAATATTCTACTGCAACCACCCGACCATGAACCCAGCGCATCAAGCACTGTTGGGTTTGGCTAATTTTCAAAGCGATAAGCTTGCTATGTTGATTTAAACCTTGCCCATTAACCCTTATATGAAACCAAGCATTTGACCTTGAGGGTGATTGATCCCCTTGTTCATCAGGGAAATGGTCTCCCCTCCTTGTGTTATGTAACCTATTGGTGCATGCCCCCACAATCTCTGAGCGGTATAATAATAATAATAATAACAACAACACGGTTTTAGAAGTGAGTCCGTAAGTGACTATGGAGGCCAATTCTGGATCCACACGTCCTTCCACAGCGGGAACACAGGTTTCCTGGCAGGAGTTGATCACGGTGAGGGTTTGCCAAGCGTGCCTTCCTCTTAGCGCGTTTCTTCCTTTCGTCCTGAGTTCGAGCGTCTTCAAAGCCCATGACATCTTTGGTAAAGGCTGTCCTCCAACTGGAGTGCTTGCAGGCCGGTGTTTCCCAGCCATTGGTGTTTATACTACTTTTTTAAGATTTGCCTTGAGACAGTCTTTCAACCTCTTTTGTTGACCACCAGCATTACGCTTCCCATTTTTAAGTTTGGAATATAGTAGTTGCTTTGGAAGACGATCATCAGGCATCTGGACAACATGACCAGTTCAACGAAGTTGATGTTGAGGAATCGTTGCTTTGACACTGGTGATCTTTGCTTCTTCCAGTACACTTATATTAGTTCGCCTGTCTTCCCAAGTGATGTGTAAAAAAAAAAAAAAAAAGGTCCAAGATGGTGCTGATTTGAGGAAGAACATCAGGAACCTAAAAGGAAAGCAGAAGGAGTCTTGCAAAACCCCTTAATGTGAGTCTCCTCCTCCGTCTTTAAGCAGTTAGGACAGTCTCTGTCTCTCTACCATGCTTATGCATCAAAGCTTCTTTTGAATTAGCCTCTTAAAGCAGGGGAAAGTTCTTCCAATTGGTGTTTGCTTTGTTCTGCTTAACATAAGAGTGTGCTGGATCAGGCCAATGGCCCAATGAGGCCAGCATCCTGCTGTCTTATATTTTCTGAGAATCCTCCGGAAAAATAATCTCTCAAAGGACCTGTTGATGGCATTTTACAATTGTACTGTTCAGAGTGTGTTAACTTATGGTCTCTGTGTGTGGTGTGGGAGCTGCACGGTCAGGGGGGAAACAATGCTGTCCAGGGTTATAAAGACTGTGGAGAGAATAATTAGGTGCACTCTTCCCACCTTGGATCAAACCTATGCTTCCAGGTGCTATAAGAAAGCTGCAGAGATAGTGCAGGATAGTGTACACCCCGGAAATGATCTCTTTCAGCTTCTGCCTTCTGGAAGAAGGTACAGGGTTATAAAGGCTAGGACTAGCCGCCTGAGAAACAGTTTCTATCCAAAAGCGATTTTGGTTTTAAACGCAGTGTAAGGTAGTCTTTATGTGAGTATATTATATTCAATTATGGGGTATCAGAGTTTTTAGGGGCTAACCAGGCTGGGATAGCAAGCTTGTTGGTTTTTGAATGTCTGTTGTAGATTTTTTCAATTTCGTTGTTCTGTATGGGACAATGGCAATAAAGATGATCGTATCGTATCACAGTGGCCAACCCGATGCCTGTGGGAAACCAGCAAGCAGCATTGTAGCGCAAGGGCAACTCTGACTTGCTGTGGTTTCTGGCAGCAGGAACTGACTGCTTTTACTGAAAGGGATGGTGCCACAGTGTTCATATTTGCATTGTTTTAATAAAGAAAAATCTATCAATGCTTATTGTTTTTATTATTGGTTCCCTCCCCCCCCCCCGGTTTTTAACTATTGTTATCTTTATCTGTAAGCTGCCTTGAGTCCCTGTCAGGGAAAATGTGAGGTATGAATAATGATATTATAATTGTTGGCTCGAATATGTTAAAATGGGTGTAAAATGAGATTTCCCTGGATGCTCAGGGTTTGGGCAAGTACTGTTTGGTGAGAGAATTCCAGCAGAAATCTAAAAGCACTAAAAAGCAGCAAAGTAAAACATGGAAATATAGGCTGTTAGACCTTTAAAATATGCCCTTTTGAGTTCCACATTTTCCCTCTTCCCCTAGCATCGAAAAGGACAACACATTTGGTAAGTTAAAAATGGTTTGGTTACAAACTCTCCAAAGGTCAGATTCATGTGCTTCTCCTTACAGCATTCAGGAAAAGTTGCACAGGCAGTAAAACTTGGCTTAGCTACAGTGGGAAAAGTTCCTAAATTATAGGAACTCAAGAATGGCTTCGGAGAGCCATGTGGCTGAGCTGCAGCAACCAGCTTAGGCTCTTCACCTGCCGAGCTTCTCAGGTAGACCGAGGGGGGACAACGGCTTGAATACCAAGTCCCTCCCAAGGTGAACTAAGCCTAGCAGGACAGATTACTCAGTGGTTTTAAGGGAGACATTTTGTGACAACAACAATAATAAATAGTTACACCTTGGCTGCGTGAACCCGTTTCCTGCTGGCAACAGACCAGTGCAGCCAAGGCAGGATCAAACCCTTCTGCCCATCAGATGATGTCACCAGTGATGTCACCTGATGGGCAGGTGGGTGTGGTTTGGGGAAATGGCAGGCCACACTGGACCCCCCCCGCCCCCGGGAGCTACAGCATAATTCTCCATAATGCCCTTTTAGTGTCTGGCAAATGGGACCAAAATGACGCTTTGAGATTTTTTGCCCATGCCATCTTCTTTCTAGCAAACTTTGCAATTTCCCCCTTATCTAAAAAACCTTTAACTCAATGTCCTGCACATATTTACTTTTCCCTTTCTGTTGTTTGCGGTCGCTTTTTTGGACCCAGAACAAATATTGCAGGCCTCCTCATGGGCCGAGGATGGGAGGCGGGGGCATCATCTTTGTATAAATGGGAGCTCTGCTGTGGCTCCTTCCACCCTTCCTTCCAGCACAACCCTCCTCCCTAGATCTTCTGCAGACGAAGCCATGACATCACTGGTAGCTCCAGTGCTCCTGGGTCTGATCGTGGGATGCATAGCAGATACAGCTGTACTCCTTCCCCTCCCTGAGGGAGAGTTTCCTGGTTGCGATGACGTTGAGACGGAGCACATGGCAGACTTCGCAGTGAAGTACATCAACGCAAAAAATAACCACGGGTACATGTACGCCCTAAACAGGATCAAGAAGGTCAAGATTCTCCCTCGGGTAAGTGCTTCCTGGCGGGTGGGGAGCAAGGTCATTCTCCAGATCACACGAGGTGTGAGTGAAGGCTATGTAAGATCTTCAACCCGTCCAATACCCTGCTTCAGAACAAAACCTTCATTATGAGGTTTCATCATCATAATAATCTTATTTTTTGCACCCCACTCACTTGACTGGGTTGCCCCAGCCACACCGGGCAGCTTCCAACATATAAAAACATAATAAAACATTAAACATTAAAAACTTCGCTATACAGTGGTACCTCAGGTTACAGATGCTTCAGGTTACAGATTCTGCTAACCCAGAAATAGTACCTCGGGTTAAGACCTCAGGATAAGAACAGAAATCACGCGGCAGCAGGAGGAGGCCCTATTAGCTAAAGTGATGCTTCAGGTTAAGAACAGTTTCAGGTTAAAAATGGACCTCCAGAATGAATTAAGTTCTTAACCCAGGGTACCACTGTACAGGTACAGGTTCAGATGTCTACTAAAGGTTGTATAGTTACTTATCTCCTTGGCTCGGGGGGTCGCATAACTCCATACCCTCCAACTTTTCTCCGATGAAAAAAGGGATGTCCTAAGGAAAAGCGAGACATTTAGGGATCAAATCAGAAACTGGGATGGCTTCTGTAAATCCGGGACTGTCCCTGGACACTGGGAGGGTCTGTGGGTGGCTTCCAAGAGATATAAAAACATAATAGAACATTACACATTAAAAAGCTTCCCTATACCGGGCTGCCTTCAGATGTCTTTTAATAGTTATATAGTTACTCATCTCCTTGACATCTGTAGGCAGGGCATTCCACAGGGCGGGGGCCATCACCGAGAAGTCCTTCTGCCTGGTTCCCTGTAACCTCACTTCTTGCAGTGAGGGAACCGCCAGAAGGCCCTCGGCGCTGGACCTGTGTCCAGGCTGAATGATGTGGGTGGGGACGCTCCTCCAAGTATACTGGGCTGAGGCCGTTTAGAGCTTCAAAAGTCAGCACCAGCACTTTGAATCGTTTATTCGATGTTGGTTTATTTCACTACCAACCTTCCACTGAGAAGCTATTGGGGTTCAGTCTACCCACACAGACAATGGAAGCTTTGGTGTGGATTGCACCTGGGCACGTCTTACTCAGTTGTTTAAAGGCATCCAAATGTCTTATTGTCCAGTGAGTGTCCCTATTGCATTTGGAAGATGCACATCTACCCAATTCTGAAGTTGTGCATGTCCTGAATGGCTCACCGAAAGTGTTGTGGGAATGAAGGGGTGGCAGTTATGCAGAGGAGACCCACTGAAATTAATTGTCCTAATTTACTCATGCACACTAGTTTCAAGAGGTGCCGGAATGCACCACGAATACCCGCCTTGTTTTCTTATAATGGCAATGGTGTCCGCCTGAGAGGTGTTGGAACTGAGTTCCGGCTGGAAAAAAAGCCCTCGATATAATTAGTTGTACTTAGCTGAACACCACTCAAAGTCTGCACCACTCTCCAGGAACATCCACTTGTTTGTTTGTTGCATTTATATACTGAGGGCTCCAGTCCCCACTCAGCCATGAAACTCACTGGGTGACCTTGGGCCAGTCAGTGCCTCTCAGCCAAACCTACCTTGCACAGTTGTTATGGGGATTAGATGAGGGGGTTAACCACATATGCCACCTTGAGCACTTTGGAGTAAAAGGTGGCGTAAAATGCAATAAATAAATAAATTAAACATAAGCTTCAAGAACAGGAAAGAAGCGAGCCAGGCTTCCAAGAAAGCTTCATAATGCCAGGAGTTCAGAGTAAGTCTCTACAGAAGCTCTCAGACCAGGAAACATTGATAGATTTCCCTTTCCGCTTCATC
This sequence comes from Podarcis bocagei, assembly GCF_964188305.1. Taxonomy (NCBI): domain Eukaryota; kingdom Metazoa; phylum Chordata; class Lepidosauria; order Squamata; family Lacertidae; genus Podarcis; species Podarcis bocagei. Next base: position 9,751,793 of record NC_138128.1, read on the forward strand.
CTGCCCTCTTCTCTTTAAGGGAGCTGGAAGGAAGTACCAAAGGCAATGACATACCATTTTGAAGAAATTTCTGTTTTGGCACATCTGTTAAGAGGGGAACTGACACTGTGAAGCACTCTATGGATTAATAATAATAATAATAATAATAATAATAATAATAATAATAATAATAATAATAATTTATTATTTATACCCCGCCCATCTGGCTGAGTCTCCCCAGCCACTCAGGGCTGCTCCCAATCAAGTGTTAAAAACAGTACAGCATTAAATATTAAAAACTTCCCTGAACAGGGCTGCCTTCAGATGTCTTTTAAAGATAGGATAGCTGCTTAGGATAGCTGCTTATTTCCTTCACATCTGAAGGGAGGGTGTTCCACAGGGTGGGCGCCACTACCGAGAAGGCCCTCTGTCTGGTTCCCAGTGGGCCTTTTAGCTGTATGCTGGTTAAATAAATGTAAACAAGTTTTTTTTTAGTTTTTTTTAATCTACTAACCTTCTCTCATTTCCTCCTCCACAGAGGCCGTTTGGGAAGATAGCCTTTCTTGAGTTGGACTTATTGGAGACTGTGTGCCATGTGTCGAACCCACTGCCTGCTGAAAATTGTACTGTAAGGCCACAGACACAGCATGTGAGTTCCTGGACGTTTTGCTAACCTTGTGGAGAATTTAAACATGGATTCTTAGGTGCATGCATCATATCTTTATTCAAATTAATAGCAATAATAATAAAGGCATGTCAATACAGGCTGACTGCTTGGAACTCAACTGTCCTGCTCACCAGGACGGTGCTGATTTTAATTTTCAAAGTTGCACCCAACAAAAGTTTAATTTACACAGTAAGCCTTCATACTCAGGATCCCTTAACATTCTAAGGCATAACTTGCCTGAGCTATATAACCTCAACCAAGTCTCTTGATTGAGAGCGTAGGAAGTGCCTTTATGGATCAAATCAAGTTCCACTTACTCAACTACGCATTGCAAGGATTTGAGCAGGTACTAGGTCGTCCACAAGAACAACCGAGTTACAATTTAATGGACGACCAGCCGCTAAAGATTACCGTATTTTTCGCCCTATAGGATGCACCGGCCCATAGGACGCACCTATTTTTTGAGGGGGGAAATCAAAGGAAAAAATTTGATTTCCCCCCAGGTTTGCGCAGCCATCCCCAAGCTAGAAGAGGGAGACGGAGCACTTCGTCTCCCTCTTCTGCCTTCAGGGACAGCCTCCCAAGCCTCTGTGGGGCAGCGCACTGCGCTGCCCAGCAGAGGCTTTGCGCAACCATCCCAAGCTAGAAGAGGGAGATGGAGTGCTCCGTCTCCCTCTTCTGCCTTCAGGGACAGCTTGGCCCGCTATCCCCCGAGCTTGTGGGGCTGGCGGGGGGAGAAGCAGGCTTGCTTCTCCCCCCGCCAGCCTCCAGACCAGGTCAGGGAATAGCGGGATGGCGGCGCTCCGCCATCCCCCTATCCCCCGAGCTTGTGGGGCTGGCGGGGGGGGGGGGAGAAGCAGGCTTGCTTCTCCGCCTGCCAGCCTCCAGATCAGGTCGGGGAATAGGGGGATGGCGGAGCGCTGCCATCCCGCTATTCCCCGACCTGATCTGGAGGTTGTGGGGCTGGCGGGCGGGAGAAGCAGGCTTGCTTCTCCCACCCCCAGCCTCCAGATCAGGTTGGGGAATAGCAGGATGGCGGAGCGCTGCCATCCCGCTATTCCCCGACCTGATCTGGAGGTTGTGCGGCTGGTGGGGGGGAGAAGCAGGCTTGCTTCTCCCACCCCCAGCCTCCAGATCAGGTCGGGGAATAGCGGGATGGCGGCGCTTCGCCATCCCCCTATCCCCCGAGCTTGTGGGGCTGGCGGGGGGGGGGAGAGAAGCAGGCTTGCTTCTCCGCCTGCCAGCCTCCAGATCAGGTCGGGAAATAGGGGGATGGCGGAGCGCTGCCATCCCGCTATTACCCGACCTGATCTGGAGGTTGTGGGGCTGGTGGGGGGGGAGAAGCAGGCTTGCTTCTCCCCCCGCCAGCCTCCAGATCAGGTCGGGGAATAGCGGGGTGGCGGCTCTGCGCCTCTCCGCTGTCCCCAGCTTTTGGGTGCAGGCTGCTGCCCGCAAGCCTTGCGAGCCCGCGGGACATCCCGCCGGGCTTGCAAGACTTGGGATAGCTTCCTGAAGCCTGGAGAGCGAGAGGGGTCGGTGTGCACGGACCCCTCTCGCTCTCCAGGCTTCAGCGAAAGCCTGCATTCGCCCCATAGGACGCACCCAGATTTCCCCTTCATTTTTGGAGGGGGAAAAGTGCGTCTTATAGGGCGAAAAATACGGTAGTCTGATTCATTCCAGTGGAATTCAGCTAACCCTAACCTTTCCCAAACCTCAGCGGGTGATGATGTCCAACATTCATGGTCTGTGACTCAGTGATGGAGCCAGTGGTGGAGGAACCTTCTCCGGCACCCGGGGCAGGACGCCGATGGGCGGGGCGAATCACCTGGTGGCGCACACACGGCGTCCATATGGACTGTGCATGTGTGGCATCCCGTACGGAGTGCGCAAGCGCAGCAGCTCACGCGGTGTCTTTATGGGCTGCCGCTCTCACACACCATCCATACGGGTGTCCGTACAGACTGTCGCACAAGCGGCATCCCATACGGACTGTGCATGTGCGGCATCCCGTACGGAGTGCGCACGCACGGCAGCCCGTACAGACGCCCATATGGACAGTGTGCGAGAGCGGCAGCACCCATACTGACTGTGTGTGCCCTCTGGAGGGAGGCAGAGGCCATCTTATCACACACAACCCCCCAGAGTGGCACCCAGATCACCCTCTCTGCCCCCCACTTCATACACCCCTGGATGGAGCAGCTGTTTTGCATGCTGAGGGTTCTAGGTTCATGGAGTCACAGAACTGTAAAGTTGGAAGGGTCATCTAATCCAACCCCCTGCAGGAATATTTTGCCCAGTGTGGGGCTCGAACCTATGAACCAGAGATTAAGAGTCTCATGCTCTACCAGGTGAGCTATCCCAGACCTCCTAATTTTCCATCATCTCCTTGCCTGAAACCCTGGAGAGCCACTGCCTGCCCTTGTACACAGTAGTGAGATAGATAGACTGACTCTGCATAACCTATTCTGCCAAAATTTGAATTGACAGTGAAAGTTGATTGTGTTCGGGATCACAAACACATCCTAAAATAATAATAATAATAAAAATGCAACCTCCCAAAACCTAAATATTTGCCACACATAAAAGCCTTAGTGTTTGAATCTGTGGTCTCAGATTTAAAATCTGGACTCCTTTGAATTATATGGTACGTCGTCTAAGTTCTATTTCAACTGGTCAAAGTACGAGACAGAAACTCAGTAATTCAAATCTATCTCATTATTTCTAGAACGGCATCTTTTCCCACTTTAACTATTCGTGGAAGTTGTTCTGTGGCTCCTTTGTTTATAATTGTCAACTGCATTGGCAATTCTGGTAGCTTATTACAATTTTCTTTAGCGTGAGCCTACCAGCCTGAAGGACTTGTCATGCAAGTTCAACAGATGGATTAAAAAAAATATATTAAAAAATGTGTTGACTAATATCAACAATGTGGCTAGAGAAGCAAACAGAAAAATGATCATGGTGCAGTCTTGTAATGAAGTCTACCCAAGTCCACCACGCATCCAATATAAATGGTTAATTGTGTATTTCTGTGCACAATAAACTGGCTATATTAGTCACCGGAGCACCAGGATAGCCTGAAGGTATGGGGAGCATTATTCCAGTTTGCAAAAACTTCCCAGTTTGCTTACCTCGAGGCATTTCTTACCCACCACAGGCGACCAGGGCAGTGACTGCTTGCTAGGCTGAGTTTTGGTCCCTTTGGGGTTCACCGTCTGGGAGACGCATAGTCTTGGCCCACCAGGCATTCCCCAGATATTTTGGACCAGAGCTTCCGACAGTCCTTGTCAACACAGCGAACGGACGTTGAGGTCCAAAACATTGCCAAACAGGTCAGCGTAGGCCGATGTACAAGGTGTACAGTGATGTACAATGCTGCGGAACTGGGTTTTGCTCCCATCATAACCAGCCCATAATCCTCTTCCTTTGAACCGCTAGGCTGTTGAAGGAGACTGCGACATCAAACTCCTCATTTTGAATGGAGCCTACAAAGTGCTGTCTAGCAAATGCCACTCTACTCCAGGTAATCTCTTATGCTGCTTTGCAGTCCTCGGTCACCAGGGCTGAGAAATAGGGGGTCAGTGACCCACACTCCAACTCACCCCATTTACCATGACTCTCCCCAGGGCACACCTCTCCCCAGCCCGGTTTGGCACATCCCTTGAGTCGTTCTGCCTGGCCTAGGGATATGCCCTGCCTCTCAAATGCCTTCCATGTGGCCTCATGAAGGGTTCCCAGAAGGCACCGCTAGCTTGAAGAAGGTTCTCCACCTCAATCTAAGTTAGAGAGAGAGAGAGCAGCTGCAGGTGGGGCAATGAGAACCAGTAGCACAATGTGGGGGGCGGTGTTAACCCTTTCTCAGCCCTAGTGAGCACCACTCTTTCGCAGGTGTTGTTTGCCCCTGAGACATCTGGGGCTCCCCCCCCTACAGACTTTGTAGCACAAGATTAAACCCTTGCTCTGTGAGATGTGGATTTGATCCTGACTGGACGTCGCCACACCTGGCGCTCTTAAAAACAACAACGTACATCCATCAGGTGTGTCCTGTGGCCCTCAGTCCACCTGTGTGCTGAATCTTTGTCTGGAAGGCACGTCCTGGCATGCACATGAACGAGGGATAGAGAACGTGTGGCTCTCCAGATACTGTTGGACTCCAGATCCCATCACCCCCTGCCAGCCTGGACAATAGCCAAATATCAACATCTGGAGAGGAGCCACAGGCTCCCTGTTCTTGATATAAACATGAAGGGACCACACAGCTCTTATAATGGGTTGGTAGGTCTTTTTCTGTTTCCTCTCAGTGTCTCGTTCTCCCAGTCTTGAGTTCACTTCTCCACATTTCCAAATGAGTTTGCCAATTGGTTTTTCTTTTCTTTTTTTAACCCTCAGGAAAATTGCCCAGCATTATTCTTCTGACACGCACATTTTCTGTGCAATTTTGCATAAAATACACACAACAACAACATATTATTTGTACCCTGCGCATGTGACTGGGTTGCTCCCGCCACGTTGGGTGGCTTCCAACATAATATAAAAACACACTGAAAACTTCCTGGTACAGATGTCTATGAAAAATTGTGTAGTCATTTATCTCTTTGACCTCTGATGAGAAGGTGCTCCACTACCGAGAAGGCCCTCTGCCTGGTTCCCTGTAACTTCACCTCTCGCAGTGAGGGAACTGTCAGAAGGCCCTTGGAGGTGGACCTCGGTATTTGCAGAGCCATCGTGAGTTCTTGGAGGAAGAGCAAAATAAAAATAGAATAAATTCCTTAAATGTTCATTTCTTAAGTTTCTGCCAACACAAAATGGCTGCAACAGCCTATGTCAGCAACTGATCAGCTATCCTAAACCTTTTGGACCAGCCAGCATCAAAACATTACTCACTTAAATAAATAAATAAAAACAACCTGTACTTTTCTCTTTTTCTTCCTTAGATTCAGTTGAAGATATTATCAATGTTTGCCCTGATTGTAACCCTTTGTCACAACTGGATGACCCTAAGTTGAAGGAGGCAGCTAATTCTGGGCTTGCCAAGTTCAACGCTGAAAATGCCAATGGAACCCACTACCAGCTCCTTGAGCTTTCAAGAGGGTTTACCTCAGTAAGTATTCAGACAGGGCCACTAGCAGTGCTGCCTTATTACAGAGAGAGTAAAGAGCAGGGATGTCTGAAGACATTGTTCAGTCCACATGTTTAAGCGAGGCAAGCTGATCTGCACTTCTAGTACTGATGCACAGATCAAAACGACCTTGACAGATTAGAGAACTGGGCAAAAACAAACAAGATGAATTTTAACAGGGAGAAATGTAAAGTATTGCACTTGGGCAAAAAAAATGAGAGGCACAAATACAAGATGGGTGACACCTGGCTTGAGAGCAGTACATGTGAAAAGGATCTAGGAGTCTTGGTTGACCACAAACTTGACATGAGCCAACAGTGTGACGCGGCAGCTAAAAAAGCCAATGCAATTCTGGGCTGCATCAATAGGAGTATAGCATCTAGATCAAGGGAAGTAATAGTGCCACTGTATTCTGCTCTGGTCAGACCTCACCTGGAGTACTGTGTCCAGTTCTGGGCACCACAGTTCAAGAAGGACACTGACAAACTGGAACGTGTCCAGAGGAGGGCAACCAAAATGGTCAAAGGCCTGGAAACGATGCCTTATGAGGAACGGCTAAGGGAGCTGGGCATGTTTAGCCTGGAGAAGAGGAGGTTAAGGGGTGATATGATAGCCATGTTCAAATATATAAAAGGATGTCACATAGAGGAGGGAGAAAGGTTGTTTTCTGCTGCTCCAGAGAAGCGGACACGGAGCAATGGATCCAAACTACAAGAAAGAAGATTCCACCTAAACATTAGGAAGAACTTCCTGACAGTAAGAGCTGTTTGACAGTGGAATTTGCTGCCAAGGAGTGTGGTGGAGTCTCCTACTTTGGAGGTCTTTAAGCAGAGGCTTGACAACCATATGTCAGGAGTGCTCTGATGGTGTTTCCTGCTTGGCAGGGGGTTGGACTCGATGGCCCTTGTGGTCTCTTCCAACTCTAGGATTCTATGATTCTATGATTCTATGAAATGCAGTTATCCCTTCTACTTTTGCTCTTTCAGATTTTTGCAACATAATTCTTGGCTCCCAAATGGTCCATTCTGGTGTGCAGGTTTCATTCTGGCGGTCCACGCCGTCTGTAGTTGGAGGAGGGAGACAAAATATCCATTGCATTCAATATTCAAATCCATTTTTAATTTCATTTTTATTACTCCTTCTTCTGAATTGCATTGCATTTAGCCTAGTGCATGTCAATCACCATGACGGGCAGACAATTATGAAGACCATCAGCAAGTTTCAGTTGATCAGGCAAGGGCAGAGAGAATTTGGGCACAACAGATCAAAAACAAAACCAAGCAACACCAATTAATTAAAAAGTAGTAACGGCAAGCTTATCCTCTAAAATAAATAGTCCAAACAAGAGTGTTGGACTAAGAGCATTTTTGCTGGCCGCAAATAGTGAGCAGTGAAGGGTCAAGGCATATCTTTCTTGGAAAGATGGTCCAAATGTGGGGGGGCCATGGCAGAGAAGGCCCTGCTTCCAGTGCCCACTCACTTTACCTCCAACCGTGAAGGGACCTGGAGAAGGGAACATCTGGAGAGAAGTGGTTCCTGATATACCCTGGTCCCAAGGTGCTCGGGGATTAAAAGTCCAGTCCAGCGCTTTGAACTGAGTCCGGAACAAAGCGGCAGGCAGTGAAACGGATCAAGGATGTGTGTGTGAAGTGATATGCTACCAGCTCCACTAAAAATGCGGGTTCCCCACAGCTGCTCTGAGCCTAACCTCCATTGGAAAGAAGGACTGGTCTGAGTTGCTAGAAGGCAGCTTCATAGGCTGGGTTGGTGGGAGGGAGTGGAAACTGAACAAAAGTGCCCCAGCGTTGCAAATGTCCATTTATATCATTAATATTCTGTATGACTCTTTCTGCTCAGTTGCGGCATTTGAGAGAGACAGCTAAAATGTTCCTTATTATGTTCCCAGCATATGCCTCTAGGTACACACGTGGAGTTTGCAATTGCTGCCACTAACTGCTCAAGGCAACAAGCCCAAGACCCTGCAGAACACTGCCACGTGGCGACAGATGAGCATGCGGTAAGTGGATGGGATCCCAATTAATTCAGTGCAGATTCCAGGACTGGTAACGTCTGTGGTCAAATGAGGCCTGCCAGCCCTTCTGCATTGCGGGGGCCCTGTGCCTTTAAGAAAGCATATGAAAAATGAAGTCCACACATTTCTGACCTCCATGGCTACAAGTCCCTCTCTCTATAGAAAAATACATATATAAACTCGAAGATTTCTAGACTTCAGGTCTAGAAATGCCTGTTTTTCACAAGTGAAAGTGATTTAAATCTGGCCCATGTTCACAAGCGAGTTGCTAGCTCTGCCAGACTTCAAATCGCCAGACCCTGGAAGTTTGCATTGGGTTCCTCAGGATTTGGGTTCCTCAGGATTTCATACCCTCCAACATTTCTCCGATGAAAATAGGGACGTCCCATTCCACAGTGATAATTTTATTATTTATACCCCACCTATCTGACTGGGTCTCCCCAGTCACTCTGGGTGACGTCTAACATGTATAAACACATATTAAAACATTAAACATTAAGACACTTCCCCATACTGGACTGCTTTGTGTACATTTCATTGGTTAGAACAGCATGCTGTTACTGGTTTCAGCTGTCTCCTAAAGGTTGTGTAGTTACTTAGGGTTGCCATATTTCAAAAAGTAAAAACCAGGACACCCCAAAGTTGTTGAGCTTTTTGAAGGAAACCACCAGAATTCTTGAGCCAAAAAAACCCACAGTTTTTGGGTTGACTTCTCTAAGATCCAGGACAAAGAGCCGCCTTTCGGAAATTCCCCCCGGACATCAATTCTGCCTTTGAAATCCCAGTAATGTCCAGGAAAATCTGGACGTGTGGCAGCCCTGTAGTTACTCATCTCCTTGGCTCAGGGATTGCATAACTCCATACCTTCCAACATTTCTACGATGAAAATAGGGACGTCCTAAGGAAATGCAGGACATTCCAGGATCAAATCAGAAACTGGGGTGCATCTATAAATCTGGTGACCTTTTTAACTGTACATTCAACCTGATACGCTTGCGCAGAGCTTGCAAGGAGGATAGACTTTATTGAGCATTCCTTCTGTGTGGTTTTTTAAGGTGAGGTCATGTGCATTCATCCTGATATTTATTTGCTTACAGGATATTTATATGCCTTGCCATGAATCATTTGTTCACCCCAAGGATTTCAACACATTTCCACTTTCCTAACTGCAAAACAATATGTTTTATTTCTTGGCAGCAAAGAACTTCAATTTACTTTTAAATTGCACAAATCTAATTAACAGTGGAATTGCCTGCAGAGTACTGGCAGTTTTGAGTCATCCCTGATCACCTGATGTCAGTCTTGTGTGGTCTTTCAGAATGTTGGACCACAATCCCCACAGTTCACTTACATATTCTATCTGTAAATAATTTTTATTAATTTTCAATTATTAAAATCCAATAACAGCCACATTTTTTCAATATCAAATTACAATTCCCACCCAAATATAGATCAATTATACGGCCAATTATACATTTCGAATGACTTCCCATGTGCTGGGTTTCGGGGTGTAAAGTTCTTATTTCTTTCTGCTTCCGAAATCTTAGTTAATCCAATTACATTCAGTCCTGATCTTAGTCCCTTATCAACAGCTACTGATTTCTTGACCTCCATTCATGCTGAGATATTCAATTTAAAAAAAATTTCCACGAAAACAGTTTTGTATCCTGTAAATTCCCTGTGTGAGATGTTTATTTTCCCATTTGTTTCTTCATTGTTCTAATTAGATCACTTACATATTCTAATTTACAAAGTCGAGAAGGCATTCTTCACACCTGTTCATAATTATTAATTTGCAGTGCCTACTTGCTCCCCATCAGTGATGTAGAATGCAAGACCAACTACGCTTGCATACCCCACTGAACTTTATTATGTCCCTAGAGTAAAGGTCAACAGGTCTGGGACTTGTCTACAGGTGGGTGGGTGACCTCACTGGGAATAACATGAAAACCGTCTTAACTTCCATGATGGAAAAAAGGCAGTATATAAACCTACATAAGTAAAACGGTTTTACTCACATCTTCAGATGCCACTCTAGTCGATCGATTCCCACACTTTTTGGATGGTTTATGTGAGGAAGATGGGAATGAATGGAATTTTCTACACCATGCTGCCTGGCTGAGATGAAGTATTTTCTTTTCGGACGTCCCTGTGGGGATGTCTTAACTGCTCTCTCTTTCTTCCTCCTTATCAAGCGTAATGGGTTTTGCAAGGCATCCGTTTTTCAGTTGCCTCCTGTTCCTGTTCTTGGTGGTGAGCCCATTCCACCTGCAGAGGATATCACCCTAGATTGTGCTTTATATGATCACCAGGTAGGTGCAATTTTTAAACATGGTTTTCAGCAATTCACACACAGAGAGAATTCACAACCGGTTGCTTGCTCTGAGGTTCACTGGGGAGGGTCTGATGGTGTACATGAAAGCTAGTTTGGAAACCAAAGCCCTTTGGGACTTGAAGCACGACCACTTCTCCTCTTGCACCAAATCCTGTAGCACCCAGACTTTGAATGTTTCTAATTATTTGGCCTTCCCCAATTGGCTCCCGTTACCTTTCCACCCACCCACTTTTCCAGAGAAGCATCCTGACCCAGCTCCTCCCAAGGCCAACTTCCCTGCTTCCCTGCAGAACAATTAAGGGATTCTTCATCCCTAGAGCTAAAGAGGCTGCTATCCACGCCCCTGTTGCAGTCCTGCTGCACCCCTTTCCTAGCACTCATGGCATTGCTAGGTACTTAGACTCGGGGCATTGGTCTGCGGCACAAATCTGCATGAAACTTGCTTGTGCATGTGTCTATGTCTCTGTGCATGCCTTGGTAGCTCGGTTGGTGGAGCATGAGACTCTTAATCTCAGAGTTGTGGGTTCAAGACCCATGTTGGGCAAAAGATTCCTGCATTACTATGGGTTGGACTAGATGACCCTTGTCAACTCTAAAATTTTATGATTCTATGAATTAAGGTAGGTGATGGGTCATTATTTAGCACCATTGTTCTCAGCTGCCCTATAATCCAAGAAAGATGCATTAGTTGAAAAGGCGGGGAAGGGGGAGGAGATACAAGGGCCCACCCCAAAAGACCGCCTGGGCCACCTTAAGCAACAGAATTACCTGCCATACATAGGAAGAGGTCCTTTCATCAGCACTAATACCGGCTGGTTTATTTATTTCAGTGAACCATTGTCATTTTTAAATTAGGTTGTTCATCTAGATTTACCTTTGTGAAAGAGGTCTAATTTGCTGGCCGGGAACCCAGACACAACAGAGGACTTTTAATGGCTCAACAGAAGTGGCGATTTCACCATGCTGGTGACCAAAGCTCGTCCTGTTAATGGTGAAGGATTTCTGCCTCCTGCTCATCCTTCTGTAGGGCCGTGGGGCTGTGCATTGGGGAGAAACACAAGCCGTATAGATCTCTGGGTATGTCTCCTAGGATTGCCACCTTTCCTCTGGCAAAATACAGGGCAGGGGAGGGCAGAATGGTTAGGGGACGACTCCCCCCCCCCATCTGCTGCTGAAGTGACTTCAAAGCAATTCATTACAATCTTTCGCATCCTACCAGAATGGTCCCTCTACAATTTGTCACTCACACACACACACAAATTTGTAAATCTGTCTGTGCTTGGCTACCCAGAGCTTAATTACATGACCTTCCCCACACCTTTCAAACACTTGCATTTGGAGAGAATCCCTAACTTGGCACACACACACAGAGAGAGAGAGAGAGAGAGAGAGGGAGAGAGAGAGAGAGGGAGATGAAGACCTGAAATACAGGACCTGGCATTTTACATCGACAATCCTGTATTTTACAGGGCAGGTGGCAACCCTAATATCTCCCATGCCCTCTTTGTTTATGGGAGTGGATGGGGAAAGTCATTGCACCTCATGAGATTTGCACCTGCTCAGAGCTTCAAGCTGAGTGGTCTGTATATTATTTATTCATTTATTTGGACTGTGTTCTGACTAGCACCAGCAGACTGGACATAATGGTTTTCTTTTCTAGGCTGGCGGTTCCCATTTCATCAAGCATTACATGTATCATCTTGGGAAGAACATCCCTTCCCCTGGAACTGGCCGCAGGGTCCTTGACCTCATCCATTCGCACAACGACACGCACGCATCCCATGAATCTCACTCTGCCGAAGCTCCAGCCGTCGCGGCAGCAAAGCCTGTCGTCAAGAGAGAGGTGGAAGATGTGGCACTCCCAGTGCTTGTGCTACAATTATGCCCAGGGAGGATTCGCCACTTTAAGATATAGGAGAGCCTGATAGAAACTATGGGAGCTGCCCAGTCAATGAAATTCCTTTGTATATTCTCCCAAGCCTGAACTCACATTCTTGCAGCAAAATAGTGATAATTTCTCTCTCTCACACATATCCCCCCTAAAAGCCAAGCCTGTCCTAAGAAAGGCTGTGAGTATTGTGTCAGCCTGCTTTCTACCTGCGCAGATTTTGGTGCTTCTGACAGATCCTGCATCTTCTAGCTTCCCTGCTATCTTTAGTTTCTGCCTCCTTTAGACAGATGCAAGGTGGAAAACAAGGACTCCGTGCTTGGTGGAAAACTCAGGGGCAGGAGGGGCAGTATTAGGGTGGGGCTTCTGTCCTGTGTGTCATTCCTTGTCCCTCCCCTTGATGGGTGGCAGAAGCAGGATCAGTTGTGCAAATTACATAACAATTTGCTAATCTGCATACTCTACTATTCAGCTAACAGATTCATGGCACTCTTGGGTGGAGAAGCAGGTGTGGTTTGGGGTGTTTCTCCTTTCAAAAGGGAAGAATATACACAGCACCGGACAGAAGGGACCGCAGTGATATTACTGTTCTTTCCTTCCCCGGTGTCCAAAATTGCAGTGCTACATTATGGAGACCGTGCTGGAAAATGCATATTCTAACAATATGCAAACCAAAACAAAGGTGCTTCCAAAATAAAACACGAAACTCAAAACGCTCCTCGCCTTTTTTCCGCTTCTAAACTCCCATCAACCCTGAGCCAGTGTGGCATTTGCCACGGATGGTGGGAGATTCAGTTAGGCAACATCTGGTGGGCCAGATGTTTCCCTCTCCCGATATAAAGGCTTGAACATACTGTGGCATGTACCCCAATATCCAAGCGAAAGGAAACTCCTGGGTTCAGTTTCCTTGGAATGAAGGTCAACAGAGACTGTAGTGTCTTTAGGGTATGTGGTTTTATTTACACATACAGTGGTACCTCTAGTTGCGGACACGATCCGTTCTGAAAAGTCTGCAACTAGAGTGGCGCTTCTGCGCAAGCGCAGAGCGCAATAGAGCACTTCTGTGCATGTGTGAAGTGTGCAGAACGTTTCTGCACATGCACGAAGCATGCAGGATGCTTCAGCGCATGCACGCGCAGTGAAACCCGGAAGTATACACTTCCGGGTTTGCCGGGTTTGCAAGCCAAAAAGACGCAACATGAACCTAACGCAACATGAGGTATGACTGTAAATACAATCTAGGATGGAGGGGCACACAGTATTAACACTCCAACAGGTCTTGCCTCCCTGTTGGATTTCTAGGAAGGCCCCAAGCCACAGCTCTGAGTCCAGCAGCGAGCAAGACAAGCCTGTCTCCCAGCTTCCAGTATCTGCCCAAAACTCTCTTCACACACAGCCCCGCTTCGCCCATTCTTACCGCAGCTAGACTAGTGACTGGGAGTAGCCACCAGAACCATATAACACTGGTCCTAAAGGATCTCCACCGTTTCCAAGCACAATAATTCAAAGTGTTGGTGCTGACCTTTAAAGCCCTTAACGGCCTCGGCCCACTATACCTGAACGAGCATCTCCCCCACCATCACTCAGCCTGGACACTGAGGTCCACTTCCAAGGGTCTTCTGGCAGTTCCCTCACAGCGAAAAGTGAAGTTACAGGAAACCAGGAAAAGGGCCTTCTCGGTAGTGGCACCCACCCTGTGGAATGCTTTCCCATCAGATCTCAAGGAGATAAAGAACTAAAAAACTTTTAGAAGACACCTGAAGGCAGCTCTGAATTGAAAAGATTTTAATGTTTGATGGTTTATTATGTTTTTATATGTGCTGTAAGCCACCAACCAGTTGGGTGGGGTGTAAATAATAAAATGATGATGCTGATGCTGATATGGCATCCAGCCAGGTGAGGTGGGTAAAGGCCTACCCATATGTCTTATGGCAACAGGGCAGCCTCTTTGGACATGTAAATGGTGGTACTTAATAAGCCAGCCGAGGCCATTACCTTAACAAAGGAATTGGTTCGGCTGGTTCATTTCCTCTTATACATTCTAACCTCAGCTATTCAGGATCACAGGTTTCGAAGGGACCCACGAGTATCATCCACACTGACCTCCAAACCTTTAACATTATTATGCAGATTTTTTTGGGGGGGGGTCATTAGTCATCCAATTACCACCCGTTCTCGAATCTTCCATTCCTGGGTAAGGTGATTGAGAGAGCGGTTGCTGAACAGCTTGGTAGGTTTCTGGATGAAACATCTGCTTTGGATCCATTCCAGTCCGGCTTCCGCGCTGGTCATGGGACCGAGACGGCTCTGGTCGCCCTAACAGATGATCTCCGCAGGCAGCTGGATCGAGGCAGGTCGGGGCTGCTGATTCTTCTAGATCTGTCAGCAGCCTTTGACATGGTCGATCACGAACTCCTGGACCACCGCCTTGCCGACGTGGGGATCCAGGGCACAGTCCTTCAATGGCTGCGCTCGTTTCTCTCTGGTCGGGGACAGAGGGTGGCGCTTGGGGGGGAATTGTCATCGCGCCACTCCTTGGTGTGTGGAGTGCCTCAGGGTGCGATTCTCTCCCTGATGCTTTTTAACATCTTTATGCGCCCCCTCGCCCAGCTTGTCCAGAGTTTTGGGCTGGGTTGCCATCAGTATGCTGATGACACCCAACTCTATCTGTTGATGGATGGCCATCCTGACTCGGCCCCAGACACACTGACCAGATGTCTGGAAGCTGTGGCTGGATGGTTACGTGGGAGCCGGTTGAAGTTAAATCCTTCGAAGACAGAGGTCCTCTGGCTAGGGCGGGACGATATGGGATCGAGGGGGCAACTCCCATCTCTTGTGGGGGTGCAATTAGTGCCAGCACCGTCCGTTAAGAGTTTGGGTGTAATCTTCGATACCTCCCTCTCTATGGAGGCGCAGATTACAGCTATAACAAAGGCGGCATTTTTTCATCTCCACCAAGCTAAGCAGTTGGCCCCTTATCTCTCTTGCCCTGACCTAGCCACTGTGATCCATGCGACGGTCACCTCCAGACTGGATTATTGTAACTTGCTCTACGTGGGGCTGCCCTTCAGACTGACCCAGAAACTCCAGCGGGTGCAGAATGCCGCAGCAAGACTCCTTACGGGGTCTTCGCTGCGAGATCACATTCATCCGGTACTATACCAGCTGCACTGGCTCCCGGTGGAGTACAGGATCAGGTTTAAGGTTCTGGTTTCAACCTTTAAAGCCCTATACGGCCTAGGACCCTCGTACCTACGGGACCGCCTCTCCTGGTATGCCCCACAGAGAAACCTACGGTCTGCAAATAATAACACCCTCAAGGTCCCAGGCCTCAGAGAGGTTAGGCTGGCCTCAACTAGAGCCAGGGCCTTCTCGGCTGCGGCTCCAATCTGGTGGAATGCTCTGTCACAAGAGACTAGGGCCCTGCGGGACCTGACATCTTTCCACAGGGCCTGCAAGACAGAGTTGTTCCGCCAGGCCTTTGGTCAGGGCGCAGCCTGACTCCCTCCTCTGGCAACCTGCACAGAATTTTGTTTAATTGGTTGCCATCAATTTGACTTAATTAATTTTTATAATGAAATATTTTTAGATTGTGTGACTATTTGACTGATTATTTGATTGTTGTTAGCCGCCCTGAGCCCGGCTTCGGCTGGGGAGGGCGGGATATAAATAAAATTTATTATTATTATTGTTGTTGTTATTATTATTATTATTATTATTATTATTATTATTATTATTATTATTATTTAGGGCAGTCTTCTCCAATGGGCAGTGCCTCCCCAAGATTTCACCTAACTCTGTTGCCAGAAGATGCTATGAACTGAATTTGTTTAGTTAAAAAAAGAAACACTTTGCAACCTGCCTATTATTATTTTTTGAAAGAAATTACATTTTGTATAAACGATATTGATAAAAAGTTGCACACTTAGTCAGGAAGAACCAGCTGCATAAATATAAGATGAGGGACACCTGGCTTTCCAGCAGTACATGTGAAAAGAATCTCAGGGAGTTGGTGGACCAGAAGCTTAACATGGGTAAGCATTGTGACACAGCAGCAAAAAAAGGCTCATGCTATAGTAGGCTGCAGCAACAGAAGTATAGTGTCCAGATCAAGGGAAGTCGTAGTACCACTCTATTTTGCCTAAACAGACACAACGGAAGGGAAGTGGACCAGAAAGGCAGAGGAAGAAGATCTGTGCTTCAGGGCCAGAACAAGGAGGTGAACTTACATAGTATTGATATGGCCAGGTTGATCTTCTTTTGCTGATGTTCTTGCTTGAATCGCAGTTGGTAGTCCTTGTTCCTTTGGTCAATAGATGGAGCAAGAATGACCTTTCCCCCTTATTTCTGCAGCACAACAGCACTTGGAACAGAATGTACTTTTTGGGGGAAGGAGGGAAGAGAGCTCCCTGCCGCTGCTGATGTCCACCCAATTTCCAAGGAATGTTCAGCAGCAGTAGGAAAAAATCCCCCTCCCTCAAGGGGAGGGAATAAGGGCCCCAGTTCTCGGGCTACAGCTCTAGACTGCCCTGTTCCAAAGGCTGCAAGCCCATTTGTATAATTGGGCAGATAACTGCTCAAGTAACATCAGGGGCAGGTAAACAACTTTTATGTACCTGAGAGTATGTAAAACAAACACACGTAGGATTTGGGTAAATAAACCTTTTTAGAATTGCAATGTAAAAAAAAAAAAAAAAGTTTGGATTTGATATCCCGCTTTATCACTACCCTAAGGAGTATCAAAGCGGCTAAGATTCTCCTTTCCCTTCCTCCCCCACAACAAACACTCTGAGGTGAGTGGGGCTGAGAGACTTCAGAGAAGTGTGACTAGCCCAAGGTCACCCAGCAGCTGCATGTGGAGGAGCGGGGAAGCGAACCCGGTTCACCAGATTATGAGTCTACTACTCTTAGCCACTACACAACACTGGCTCTCCAGTGTGGTCTTTCTCTGTTTTTTTGGTCTTCCTCTCTTTTTTGGTCACATTTCCAACATTAAAATTGGGAAATGATTTGCTGGTTATTAACATGGCCAGATGTTTTCAGCAGAATTCAGCTGGTTTAAAGTGAAGGTAACAGCCTTTGATGTAGCTGGGAGTAAGCAAAACAAAAATGCCTAAGATTTGAGCAGAGCATGAGCCTCTTAACCTCAGCGTCATGGGTTTGTGAGCCCCATGTTGGGCAAAAGATGCCTGCATTGAAGAGGGTTGGACTGTTACCCTACAAAGGGGGGTCTGGAAGTACGCTGGTCCTCTTTAGCCAAATAAAGGCAGCAGCATCGTGGAAAGAGTTCGTATTTATTGCGGGCCACAGCGAGAATAAATGATCCAGAGGAATTCTCCAAATTCTGGACCCCGAATACAAAATTGAAGACACTTTTATAACAATTGCATGCGGGATCACCTCATGCATGATCCTTTTCAGCAATATGATTGGATAACAGAACACATGGACAGCTTGTGGACGCTTAAAACAAATTTCACCGGTCAGAACAGCCTGCTCCTAATTGCTATGGCAATGGGTATCTTTAAGCAACGGTCACACAAAATGTGCCTTTTTTCTGCTATCTGCTACATGAAGACTTGCATGGGTCAGGAGAATTTATGGTTCTTCTGCAGAAGGCCAGCGAGCTCTTGACATGTTTTACTGACCTGATAAGGTGAAGTGAGAGGCCCATGGTGGGTGCAGTCTCAGCAAAAGACAGAGAGCATTGGTGTGCTTGGTTCTGACATACTTCCTGGGCTGCAACATCTACCTGGGTCCACGACATCTCCCTGGGTCCCATCTACCTGGGTCCCAGATCATGACACCCACATATCAGAGATGACTCCCATGGTCCCTTCTAACTACACAGTTCTGTGGTTCTAGATAGTCTGGCAGTGATAATTAACATCACTTTTAGGTGTGGCAAACAGTGTTTTCCTCCCATTCTTGCCACCATCTCCCACTGAGATTCAAATTATTAATAATAATAATAATAAAAATAATACCCCGCCCATCTGACTGGATTTCCCCAGCCACTGTGGGCGGCTCCCAAAAGAATATTAAAAACATGATAAAACATCAAAAATTAAAAATTAAAAAGTGCTGCCTTCAGATGTCTTCTAAAAGTCAGATAGTTATTTATTTCCTTGACATCTGATGGTGAAGGAGCACATTACAATATAATTGTTGTTATTATTATCCTAAAAGGGGAGGTTTCTACACCAACCAGAAGGACATGCTTAAATGTTACAGTGCAAATGGGCCTCTCGTTGGAATGTCTAGCTTGGGCGGATAGAGATAAGGAACAAGGATTTATTGTAATGCCAGGATGAGGGAGGTTGCAGGAGGGAGGTTGCAGGCTAAGGGAGCTGGGCATGTTTAGCCTGGAGAAGAGGAGGTTAAGGGGTGATATGCTAGCCATGTTCAAATATATAAAAGGATGTCACATAGAGGAGGGAGAAAGGTTGTTTTCTGCTGCTCCAGAGAAGCGGACACGGAGCAATGGATCCAAACTACAAGAAAGAAGATTCCACCTAAACATTAGGAAGAACTTCCTGACAGTAAGAGCTGTTCGACAGTGGAATTTGCTGCCAAGGAGTGTGGTGGCGTCTCCTTCTTTGGAGGTCTTTAAGCAGAGGCTTGACAACCATATGTCAGGAGTGCTCTGATGGTGTTTCCTGCTTGGCAGGGGGTTGGACTCGATGGCCCTTGTGGTCTCTTCCAACTCCATGATTCTATGATTCTATGATTCTAAGGAGGGAGGGAAGACCAAGACCTTACATGGTAATAGGAACTTATTATAAGTTTCGATTTCCCAGAAATCAGGTGACTTACAAGAGATCAGGTGACTTACAAGAGATCAGGTGGTATTCTATTCTGCAAATCTATATAAAGGGGGCACACTCTGACTGGGTGTGCAGGTTGTGTACTGATCGCCCTGTACCTTTGCTTTGCATATGCACTTCAAATAAAAATCCTGTTAATAACCTGCAAGGACGTTTTGTCACTTTGTGTGAATCTGTGCTTCAGGGACCCAATAGCAGATATGTGTGGTCCTTCAATGGGAGGGAGGGCGCCACTACCGAAAAGGCCCTCTGCCTGGTTCCCTGTAACCTCACTTCTCGCAGTGAGGGAACCTTCAGAAAGCTCTCAGAGCCGGACCTCAGTGTCCGGGCTGAACGATGGGGGTGGAGGCGCTCCTTCAGGTATACAGGACCGAGGCCGTTTAGGGCTTTAAAGGTCAGCACCAACACTTGTAAAGTGTGCATTGGTTAGGTAATAAGTTCGCTTCCAGGCCGCGCTCCTATACACACTTGCCTCTGGTGTGTAACAGAACATCTTCATCAGAAACAGTGTGACTTGCTTCTCAGTAAACCTGCGAAAGATTGCACCATAGATCTTGTATCCGGCCCCTGCCCAGAATTTATATAACAAGTGGTTAGTTTGGCACCATTATTGATAGATGTTTTCTGTGGACTTCAATCTGAAGCCAAGGACATGGGTCCAGAGCTGGTTAGAAAATCACATTTTCAGCCTTCTAATCATTGACTCACTGTTTGCAGTTTGCATGTCCAGGTTCAAAGGTGTTGGCCACGGTGAGGAAGAAGAGCAAATATTAGTGACTTACCTCAAAAGTATATAAGGAAACCTGAGTGTACTGCAAAGCCTGCTCTTCCAGAGGGGCTGCAGAATCTCCCTCCCTGGTACCCAGGCCTTTCCAAAATGGCCCTTTTAATTTCCTTCCTGGTCGGGATACAGGTATTGTGTTCCTTAGCCGGTCTTCCACCTCGTCCAGGACAGCTACCAAGACCACCACTGACAGGACTGCTCTCCCCAGGGTGCAATAATTCTGTAGTCAAAGCAGCTGCAGCTCAGGCCCTAGACTGGATCAATTCCCATGAAAAACAGGGGTACGTGCTTGGTCTTCAGCGAATCTTTGATGCCCGGCAAATTCCACAGGTAAGCAGCTACCCTGGTTCTGACTTTGCTCTCTACATTGCAACCACCTTCCAAAACATCAGATAAAACAGGGGGAGATGAGGGGGACCCATTGTCCTATCTATTGAGTGGACACTCCAAACCAGGAGTAGCTAACATGTTGCCCTCCTGATGCTGGAATTGTAGAATTGCAGAGCTTGTAAGGGATCCTAAGGGTCATCTAGTCCAACCCCCTAGAATACAGGAATCTCAGCTAGACAGATGGCAAACCAACCTCTGCTTCAGCCCATCCCAGATCTGCCTGCATGTTCCAGCACTGGCCTCCCCCTGGCTTCAGTTGTACAGAATGAAAGCTGCAGCCTGTATAATATTTACTGAATTCTAGCTGAGAATTGCTCCATTTTAAAAGAGGAGAAACTGAGGCAGAGGAATAAGCAAGTGTTGGGGCGGATGCAAGAGTCCTGGGTGCTATTATCATATCTTCTTCTTTGGCAATCACTTGTATCGGAGTAAGATTGTCTTCCATAAACACAGGTTTAACAGTGGGTCTGTAAGTGGCTGTGGAGGCCACTTCTGGATCCACATAACCTTCCATAGTGGGGACATAGGTTTCCAGACGAGAGTTGATCATGTTGAGGGTTTGCCAAGTGTGTCTTTCTCTTAGCACCTTTCTCCCTTTCGTCCTGAGTTTGAGCATCTTCAAAGCCTTTACACCTTTGGTAAAGGCTGTTCTCCACTTGCAGCACTCACAGGCCAGTGTTTCCCAGTTGTTGGTATTTATACTACATTTTTAAAAGTTTGCCTTGAGAGAGTCTTTAAACCTTCTTTGTTGACCACCAGCACAGGGATTAGCATATGCTCTCAGAAAGGAGGACCTGGCTGCAGGCATTTTTAAAACACCAAAACATAACTCTAAGAGCCATTATTTATTGGGAGGGGGGGCTTTCTAGTTTAGTTGTGAGACCCTTTTCTTTAAAGGTTTCGAATAAGTGGTTGCAAAAGAAGCAGCTGTTTGAATAAATGGTTGCAAAAGGAGGCATTTTGGATCTTTGTGATCCTTGAAATCCCAGGAGAACGAAAGTCTAAGGCTGTAGTCAAAACTTACATGGAATAACTTTGTTGACATCAATGTTAAATTTACTTAGTTCTACAGAAATTGTTTTGTGTGAACGGCAGCCAGCCAGGCTTGCCTTTTCAAATTCTGCTCTGTCTTGTGCTGCAAAGGGTTTCGTCTTCTTATCGTCTTTCGTCTTCTATAGGAGCCTGAAGTCTCTAAGTATTTTCTCACCTTGGATGTGCTGGAAACCGTGTGCCATGTTCTCAGCGGAAAACAGGCAAAGGATTGCAGTTTCAGAAGCCCCCATGAGACAGTAAGTATTTGATCTGCCAAGTTCAGAAAAGGACTGAACACGCTAAGTTTTGTTTTTAAGCTAGGAATGCCTCCAGACGGCCACTATTTGGTGGGAGGAATTCAGGTGCATACTAGGAAACTTAAAAAGGTAAAGGTAAAGGGACCCCTGACCATTAGGTCCAGTTGCAGATTACTCTGGAATTGTGTGCTCCTCTCGCTTTACTGGCCGAAGGAGCCGGCATACAGCTTCTGAGTCATGTGGCCAGCATAACTAAGCCGCTTCTGGTGAACCAGAACAGCACACGGAAACGCTGTTTACCTTCCCGCCAGAGTGGTACCTATTTATCTACTTGCAATTTGATGTGCTTTTGAACTGCTAGGTTGGCAGGAGCAGGGACCGAGCAACGGGAGCTCACTCTGTTGTGGGGATTCGAACCGCCGACCTTCTGATCGGCAGGCCCTAGGCTCTGTGGTTTAACCCACAGCACCACCCACTGTGCAATTAAAGTGGATGAAATTTCACTGTCACCCTAGAGCAGCGGTTTTCATCCAGTGTGCCATGGCACCCTGGGGTGCCTGGATTGATGGTCATGGGTGCCACGGGCAACACTGGCCTCTGTCCTTCTTTCCTTCCCTCCCTCCTCTAATGACTTCATGTGTCTCTGCCTCCCAAAGGCTTGCACAGCTGTTTGCTGCAGCAGCCCTGGCTACAAGCTCCACAGGAGAATGGTGCCTCTGGGGCTGGACAGGAGGTTCTGGCCTCACAATCACCTTTATCAGGTTGCTAAGACTGGGGGCATCCTCTTTCCATGCCTCTGTGGGGTGGCGTGAGGAGGCACCTCTCTTTGGGGCAGTGGCGGCTGCTGCTCAGAGGACTCCAAAGGAGAAAGGAGAAGAGAGGAGGCTGCAGGAACCCTCCACAAGGGAGCGTGTTCAAAAAAGGGGTGAGAGGCTGCTAGCTCTGCAGGCAAGGAGTGAAATAACTGGGGTCCTGAGCTGCACAGGGTGCCACAGAAAGAATGTAGTTGGTCAACGGAGCCACGGGCTCAAAAAAGGTTGAAAACCTATGTCCTAGCAGCAAGTCTGGTTTCAAAAGAAAACGACTTTGTACAATCATCAGGAAGTCAGGATCTCGTGCGACCTGAAAAGATCTATAGTGTATTTCAAATTTGAATTGCTTCACAAGAAAGGTTAAGGGGTTCACATCACCCACCTTCTGCACATCTCTGCACGGTTCCCTTTCTCTCCCCCAAAGCCTTCACCAAATACAAAGAAAATTCTAGTGAGGGAAGCAGATGCCAGTGGCAGTATAGAGTGTGGTGAGATGATTTGGGACTGTGGGAAAGGGGCAGGATCCTGCTGTTTTTAGAGTAGCCCCATTGGGGAGGGAGGTGTAATAGATCGTTCTGCCCAGAGAGTACTGCCAGGCCAGGGCTTAATTTGAAAACAGGCCACTGAAATATCATATATTGGTCATTGGCCACAGAAGTGTTGTTGTTTTAATTTACTGGTGACTTTTGGGAAAGGGCAAATCCAGACTAAATTGGGGAGGGAATACAGACTGTCATTTTGAGGCCAGTGAAACTGAGTGGAAACTGCAAAACACAAACAAAAAAACAAAAACTTGCATGCATGGAGAGCTAGAGAGAAGTAATAATAAATAATATCAGTCCAAATAAACAACAACAACAAAAATGTCCAGTAGCACCTTTGAGACCAGCTAAGTTTGTTCTAGGCTTTCATGTGCATGCACACTTCTTCAGATACTCAGGTTAAAAATAAGAATATTATAATATTATATTATAAAAATAATATCAGATTTTGCAAGGGGGGAGTGATTCTGCATTGCAAGTTGGGGGCTAAGCTGACTCCTTGGTCTGCAAAAGATGAAGGTTTCTGGTTTGGCAAAACAAATCAGTTCTACAAACATCACTTACCTTTCTGTTGCTCCAGGTCTATGGGCAGTGCAAAGTAACAGTTTACGCTGATAACCACGGGGACGTTTCTCAGCTGTGTTACTACGACTGCGTTTTACGCCCACGTATGTATTTCTATACATTTGCTTGAATTAACGTTTGTAAGGAAATTCATAAGGTAAAGGTAAAGGGACCCCTGACCATTAGGTCCAGCCATGGCCGACGCTCATCTCGCTTTATTGGCCGAGGGAGCCGGCGCACAGCTTCCAGGTCATGTGGCCAGCATGCCTAAACCGCTTCTGGCCAACCAGAGCAGCGCACGGAAACGCCGTTTACCTTCCTGCTGGAGTGGTACCTATTTATCTACTTGCACTTTGATGTGCTTTTGAACTGCTAGGTTGGCAGGAGCAGGGACCGAGCAATGGGAGCTCACCCCGTTGTGGGGATTCAAACCGCCAACCTTCTGATTGGGAAATCCTAGGTTCTGTGGTTTAACCCACAGCGCCACCCGCGTCCCCATTATAACACATAGGAAGTAACAAACCAGAAAGGATGCTCAATAAAACTGAAGGACGATGAGCAAACCAAAGACGTGTCTTTATTTAACAAGATTAAGAAGCAAAGGCCTTTTGCGACTTCTGCTTGCCCACTAATTTACTGGCCTGTGTAAAGGAACATTTAGCTGTGCAAGTCCAACTATGCTTGTTTGTTTTCTAAATAGTTTCATCAAGGGCTATCGCAAAAGTTTGTCCCGACTGCCCAGTTCCCGGGGACCCAACTGAAGCCAGGTTCCAGGAGGCGGCGGCAGAGAGCCTTGCCAAATTCAACTTAGAAAACAACCATGCTCATTATTTTGCCGTCCTCAACGTCACCAAGGCACGGTCACAGGTAAGTTTGCGACTGGACATCCTTGAAAGCAGGAGCAGGGAACCTGTGGCCTTCTGGATCTCGCTGGACCACAACTCCCATAATCCCTGATTCTTGGCCATGCTGACTCTGGCTGATGGGAGTTGGAGTCTAACAAATACCTGGAAGACTGCAGCGTTGCCATTTAGAGGGGAAGTTTTCTCCATCACGCACGCCCCCATTCGTCACAGGATAGTTGATTTCGTTGCCTAGAGGCCTTCTTGCTATCTATAAGCCACGAATAACTGGAAATTCCATGTTTGGGGGCACAATACTTTCTAATACCAGCATGATGGCATGGTTAGGACTTAGGAGACCAGGGTTCAAAGCCCCACTCATCCACGAAGCTCACAGGGTCACCTTCTCTCAGTCTAACCTACCTCACAGGGTTGTCGTAAGGTTAAAATGAAGAGGAGAAGAAGCTTCAGCTCCTTGGAGAAAAAATTGGATATAAAAGTAGCACTCTCCTGGTGTGCCCCACGGAGGACCTTAAGGTCCATAAATAACAACACTTTGGAGGTCCCAAACCTCAAGGAGGTTGGATTGGTTTCAACTAGGGCCAGGGCCTTTTCAGCCCTGGCCCCGACTTGGTGGAATGCTCTGTCACAAGAGACCAGGGCCCTGCAGGATTTGACATCTTTCCGCAGGGCCTGCAAGACGAAGCTGTTCCACCTGGCCTTTGGGTTAGACTCACTCTGACCCCTTATATGGGATTTGGTATATAAATTTTCCCTTGGCTTTTTTGCTGGCCCATGTAGGACCAGCATGGATAGCTGGCTTGGGTGAATATCTGATGTTTCCTCCCTTTATGGCCTTGATTTATGGGCTACTACTAAAATGAGGCTGCATTTTAAGCTGTATTTTAATTAACTGTTTGTTTGTTTGTTGTTGTTGTTGTTGTTGTTGTAATTTTATTGTAATTCATATTTGGTGTTAGCTGCCCTGAGCCCGGCCCTGGCTGTGGAGGGCGGGGTATAAATAAATAAAAATTATTATTATTATTATTAATTGCACCAGTTGCTGGGGAGCAAGGCGGAGGGCCAACAGGAATGTAAGAGGGCTGTTGTCTTCTATCTTGCTTGCACTTCATCCAGACGACACAGACTGCTCTAACCCGTTGCCTCTGCCCTTTTGCACAGTGGGTCATTGGGCCTTCGAACTCAGTAGAATATACGATCCAGGAGACATCTTGCACCAAAGGCAAGGGTGTCCCCGACATCTCCAATTGCGAACTCCTCCCACGTGAAACGGCCGTGAGTATTCCTTCACTTGGTGCTGATTTTTTTGTTGTTGTTTTTTTTGGTACCCCACCCATTTGGCTGGGCTTCCCCCAGCCACTCTGGGCAGCTTCCAAAAAAAATATTAAAATACTCTAATACATCAAACATTAAAAGCTTCCCTGAACAGGGCTGCCTTCAGATGTCTTCCAAAAGTCTCGTAGTTGTTGTTCTCTTTGACATCTGGTGGGAGGGCATTCCACAGGGAGGGCGCCACTACCGAGAAGGCCCTCTGCCTGGTTCACTGTAACCTCACTTCTCACAGTAGGGGAACTGCCAGAAGGCCCTCGGTGCTGGACCTCAGTGTCCAGGTAGAACGATGGGGGTGGAGATGCTCCTTCAGGTATACAGGACCGAGGCCGTTTAGGGCTTTAAAGGTCAGCACCAACACTTTGAATTGTGCTCGGAAACGTACTGGGAGCCAATGTAGGTCCTTTAAGACCGGTGTTATGTGGTCTCGGTGGCTGCTCCCAGTCACCATTCTAGCTGCCGCGTTCTGGATTAGTTGTAGTTTTCGGGTCACCTTCAAAGGTAGCCCCACATAGAGCGCATTGCAGTAGTCCAAGCAGGAGATAACCAGAGCATGTACCACTCTGGCGAGGCAGTCCGCAGGCAGATAGGGTCTCAGCCTGCATACCAGATGGAGCTGGTAAACAGTTGCCCTGGACACAGATTTGACCTGTGCCTCCATGGACAGCTGCGAGTCCAAAATGACTCCCAGGCTGCGCACCTGGTCCTTCAGGGGCACAGTTACCCCATTCAGGACCAGGGAATCCTCCACACCTGCCCGCCTCCTGTCCCCCAAGAACAGTACTTCTGTCTTGTCAGGATTCAACCTCAATCTGTTAGCCGCCATCCATCCTCCAACCGCCTCCAGACACTCACACAGGACCTTCACCGACTTCACTGGTTCTGATTTGAAAGAGAGGTAGAGCTGGGTATCATCCGCATACTGATGAACACCCAGCCCAAACCCCCTGATGATCTCTCCCAGCGGCTGCATATAGATGTTGAAAGGGACATCCGTTAGCTAGGGATGATGGGAGTTGCAGTCCAAATACAGCTGGAGACTCAAGTTTGGCAAACCCAGAAGCAGAACATTTTTGCACCATCCCCCCCCCTTCTTCTCCAAAGATATGAGTAGAGAGCATAAGAAGAACTGTCCTTGACAACTCCAGACTCCCCATTCATGCCCTGGATGTTTGCCTAAAGGGACCCCTGACCATTAGGTCCAGTCATGACCGACTCTGGGGTTGCGGCGCTCATCTCACTTTATTGGCCAAGGGAGCCGGCGTACAGCTTCCGGGTCATGTGGCCAGCATAACTAAGCCGCTTCTGGCGAACCAGAGCAGTGCATGGAACCTCCTTTTACCTTCCCGCCGGAGTGGTACCTATTTATCTACTTGCACTTTGACGTGCTTTCGAACTGCTAGGTGGGCAGGAGCAGGGACCGAGCAACGGGAGCTCACCCCGTAACGGGGATTCGAACCACTGACCTTCTGATCGGCAAGCCCTAGGCTCAGTGGTTTAGACCACAGCGCCACCCACGTCCCTTTTGGGTGTTTGCCTAAGCCTCCAGGCTTTCTACTGTGGGTATAGGGCGGTATGCACATCATCATCATTATTATTATTATTATTACACAGTTGGACTTGTGCACGTGGTTGCCACTATCCCTCCCTGTCTCTCAAGCTCTGGTGAATGCGCAACTGAGACACGCGTCACCAACCTTTTTTGGGCATATGGGCCCATTTGCAACCTGGAGAACCTGTTGCGGGCGCCATGTACATGCCACAGCTCCCCACACCCCAGCTGCAACCTCCTCCCTCACCCCCCAAGTTGCATCCCACACCCAAGTTAGGCTTTCATTGGCTAAAGAAGGCTTCTGCCAAGCCTAATTTCAGTAGAGGTGTGGGAATGGGAGCCTGCGGGTGCCAGAGAAAAATATTGTGTTTGGAAGTACTTTGTTGACCTGTGGCCATCCCAGCTCCATCACATTCGCTCCAAGGACGGAAAGGTTCCCCACGACCGCTTTAGTTATTAGAACCTAAAGTCTAGGCAGGCTTGTTTTTTTTATCGCTCGTGCTTTCCTGATGGAGGGGTCTGGTTTATTTCGTAGGAGACAGGCCTGTGCAGAGGTTCCGTGGTAAACAGCCGGGTAGATCATCAGAAGTATGTCAGTGCGCAGTGTGAACTCTACCCCCCAAAGGTATGTGGCTCAGTCGGGCATATAATAATAATAATTTATTATTTATACCCCACCAATCTGGCTGGGTTTCCCCAGCCACACTGGGCAGCTCCCAACAGAGTATTAAAAACAGGATGAAACGTCAAACTTTGAAAAATTCCCTGAACAGGCCTGCCTTCAGATGTCTTCTAAAAGTCAGGTAGTTGTTTATTTCTTTGACATCTGCTGGGAGGGTGTTCCGAGAAGGCCCTCTGCCTGTTTCCCTGTAACTCAGTGCTGGACCTCAGTGTCTGGGCAGAATGATGGGGGTGGAGACACTTCTTCAGGTATACTGGGCCGAGGCTGTTTAGGGCTTTAAAGTTCAGCAACAACACTATGATTTGTGCTCGGAAATGTACTGGGAGCCAATGTAGGTCCTTCAGAACTGGTGTTATGTGGTCTTGCCAGCCACTCCCAGTCACCAGTCTAGCTGCCGCATTATTTTCTGGAAGTAATAACCCACAGTAAATGAGCATATGCAAGGCATTTATATCATAGGTTCGTAGAGCTGGAGGGGGTCTAAAGCGTCATCAACACCCTGCAATGCAGGAATCACAGCCAAGGAATCCCTGACACACGGCCACCCAATGTCTGTTTACAATCCTTCAGCGAAGGAGAGTCCATCACCTTCTGAGGTAGCCCATTCCACTGTCAAACATCTCTTCCTGTCAGAAAGAGCCTCCTAATTTTTAGTCGCCTGCTAAAAGAAACTGGGCAGAATCAGCCAACAACAGAAACCCCAATAAGAATATCCTTTGAAAACACCAGATTGAATGTGTTTAAAGCTCAGAGCTTAAAACCTCCAGGAGAACAAAATGGTATTTTTCACCTGGTGCTGAAAAGATATCAGCTCTGGTGCCAGGGAAGGCTCTCAGGTGAGAATGTTCCACGAATTTCCCACTGCCCAATCCCTGGGTGCCATCCACTCTGGGAAGCTGGAGGAAAGCCTTGGTCGCCAACCAGTAGAACCAAGACAGCTTTCCGGGTCATGTGGCCAGCATGACCAAACCGCTTCTGGTGCAACGGAACACCGTGACGGAAACCAGAGCAGTGCACAGAAACGCTGTTTACCTTCCTGCTGCAGCAGTACCTATTTATCTACTTGCACTGGTGTGCTTTCAAACTGCTAGGTTGGCAGGAGCTGGGACAGAGCAACGGGAGCTCACCCCGTTGTGCGGATTCGAACCGCCGACCTTCCGATCATCAAGCCCAAGAGGCTCAGTGGTTTAGACCACAGCGCCACCCGCTTTGGGTGGAAGATAAGTCCCAATAAATGCATACGTATATAAAGATGGGGGGGGGGAATTGCAAAGTGATTCAGAATGAACAATTCTAATATTTTTTTTCCCTATTAGCCACTCGACACGAATGATCAGAATCCACAACCTGGACCTAAACCTGGGCAGGAAGGACACCGCAAAGATCACAAAAGCAGTGAAGAACTCCATCACCAGAAAGGGCACGGAGACGGCCATGGCCACGATCATGGTCACAGTCAGGGTCACGGTCACAGTCATGGTCGCGGCCACAGCCGCGGCCACGGCAATCGCCGCCACCACCACAAACATCACGGGAACCACTCGCATGAGCACCAGAGTCCACCAGGCCAGCCAGAAATACTGGGCCGCGTGGTTGTTCTCCCTCCTTCAAACGAACATGTATCTCTACATTCCCTGCCAGAAATTCAACCTGAGCAATTAGATGGGGAACCCGTTCCCCCCGGGGCAGAGAGCCCAACAGGAACCCCTCAAGTCAACCGCCCTGATATAGATGGTGCTCCGGGCAAACCCCTGGCTAAGCCAAACATCTTTGCATTCCCTGTTGGGTTTTCAAACTCGGCTACGTGTCCAGGAGACAGCACAATAACTATCCCTGGTGTTGAGCTGCCCCAAAGGCCTGCGATAAAATTGCCCCCAGAGCCCAAGAAGGCCTAAAGTTTGGGTACTGTAGAATGTGCTTGTGAATGTGAGAAGAACGACGTTTTCTCTGCTGCAAGGAAGCTTAACAATACTCAATAAACGAGCGGTGTGACATTACTGCCTCTAGAGTGGCTGTTTTGGAAACCAGACCTTTCTCATTTTCGCTTTGAAAAACAAAGCAGGCCTCTAGACCTCCAGGCCTCCAGGTGGTAACCGTGAAGTGTGTGTTTGGGGCAGTTTAGCCTGAGGAAACCAGGAGGTACTGGAGGTGTCTTTCATGTAGAGTGAGAGAGATGAGACATATATTCTGAAATATACTCGGAGTCCTGTAGTGATTTCATGCTCTTTATTGCAGCTTGTAAAACAGTGACTGAATTGCCCCCCAACCCTCAGGATTTTATATACATTATTTACACAATGAATCCCATCTGATTGGTTGATTCTGCTTCCCTCCTGGAGCCTGATTAGTCTTTTCCCGCAGGCCAATCAGTTGTTGCATTCTAGGATCCTACCAGCCTAATAGGCTGATTAACTTCCTCCTGGAGCCTGATTGGTCTTTTCCCGCAGCAGTGGCGTAGCGTGGGGGGTGCAGGGGGGGCCGGCCGCACCGGGCGCAACATCTGGGGGTTAGGGTTAGGGGGTGCAAATCCACAGGTTAGGGGGTGCAAATCCACGGGTTAGGGGGCACAAATTACTTGCCTTGCCCCGGGTGCTGACAACCCACGCTACGCCACTGTCCCGCAGGCCAATCAGTTGTTGCATTCTAGGATCCTACCAGCCTAATAGGCTGATTAACTTCCTCCTGGAGCCTGATTGGTCTTTTCCTGCAAGCCAATCAGTTGTTGCATTCTAGGATCCTAAAGGTAAAGGGACCCCTGACCATTAGGTCCAGTTGTGACCGACTCTGGGGTTGCGGCGCTCATCTCGCTTTATTGGCCGAGGGAGCAGGTGTACAGCTTCTGGGTCGTGTGGCCAGCATGACTAAGCTGCTTTTGGCAAACCAGAGCAGGGCACGGAAATGCTGTTTACCTTCCCGCCAGAGCAGTACCTATTTATCTACTTGCACTTTGACATGCTTTCGAACTGCTAGGTTGGCAGCAGCAGGGACGGAGCAACGGGAGCTCACCCCGCCACGGGGATTCGAACCGCCGACCTTCTGATCGGCAAGCCCTAGGCTCTGTGGTTTAACCCACAGTGCCACCCGCGTCCCCTTCTAGGATCCTATTTGCCTATTGTTCTAGGATCCAAGCTTAGTACATAACATATTCTCACAGGAGAAATTTCACCTTCAGCCGGGTGGAGGTGGCTGAGGATGAAAGGGGGAAATCCCTCCCCAAGATTTTCAAGGTGGAGGAGTGAACAGGGGAGCTCATCCTGTTTCACCGCTTGAGGCAAAATGGGAGGTGCTGCCCTGCCATGCCATTGCCACCTGAAGCAGCAGCCTGAGTCCACCTAGTGTCCGTATCGGCTCTGGGAGTAAAACTCATATAGTGGGCATGGAAGAGAAAAACTCATTGGGTCAGGATCTGCGCTTCCATTCATGCTTGTCCCAATGGTCATGTCAGCCTTTTTTGTTTTCATCTTTGCCCAGAATGGTACCGTGTTATAATATAGCATAGCTTTAGCTTTCAGGGGTGAGGCCAAGAGTGCCTTCCATCACAGAGCAGAAACCTCTCTCTTTATAAACCCAGAACCTCTTGTGACAGTGACACTTCTATATTTTATTTTATTTTTTAAAAAGGAGTGTCCTGCAGCTAATGGGAGCAGCTCTGATGGTTGCCAGACACACACACACACACACACACACACACACACACTGAGTTTTGCCCTGTGCCCAAAAATCATCTCCCATTTTATTGCCTAGCAAAAAGGTGTGTGTGTGTGGAGCAATACTTTTTTTAATAATCATTTTTATTAATTTTCCAAATTATTTCAAACCAAATTAATTTAACACAATTTATTAAAATCAGGTTTCCCACTCCTGTTGCATCGTATGTCAAGGGGCGGGGGGCATAGCAAAACCTTATTAAATTCCTTGTAAAGCATAAATCAACCCCCCCCTTTTTTTCAAATTGTCTAGCAGAGGAGCAACTACACACGTCTCTTCATTATGTAGAGGAGGAGAGGCGAAAAAGACCATTAGAAAACCATCAGAGAGCACAAAAAAGCACCTTGTCGTCCCCCTTTCTTTTCACAGCTGCGGTAGGGATTCTCAAATTTCAGGAAACCGGTCAAATACCTTTAGTCCCTGTTCTTTTGGCAGCTGATTGATTGCAACCTATTTGCATGTGACGCTTCGGGAGCACCTCTTGATTAACGCCTATTGTCCAGATTGAGGAGGAACCTTCCACAAATCATGATGGTAATGGCCAAATTGCTGCCATTCTGCCTTCCAAATTGGCAGACACAGGATTGTGCAACACTGTGGGATACAGTGAACTTCCCAGACCCCCTGGAAAGCATCTGGAGGATTAATAATAATAATAATAAAATTTTATTTATATCCCGCCCTTCCTGGTTCAGAAAACCAGGCTCAGGGCAGCTAACAACAAATTTAAAACACTTAATTGATGCTACAAAAAAACAGCATAAAATAAGGTATAAAACGTGAATAACAATAAAATCAAAAATCAATTTAGGGGGGAAATCCATCCAATAAACATTAGATGATCACCAGGGCTAGCTGGCTAAAGTAGTCCTATTTGGGCCAGCGAGGAGGCCAGGGGAGAATTAGCTGTGAGATCCCAGAGCGGGTAATCTTCATAAAAAGGGGAGAGGGAGGGAAGGAAGGGGAATAAAAGATCAGGCTAAGTTCAAATTGAAAGCCAGGCAGAATAGCTCTGTCTTACAGGCCCTGTGGAAGGAAGTTACCGTATTTTTTGCACCATAACACTCACTTTTTTCCTCCTAAAAAGTAAGGGGAAATGTCTGTGCTTGTTATGGAGGGAATGCCTACAGGTGGCATGCCTATGGATTTTCCTCCTCTAAAAACTGTTGGAATTCTGCTTGGGTCAGAGGAATGTGCCACAGCGTAGGCACCGGCAGATATTCCTGTCGACCTCCCCGCGTCTCCACTCTGCTGATAAGCAGGCGAGGTCCCGGCGATTCATCTCAGATGTGTGAGAGGAACACACCGTTCACCCTCTCTCCCCTTTGGTGTCCCCAAGGAGGGGAAAGAAGCAGACAGAAAACTATTTACATCTTTTATTTCTGTCTCTCATATCAGTACAGAGAAACACGTCTGCACTCGACAACAGCAAGAAGAAACTCCACCCATGTACTTCCAGTACAGGTCATATGACACACACACTGAGCTAACATCCGGTGCTCAGTTCAGATTGGACTGCCCCTTTGTTTCCATGGCAACAGTCACAAACATCCTGTCTGGCTTTCCAGCCACAAGCAGCTGACTGAGCTGCTGGAGCCTTTGCTTGCTGCAGCATTGGTGCTTTATGGTAACATACTCCCCCTAAAGTATCAATGCGTGCTGCGAGCAAAGCATCATCCAGAGAAGAAAACAAACAGTTGTTATACTTATAACATTCCCCTGTTGTTTCAGTTCCACCCTTGGAACTACCCGCCACTGGTTTTACCAATGTACCTCTCTGGTTGTGTGACTTCGCATTACCTTGGTTAACAACTCTCTGTTGTGCCTTTGTCTTTAACTCAGACACAGCTTCAATCTGTCCTTGATCATTTACAACAGCAACATATGCAAGGTTAGCAAACTCTTCTGAATACCTCTTGGGTGGTACACCCTTCGTTGCTCTCTCAGACCTACGTAAGATCTGCTGCTCTTCTCTGCTTTCTGGTTCAGCCTCTGAACTCTCTGGAGAACCAGTACTAAGCTTAATCAGTGGTTTATCTTCCTCTTCTGAGGGTCTAGTCATTATTTGAGATTTCCTCTCAATAACTGTGACAACTGAGCTGTCTGAGCTATCAGTGTCATCATCATCAGTACCACTGAAATCTGTGACATCAGAAAAATCATCATCATCAGAATCATCTGTGGAAAAAGTGTGAACAATCACTCTCTCCCGTTCAGGAGCACTCTCTAGATACTTTGTGAGAATCACCTGACCAGATTCAGACAAAATTACTCTGTAGAGACCTTTTTCATAACCCACGAAGATGCCTCTGGCATTCTTTACCCCACTTGGAGCTTCTGTTCTCACGTGAGACCCGAAAACCTTGAAATAGGCAACAGAAGGTTTTCTATTAAACAGCTTCTCAAAAGGAGAACATCCCAACTCTGTTGAGACTTTTCTCAACCACACATGAAGATAGGACGCTAGAGATTCGGCCCAATAATCATGTGGCAAATGTGAACTTAGCAATTGCGCATTCATCCCCTTTTGCAATTCTTTGTTCACCCTAACACAGACACATTTCTTCCACGCTTCTTCGGAAGTAGCAAGTTTGTGTCTTATCCCTTTTCCATCCAGGAACCTCTGGAAATCCTGTAAAAGAAAAACTGGCTTGTCATCTGTGAAAAGACAATCAATGTTAGCATCATGCATACTTTTAACCTTGTCACAAAACTCCTGAAACTTTTCTAAAGTTTCCTGCGGTTTCTTCATCATATAAACCCAAGAATAATTTGTGTAACAATCAACACACACAAGGTAATATTTTGCACCGCCCCTAGATGGTTCTAGAGGACCAATCACATCAGCATACACCCGCTGAAAAGCTCTGTGGACCTTCTTAACCACCTTCTTGGTGTCCTCTTTGTTGGTCAGACCTGTAAGAGAAATTTCGTTAGAATCAGAAGTATTACATTTCATGTAATCACTTTGATCAAAAGTCAACAAATACAGTCCATCTTTCTCTTTGGCAGTAAGAAACAGTTCTCCATCTTTGTAGATCTTGCATCTTTTAGCATCATAGTACAGTTTTAGTCCCTTCTTTGCAATCTGCGAAGCACTCAGCAGACTAAATTTCAGTTCTGGAACCAGGTAAACATCGCTTATAGTCAAGTTCAGACTCTCAAGATACACAGTTCCAATTCCGGTCGCTTCCAGTTCTTGACCGTTGGCTTGTTTCACAGTGAAGCTTTGCTTCTTCAACGTCGAAAACAGTTCTCTGTGTGGGCAGAGATGCTTCGTGGCGCCGGTATCGATTATGAATGCGTTCCCAACATCTGGCGTGGTTCCTTTCGCCATCATCGCCTTTGCAGTTTTCACCTGGCTGTTGGTACGGCTTTTGCTTGACGCCTCAGGCTTCGTAGAGCTGTTCTTGGCTCCTTTTGACTGTCGCGGCTTCTTACAGTTTCGCTGTAGATGCCCAGTCTGTCCACAATTATAGCATCGGACGGCACTCAATGCTACGGCATGCTCTCCAGTAGCATCACCAGTGGGAAGATTTGAACTCTGTTCTTGCCTCCCTCTGTCTTTCACTTCCAGTGCAGCAAGTCTGTCGTGTTCGTTCAGGACCACAGCACACACTCTTTCCGCGGTTAGCTGAGCCGCCGGTAGGGAACCAAGCTGACTGGCAACAACCTTGTAGGTGCGGCTAAGGCTGTTTATCATCATGAAGCAAAACACTTCCTCCTGTAGACGGAAATTGCGTTCCACCATCTGTTGACGCAGATACTTCATCTCTGTCAGGTGCGCTTGAACATCTCCATCAGGCGCTAATCTCAGATTGGTCAACTTCTCAAAATACAGCAACGCTGAAGAACCAGCATCTCTCTGATGCGTTGTACGCAGCGCGTTCCAAACCTCTTGCGCAAATTCCAAATGCTGTATATGCACGAGCTGCTCATCTGAGACACACAGAATTATAGCAGTCCTAGCCTTCACATTCTGTGACTCCCAAGCACGCGTTGGTGCTGCTGGGATGGGATTCTCAATCACCCCAAACAGTCTCTGATTCTGCAGCAGGGCCTTCATCTTTACAGACCAAGATGAATAATTGTCATTGGTCAGGAGGGGTGGAGAAGGCAAGCCTCCCCCCTTCTTGGCATCCATTTTGAGTCCTTGCATTGACTCTAAAACACAAGCCTCTAAAATCCAATAGCTGGCTTGTTTACACTCTTGACACCTGGCAACTCTGACACTGGCTGCGATGGAAAGTCCCTTCCAGCAGTTCGTGAGGACCTAGTCATAACAAAACTTTGTTTACGCCTCTCTGAGGCATAGTCTGACTGTCCAGCCCTCTCGAGTAGCTTTCCATTTCTCCTCTGTGAGGCACAGCCTTCTGAAGGACGTTGCTTAGCAACAGCGCATTCCTTTCCTCGGACAGGAAACCACAAAAATGCCTGGTATGCAGGCCTCTTCTAAGTTGGAGCTGTTTTCCCACACTCGATCTCCGTGAAGCAGAGAATGAATCAATCT
This sequence comes from Podarcis bocagei, assembly GCF_964188305.1. NCBI lineage: Eukaryota > Metazoa > Chordata > Lepidosauria > Squamata > Lacertidae > Podarcis > Podarcis bocagei. Next base: position 9,787,665 of record NC_138128.1, read on the forward strand.
GCATTCACTCTTCTAAGCCCTTAAAGTCTCATACCTTGAGCATTGGCTTGGCTGTCAGCCTTCTTCTGGTCAGCTTCTGGCTGCAGAGAATCAGCCTCTCAATTCAGGCTTCCATGGAGCAGAGGAGGACAATTCACCAGCCTCTCATACAGAGGTCGATGGATCGAAACCATCCTCTGCTACCACTGTTGGAATTCTGCTTGGGTCAGAGGAATGTGCCACAGCGTAGGCACCGGCAGATATTCCTGTCGACCTCCCCGCGTCTCCACTCTGCTGATAAGCAGGCGAGGTCCCGGCGATTCATCTCAGATGTGTGAGAGGAACACACCGTTCACCCTCTCTCCCCTTTGGTGTCCCCAAGGAGGGGAAAGAAGCAGACAGAAAACTATTTACATCTTTTATTTCTGTCTCTCATATCAGTACAGAGAAACACGTCTGCACTCGACAACAGCAAGAAGAAACTCCACCCATGTACTTCCAGTACAGGTCATATGACACACACACTGAGCTAACATCCGGTGCTCAGTTCAGATTGGACTGCCCCTTTGTTTCCATGGCAACAGTCACAAACATCCTGTCTGGCTTTCCAGCCACAAGCAGCTGACTGAGCTGCTGGAGCCTTTGCTTGCTGCAGCATTGGTGCTTTATGGTAACATAAAAACTACGTGCATGTTATGGTCGGGTGCGTGTTATAGAGCGAAAAATACGGTAAATCCTGCAGGGCCCTGGTCTCATGGGACAGAGCATTCCACCAGGTCGGAGCCATCACTGAGAAGGCCCTGGCCCTGGTGTTTGTGCCTCATTCCCTCCCTTTCCCCTGCCTGAACTTTTTCGCAGCCCCCGGAGGGGCTAAGGAGAGCCTCCCCCATGGAATTGTGAGCAAGGCCAGACACCATGTGTGGAGTAATACTTTGCCCATTTTACGCAAGCACTATACCTAATTTCTGTCCCACAATACCATCCAATCAAAGAAGTATTTGCAGAGTTTAGAAGCATGATAAACCCCTGTTTGACCAGAGACTATAGCACATTTGGGAGGGATGAAAACCTTTATACGGAGCAGCAGAAGAGCCATGGGATTCTGTTAATAGCAGACACGCTGCGAGACAGAGAAATGGAAAGGGGTGCATTTCAGATTCTGCCCAGTGCATCCTCTTTGCCAGCAACAAGCTACAAAAACAGTCTTTAGGCGCACCAAGGAATCTATTACAGGTCAGTGCAAAGCAGCAAAAAGCTTATTATCAGTGGACTTGTATGCTTAAGACACTTCTTTTTTAAAAAAACAACAGTTTGGGAAAACATTAAAACAAACTGCAGAAGAGACTGTCAGTCATCCGACCACTTATGCACTCCTTGGCCATTTCATGAATATACTCATATTTATGCCCAATATGTTGTTGTTGTTTAGTCATTTAGTCGTGTCCAACTCTTCGTGACTCCATGGACCAGAGCACGCCAGGCACTCCTGTCTTCCACTGCCTCCCACAGTTTGGTCAAACTTATGCTGGTAGCTTTGAGAGCACTGTCCAACCATCTTGTCCTCTGTCGTCCCCTTCTCCTTGTGCCCTCCATCTTTCCCAGCATCAGGGTCTTTTCCAGGGAGTCTTCTCTTCTCATGTGGTGGCCAAAGTATTGGAGCCTCAGCTTCACAATCTGTCCTTCCAGTGAGCACTCAGGGCTGATTTCCTTAAGAATGGAGAGGTTTGATCTTCTTGCAGTCCATGGGACTCTCAAGAGTCTCCTCCAGCACCATAATTCAAAAGCATCAATTCTTCGGCGATCAGCCTTCTTTATGGTCCAGCTTTATGCCCAATATAATTTACCCTAATATATGCATTTTTGCATTTCACTATACACACACCTAGGGACATGGGTGGCACTGTGGTGTAAACCACTGAACCTAGGGCTTGCCAATCAGAAGGTCGGTGGTTCGAATCCCCACGACAGGGTGAGCTCCCGTTGCTCGGTCCCTGCTCCTGCCAACCTAGCAGTTCGAAAGCACGTCAAAGTGCAAGTAGATAAATAGGTACTGCTCTGGCGGGAAGGTAAACGGCGTTTCCATGCGCAGCGGCTTAGTCATGCTGGCCACAAGACCCGGAAGCTGTACGCCAGCTCCCTCGGCCAGTAAAGCGAGATGAGTGCCGCAACCCCAGAGTCGTCCACGACTGGACCTAATGGCCAGGGGAACCTTTACCTTTACCTTTATACACACACCTGCTATTTCAGCCATGCACCTTCGTTCCTCCAGTGGGCCCATAACACCCACACAACTACCCTTTGTGATACTTGGGCAACACCTGCTATTCCAACCAGCTTGAATCCAACGTTCCGCTTTTGCTATTCTGCTCTGGCTCCATTTCTGCATAAATCATTCATTTTCTGTTTACATTTCTCAACCAGGGATCAAGACAGCTGCCTTAGTTACACTGATGCTATATCTTTTTTCTTCTTTAATAAATGAAACAAGTCGGTGTCCTGCTGAGCATCAACCCATGTGCCTCTGTGGGGGCTTTCCTGGTGCAAAGTCTTCAGAGAGCACAGAAGGGGTAAGGTGAGCTCCTAGCACTTCTGACATCAAATCTGACATCAAGAATCACAAAACAGAGAAACCAGTAGGAGAACACTTCAATCTCCCAGGACATTCTATACAAGATCTCAAAGTAGCTGTTTTACTACAAAGGAATTTCAGAAATAGACTGGAAAGGGAAGCTGCTGAATTGCAACTCATTACCAAACTTAAAGCCATGGAGAGACCTGGTCTGAACAAAGACATTGGATTCTTATCTCATTATACATGACTAAGCCATTTCTCACCTTCTCACCCCTTGCCTTTTCCTGTAAGACCTATTACAGTCGTTAAGAGTCGTCAACAGGCTCATCTCAGCTATCTGCCAATCTCCCATTCCCACCACCCTTCTGAGTAATACCCCTCCCCACCTTCTCACTATATAGAAGGATCTGGCAACTTCTGTTTCAGTGTATCTGAAGAAGTGTGCATGCACACGAAAGCTCATACCAAGAACTAACTTAGTTGGTCTTTAAGGTGCTACTGGAAGGAATTTTTTTATTTTGACTATGGCAGACCAACACGGCTACCTATCTGCTCCTAGCACTTCTGACAGCTTTGTTCTGTTCTGATGCCCAAAGCCAGGGATCCATGGTTTCTGCAGGCTGCAATGGTACAGAAAAGGGGGCAAGGGTGGCCCTTGACTTGAGCACAGTCCCAGCAGGCCCTTCCTTCCCCCACCCGCAGGGAATAAGAACAGCCTGACCCTTGCCAGCCTCCCATGTAATCTCCCGCACGCTGATAAAACTCCTGAAGATCATGCAGGGCCTCTGCTACTGCCCTCCTTCTTGTGCATCGACTCAGAAGGCCCCTGAATGCTATTTTTAGTGCAGTGATAGGATCAGGTAGAATAAGCTCCCTTAAAGCACACTCTGCGTCCCCAGGCGTGTCGCTAAAGGGTCCCGAGAGGTTGGTCCTTTTGCGGGTAAGTTTGGGCTTCTCTTTTTCAGGGGTCGTCTTTGTGGGAAATGAATGCCCTTCTCCCCAGTGCATAGATGGGGGAGGAATCATGCTCACGATGCCCTTTCGGCAAGGATGTCAAAGGGTCTAGGCATTTATTCAATGTATATAGCCCTGATCTCAGAGTAAGGGAACCCTGAGCACTCGGCTGGACTGTGATGAGTGAGGGTTGAGGTTATTGTCCCCTCCCCTGTTTTGCTTCCCCCCAAGGACACGCTCTATGGGGAGTTGGCTTTGGGCACCAGTCCCACGGGCAGATGTGGCATTACAAAGATTTCTGCAAACATGGCACGAAGGCTGGCAACATCAACCTGGAGGCAGACAGTCAGGTTGTGTATCCACAGCGGTGACCAGAGGAGGAATGGTCGCTGGGAGGAGCGCAGAGAGAAGAAACGCCATGTTGCATCTGCAGCAGCACACCTTCATCTGCCCCAGCTGCAACAAAACATGTCTCTCCCATATCGGTCTCTACAGCTACAGCAGATGTTGCAACCTTCCAACAGTTTGACAATGAAGCATTTCTCCATTGTCTCCCGAGACAGACAGATGCCAAGCAGGTTTTGCATTCTCCAGGGTAACACCCATCTGACCAATGGATCAAGCCACTCTGCAATTTAAAGATGGCAGGCAGGGTTGGTACCACATGAACCCTGGTCCCCGAATGAAGCACCAGCAGGCACTTGCGAACAACTTCCTTGAATGAGCAATGGAGGCCACCCTGTAAAATAATGGGCATCCCTTTTGTAGGCTGTGTGTGTGTGTGTGTGTGTGTGTGTGTGTGTCTGTGTGTCTGTGTGTGTGTGTGTGTGTGTGTGTGTGTCTGTGTGTGTGTGTGTGTGCACGCAAGCTGAGAGTGACAAGGTCCACATAAAAAAGAGCAAAGATTGTGTCTTTGATTTGACAACAAAGCCTGCTTCTGCTTTTCTCTCATGTGAATCTAATACGCAAGTAAGTTTTTAAAAAATGAGACATGTGCCAAATTCAATATACAAAGGTTCAAAGAAAACAAGATAAGCGAGAGCCAGGCTGTGTGAGCACTGAACCTTTCGCAAAGCTGGGGAGGAATTCAGTCGCTGGACACGTGAGCCTGTTGCAGCACCGCGTTGCCCAATAGGCAACTGCCCCCAAAGGTCTCTGTTATGCACACCTCAATTTCCAAGCAGTGGGAGACTCAGAAATGCCAGCCCACAGCTCAGGCATGGCTTCCTTAGAATGAAGGTCACTGAAGATGGTGGCGTCTTTGTGATATATTATTATTATATTTATTGAATCTGTATACTGCCTTTTATCTGAAGATGGTTCACAGCATAAGAATACAAGACAAAAACACAAAATGCATAATAAAAACAAAACAATAACCCTCCTCCCACAAATATATGAATATATGAGATTCATGAGATGGAAAGGATTATAGCAGTAACATTCCAATAGATCTTGTTCCCCTCTTAGGTTTCTAGGGGGCTCTCAAAAAGCCATAGTTTTAGATTCAGCACAAAGAGCAAGTCAAACTCATCCCAGCTCCATGCAAGACTGCCTATTTCCCTTGTTTATTTGATTTTATTTATTACTTAGCAAAATGTATATCCCACTTGATGGGATTAGAACCTCTAATGAACTTACAAGAAATATTACAATTATCAGTAAAAAATATGTTTAAAAAATAAGAAGAAGAAGTTTAGAAAAAAAATGTAATATTTGTTACTATTTTAAAAAAAATTAGAAAAAAATTGTAACAAAGATTCAAATATGTCAACATCTATGTGTCTGGATAAGGTTGCCTTAACAAAAATGTTTCAGTGCCTGCCTGATGTTCCCTTATACTCAGTGATAACATAATCTCCAACCACAAAAGAGGGGAAAGCAGTGCTCCCTTTTGCTCCGCTTCTAGATCTGAAGCATCCCCAGCTAGCCATTTCTATGGCAATTCCAGTCACCTGTGCGCATTAGTCTTACAAAGAGATACTTAACTGACTTGATTGGAGCCGTTAACTTCAGAAAGCGGCAGATACAACCACTTTAGCAGCCTCCCTTTCTGCAAAATCTTAAAGCCCCAAAGATGTTCTCTAGGCCAGGCATAGGCAAACTCAGCCCTCCAGATGTTTTGAGACTACAATTCCCATCATCCCTGACCACTGGTCCCAAACCATCTGGAGGGCCGAGTTTGCCTATACCCCGCCTTCCCCCAGTTCTTCCATTTCTGCACATCTCTTGGGTATCCCTTGAATGCAGAGCAGTTTATAAATCCTGAAGTTATGATAGCCATCTTCAAACATCTCAAGGGCTGTCAAATGGAAGAGGGAGCATGCTTGTTTTCTCCTGCCCTGGAGGGTAGGACCCAACCAATGCCTTCCAGTTACAAGAAAGGAGATTCCAACTAAACGTCAGGAAGAACTTCCTGGCAGTAAGAGGTGATGGACAGTGGAACAAGAGTCCCTCAGAAGGTTGTGGACTCTCCTTCCTTGGAGGTTTTCAAGCAGAGGTTGGACGGCCATCTTGCGTGGATGGTTTAGTTGAGATTCCCGCATTGCAGGGGTTTCCACTAGATGACACTTAGGGGTCTCTTCTAAGATTCTATGATTAAATACAATAGATAAATTGCACTCTCTTCATGAGACCATCACATCTGTGCAAAAACAGCTTCCTCCTCCCTATTTGCGGATTTCTTATTTCAGCCAAAGCTCACATACCTTTGTTCCTTCACACATGGCTACTTTGGCCAACTTGAATCTTGTTCTGTTTGGCTTCCTGTCACCCCATTAATGATTCATTTTCTATTTGCCTCCCTTGACTGTGGATCAAGGCAACTGCTTTAGCTTTGCAGATGTTGCATCGGTATAAAACGGTGCATCTTTAAGCATCCCCCTGCGTGTGTGCGCATCTCTGGAAGGACACTTCACATGTAAACTCCGAAGGGAGAGCAGAGAAGGGGTGAACTGAGGAAGCCAGTTTCTACCACAGCCAAAATGGAGCTTCTGGCAGCTGCTGTGCTGATGGCGGTGCTGCTGGGCTCTAATGGCGAAAACCAAGCCGCCGTGGTTTCTGCAGACTGCAACGATGCAGGAATAGAAAGGGATGCTGGAGTGGCCCTCGACTTGATCAATAAGCACCGCAAGGATGGCTATATTTTCACCCTCTTGCGTGTTGCCGATGCTCACATACAACATGCGGTAAGTACTACAGCTCTGACTGGCTCCTTTGCTGACTTTTCTCTTAGGAAAACAGTGGTACCTCTGGATGCGAACGGGATCCGTTCCAGAGCCCTGTTCACATCCAGAAGCGAACGCAACCCGCGTCTGCGTGGGTCGCGATTCGCCGCTTCCGCGCATGCGCACGACGTCATTTTTACCATCTGCACATGCGCAAGCGGCGAAACCTGGAAGTAATGCGCTCCGTTACTTCCGGGTCGCTGCAGCGCACAACCCGAAAATACTTATCCCGAAGCTACTTCAACCCAAGGTATGACTGTACAGGGAGTTGCCTTATAGCGAGTCCTCTGGCCCATTGTCTACACCAGGGTATCCCAAATTTGGGTCTTCAGCTGTTTTTTGGACTACAACTCCCATACTCCCTAGCTAGCAGGCTCCATGGAGGACAACCAAACCTGTCTGAAATTGTCTCAAAGCGAGACGTTTCATGCAAGAACACACTGGTGTGAAATACCTCTATACGTCTGATGCGAACTGGAGAAATGCCAAACCAATGATAGCAGACATTCTGACCAAGCCACTACCAAGAAACCATTTTGGGAATGAATCAAAATGGGGCTCTGGGTGGTTCCTTAATTGTGCGTGCAATTGTTTATATTTGCCAGAGAGGGCGTTGGTGGGATAACCCACCTCATATAACCAACATGCTTAAATCTAATTGATGCGTGAAGAGGTTAATGTCATAGAATAAGCTGTCCTCCCAGGTTTAGCTCTATGTGGGATGAACTAGGTAATCAAACCTTTGTCCCCCTCCAGTCTACCTGAGAAGCTCAGCTTGTAAAGAGGACATAGCTGGTTGCTCCAAGCTCAAACCACATGACGCTTACAATAAGTTTTGTAAGGAGAAATATTGCAGAAAAGATTTATGAGAATGGATTTTAAGCTATGGGTTATTAAAAGTAATAGTTAGGATAACAAATGTAAGATTAAGAGATGAGGTTTGAAGACGTGGTTGATGGAAGCCTCATGCTAAAATAGCCAAAATGTTGTATAAGATGAGATGAGATAGATGTTCTGGTTGGAAAATATATGTAAAAACTAATAAAAATGTGTATTTTTAAAAAATGACTCTCAGAAGCCATTATAGAGTAACTATACAAATAATTTGGGAACTTTAACCACTTTGTAACAGCTAAGTTTTACTGCCTGTGCAGTCTATTTGGGAGCACATGAATCTGATCATTGGTTAGTTTGAAAGTTAACCCTAAAAACATACACACAAAAAACCTTACCCAACATATTGCCTTTTTATATGCTAGGGGAAGAGGGAAACTTTGGAAGGAACTCACAAGGGCATATTTTAAAAATCTAACAACCTATACTTCCACGCTTTAATTTGCTGCATATTTTGTTGTTTTAAATCTCTGCTGCGGTTCTCTCACCAAAGATTACTTGCCCCAAAGCTGGATCTTGGCATCCAGGGAAGTCTCCTTTGATACCTATTTCTTTTCCTTGCCACCAACTCAAGGCATGCTGTAAAGGTGCCTGCCTGCTGAGAAATACAGCATTCCCTAATTTATTGCTGCAGATATATCCCGCCTTCATTTAATTCCCACAGCAACTGGCAAGGCAGGTTGGGCTGAGAGAGAGGACGTCTGGCCAAGGCGAGCTTCACAGCTGCAGCGTTTGAATTCTGGCCTCCCAGGTCCAAGTCTAACACTAACAACTAGGTCACACCAATCGCAGGGGGAATTACTAAAAAAACCCCAAACTGTTGGATTGCACAGAATTGGGGGTGGGGGGTAAATGGGGGGTAGCTGGATACTGCCAAAATATCTTCTGCAGAAATGCATTTGATTTTGTTGCATTTCCTCCCATTCCAGGGAAATGATTCCATCTTGTACTTAACTCTGGATGTGCTGGAAACAGAATGCTCTGTATTATCTCGGAAAAACTGGTCATCTTGTGGAAACAGGCCGTTCTATGGCTATACAGTAAGTAACAGCATCTTTATTCCTTCCGGCAGACTCACGGGTACTGCCGATACTCTGTGGCAAGCATAGGCAAACTCGGCCTACAATTCCCATGATCCCTAGCTAACAGGACCAGTGGTCAGGGATGATGGGAGTTGTAGTCCCAAGACATATGGAGGGCCGAGTTTGCCTATGCCTGCTCTATGGATATCAATGTTTTTTGTGACTAAGGATGTGTACTGCAGCTCTGGCACACTCCCACCACTGGCGTTTGAAGCTGAGAGTGCTTGTCATTAGCCACAATCTCTATGCATTCTGTGGGCCCTTGAGAAATTCTACTGCTTGGTTGATTTTCCCTCAAACCGGCTTCCATCCAGCTTGAAAACGTATGCCATAGTTAAGCTGAGATGTGCACATTTGAGACAGCCGCCGCACATGCGCAAATGACTGTGCATGCACAGAGGGGACAGCTTCAGGCAACAGGAGTTTGCAGGGGCTGCAGGTGCAAATCAGGTAATGTGCATCAGGTGAAGACATTCCAAGCCCCTCATCAATGTGTACAAAAAGGTAAAAATGTGACTTGAATTGCAGCAGCGGAAACAGCCTTCCAGTGTTTTAAGTCACTAATGTGTACACAGCTTAAGAAAACTACAGTAACTGTCAGAGCAGGGAGGCAAACATCTCTTGTTGCTTTTGGAAAAGACGGGTGCTTCTATCAGAGCTTCCGACAGATGTCTGTCTTTTGCCTTCTCCAGGACTTTGGGCGATGTAAAGCTGTTGTGCAAATAAACCGGTTCCTTGAGGAAGAGAAACTGCATGGATACAACTGCACTGTGAGCCCAGGTATTCATAGCTTCCAAATCAAGTGTCTGTGAACTCAGGCAGGATACAGACAAAAAGATGGGTCACTGCAATCTGGCAGCTCACTCACGGCATTACAGGGGAAGCTGCCTTATAACGAGTCAGATCATTGGGTCCATCTTGCTCAGAATACCAGGGCTCGGGAACCTTTCTAAGGCCATTTCCCGTGGAAAGCCTCCTAAGGGGCGCATGGGTGCCGGAGGCAGGAATGGAACGGTAGATGTGAGTCTTAGCCTTTGTGCACAAGGCTACATTCCAGACACACAAAAGCAGGTGGTTTAGTCTAAAAGGACTTGAAGTGGCCCTCTAGAGATGCTAGCTACCTTTGAAGGTGACCTGGAAACTACAGCTAATCCAGAATGCGGCAGCTAGACTGGTGTCTGGGAGCGGCCGCCGAGACCACATAACACTGGTCCTGAAAGACCAACATTGGCTTCCAGTATGTTTCCGAGCACAATTCAAAGTGTTGGTGCTGACCCTTAAAGCCCTAAACGGCCTTGTCCCAGTATACTTGAAGGAGCATCTCCACCCCCATCGTTCAGCCTGGACACTGAGGTCCCGCTCCGATGGCCTTCTGGCGGCTCCCTCACTGCGAGGTTACGGGGAACCAGGCAGAGGACCTTCTTGGTAGTGGCGCCCGCCTTGTGGAACGCCCTCCCATCAGATGTCAAGGAAATATGACTTTTAGAAGGTAGCCCTGTTTAGGGAAGTTTTTAATGTTTGATGTTTTATCCTGTTTTTAATATTCTGTTGGGAGCCGCCCAGAGTGGCTGGGGAAACCCAGTCAGATGGGTGGGGTATAAATGATAAATTATTATTATTAATATTAGCAGGGATTGAACCTGGGCCTTTTCCATGCAATCCAGATGGTCTGCCACTGAACCACAGCCCTTAATTGACATCATATGAATTATCTTTTCTCCCAAGCTGATCCCAGTAGAAACCTCCCTCCCACACACTTTTCAGCAGATGCTGGCAGCAGACTTTGGTGATTGGATAGGGATTTGTGATGTCCGAAACCTACTTTTCAGGACCATTTTTCAGCTTTAATTTTAAAAATACACCGTCTTAACTTTCAAAGGTATAAACGCAGTATCTTTAAAAACACAGCCAGGTAATTCACCTGAAGAGAGAGAATTCACTCGGGATTTGATACGGAGGAAGATACAGGGCGAGGGAAGTCAGGGATTAAAGGACGACACTGGGATATCGGACGTGCTATAAATCAATGACTTCACCATGCATGTTAATTATAATCCCAGGCAACAATAATACAATGCTGATAACTGCTCACTTTTCTCAGTTCCACCTGAATTATACGAGTGCAAGGATTGTCCAGTGAGGGTAACAGTCATAGAAGCCACTGAAGAGCACATGAAGTACGCCAACGGGGTCTTGGAGCAATACAATCAGGACAGCAACCAGACGAACTATTACAAGGTGGAGGAAATAAAAAAAGTTTTCAGTGCGGTATGTATCAGTCTGCCCTGGAACTTAAATTGTTGGGTACAGGTGAAGCTTTCCCCATCTCCCATTCATAGCTGTCAACCGTCCCTCATTTGGCGGGAAACTCCCCTATCCCAGCGCCATTTCCCGCTGCTGTCCCGGATTGATGATGTCCCTTAAATTTCCTGGCTTTCAAAGAAAGCAGCTCCTCTCCCTCCCTCCCTCCCTGCCGGCCAGGGAGGAGGGAGGCTCCAACTGTGTTGATTGGCTGCGTTGCTCACCCAATAAGGAGTCTAAGAACGACTGAGGGGTGGAGCTTGCATGCCTTGTGCCGATCAAATTGGCCGCGTTGCCCGGGGACTCGCCTTTGCTCAGCGTTTCCCGTTGGTTTTCCTTGCTGCATCCCCTTTGCCAGGTTGCTGTGCTGTGGGAACCACCGCTTGAGGCTTTGATTGGCTGCTGGTTGACTAAAATCCCTTATTTTGGCTGCTGATCCCTTATTTTCGTTTTTTTTCAAAAAAGATTTTTATTGGTTTTACAAAAAAAATTTTTAAAACAATACAAACATATAAAAAGACATACAAACATGTATAGTTTCGTACCCTTTTTTTCATAAACCTTGTTTCTCGGACTCCCCCATACCTCCCCTTTCTGTATCCCAATGTCCAAAGTTTTTCAGCAACTTCTAAATAGTTCTGTCACGCCTCTGTCCTCTTAATCTTTCCTTCATTCTAATCTTATATCGCTGTAACCCTTTCTTTCTCAAAACCTCGACATTCTAACATTCATGCAGTTTATAGTAGTCCTTAAGGTAAATTTTAAACTTCTTCCATTCTTCTTCCGCCGTCTCCTTCCCCTGATCACGGATTCTGCCAGTCGTCTCAGCCAATGTCATGTAGTCCATCACTTTCATCTGCCATTCTTCCAAGGTGGGTAGATCTTGTGTCTTCCAATACTTTGCGATAAGTATTCTTGCTGCTGTCGTGGCGTACATAAAGAAAATTCTGTCTTTCTTTGACACCAATTGGCCGACTATGCCCAAGAGAAAGGCCTTTGGTTTCTTAGGAAAAGTACACTTAAGTACCTTTTTCATTTCATTATATATCATTTCCCAGAAAGCCTTAATCTTCGGGCACGTCCACCAAAGGTGATAGAAAGTACCTTCAATTTCTTTACACTTACAACACTTATTATCAGGCAAATGATATTTTTTGCTAGCTTGACTGGGGTCATGTACCACCTGTAGATCATTTTCATAATGTTTTCCTTTAAGGCATTACATGCCGTGAATTTTATACCGGTGTTCCACAACCATTCCCAGTCAGCAAACATAATGTTATGACCAATGTCCTGTGCCCACTTAATCATAGCCGATTTAACTGTTTCATCTTGTGTATTCCATTTCAGCAGCAAATTATACATTCTTGACAAATTCTTAGTATTGGGTTCTAACAATTCCGTCTCTAATTTTGATTTTTCCACCTGGAAGCCAATTTTCCTATCTTGTTTATAAACCTCCATTATTTGATAATAATGGAGCCAATCTTGTACTTTTGGTTTCAATTTCTCATGGCTCTGTAATTTCAATTTATCTCCATCTTGTTCCAAAATTTCCCAATATTTTGGCCATCCGGCCTCCATATTGAGTTTCTTCAATGCCTTAGCCTCCAAAGGTGACAACCATCTAGGGGTTTTATTTTCCAACAAGTCTTTATATCTTATCCATACATTAAACAACGCTTTTCTAACAATGTGATTTTTAAAGGCCCTATGCACTTTAATTTTATCATACCATAGATATGCATGCCAACCAAATGCATTATTGAAACCTTCTAAATCCAAAATATCTGTGTTCTCGAGGAGCATCCACTCTTTCAGCCAGCAGAACGCTGCTGCTTCATAGTACAATTTTAAGTCCGGCAGGGCAAATCCCCCTCTTTCTTTTGCATCTGTAAGTACTTTAAATTTTATTCTGGGCTTTTTGCCCTGCCAGACAAATTTCGCAATGTCTTTCTGCCACCTCTTGAAACAGTCCATCTTGTCAAGAATCTGCAAAGTTTGAAACAAGAATAACATTCTAGGCAATACATTCATCTTAATAACTGCAATTCGGCCTAACATTGACAATTTCAAATTTGACCATATTTCTAGATCTTTTTTAATTTCTGAGCAGCATTTTTCATAGTTGTCCTTATATAAGTTCAAATTTTTAGATGTCAGATAAACCCCTAGGTATTTCACCTTCTTAACCACTGTCAAACCTGTCTCTTCTTGGAATTTCTCCTTCTCCATGACTGTTAAGTTTTTTTCTAATACTTTAGTTTTTTGTTTATTCAGTTTGAATCCAGCTACCTGGCCAAATTGTTGGATTATCTCCAACACCCTTTTCGTACTAGTGTCAGGCTCTTGTAAAGTCAATACTAGGTCGTCTGCAAAAGCCTTTAGCTTGTAATGTTTAACCCCGACCTGTACACCTTTAACCTGCTGGTCATTTCTAATCATATTCAGCAACACCTCCAGAACAGAAATAAAAAGCAATGGGGAAATTGGGCACCCCTGTCGTGTTCCTTTTTCTATCTTCAATTCCTCAGTTATCACATTATTTACAATCAGCTTAGCTTTTTGTTCAGAGTATATCGCACCCATACCATTCTCAAATCCTTGGCCTACCCCTGTAAGTTGACAGCTATGCCCATTTCTTTGCTAGGAAAGAGGCCATGTGCTCTTTTGTGTGCTATTAGGATGGTGTCAAAGGCCCACAATGCTTGGCAAGTACATTCCCAGAGTTCACTGGGGCAAACCATGTCTATTCAGTTAATTCGACAGTGCAGAACTGGCACTGTTACAAAGGTGACACGTAATGCTTGTTCCGCATGCAAAAGAAATGGATTTCTTTAGTGTGGTGGCACCTGCAGTCTGGATCTCAGTGCCTATTGACATCTGGCAAGCTTTGGGAGTAAACCTTACATCACAAAACCCAAGGAAAAATCCATACATTGCAGGACATCTTCGGGAGGAGGAAAGGCCATGAGGAGTAAAGCCTACGCAAATCTGGAGTGGAGTCCCTAAGACGGTTGGATGGCGCCTTTTATGCTCCCTTCTGGCAACTCCTGTGGCCAAGCTGGTGCCAAATGTCTCACTCTGCTTTCCTTTGGACCACATCAGTGAGTCCGAGAGAGGGGTCTTCTTGTCTGGGCAGCCCAAGACCTCCATACACATTGCCCAGGCTTGTGGCCTGGAGAGATTGTTGCAGTGCTGCTTATGCAGCAAAAACAACACAGGAGGCAGCCATTCCAAGTTATGGGTCTCTGCAGCCACAGCAGGCGCTGTGATTCTGCAGCAGTTTGACTTCACCCCCAGAGGCATACTCTATTGTCAGATGCCAACAACAAAGGCACCATAAATGCACGCTGTTCAGCGCCTGCTTAAATCACTTTTGTTTAGGGAAGCCTATCCCAACACAAAGAAGTTACAAGTGTTATGTTTTATGTTTTAATCATATTTTGAATATTTTTAAATACCTGCTTCCGACTGTTTTTAATCTATGATTTTAATGTTTTAATTTATATATTCGTAAACCTTTTAGAGGGGCAGTGATTTGGGGTTGTTACTGTTTTTTTACAATCATGTGATATATAATTTTTAGTAATTAATGAAATTCAGCTGGTTTAAATTTGTCGTGTAGCTACCAGGGGCCCAACGCAAAGAGGAAAGGTATGCATTGGCATTTCAAATGGCTGTGCCACCTACATCATTCTGCCCGGACACTGAGGTCCAGTGCCAAGGGTCTTCTGGCAGTTCCCTCGCTGCAAGAAGCCAACTTACAGGGAACCAGGCAGAGGGCCTTCTTGGTAGTGGCTCCCGCCCTGTGGAACGCCCTCCCACCAGATGTCAAAGAGAAAAACAACTACCAGACTTTTAGAAGACACCTGAAGTCAGCCCTGTTTCGGGAAGCTTTTAATGTTTAATAGGTTATTGTATTTTAGTGTTCTGTTGGAAGCTGCCCAGAGTGGCTGGGGAAACCTAGCCAGATGGGCAGGGTATAAATAATAATAATAATAATTATTATTATTATTATTATTATTATTATTATTATTATTATTATTATTATCATTTGGGATCCCCTACAGATGGCCGATCGTACGGCGTACGTTGTTGAGTTTACCATCAAAGAAACCTCATGCCCCAGAGCCAGTCTTGCAAGGAATATCTCGGCGTGTGAATTTCTCCCTGACAGAACTGCGGTAAGCGAAGAGTCTAGCATAAGCTCTGCAACATGGTGCTTTCTGGGTGTTTTGAACTACAACTCCCACCAGCCACAGTTCGACAGGCTGTGGGTTAGCTAACGCTAGAAGCTAAATCGTGAGGGGAAATGTGAGAGGTTTCTAGACACACACTCACAGCTCTTCGCCGCCTATCCAGACAAGCAGGAGCCATTATCAGAGTTCAAGGATGCAATCCAGCACTTGAGGAGGGTGAGGAAGGGGGCGTGGCCTGGGGAGAGGGCGTGGCCTAGTGAAAGCCCCAAGGGCCTGGTGGAGAGGTCTTGAGGTCCACATTTAGCTCACAGGCCTGAAGTTCCCCCAGGCTGATTTAAATATCATCACAATTACAGCGTAAGTCTTCCTCACAAATTTATTAACAGCTACACGAATTACGATGGCTAGGAAGTGGAAGGGGCCAGCAGAATATAAAATGGAAAAATGGTATAAAGAGGTGTGGGATATAGCTATTAATGATTAATTCACATGTGCCATTAAGGTAAAACGGGGAATATGCAGGAGAAATGATTTTGAGGAGATATGGAGGGCATCTGTAGAATTTGTACTGTTAAAACGGAAAGGGGTCAAACCATCGCAAGAGGTGTTGAAATTTTGGGAGGTTGGATCGTTACAATGGAATGGTCTCAGCAGTGGGGTGCACATTTTTATTCTTATTTGTTTATGATTATTACTATGTAAATAAAAATATAAAAATATAAATAAAAGAATGAATAAAAATAAAAAACAAAACAAAACAATTACAGCGTATATCATGCAGAATAACAAACAAATCATCAGTAAAACAATTACAAATCTTCAGTAAAGGTATCCTGTTAAAGGGATCTGGGGTGTGACATACTGTCCGAAGCTCCTACAGGGACCCCTTGGGGTGGTGCCTCTTGTTTGAATTCCTCCTCCATGGTGGCAGTCATGGGATTGTTGTCTATCACATGACGGTGTGTGTTTTGACTCCACAGAGTGGGAACTGATGGAGACAGGATGTTTGTGTTACTGTGTTCCGTGAAGTGGGATTATTGTCCTTTGTTCTCTTTCTTTGCTGTCTGATGCTAGAGAGAAAGGGAGCCATGTTGCAGTGCTCCGTGTGTGTTTATATGTAAATAAAGTAGATTAGCCAAAATGCTGAGTTGCTGAGGTCTGTTACACAAGCTGTGAAGACTCTGCGGATCCCAAAGTGTGCCAGTATCTGTTGGCATCGGTCGCTGTGACTGTTCGGGCTGAAGAAAGCTTTTGAAGCTCCCGAACGATCGACCAGGAGGGAGGGAACATGCCAGTCGGGCATGTTTCTCTGCCAGGGTCCTACTCGAGTGTAGGACGAGCTCCTGACACCTCTATCATAGGTGTAAGTCATAGGACACCCTCTATCAGTGGTTTACCTTTCCATGGACTCCCTACAGATGGGCAGGAGTCAAGATATAGCCTAGCTTCACCCCAGCACCTAAGCCAAACTGCTCACATCTGTAACCAATGAAGTTGTGGCCTATTTGAACCCATAAACCAAACTACTCTGTGACAGTGTGTTTTATTGCCTTGACACCCAAAAGAATCCGCAGCACCATCCAGCGCAGGGGCACAGATTCACATTGACATTTCCTCCTTCTCCGCAGCACAAAGGACTCTGCAGAGGAAAAGCCGTTAAGGAGTCGGGTGCAAAAGATCCCAGTGTGATTGAAATAGAGTTCTGTGAAATCTACGATATTCAAGTAAGTCTATTTCCCTGCCCCCTGCTCCGTGGCTAAAGGGAGTGGCCTTCCCACCTACCTTTAAGTCAGGCTTCCTCAACCTCGGCCCTCCAGATGTTTTTGGCCTACAACTCCCATGTTGCCTAGCTAGCAGAACCAGTGGTCAGGGATGCTGGGAATTGTAGTCTCAAAACATCTAGAGGGCCGAGGTTGAGGAAGCCTGCTTTAAGGCAAGGACAGAAGCAGGCAGCATCGACAGAAACAAGCACGCCGCCTTGCCTCCATAGTTGAGGGGGCCGGTGCCCGCAACATGCGCAAGTGACGTCAGCACGCCACAGGACGTGCTGATGTCATGCGCCATGTGCCGTGCTTGCACTGTGGACACACGATGAACTGCGTGCTGATGGCAGTTGCGTGACTGTGTGCAATTAAGGTAAGCATGTTACACAGCATGCATGCACAGCCGCTGCAGGTTTTTGGGGGAAGCGGAACATTGAAGGGGGGAACATTCAAGGACACAATCTGTGCAGCATAAACCAATCCACCAGGTGGCGGCAGAAAATTTAGGTGCACTGCAATTACAGTGGAACCTAATCCGTTCCGGAAGTCCGTTTGATTTCCAAAATGTTCGAAAACCGAAAATCAAAGGGCTGTTGGCAACGTGAATGGTGAAAATGGAAGAATGTGCCACAGAAGCCGTTTGACTTCCAGGTTTTCTGAATTGTTTGGCAGCCCAGACATTCGAAAACCAAGGTTGCACTGTACTTCCGTTAGCAAGTGGTAATAGCAAATTTGTATTCCACCCAGCAGAGAACACCAAAGAGGGTTCTATACTGTGCTTTCTTTTGGTCTCTAGAGTTTCAATGAATAGGAAGTACAAGCTGCTAATGTAGCTCACATTAATTGGAGATTTTGCAAAACGAAAACAAAAAACTCAGCAAAACTCAACAAGTTTGTGAAAAAAAGTTCAGCAACTTTTGTGCCCGGAATTTCACTTTTTGAAACATGGCAACCGTATACTAGTGATTTATTGCAAGAAAATGCAACCCACTTATAACGACATGAGCCAGGAAGAATTGCAGCATTCCTTAAAATTAGGAAATCTCTTTTCAAGGATCCAATCCTGCAGCAGTTCAGCTCCCTTCAGGCTTTACTCCACAGGAGAAGAGAGCAAGTGGCCCATTTCAGCCTCCTTGCCTGACTTCTGCAGCACATCAGAAGCCCCAATTTCACATTTCATTAGTGTGACACCAGGTCTTACTTACCGAGAGTGGCTGGGATAGTGCCACAAATGTCCCAACAAGCACTGGTTTGCTGGCTAATATATTACAAAGGTGACAATTAAGCATATGTTGCAGCTCTACCCAACGTGCAAATCAGGCTCCTTCACAGCCATGCATCTGAGTATTTTTGGGTGCTTTTTGCAATAACTGTGCGCTACCTGGCTCCATCATTTGGCGGCTTCTGTTTTTCCTCCACAGCTTTGCACATAGACTGCTATATCGGAGCCATTCAGCTGTAAACTAACACATGTGTTGAACACATCACAGTATATCTATCAAATCCAACTCTGCATTGCAATCATTGCAGGGAAATTGCCAATCCTGATTGGCTAGGCTTATGTCCAGCATCTCTGCAGGAAGGGAAGGTTTTCTGGGATCTAAGCAATATCAGCAACAGCAGGAGTAACTTTGCGACGGAAGAGATCCTAAGGACGGAGGGGAAGAGGAAAGTCTTCAATAGGCACAGAAAAGACCGAAAGGATTGCATGTGTCTAATATCTAGCAGGAGAGAATCCATGAGGTTAGGTGCCACCACACCAAAGCCTAATTCCTATTGCAAGCAGACAGGACCTCCTGATAAGGATGCCTTTTCCTGCAGGACACAGTGAAAAGTGCAGATGAGACAGATAAATAAGGCCAAAAAAGGCAAGTGAAAGAGAAGATTCTAAGGAAATCTCACACTGCTTAAGGCAGGGGTGCCTAATTGTGGCCATTCACAGGATCATAGAGTTCTGGAATTGGAAGGGACCCCAATAGTCATTTGGTCCAATCCCCTGCAATGCAGGAATCTAACTAAAGCACCCATGACAGGTGGCCATCCAACCTCTGCTTAAAAACCTCCAAGGAAGGAGCGTCCACAACCTCTCAAAGGAATCTCTTCCACTGTCAAACAGATGTTGTTGGACTCCCATCAGCCCTAGTCAACACGGCCAACATCCAGAGATGGTTGGGTTTTGTGCTGGGCCCGGGGGTAACCCGTGAAACGCAGTCCTGGAGCGGACCAGAATCCGGAGGTTCTGCTAGGAGTCAGTCCGACAGGGCCAAGGCAGGACACAAGGCAGGAAACTAGACAAGGACAGATACAGAATCTCAGGCAGGATCTAACATACAGCAATGTTGCTCCCACAACCTGGGGTGGGGTCCAACAGCCTTTTATCTTTGTCGGGGTAGCGGCCGGTCCTGATCCCCCAGAGACTCACCTCCCTGTTTCGCCCAAAGGCGAGCTCTCCTCCTGCGAGTACTCAGGTCTCTCCTTCTCTCAGACCTTAGTCTCTGCAGCTCGGGAAACGTTGGTGGGTTACTAGACCCAGGGGCCGCCTCAGCCTCCCCTGACCCAACCGGTAGTGGAGCAGCTGTAATGGATGGCCCAGCTGAAGGCAATGAGGTCATCCCCACATCTGGAGCCAGGGCAGGATCAGGCCCCTGACTCGGCCCAGCTGGTGCTTGTTGCAGGGGAACCTGTGCAGACTGGGACTCTTCAGGATCAGGCCCCAGACCTGATTCAGATGATGCCTGAGGCAAAGGATACAGTGCAGACTGGGTCTCCTCTGGTTCAGAGTCTGAGTCCGAGTCCCAGGCCATCACAGGCTTATAAAGAGCACAGCTTACAGGCTTACAGGCATGGAGAGGACAAATGGTAGGCTGCTGTTTCATGGTGAGCGTGATAGCAGCCCAAAGTCCAAGGACTGACAATCTACATCCAAGGCAAAAAGAAAGGAGTTGGGTGCATTCGCTGGTGCAATGAAAATTGTGAAAGGTTCGTAAGCTAACTCTCTTTCTTTCTTTCTTTCTTTCTTTCTTTCTTTCTTTCTTTCTTTCTTTCTTTCTTTCCTCCTTTTGCTTCCCGTTCTCATGTGTGCTGCATGCACACCTGGTGGCTGCGCTCCAGGATACAGGAAAAGGTTGCCATGTGTGCGGGCACACATGCAGGCACCCGCCACAGGGGCACCATCACAACCATGACCACCACCACCATGGTCCTTGTCGCCATCATCACCATCACAGCTTCGGACCTCACCATCGGCATCACAAACATAATGGGCATCACAGGCATGGGCATGGGCATCATGGGCATCACGGGCATGGGCATCACGGGCATGCAGGGCCCAGAGATGACCACAATTGCTCTGAAGAATATCCTGACTTTCCCCCTCCTCCAGGACCTTGCTACCCTCCTCCACCCCCTGGCGGACCACACCATTTCCCACCTGTTAACGGTCCCCCGCCTCCTCCAGGGCCACCACATGGGCCTCTTTGCCATCCTCCGCCCCCTCCTGATGTCCCCAACGATCGTCCCACGTCTCCCCCAAATCAGCGGGTTCGCAGGAATAGCGGCCACCACAAGCGCTGTCACGGCCCCAGGTGTCGTATGAGGTCAGCTAGGAGAAGAGGAGGAGGATCCTCTGAAGAGCACAGTTCCTTTGAAGACCACCACCCCTTCCACGGCAGCAAAGCCGGGTCGGTCTACTACATCCCAGTTGCGAGTCCAGACAATGTCCTCCAAGTTCCTGGGGCAGACTTCTTTGGCAGCCCAGACAGTCAGCAGGGAGGCGACAGGGGGCCGCCTTTGTGCGGCAAAGGCCTTCGCCAGAAACCAGCACTGCAGCCATTCCCAGAAGCTGATTCAGAGTCAAAATCATGCCCAGGGAAGCCCAAGTACGATCGGCCGGGCTTTTTGTCTTTGTATCCGCAATGAAACACATTCCCATTAAGCCGAAGTGTTTCCGTAACTACATAGCTCCACGGCCTTCAATAGTGAAAAATAAAACATCTCTATACACAAAACAGTTTCTTTTATTCTGAGAGGGAATGAGCATTTATGGAAAGAGGTATGTCTCAAGCAGAAAACCTATGTTTGGTTTGTTGGTTTTATTTGATTTATATATCAGCCTTCATCATAAGCTCTCAGGGCAGTTCACAGAATAAAATACAGGATGAAAACACGAGAATAAATAAAACGGAACAGCACAATAATAACACACACACCCTTCCCACAGACACTTTTAATAGCCTGTAGAACATTAATCTGGCTGAAGAGGAACATTTTTGCCAGGCACCTAAAAATATATAATGAAGGCGCCAGTCGAGTGTTGCCACCTTCTGAACCTCACGTGAAGGAGGCACATGAAGAAGGGTGTCAGATGATGAGTGCAGAATCCAGGATGGCTCGCTCCATCTTCCATATGACAACCCTTTAGATGTTTGAAGATGGCTATCATATCTCCTCTCAGTCTCCTCTTATCCAGGCCAAGCATACCCAGCAACTTCAACTGTTCCTCATAAGCCTTGGTTTCCAGACCTTTTATCATCTTGGTTGCCCTCCTTTGTGCCCATTCCAGCTTATCAATATCCTTCTTAAATTGTGGTGCCCACAACTGGACACAGTATTCTAGGTGGGGTCTGACCAAGGCAGAAAAGAGCATTACTATGACTTCCCTTGATCGGGACACTAGACTTCTGTTGATGCAGTCTAGAATAGCCTGAGGTTTTTTCTCTTTTTTTGCCGCTGCATCACACTGCTGACTCATGTTAAGTTTGTGTTCTACTAAGATCCCTAGATCCTTTTCACATGGCAGGCCAGGTGTCTCCCTTCTTGTATTTGTGCTGGTGGTTTTATCTTGCCTAAGTGCAGAACCTTACACTTGTCCCTATTGAAATTCATTCTGTTTGTTTGGGCCCCGTTCTCCAATCTGTTAAGCTTATCTTGAATTCCAATTCTGTTTTCTGCAGCAAGTTGCTACTATTGCTTCTTCGTATATACAGCCCTTCACATTTGGGGATCAGTCTACTTGTGAGATTGCCTTACCCATATAGGACCGTGCAACTGCTTTGATCTGAAGAACTGGCACTGTTACAGGTGCAAATATTCATTCTGAAGTTTTAAGTAATCCGTACTTTACTGCAGCAGAATCTACACTTTGGAACTCCCTGCCGATTGAAAACAGGCAGGTGCCTTCCCCTTGACTCTTTTTGGCACCTGTTTGAAACATTGTCGGCCTACTTGGAGAAGTGTTTTAATCTCTTTTGCTGTTAATTTCAATTATCTTTAAATGCTTCTAGTTTAGTTTGTTTTTTAATCATTTTAAACAAACTGGTTTTATTGATCATTGTAATATTATAAACCACTCAGAAGTTTTGTTGCAATCAAGCGGCCTTCAAATTTTAGCGAAATAAACAAGCAAATGCCAAGGTAAACAGGTGCCAGGTGTGTATCTCAGGGCAAAGCATCCCACAATGACTGCCTATGCAGCCAGGGACCTGTATCTCTCCCCTAAGTCATTTTCTTGGTTCTCACCTCCTTGGCAAACTTGCATTCTCTGAAGGATGGTGTTGCAGAGGGGGAAAGTTCCCCTTTGGGGGCTGGAACAGGGCCTCTTGGTTTGTTTTCCTGAGGTTCCACTTCAGCTTTCTCTGTATGCATCTAAGTTTTGAAATCGGCATATTCACCATAAGACTGCAGAATGTTCTAGGGCGTACAAAACATGACCTAGAACTGGTAATCTTTGTTCTGACCCTGACATCCTGAGGTTCGCCCTGTAACCAGAGCGGCAGGTGAACAAACGTGGTGTCATCACAGCGCAGGGCTGCCTCTTTAAAAAGGAAAACAGCAGATGTTTGGATAAACCCAAAAGGTTGTTTGCACTGTACACAGGAAGCGACAAGAGTCCATCAAGCCCTCCTGCCCTCTTTCTGCTTTCGCTTGATTACCTTAAATCAAAAGAAGGCTGTTCCAGTCTTCCACGGCAAGGCATTTCCCCGCCAGGCTTTTGGAGAGTCTTTTCTCTCCCTTTCCCTCTCCCCAGGTTTCAGGACCTTCTTCCTCGCCTGGACATGGGACTCTTCATTCTGTTAGCCTTCGCCTTCTGCTGCTGCCATGCCAGCCCTCTCCAAGGCCAGAAGGTCGACTGCGATGATCCTGGGGTCTTTAACGCAGTGGATCTAGCCCTGAAGGAACTGAATCGAGGCATAGCTAGTGGCAACAAATATGCACTCAGTGTAGTCCTTGATGCCAGCAAAACAGTAAGTAAACTCTGGAACAGCAGAAAAATCATCTCTAATTATTAATCTTCTCTTGCAAGGACTATTAACTTGTTCTACAAGAAGACATTTCCTACAAATCAATGGGATCGGTTGCAGGAGGGGACATTGCTCATGAGTCAGGAGTGCTAATTTTCTCTCTCTCCTATCGTTGTTGCTCTCATATAGTTCTCTCTCTCCTTAATATTGAAGCACTCTAACTGGTATAAAATTAAATGAGCACCAATTACGACTCCGTTTACTGAATATTTCAATTGTATTAATAATTATCACTGCATAGAGCTCACGCCGGACTTCAGAAAGTGTTCACCCACAGAGTTTTATGCTGGTAACTTGCAACTTACATGAGGGTCCGGTTCCGTGGGTCCATGCAAGTACGCAAAAATGCGTAAAGCCAGAAATTCCGGGAACACCGCTCCCCAGCAAGGCGGAGGGGTGCTTTCCCAGTTTTGTCTTTTTCTAAACCTTTAGTCCTTTTTTTAAGCACCTCTCACAATTTGATTAATACCTCCACTCGGTAGCTGACGATTGTGCAGTGGGATGGCAGTGCTCAAAAGACCACCCGTAAGTTGAATGGTTGCTGTTTACTGGGAGGTAGTACTTAGTTTTAGCATTATATTCCATCTTTCCTCCTGAAGGAGCCTAGGGTGGCAAGAGTGGGGGGAGGGCAAGGCAGCAGGGAGGGTGGCACGGTCCACGTATAATGGCAAGAAGTGCCAGATTGGCTCCAGTGTCAATCTCATTGCTGCCTCTCCTCCTCTAAGGCATCAGTGTGACCAGTTAAAGGTCAGGTGAGCATCAGCATCCACTACTGTCTCTGCTCTAGGCCCAGATTACATTGTTATTATTACAGTAGTACCTCCAGTTATGTAACCCTTTGGTTACGTAATCTTCAGGATGCGAAAGCGGCAAACCCAGAAGTATTTGACCAGGTTTCGCCACGCGCACATGCGCAGAAGCGGTCCTCAGGTTGCGGAAACCTCGGGATCTGACCGGACCTCCGGAACGGATCCCATTTGCAACCGGAGGTACCACTGTATTATTATCATTAATTGAAGTTATATTGGCAAACTGGCCAAAATGTATTTAAAAAACCTCAAATGTTTGTTGGAGATTTAAAAAAGGGGGATGGTACCTTCATGCACATGTGGTGGGACTGTGTGAGGATACGAGAATTTTTTGGATATAATATACAACAAACTCAAAAACATCTTTAAATTCTCCTTAAACCAAAAAAACCAGAAACCTTTTTGTTAGGCATTATGTCCACTGAAATCCAAAAAAAACATTAGAACCAACTATGGCGGCTAGAATTTTAGTAGCAAAAAACTGGAAATGTGACTCAATTCCTACAAAGCTTGACTGGCAGGTGAAGATGATAGAATACTTGGAACTTGCAAAGATGACTGGGAGAATGAGAGGAAACTCAAACCAGAAAGTGTGTAAAGAATGGATAACATTTAAAGAATATCTAAAACAATATTGTGAAAATGCAAATCTCCTGACAGGTCTAGACTGAATCTTGAATATTAAGGAAAACTATAAATGTAGAAAAAATTCTGGATATGTAACAGATATAACAGGAAATGCGTAAAGTTTAAGAATATGTAGAAAACACAATGAGGTGAATCGGAAGTCAAAAGTGTGTGTGATGTTAGATGATATGTTGTTCATTAATGTTTAGTTGTGGTTCGAGGACCCGATCCCCGCGTAGTGGAATGAAAACACAAGGACACGTGATATAAGGTTAATGGGCAAGAAAAGGCCACAACTTTATTGATTACAGCAAGTGAAAAGGTATTGGCTTAGGCATTGGATTACGTCAGCTGACTCCACCCACTCGGAGAGGGGTGAGTCTAAAAGGGGGGGGGTTATTCACCAGTAGGTGGAGCCTGTTGATGCTAATCCAACTATAAGCTCTCTCCTGATGTCACCGAGGGTCGTGCCATGGCCTCCCGCCAAGCAGGCATCGGACAGAATACACGACCGCCAGATTCCTTTAACGGAATACCCCAAAATTGAAGGCGTAGGCGATGGCCACACCTAGCCCTTCGACACGCCACAACACATTATTCCAATGCCTAACCTACCCACCAATACCACGAAAGTTGTGACGATTGCTACGAGGTAGGCGAAAAAACCAAAAAGCCTAATGCCAAATGGAAAAAATTCCTACCAGGCCCCCTGGACAACCAGGGCGACCAACCTAAGGTCCATAGCAAGGCCAAAAGAAAACTGAGACCCTGAGCTCTAAGGGAGTGGAGGGTGGGTGACTCGCGACGGGACGACGAAGAGTGAGGCCGGGTGGCTGGCACCGCCGCAATTTACACTGCCGTTCATGCCCCCTTGGAGGCACCTGGTTGGGTGCCTGTCCATGGGCATGGGCGCCAGCCAGGTGAGTGGGAGGCAGGGGGCTAATGCCCCCTGCTTGAGGCAGAGACCGGCTCCCGCCCACAACCACTCCCCTCTTTTGCAGGAGGAGAGTTTTTGTCATTGAGGTGTTGTCTTTGTTTGTCTGTGTTGTTATATGTAAATTGTTTTGCAATACAGTGGTACCCCGCAAGACGAATGCCTCGCAAGACAGAAAACCCGCAAGACGAAAGGGTTTTCTGTTTTGGAGGCGCTTCGCAAGACGAATTTCCCTATGGGCTTGCATCGCAAGACGAAAGCCCATAGGGAAATGCTGGCGGTCGGGAGCAAAGACTTTCGCCCACAGCCGGCCTTCAGAAGAGGACCTCTTCTGAAGGCCGGCGGGGGGCAAAAGTCTTTGCTCCCCCCCGCCTGCCTTCCCCCCCCACCTGCCCCGGGCGATCTTAAAATGCTGGCGGGCGGGAGCGAAGCGTTCGCTGCCGACCCCCAGCATTTTAAAATCTCCCCGGGACAGCAGAGAAGTCGGGAGCATTTTAAAATCTCCCCGTGTCCCAGGGAGATTTTAAAATGCTGGGGGGCTGCCGACCCCCAGCATTTTAAAATCTCCCCGGGACAGCAGAGACTTCTCTGTCCCGGGAAGATTTTAAAATGCTGGGGGTCGGGAGCGTTCGCTGTTCCGAAGCGGGGCTGGGGGCGGGAACACCTTCTGAAGGCAGGCAGGGGGCGAAAGTCTTTGTCCCCCCTGCCTGCCTTCCCAGGGGCTTTTAAATCGCCCCGGACAGCGGAGAAGTCCTCCGCTGTCCGGGGCGATTTTAAAATGCCGCCCGCCAGCATTTTAAGATCGCCTGGACAGCGGAGAAGTCCTCCGCTGTCCCGGGGTTTTTTAAAATGCTGGGGGTGGGAAGAAAAGCCCTTGTCCCCCCCCCCCCCAGCCTTCAGAAGAGGTCCGGGGACAGACTGTCCCCGGACCTGGTCTGAAGGCGGTTTCCCTAGGAACGCATTAATTGATTTTCAATGCATTCCTATGGGAAACCGTGCATCGCAAGACGAAAAACTCGCAAGACGAAGAGACTTGCGGAACGAATTAATTTCGTCTTGCGAGGCACCACTGTAAAGTTTAAAAAGGGGGGGTTATATACCGCCCAATACCAGGGGGGTCTCACAGAATAAAATCAATGTTTCTAGGCCTATGTGAGTGAGTGTTTTAAAGACAAAAAGTTCCAATGAATTTACTTACCTTCCCTTTACATATGTTTTAGATCAGAATGTCCTTCCCAGAGAGGCTTGCTTGCTTGGTACTACCCTTTATGGTCATTTTGGTGCTAGGTGAAGACTTTTAAAAATTATTCCCTAGCTTTTTAAAAAACAGAAAACCTGAGATTTTAACAAATCTGTGATTTTAGTATCGCGAGGTACTGTTTTTACATGCTGTGCATTGATCTGCTTTTACGTTTTTCTCTGCTCAGCACCGCAGTGCTGCAATGCTATGGTATTTTTGCACTGCGTTTTTAATTGTATTCTGACATTTCGTGCCAGGAGCTGCCCCCAAGGACCATGTCTTTGGGTAGCTTTCTGTTAATATTGTAAATAAGTAAGTAATTTGAGTCCGCATTAGAAATAGTCGCTGCAGCGTTGTGGGATGGAATTCCACAAGCACTGTGTGAAGAATTGCTTCTTATTGTAAGACCAAATTGCTGCAGATCAGTTTCTCTGAATGACCCCAAGTTCTTTGTTATTGTGAGAGGGACTCCAATAATCCCACTCATTTGTGACACTTCTGAATGACACACCAAGGTGGCTGCTTCTAGCTGAACTTTGCTTCCCATGAAATTACATGCTTTGGGGTTCTACAGTAATACAGTGGTACCTCGGGTTATAGACGCTTCAGTTTACAGATGCTTCAGGTTACAGACTCCGCTAACCCAGAAATAGTACCTCGGGTTAAGAACTTTGCTTCAGGATGAGAACAGAAATCGTGCTCCATTAGCTAAAGTGGTGCTTCAGGTTAAGAACAATTTCAGGTTAAGAACGGACCTCCAGAATGAATTAAGTTCTTAACCCGAGGTACCACTGTACTGAAATTAAAATGGTTTTTTGAGCTGAAGTTGATGCTAACATAGGAGAGATTTGGCTCATATCTATCTATCTATCATCTATCTATCTATCTATCTATCTATCATCTATCAATCATCTATCATCTATCTATCATCTATATCTATCTATCTATCTATCTATCTATCTATCTATCTATCTATATCTATCTATCTATCTATCTATCTATCTATCATCTATCTATCTATCTATCATCAATCTATATCTATCTATCATCTTTCTATCATCTATCATCTATCTATCCATCCATCCTAAATTTATTCTAGAATATAGGCATTGCTGCCCTGCTGGCATTTCTTAAATGGATCGTTCAAACCCATCTATTATTGATGGACTAATTAAGCATAAAAGCTTGCTTGTACAAGTGACCGGTGTCACTCTGGTTTCAAGCACAGTGGGTAGGGCTCGCCATCGTAGGAGAAAACAGCACGTAGCTTTATCAAAGGAGCCAAATATTGATGTTGCGGTGGGGCAAGTGCAAGTCTGGATGCAGCTGTAGATCACACAGTGCGTCGACCGCAGCAGAATTTGGAACAAGTCTTCTGCTTGGAAAGTTCACAACACGTCGGCTGAAGAGCTAGCTTTGTTTACAGAGGTTAAATATTCCCATCAGTTACCTTTCATTTATGAAATGTTTGCTCTGCTTTGCAGCTTCTGGACAACGGTTCAAAGAATGCTTAGCTGAAAAGGCTGCTTCACGGCATGTAGCAGAGAAACACAGCAGTGTGCTAGGTCTAGTTTCATTCTGTTGCTTCTGTGTTAACTCGGCACAAATTACTGCAGTTGAGTTAATGAGTCTGGGTGTTGTGTCCGATTCTGCCGTTTCACACGTGCAACACACTTCTGCTTGTGCAACTCCTCTCTCACACAGCTCCCCCCATGCACAATCAATATCTGTTCCAGAGGATTGAGTGACCCTCTGGAGCAGATTGGGGGAGAGGGCACAGAGAGAGGAGAGGAAGGGAAAGTCCTGTTGTGAAAGCAAAAATATTTATTTATTTGAAGTGCTTAATATTTTTTAAAAATCTGTAAGCGGTATACAAAAATGACACATATTAAAAACAGCATCAGATAGATAGATAGATAGATAGATAGATAGATAGATAGATAGATAGATAGATAGATATAGATAGATAGATGAGAGATGAGAGATGATAGATAATAGATAGATAGATGAGAGATGATAGATAATAGATAGATAGATGATAGATAGATAGATAGATGATAGATAGATAGATAGATAGATAGATAGATAGATAGATAGATAGAGCTAAAAACAGGAATTCGGAAATTATGGGCTCTGATCTTAAGTGCCAGGGAAATACCAGGCAAAACAATAAAACCTCCAAGAGATATCTGAATACATCTGATATATGCTACAATTTGGCATGTGCTGTCATCTTCTTTCTTATGTGTAGAGGATTTTTTTATTTTTCTTTAAAGAGAAGTGTATATTATTTATTTCATCTGCAAATTGCTTCCCATAAGGCATTCCAAAGTGATTTAGCATCAGGCTATGAGATTCCCCCACATGCAATGGAGCTACCTAAACACAGGTTTATCACTTCATTTGCCGTTTTCGAAAAACTAGGCCTTACGGCAGGGGGCACCAACCTTTTTGGACCAGTGGGTACATTTTGAATTTGAACTTTGATGAAGTGCTGCATTCTACGATTCTATGAACAGAATGGGAGCTGCTATCGGTGCCCCCACCACCACCCTGCTTAACCGCAGACAACTCCAAGCTTACTAAGAGAAATCGTCAATACGTCCTGCTGGTTTTGACTGTGGCACACAACTGGGGCACATTAATTTCATTGGGTTTTCTTTGAGTAAAACCGAGCTGGACACAAGCTTAAAACACAGATGAAATTGGCAGCACCTTCAAAACAAGCATAGGTGACTGAATCGTATGTCCGGATTCGGCTTGCAGAAAACAATGATAAAAGGGTTTTAGATACTTCTTCCACCTCCAAGTCCTCTTTGCACACCTAAAATCTGCTCTGGAGGATCTCCCCAACCCTCTAGATGGTGGGCAGGTGTTTGCAAAGAAGCTATAGAGGGGAGGAGAAAAAGAAGGTGGTTTGTGGGACCCTTCACCATCAGGGTCCCAATGCAGGCTACAACAATTTAAACTTGGCTCTTGAACTTAATCCGTTCTAGGAGTCCGTTCAACTCCCGAAACTGTTCAACAACCAAGGTGCAGCTTCCGATTGGCTGCAGGAGCTTCCTGAACTCAAGCGGAAGCTAATAATAATAATAATTTATTATTTATACCCCGCCCATCTGGCTGGGTTTCCCCAGCCACTCTGGGCGGCTTCCAACAAAACACTAAAATACAATAACCTAAGCTGCGTTAGATGTTCAGCTTCTGAAAAACTGGAAGACCTAATTCTGGGTTTGCAGCATTTGGGATCCAGGGTGTTCGAGTACCAAGGTACCACTGTACCAAAAACAGTTCAAAACTAAATACAGTGAAGAATTTGGGGTATTTACTTAATTTTCATGAATATTGATCCAAGGGTAGCGGCACAGGGTATGTGTTTGATATATGGTAATTCTATTTTGATATTTAATTTGATTGGGAAAGTCTTTATCAACCTCCTCCAAACTGAAGCCATGTGGTTTTTTTAGACTCTAGGGCCATCTTCCCTAGTTAGCATGGTCAATGGTCAGGGATGAGGAGATCAGTGGTCGAAAACATCTGAAGGGCTCTATGTAGAAAGCTGATTTAAATATTCATTTTACTATGCAACTCCCACTTGGGATATTTAGGTGTAGTAATTTCAATTTGTCTACCACTGGTCGAACAAAAGCACTGAAGTATTCTGAACAGAAACATTTAAAATGTAAAAAAAGAAAGAAAGCTGAGAATACACTGTCTACCAAACAAAATTTCTTGCACACTTTTAGGAAAATGGGTTTCCAGCAGAGAAGAGCCTGGTCATTTATGATCCTGAGGAATAGGCCTCATTTAAAATGCTGCACATATTAATAAGTCATTAAGAAATCCTTCTGAAAACGATCTTCCTGGCTCGCTGTGGAAATGATGAGCACTTACATAAATGTTTTCTTCAGCCAGGCCCTGGCCAAAATTACATTGTGACATATCAGCTGAAGAAAACCTCTTGCGTTGCTGGAGATGCGACTCCCTGGCAAAACTGCGAGTTCATGCTATTATCGGAGGGAGTAAGTATCTCTATTTTCTCTCTAAAATGTATGTATAATTTAGCACAAACGTGGTGGGAAGGTGCTACAGGAGAGGGCAACAGACACAGGTGCATGCCGCTAAACAGTCCCGATTTCTGATTGGATCAGACCAAAAGACGCCCATTTTATTTTATTGTATTGGTCTCATGCTGTGGTGCAAGTCAGCGGATCTGCGCCAGAGTGCCGGGCCAAAGGGCTATCGTTTTTGGGTGTCTCATGTTCTTGAGGGAATCCTCTGGTTTCCACGAAAACTGGAGACCAAAAAACCAAGCATCCCAATTTTGATCAGGGGGAAGTTGGAGGGTATTCAGTGTTAGGATACAGTTCCATTCCACCTTAAAAGGGTACAGGCATGACGTTTGTGTATCACATGCCTGTTTACTGCCAGCACTGTCTGCTGGGAACTTCCGTTGCGTGTTGCTTTTGCTATGCGGCTGTTTTTGCTGGACACAAAGGCAAGCAGTCATGTTTTCCTTTGTTCCTGGACTACGCTGAATAAATGCTGTAAATGATGCTGGCACAACTCTCTTTGTCTGCCTCTTCCATTGTGGATGATTTATACACTCTGCTGACAGAGTGTGCATGGGTCTCGGAACGTATCTGAGGCTCGTGTCGCTGACTGACTGATGCTGTTGCACGGGAGTCCGGTGATCGTCCGGAGCCAGCTGGGGGCCTGCCTGATGCCCCCG
Source organism: Podarcis bocagei (assembly GCF_964188305.1). Classification (NCBI taxonomy): domain Eukaryota; kingdom Metazoa; phylum Chordata; class Lepidosauria; order Squamata; family Lacertidae; genus Podarcis; species Podarcis bocagei. Next base: position 9,819,280 of record NC_138128.1, read on the forward strand.
TCTCCCCGGCAGTATCCCAACATGCAGGAGCGCCCATGTGGAAATGCTTTAGACAGAACATGGGAGAACTGTGCTCTGGGTACAGGTCGCACGGACATCTTTATTATTATTTTTTAATAAATATTTTTATTAGATTTTCCATTAAAAAATTTTTTTACAAAATTATACATCCATTTTTAACTTAAACCCTTTTTTCCAGAACTTCCCTCAGCTTGTCTGATAATTTTCCGTTTATTTTTTATCCTCGTCTCACATTTCACAATATTATATTGCACTCAAATACTCTTAATCACATCATATTTTTTAAACAATATTTCTAACAGTAATTTCACAGAGCTTCTTGAAAGCCAACGAACGTTATTTGCTCATCACAGAAATTTTTGATATACTCTGTAAATATCTTCCAGTCCTCGGAGAATCTCTGGTCACGTTGGTTCCTAATTCTCCCCGTCAATCTGTCCATTTCTGCGTATTCCATCAGTTTCCTCCTCCATTCTTCTTTCGTGGGCATCTCTTCCTGTTTCCATTTCTGTGCCAGCAAAATTCTGGCTGCTGTTACTGCATACAAAACTAATTTCACATCTTTTTTACTAATTTCCTTATCCAGTATTCCCAACAAGAGAGCTTCTGGTTTTTTAACCGCACCGACATCTTTAGCAGGGATTCCAATGATGAAATTGTGTTGGTTGCCCAAGCATGCAAGCTACAGTGTGTATGACCCTTTGCTTGTATGTACAACTCACCAGCGTCTGAAGGACACATACCTAATGTCAATAGACATTACAGCAGTTTCCAAGATGGAAATGGAAGAGAAGCGCTTGCTGGATCCGACCAGAGGCTCTCGCATTGGCCAGCCAGATGCCTAAGGGAAGCTCAGTGTGGAATAAGGGCTTGTGTACATCAGAAAGCTGATCCGCGAGAGCAAAAAAAAATCCTACCAACTGCTATATTGTAGTGCTACTATTGATATATTTACTGCTGAAAAACCCAGAGATTCATTTCCATGCTAATTCCATCTTTACAGGGATCAATATATTCGCCATTAGCACTACATCAGACTACATCCACACAGGGTTTTTTTTTTCAAACAACTAAGCAAGATTATCCCTGCTTCAAAGTACTTTGTCATTCATTCGTGAATTACGGTTAAGCAGTTCTCCAGCAAACATTAATCTTTTTAATAAATAAATAAATAAATAAATAAATAAATGAAACCACCCACAATGGATAAAAAAAAACCACATTTGCAGCACTGATCCATTATATGATCAATTTTCCTTTATCACGTGCTTTCAACTGACTTTCAATGTGAGATTAATCCTTTTCGGAAACAAATCACACGATATCACCTCAGGATATCGTTTTGGGTAAAGAACGTCTGCTTGGATTAGTTCTGGATGAGAACATTAACAAATGATAGTTTCCAAAGGAGTTGGCTAAATCAGCTTCAAATATCAACCCTAAATTATTCACCTAGTTTTCCATTTACACATAGTCTGCCTGAAGGCAACTGAGGCGATGTTTGAACACACCCTAAAACAATAATAAAATAGAGGGCAATAGAATAATTTTGAAACATTAGTTAAAAGCCAACGGCAACTAGAGATGGGGAAATATTTTTATTCAGTCCACTTTTTTAAACAAAAATGACCTAAATTGTATAATAATAATAATAATAATAATAATAATAATAATAATAATAATAATATATTATTTATACCCTGCCCATCTGGGTGGGTCTACCCAGCCACTCTGGGTGGCTCCCAACAGAATATTAAAACACAATGAAACATCAAACAGTAAAAACTTCCCTAAACAGGGCTGCCTTCAGATGTCTTGTAAAAGTCAGATAGTTGTTTTATTTCCTTGACATCTGGTGGGAGGGCGTTCCACAGGTCAGGCGCCACTACCGAGAAGGCCCTCTGCCTGGCTCCCTGTAACTTTGCTTCTCTCAGGGAGGGAACCGCCAGAAGGCCCTCAGTCCTGGACCTCAGTGTCCAGGCTGAACGATGGGCGTGGAGACGCTCCTTCAGATATACTGGGCCAAGGCCATTTGGGGCAGGCTTTCTGAACCTCGGCACTCCAGATATTTTTGGCCTACAACTCCCATGATCCCCAGCTAGCAGGACCAGTGGTCAGGGATGATGAGAATTGTCGTCTCAAAACATCTGGAGGGCTGAGGTTGAGGAAGCCTAGTTTAGGGCTTTAAAGGTCAGCCCCAACAATTTGGATTGTGCTCAGAAACGTACTGGGAGCTAATGGAGGTCTTTCAGGACCAGTGTTATATGGTCTCAGCGGCTGCTCCCAGTCACCAGTCTAGCTGCCATAAGAATGGAAGAAGACTCTGCTGGATAAGGCAGTGGCCTATCTAGTCCAACATTCGGTTTTTACAGTGGCCAACCTATTGAAAACATGCAAGGAGGAGCCAAACATAAGAATACTCCCCCTTCTTGCAGCTTCTAGCAATGGCTGTTGAGAGGCATTACTGCCTCCAACCGTAGAGGCAGAGAATAGCCATCACATCTAGTAGCCCAAACTAATGCACAAATCGGAGCGTAATTATTAGGGCTCTGCCCCTGATTCAGCTGAAGCCCTAATCCCACACCAGATCAGGTTGATCTGGACTGCAGCTGAATCCAGTTGAGATGGCTTTCGATCAGTCACCTGGGGTTGCCAAAAGGCAGGACAGTTGGGTGGGAGGGGAGAAGGAGAGACAAACAACCTCTGCAGTGTTTGCCGCAGGGAACTGGCAAAGCAACACCCAGCAGGATTGAACCCTCTATTCACCAGCTGGTGATTGGAAGGTATGATCCTGCTCTCTGCAGTGGAAGAAGGAAGGAGATCTACGGTGTCTCCATCTTCCCCTCCCAGCTCCCAATCATAGGCTTGCCATACGTCAGGAAAATTCCTGACATGTCCTGGTTTTTGGATGTAAAAATGGCGTCAAGGGGGAATTTTCCTGAATCGGCAAAATGTCAGGGAAAACCCAGGTGTATGGCAACACGGTGGGAAAAGCAGAAACAGCTCCAAAAACTTAAAATTACCCAAAGAAGCTCAATAATTTTTGAAATATGGCAACCCTACCCAACCACATGTTTAAAAGGTAAAGGTAAAGGGACCTGAGATAGTTAAGTCCAGTCGCGAACGACTCTAGGATTGCGGCGCTCATCTCACTTTACTGGCCGAGGGAGCCGACGTTTTGTCCGCAAACAGCTTCTAGATCATGTGGCCAGCATGACTAAGCCGCTTCTGGCGAAACCAGAGCAGCACACAGAAATGCCGTTTACCTTCCCACCAGAGCGGTACCTATTTATCTACTTGCACTTTGACGTGCTTTTGAACTGCTAGGTTGGCAGGAGCAGGGACTGAGCAACGGGAGCTCACCCCGTCGCAGGGATTCAAACCACCGACCTTCTGATTGGCAAGCCCTAGGCTCTGCGGTTTAGACCACAGCTTAAAACTGTAATTAAAGTTGTGAGTGGGGGAAGTGAAGCCACATCTTCTTCCCCTGCCCAACTCCTGACCACAAGTTTAATCAGAGTTTTAAACCCTGATTAGCACTAAGGTTGGCCTGCAAATTGATTTGAGAGCTTGATCTGAGTCAGTTTGGCCCTGGGTCAGTGCTGAGCCAAAGTGACAGACTGAGGGGACCTTGCAAAGCCTTAATTCTTCTTCAGGTATTCCTTTATGTATCAAGTTTCTTTCCTTTTTAACAATTTTTTAATTAAATTTTCAACAAAAATAACAAAAATAAAAAACAATAACGAATACAACAACAAAGAAAGAAAAATATACATGAAAACAATATCAATTCCATAAAATGGGATTCTCTGAATCCCGTGACACACACACATACACACACACACACACACACACACACACGGTTCCTTATTTTTTTCTTTTCAGCTGCATATCATTTCTACTCCAAATTATTTTTTATCTCAAATTTCCTATACTATCTCTATACTTACAAGTGTTCTTAAAATGCTGCCAATACATTAACCTGTTTACAATACTTTTGCAAATATATAATAAACATTTCCCATTCTTTTTTAAATTTCTTGTCGTCTTGATTTCTGAGCTTTCCAGTTAATTTCACCATTTTAGCATAGTCCATTAACTTGGTTTGCCAATCTTCTTTGGTTGGGACTGCTTCCCTTTCTATCCTGCCCTTCTTCCCAAAGAATCCCAGGCCTGCATTTCTCAGAATTTTGCAAGTCTTCAAATTTTGAAGCACAGTTCTAGCAGTAACTAACAGCGTAACTACCAGGGAAGAGGTAAACACTAATCATTGTCCTTCTCACTCCTTGTAGGACTCCGGCGAGTGTAACGCTGAAGTTCACATCGATGACTCCGCTGAACATTCCAACGTTTTGCAGAAATGCACTAACATTACTGGTAGGTGGTATTTTTAAGTTAGCACACAGTAGAGTGACCGAATAGGAAAACAGTGACCAGGAATGGGCAGAAGAATGGTCCATGTTGATAAATGCAAAGAAATGCTCCCCAGGAAAAGATGAAAGCCCCAAGCTTGGTTTTATGTTGTTGTTGTTAAGTCGTTTAGTCATGACCCCATGGACCAGAGCACGCCAGGCACTCCTGTCTTCCGCTGCCTCCCGCAGTTTGGTCAGACTCATGCTGGTAGCTTCGAGAACACTGTCCAACCATCTCGTCCTCTGTCATCCCCTTCTCCTTGTGCCCGCCATCTTTCTCAACATCAGGGTCTTTTCCAGGGAGTCTTCTCTTCTCATGAGGTGGCCAAAGTATTGGAGTCTCAGCTTCAGGATCTGTCCTTCCAGTGAGCACTCAGGGCTGATTTCCTTCAAAATGGATAGGTTTGATCTTCTTGCAGTCCATGGGACTCTCAAGGGTCTCCTCCAGCACCATAATTCAAAAGCATCAATTCTTTGGCGATCAGTCTTCTTTATGGCCCAGCTCTCACTTCCATACATCACTACTGGGAAAACCATAGCTTTAACTATACGGACCTTTGTCGGCAAGGTGATGTCTCTGCTTTTTAAGATGCTATTTACTGAAATTAAAAGGATCCCATTTCATGATGGGTTACTTTAGTACGTGTGGAGCAAGATAGGAATTGAGAAATGGGCCACATGGAGATATTCAGCCAATAGGTCCGTGTATTTGAAGGGGTTTGTGTGTCTAGGAATATATTTGAGACCTATATGCTACCAGTACTTACCCTGAGGCAGAAGGAAGCCTGGCTAAGACCCCCATTAATATTTCCCAACATGTACATATTTCATTTAGATTTATGGTTTGTTGAGGTAATTAAGAAACAAGGCTAGGAACTGAAGGCCAGGCTGGCAGGACTGAAGCAGAAGCCTACCAAATTCTCAGATGGACACATGTGAGCGGGCAGTGCCCAGATCTGAAGAATCGATGCCCATTGATGTGTCCGAGGCCTGAGGATTTGCAATACGGTTTGTCAAAGCCATTTAGCACTGAACTTGGAGCTGCAACTCCAGCTTCGTGTGGCAGCGCTGCGCCAAGTTATGTTGTAGCGCCTGTGCAAATGCATCCCCGATTGCTGAGAACCTGAACTGCTTGCAAGCACCTTAGCTAAGCTCCGTTCTGCGAATGGCTGTTTGGCTTTATTTTTACCTACCAGCAAGTCTTCTAAATTCATTCTCAAGCACATTTATAAGGCAATGGTGACACCTAGTTGTCACTGTTAAATGGTAGCTGTATGCGTTCTGCAGGGACACTTTCTGGCCCCTTTGTGAAAGCTGAAAACTAACATGCGCTGTGCACCGCTGGAAAATACGGTTTCCAAAGTCTGGGAAAGTTCCCCGTTGTATCTGAAGAAATGTGAAAACTAGAAGTACCCTCCAAATCTATTGAAGGGTACTTCTAGTTTTCACATTTCTTCAGATACAACGGGGCCAGAAAGTGTCCCTGCAGAACGCATACAGCTACCATTTAACAGTGACAATTAGGTGTCACCATTGCCTATTGAATAGGATTTGCTACGTTCAGGGTGCCTTGTCAATCACAGGAGCCAATTCCTAGGAACTGTGGGGGCTTCAGCCCTCACAATAAAATATTTGAGGGGGCCGCCTCCCCAAGTTTTGGGACATTTCCATTCAAAGCGGGACTGCATTGTGTCACGGGCCCCCACAATATTTTATTCAAATGGCACCCCAGTTGTCAATAGCTGGATGAATTCGCATGGCCATGGAGACCAAGAGAAGGCGAGATTGCCAGTTTGATTAATGCTGCAGCACAGCATTAATCAAATAAAAATTGCCATGTTCGAGCCCAGCGATGGACTATTTGTCTACAGTGCTCAGAACTACTCTGCCTCCAACTTCATTTCTCTGGTCCTTCCCCTCCTATGTTTTTTATTATCTGTAAGCTGCCTTGGGTCCCTCTCAGCTAAAAAGGTGGGGCATAAATAAATTTATTAGTAGTAGTACCACTTATAAACGCCATCTCCAACTCCTCGAAAGATTCCATCAACGGTGTCTCCAAAAATTTTTACACATCACTTGGGAAGACAGGCGAACTAATATCAGTGTACTGGAAGAAGCCAAGATCACCAGTGTTGAAGCAATGATTCTTCAACATCAACTTTGTTGGATTGGTCATGTTGTGCGGGTGCCTGATGGTCTTCCAAAGCAACTACTCTATTCCGAACTTAAAAATGGAAAGCGTAATGCTGGTGGTCAACAAAAGAGGTTTAAAGATTCTCTTAAGGCAAATCTAAAAAAAATGTAGTATAAACACTGACAACTGGGAAACACTGGCCTGCGAGCGCTCCAGTTGGAGAACAGCCTTTATGGAAGACAATCTTACTCGGCTACGAGTGATCGCCAAAGAAGAAGAGTAGTATTTCTTTTCCCTTGCCTCCCATAGGAGCCCAATGTAGCAGAATAACAAAACAAACGAAATGAAACAAAAGCAGTGTTTTCACATGCTCATTTTCTCCCGCAGGACTATAGCTGTACAGTACAAAGGGCTCCTTCTGGCTGGTGTTCTATGGCAGGTGTATTACGCAACATGTTCCTGTCTCAATACATTAATGGTCGGTTGATTCTGCATCGTTAGTTCTTCTGCTATGCTTCCTGAAAGCTACCACATTACTACTGTTGGGAGGCACTATAATAGCGCAACAAACGCAGGGCAAAGCCAGAAAGTTTGCAATATGAAATGTCACACGATTTCAGCAGGACGTTGTAGGATGTGCACCAATTGCAAGTTAAGCATTGGCTGGATGTTAAGCAGTTTGCCCACCCCTAAGGCTTTGCAGGTGCAAAAGTGGGGTGACGTATGACCACTGAGATCCCATCATGAGCGCAAATCATCATGAATGTGCAATAAAAGGGAGGTTTGGAGGGGCCCTACATTTTGGAGAACTGGGCTCTTGCTTCTATTTAAATTTTGATTACTGTAAAAGCAGCCACAATTAGACTGGGACCACAGCACTGAGGGAAGAGGGTTGAACATTTTTCTTAATGTTGTTCATCGACTGTGAATGTCTTACCTGAAGCACTATTTCCCCCAGGAAATTTCTTTCTTTCTGCATTGTACCAGCTTACCGAAGCTGTCATACTGCTGTTCTTGTTTTGCTTGTTCTTCAGTCCCAGACAAGGTGACCAGGGCGCATGCCGGATGCCTAGGCTGCTGGCAATCCATATCCACCAAGATTTTGGAGTTGCTGCCCATTTTGAGACACGCCATACAGCTACATAACAACCAGAGTGGAATGCCAAACCTTTTTGAAGCTGGAGAGATAGTGAAAGCCCAGCGTCAGGTTTGTATATGTCTGGGGTGGAGGGAACCTAATGTCATGCGCCCCTTGACATCTTCTGGGTCTCCATACGCTGGTGTCATGACCTCAGGGTCTGCCTCACCCTCTTCTTTTTTTCCAAATAATGTTTATTAAATTTTCACAAACAATGAAAAGTTTCAAAATTTCAACATAAGAAAAACTACAAAAATGAAAAAATACAAAAACAAAACACATAAAAAATACACAATAAAAAACAATTAACAAAAGAAGGGAAGGGAAGAAGGAAAGGAAGGAAAAAGCAAAAAGCAAAACAGAAAATAGATTAATATTTTCATATCTTATACTTCATTCACTAGTTTCTTAACCTCCTCACACCTCCCATTTTGTATTCCAGTTCAGATATTAAATTCAGCAAGTCCTTACCCTCTAGCATTTATCCTCACTCCAGATATTAACCTATTATAAATATCAATTTTCCAGTTATCAATCCTTATTTACATTTTCTTAAAAATCTTTTTACCAATACCACTTATTTTCCATCAGACATCGTTTTAACATTCCTTAATTTTGCAGTGCTTCTGCAGGTAGTCTTTAAATTTCTTCCAGTCTTCCTCCACCGACTCTTCTCCCTGGTCACGAATTCTGCCGGTCATTTCTGCCAATTCCATGTAGTCCATCACTTTCATCTGCCATTCTTCCAATGTGGGTAGCTCCTGTGTCTTCCAATACTTCGCGATGAGTAGTCTTGCTGCTGTTGTTGCATACCACGCTCTTCAGGGGATAATAATAATAAATTTTAATTTTTTAAATTTATATCCTGCCCATCTGACTGGGTTTCACCAGCCACTGTGGGCAGCTTACAACATATACAGTCGTACCTTGGTTTTTGAACAGCTTAGTTCTCTAATGTTTTGGCTCCCAAATGCCGCAAAACCGGAAGTGACTGTTCTGGTTTTTGAATGTTCATTTGGAAGCCGAACGTCTGATGGGGCTTCCACAGCTTCTGATTGGCTGCAGGAGCTTCTTGCAGCCAATCAGATGCCATGCTTTGGTTTCCGAATGTCTTGGAAGTCGAACAGACTTCCAGAATGGATTGCGTTTGACTTCCAAGGTACGACTGTGTGTGTGTATATGTGTGTGACATATATGTGCGTGGCTCTTGCGGGCTTTTCCCCAGGAGGGAAAAAGGACCGCCGCTCCCTGACCTGTTCTGGGGGCTGGGGTCGGGGGAAGCTCGGGTTTACCCCGCCCTCAAGCACCGCAAGCTCCGGGAGCGGAGGCAAGGCTGCCTGAAACCCCTGAGCACAGCGGCAGTTTGAGCTGTGCTCAGGGGCTTCAGGCTGCTATCCACAAGCCTTCAGAGTGCGGTGGGAGTTCCCCCCGTGCTCCGAAGGCTTGTGGATAGCAGCCTGAAGCCTGAGGAGCACAGCGCCAACTCCCGCTGCGCTCCCTGGGCTTGGGAGCGTGCCCCCAGCCCCGCAAGCTCCCGGAGCGGCGGCAAGGCTGCACGCAACCTTGCCACTGTTTCCGGACCTGTTCTGGGGGCTGGGGTCGGGGGAAGCTCGGGCTTCCCCTGCCCCAGCCCCGCGGCTAAAAACGAAGCCATGACAGCGAGCGGGATCCATCCCGCTCGCTGTCTTGGCTTCTGCCAAAGCCGCGTGCAGCCTCTCCCGGCTGGAGAGGTTGCACACGGCTAAAGAAGAAGCCAAGACAGCCAGCGGGATGGATCCCGCTAGCTGTCTTGGCTTTTTTGCTCTTTGGGGCTGGTGGGGGGAACTAAATTTTTTTTTCTTTAATTCACCCCCTAAAAACTAGGTGCGCCCTATGGTCCGGTGCGCCCTATGGAGCGAAAAATATGGTAAACATTTAACCAACACCAACCCGACAAAAATGAAACAGAGGTGCCAAAATTAGAACATTTTAAAACATTTTAGCTAGTTGCCCCAATCCAAGATTTGTTCCAGCAAGAAGAAGAAGAAGAAGAGTTTGGATTTGATATCCCGCCTTTCACTCCCTTTAAGGAGTCTCAAAGCGGCTAACATTCTCCTTTCCCTTCCTCCCCCACAACAAACACTCTGTGAGGTGAGTGGGGCTGAGAGACTTCAAAGAAGTGTGACTGGCCCAAGGTCACCCAGCAGCTGCATGTGGAGGAGCGGAGACACGAACCTGGTTTCCCAGATTACGTGACTACCGCTCTTAACCACTACACCACACTGGCTCTCAAGACTGTGGACTTGGAGCAAAAACAATGGGAGGAGTGGGAATTGCCCACACAGCCACTCCCAATGGTCCTCACTGCGTCAGAAGGTCCAGCATGGGAAGAGACGTTCACTTCCCCAGCCTGAAGAGGTTTCATTGCCCCTTGTGACTTTGAGAACTCCAGCCCAGAAGCTCGGCAGAACCTCCATCTCCCTTGAGCTGTAGGGGAACTTTTGTGAGTCATTTACAACCTCTCCTAAACGTTTCTTCCAGGTGGTGGCTGGATGGAAGTATAATTTTGAGTATTTGGCCAGAGAGACAAATTGTTCCAAGGCTGAATTTACAGATTTGACTGCAGACTGCAAAGCTCTTCCTCAAGGCGTAAGTGAACCTCTCTGTTTATTCTGGAATAAAGAAGGGTTCCAGAACTTTGTGCAAAAAACACCTCAAAATGTTAGAATCACCAAACGTACATGAACCAATGGATGAATGAAACATACAAATTGGACAAATTACAGTGGTGCCCCGCAAGACGAACGCCTCGGAAGACGAAAAACTCGCTAGACGAAGGAGTTTTTCGTTTTCTTAGCCGCTTCGCAAGACGCATTTCCCTATGGGCTTGCTTCGCAAAATGAAGCTTGCCCCGCAAGCTCCGGGGAAGCGATTCTCCCCGCTGCCCCTTCCCTTGCTTTAAAACGGAGATTGCGGGGCAGGCAACGGGGAGAAGCAATCTTCTCCCCGCCGCCCCTTGCTTTAAACAGGTCCAGGGACAGAGGGGAAGGCGCGCGGCGCTTCCCCTCTGTCCCCGGACGGTCTCCATAGGAACGCATTGATTGATTTTCAATGGATTCCTATGGGAAACCGTGCTTCGCAAGACGAAAAACTCGCAAGAAGAAAAAATTGCGGAACGAATTAATTTCGTCTTGCGAGGCACCACTGTAGTACTTTTGAAAATTGCATACAATGTGCATATTTGATTTAGACAGAATTTGGGAAATAAGTCTGAAGGAGGACAAAGACAGATGGAATTGTATGTAACCAGCAGAAAAAATACAGAGTGCATAGAAATGTGATGGCATTTGATGTACCTTTTGATGTACCTGAGGTTGCCCTCCATCCCTAACCTCACTCTCAACCTTTATAATGTATGATGGAGATTGTGAGCAGAATCGCCAGGGAGCCAGAGCAGGCAGACCAGTTCAGGGAAGGCTTTCTTTTTCTTTTCTTGAACCAAACCTAGGGACGAAGGAAAAACTCAATTCAGCTGGTATTTCTTTTATTAATTAATTTATTGTTTTATTAATTATTTTTTTATACCGCTCTTTATCTGTAGATCTCTGTGAAGTTCACAACATTTAAAGGCGAACTTACCAAGTTAGCACTTTCCAAAGCAATACACGCACCAAAACACAGTCGTATACTGAAATTAACACTTTTCTGAATTTTGCAAAGCAATTCTAGAGTCAAGTGATATATACAAAAATGCAGTGCTTTTTCCCTAAAAAACAATATGTTTAGGGGTAGTCTCATTTTGACTCGAGAAAATCACTATTTTATAGTTCAAATTGGGAAAAATCAATACAGGAAATGGAGATTCACAAAATGTTTCAGGGTATGCGTACGCCTGCGTCTCCCCTCCCCAGAAAAAAGCACTGCAAAAATGCATATACTAGGGGATATAAATGTATGTATTTGTGAAAATAGCATACAAAAGCACATTACACATGGAGAAATTGCTTTGCAGAAATGTTTATATTAGGAGACATTATTTGCAAAAATGTGCACATGGGAAGAAATTAGCAGTAAGATGCTGTTAAATTTTCATGAGAACGTAAACTTTTTTTTTTAAAAAAAGATTTCAATACTGTTTGCACCTGCAAAGGTTTCAGGGTGGACATACTGTTTTGTTTCTAATCCATACATGTCCCATAGCTTCCTGCTGAAGTCCTGTATCTTTTCAGACCACAAGTGTTCTGGTCCCATCCCCCGTCCCCCAGTTTTGTTGTGCTATACTGCAAATATTGCCCCTCCAGACTGCAATATTGCAGTAACGTTAGGCTAGCATCCCTGAACAAGTAATAAAGCAGAATGATGTGTGGACGCTTCGGTATAAATCCGCCTTCGACGCATTATTATTGTGTCAATGACATGTTGCAGAATGCACCTGCAAAAACAACACCAGCCTGGTGGGATCCCGGGGCTGAAACAACATCATAGCAAAAGTGGGAACTAAAGTCCTGTCTAGCTCCTAGACGGTAGCTTCCTCCGGGGATGTTTGGCTGGGCAGCCAAAAGCACTTCAGGAAACAGCAGTCTAATTCATTCTGTTTCTCCTCTTGGCCAAGAGAGCTGTGCTGGAAGAGTTGCCAAAAGAAATAAAAAGATTAAGACAGCAACCAATTTAACTCCCGGCAAATATTTCCATAAAAAGGAAGTTGTTAAACGATCCTCTAAAGCGCATATATATCTGCAATGCAGTTCAGAGGAGGGATGTTTCGAGTGGGGGGGAGATTATACATATACATACATATACATACATACATATATATATATATATATATACACACACATTTTATATATATATATATATATATATATATATATATATATATATATATATATATATATATTCCAGCCAGAAATTTACTAGCTACTGCATTGTTAGAGACGCCTCTGAGTTAGAAAGAACAGCTGATTTGCTTGTTCTTGCTCTGCGATTCTGCCTCCTAATTCCCCCATCAGTGGTCCAGGCCAGATTACAGGGGATCGGGGGAATGTGGATCAGGAACATTGTTTGGAGACCCTGCAAAGCAGGCGTGGGGAACTGCAGCTCACCAGACTACAACTCCCATCATCCCTGTCCATCAGCCAGGATGGCTGCAGCTCATGGAAGCTGGAGTCCGACAGCTGCTGGAGTTTCTCAGGTTCTCCACTGCTGGAGTAGACGAGAAAGAGGAATACATAGGAAGAGCTGTTAGCCATGAGAGTTAATTGAAACCCTAACCCCTATCATAATGAAAGCATGGTACTGTTCTCGCCCCCTCGCCCCAACAGCTATGGCTATTGCCTACCCAACTTTCTTAAGGAACTGCCCAGCTGAACTTAAGCCTCGAGGGAAGCAATGGACATCAAAAAAACTCCGAAACAGAAACAAGGTCATGAGAGGGTAGGAGAGGGTATATTAATTGCAATTCATCCCTCCATATGTGTGAGTCGAATATACACTGAGCAGATCTTAAAGTCCCACCCTTGGCAGAAAAATGGAATGAGATGCCTCTGCTCAGCTTCTAAACTATGGGTTACTATTTGACTACAAGAACTCAAGGGACGCAGGTGGCGCTGTCGGTTAAACCACAGAGCCTAGGACCTGCCGATCAAAATGTTGGTGGTTCGAATCCCTGCGACGGGGTGAGCCCCCGTTGCTCGGTCCCTGCTCCTGCCAACCTAGCAGTTGGAAAGCACATCAAAGTGCAAGTAGATAAATAGGTGCTGCTCTGGCCGGAAGGTAAATGGCATTTCCATGCACTGTTCTGGTTCGCCAGAAGCGGCTTAGTCATGCTGGCCACATGACCCGGAAGCTGTACGCCGGCTCCCTCGGCCAATAAAGTGAGATGAGTGCCGCAACCCCAGAGTCAGCCGCGACTGGACCTAATGGTTGGGGTCCCTTTACCTTTACTGTTTCAGACACTGCAAATTTGGGAGGATGAACCGAATCGAATTTCTCTTCCATCCCTGCTGCCCTATGAATATTAAAAAAGGAATGGGAATGGGGGGGGGAGGTGTGGTATGTCCTTAACATCTGGGGATTCCCTTTCTCCTTTTCCAATTCAGCCAAGAGGACCACATCAGGACATCAAAAAGAAGAGCAAAGCTTGAGATGTAGCGGCCAACACACAGCATTTGCTTTTATTTTCGGGGTTTAATGACCACTTCACCTTGTCTTCTTTTTGCTTTCTGTCCTCCCTCCAGCACATAGCTAGTTGTGTAGTTGATGCCGTTGTGGACTTGAAAGGGAAGCTTGTGCATGCTGAACAGAAGTGCATCCTTCGAGGTTTGTAACTGCAGTATTATTAAAAAAAATTGGGGGGTAAAGTTAGTATTCATCATCTCTACGTGGGGGCAAAAAAGGTAGGGCACTTTTTGGCTCTGTTTGGGCCACAGTGCTGTGTCACACGGGACCTGGCATTAATTCCTATGGGCCAAAGAGGCAAGTGAGAAACGGAGCGGATGACAGAACGCAGGCTCAGCTTACTTAGGACAATGCGGAGATGGGAGATCAAAGCGTAGCCTCTTCGATGTAGCTATGGCAGCAGCACCCATGCCCACTGTCAGGGGACTGCCATCGGGACTGGCGAGGGAGGCAGGGGGGTACAGGGAGCCTCCGACGCTTCTGAGGAGCAGCCACTCGTCAAGCGGTGGGGAAAGCCACACCTCCAGTGGAGCGGAGGGGGAAGGGGATAGCCAGGCGAGGGGAGGGCTTGAAGATGCTACTGAGAGCCCAAGCCTCTCACCTAGCCTGGCTGGCCAGCAGACAAACATGCCGTTTCCGTCGCCCAGCTTACGCAGAGGGGTGAAACGTAAGGAGGGGAGGCAGAGATTTGGGGTGTCTAAGTTCTTATGTCGGGGGAGAAACCGGAAGGGGCCACTCCCGGAAACTGCAAGCGACTAGGACGGACATGAACTTTGCATTTCTGCACTGTATATAGTTTGCACCAAATAAAACCTGTAAAAGACAGGTCTGAGTCCTGCCTGGCTACTCGCAAACAACAACCACCAGCGCCTGACACCGACATAGGCCTTCTATAGCTTCCTCTGGGCTTCCTCACCTCTCCCCTCCCCGCTGAAATTAGGCTTGAAAGAAGCACTCTGTTGTAACCAACAGAATGTGGTCGTGGCATGTGCTCAGTCACAATACATGCGTGGTGCCTGCAGCAAGGTCTCCATTTTGAAAATTATTTGATTTTGATGAAAGCTAACATGTTTTACTTAGTTTGTTCGTTTACTTACAGAAAAGGAAAAGTTTTCTGGCGCTGTTTGTCCTGGTTGCCCTCAACGTATTCCAACAGACAGCCCAGAACTGAAGGAGCCACTGGCAGTTGCCCTGGAGAAATACAACTCACAATGTGGTGGCGATTTCTATTACAAAATTGAAAACATTACAGAAGCTTCAAGCCAGGTCTGAACTCTGTTGCTACCGTTATATTTCAATGTAATGTTTTAAGAAAATTGACTCAAATTGGGATGAACTGTTCAGTGGTGCCTCAGGGGGTGAAGTCAAACCGCTGGGGAATCACAGCGCCTGCTGTGGCTGCAGAGACTGATGACTCATAACCGCTGCCCCCTGTGTTGTTTTTGCTGCGTTATCAGCACCAAATTGGCCTCCCTGGGGCACAAGCCTGGGCAGTGTTTATGGAAGCCCTGAGCTGCCCAGACTAAAAGACCCACCTCTCAACTTCCAAGACCCCCTTCTCAGCCTCGCTGGTGTGGTCCAAAGGAAAGCAGAGCAATCCGTTTGGCACCAGCTTGGCTGCAGGAGTTTCAAGAAGGAGGCATACAAGACGCCATCCAAACACCTTAGGGACTCCACTCAATTTGTTTAGGGTTTACTTCTTAGCCTTTTCTTCTCCCAAATATATCCTGCAAGGCAGAGGAGCTTTAGAGTCAGAGCTTTCCTACTAGAAGGGCCACCTTCCCAGGTTGATGAGCCCCACCTGTCCCTTATGGGAACATACAAAGCTGCCTTTTACTGAATCAGGCCAACGATTCATCAGCTCAGTGGTGTCTACACTGGCTGGCAGTGGCTCCCCAGGGTTTAAGGCAAGGGACAATCTGAGCCCTACCTGGAGACGTCAGGGATGAAACCTGGGACCTTCTGCATGCAAAACAGGCAACCCATCACACTTAGCTGCAGCCCTGCCCCAAAATTTAGACTTTCCCATACTGGGAGTCAAACCTGGGCCACTTGGGTGAAAACTGTGGGAATGTTCAGGGATGCAATTTAGCAGAGCAACTTTCCTCTTTTTTAAACTTGCACAGCAGATGTGTTTGCTCAGGCTCGCTAAAGCCTCTAAAATACGTTTTCCTTTTTGGTAATTCCCCATTTAGTCCCTCATAAAAAGATAGACACGACACAGTCTTCTTTAAAAGTATAAAAAGAGTTTACTCACACATTCTGTTCACAATTGGATCACAGAAGGCAGACTTAAGTTGGAAAAGTAATATACACCTGGAAACTATCCCATAAGGAGACGGCTCCTTTGTCCATTCTTGGCTGCAAGCTAAGAGAGCATCTTAGGCAAAGCAGGTGTTGCTTCTTCGACAAATGTGGTCAGAGAGAGAGAGATGGCTGACCAGTCCTGCTCTTTTGTTACCTGAGCAGGTGAGCTCACGCCCACCTCTAGTCACATACAGAAGAAGTCTGTCCCAGCCAAGGAGAAACAGGAAGTTCCGACTGGCTGGTCCAGACACCCCTTTTTATGTCCACTCTAGGGATGTTGTACTTGACTGCTCTTGTGTTTCACATCCCACAAAAATCAGGATTCCTAACTGCTAGACCACATGAGAATATATACATTAAGCCAGATGGGATAGTAATTTCCATGCAAGACATGCCCCTACTGCTTAACCCTTTCTGTGCAAAAGTCCTGACTTGGGTTTTGAGGCTGCGCTTGAACTGCGTGAAGGCTTCACTCCCAACATGAGGTGTGTCCCATCTCAACGCCATCCTGACAACCTCCACACTGTTTTTAAATATAACAATACTAAGTATTCACAGTGTGCTCTACAACATCCATTCCCCTTTACTCATGCTTTTCCTGATCATCTTTCTCCTTAAATTTCAGGTTGTCGCTGGAATAATGTACCGAGTTTACTTTCAAATTAAGGAGACAAATTGCTCTAAGCACATTGTCCCGAAATTGAATGATGATTGTCAGACTACAGAAGACAGTGTAAGTTACTGGGAGAGGTTCTAAGATGAATATTTTATTTCAATCCGCTAAATAAATCTTAAATTTGGATGTGGGTGGGAATATTGCAGATCCATGTGGTTATTTGTATTCTTACTTTTTGAGAAGTCCATTCCTGATTCACTTTGATTTAAGCTTCTTTAGTTCCCTGGTTAGACCTGAATGCTAGGTAATATTTAATTCAGTTAAGATTTGTAGCCTTAATTTGTGTTTGGTTTTGGCCTTAACGTTAATAAATTTTATTCCTCTTCACATGAAAACCCAGCACAACTGTTTATAAACGAAAAGGGTTTTTTTAAAAAAAAAATACAGATAAGAAAATGCCACAAGCTTTCACAATAGCATTCCGAGCTATAATAATTTGCCAGGGTTTGTATTTCATGATAACCTTTGACTAGAGATGTGCCACTGCTCTGTCTTGTTTTGGCTACAGAAACTGTTATACTGCTACGCATCTATTTACGAGAGACCCTGGACGTCAGAAATCCAGCCCAAATTGAAATGTGGTGAGGAACCTCAGGAGGTATGAAAATCCACTCTGCCAAGCGGTAGCAAAAGTCCAGGGGTTTCCAGACACTCATCCAGGGTCTGTGTTCCTTCGGAGAATTGAGACACAGCAGGGACTGTCGTAGCTTTAAGAAATATGGTTTATTCACTTATTTACAGCTTCTGTTTGCACGGAAGGAGTCCAGATCTTGCAGCATGGTCATTTCAAGAGGGGCTTGGAGTCCAAGGCATCTGTCCCAGCCAGCCTTCAGCCAGCCAGCCCAAGATGGATCCCAGTCTTTCTTCTCCCCCTTCTTCCCAGCACACTTTGCTAAAGACTCGCTTTTCCTGTCACCTCACATCTAGTTATCCTGGCAGCCTTCTGTCTGCCCAGGCCCCAGATTCCTCTTAGACGGGCCATCAACCCATTTTGTCATATGAATACCTCTATCCCAGGTGATAAGAGTTTTAAGATGAGGCACTGCTGTTTTTAATATTGAATTTTAAATTGCTGTAACCTCTCCTTAGAGGAAGAGCAGGTAAGAAATTGAAATAATAACGAGCCAGATAAACTTGGAACAGTCTTGTCCAGTGATATCTAGAAGGCATCTGGTTGAAGAGCCAGTGTGGTGTAGTGGTTAAGAGCGGTGGACTCCTAATCTGGTGAACCGGGTTCGATTCCCTCCTCCTCCACATGCAGCTGCCAGTCACATTTCTCTGAAGTCTCTCAGCCCCACCCACCTCACAGAGTGTTTGTTGAGGGGGAGGAAGGGAAAGGAGAATGTTAGCCGCTTTGAGACTCCTTCGGGTAGTGATAAAGCGGGATATCAAATCCAAACTCTTCTTCTTCCAGTCAAGATGTTGATTGCATTTGGCCTATAAGACTTAATGCTCTTAGCCCAATGTACAGTGGTACCTCGGGTTACATATGCTTCAGGTTACAGACGCTTTCAGGTTACAAGACTCCACTAACCCAGAAATAGTACCTCGGGTTAAGAACTTTGCTTCAGGATGAGAACAGAAATCGCGTGGCAGCGACAGCAGGAGGCCCCATTAGCTAAAGTGGTGCTTCAGGTTAAGAACAGTTCCAGGTTAAGAGTGAACCTCCGGAATGAATTAAGTACGTAACCAGAGGTACCGCTGTATCTGAGATTCTTGCTTTTCTGTGTGCCATTGTAGGAAACAGAAGAAAGCTTGAAGAAACCAGTCATGACGCAGGTACAGGCAACACAATAATGGGGGGGGGGCGTGTTATGCTTTAGCCATTTTGGAGCCACCCCTAGAGTCTAGTCACTCTGGGCACATCTGTTGCTGCAACCTCATAATTTTAATAGTCATTGTGACTTCTCCCATAGAATACTTGGATTTGCAGTTTAGTGAGGATTCTGTTAGAAATCCTGAACTTCCCCTCATAGAACTGCAGTTCAGTAGATCCCTGTCTGGGCTGAGGGAATGGCTTTTAAGCCAGTTTTAAGCCTGAAGTGGAGCTATGCCCTCAAAGTTCAGAACAACTTCCAGAAGGTTCATTATTGGGGCTTGTGGGGGGGGTGGGGTCCTGGATTCAGCATGGTCCGAGTTTCCAATTTACATTCCACCATATTTTAAGAGTTAAGTCTAATTCTTGTCTGTCATTGCGCAATCTTGACTTTCGGGATGTGTTGGTCTGTTTTAAGCACCTAATTAAATACATTGTGATGGTTTTTCAGCTTATGAGGAGACCTCCAGGTTACACCCCATTCCGAAGTGCTAATCTAGCCCTCATCACAGGAACAAGCGGAGGTGAACCAAGTGGGGCTTGTAACCTAGGCTTTGGCAGCAATAATGGCCACAGCCACAAACATGGCCACAGCCACAAATATGTCCTTAAAAAGCCCAAAAGCAAGCCGAAAAACAAGTCTTCTGAAGAATCTGATGAAGACAAAACTACACTTACGCCAGCTGCTGAAATCCCAGAAGGGCTACCTACTTTAGACGTGCTTCAAGAAGAGGAAGTTGAGACACCACAAGACATCAATGGACCTCCACCTTCTTTGTTTGAACCTTTACCGGATCTGCCAGAACCACCAGCTCCTAAGTGTCCAGGGAAACCGTGGAAACCCATTATAGCCCTTCAGGAACCCAGTCGTGACTTCACACTCGAAGATCTTTTACCTCCCTCTGTGGACACCGCTGAACCGATCGAAACAACACCAGCTCCCAACCCGTCAATCTCCCTCGATTTTGATCTCACAGATGCTCTGTAACCAGTTTATTATTTCTTCAGGAATTCATGAAATCCCACAGCAGTTGAAGTGGGAAAGTGACTGGGATTTTAAGGCTGCGTGCAAACATAACACTGAAACAGGAGTTGCGGCAAATTGTTTTCCCACACAGCAAACCTGCCCCCCCCTTTTGCAATGCAATTGGCAGGTGTGCAACCCCGAAATGTAAACGTTGAGTCAGCAACCTTGCCTCTCACATGCTTTTTTTGTTTTGTTTTTCGAATTATTTATTTCAGCATTTGTCCTCTTCCTCCTTTTCTTACACTGGGACAAAAAAGCAAAATTTAAGAGTTACCAAAGTGTTCCAAGGAGTGGGGGTGGTAGGTTCAGTATATCACAGGCAACCTGCCAATCTGCAATGTATAGATGGCTCCTATAACAAACTCTCAGAACTAGTTGCCTCTGTACCAATCCCTGGAAAGAATCATTTGTTTGAACAGAATGTCCTAATTGCACTTTTCGAGCAACCTCGCTACACCAATAGTGTTATGTTTGTCTGCAGCCTTGTTAGCCAGTAATTTTCTGAATGAATTCCAAGTATGATCTAGCATATTGCACCTGATTATTTCCCACTCCCGCCCCGACTCAGTTGAAATCAGTAGAATGTTCCAGCATTGAAACAGTAAGGATGAAAGCAATGTAGCCTACTTACTCTAATGTAAAGTACATTTGGTGATTGAGCTGCGCTCTCTTCCCTGGCTATTGCAAATAATAAAGCAAGCATTGAAAAAGCACTCAAGTACTAAATATACTTTCTTGGCAACGAACCAGGAAGGTCTTTGAAGGCTTGGCCAGAGAAACTCAGTTTTCTCAAATGCCTCTGGGCCTCAAACTCAGAGCTAAAGCAAAATTTAAAAAGTGACAAACCTCGCTAAATTTAGGCACCCCCTACTTCATGAACCACAGCAGCTGAAATCTTGAATTTTTCAAAAATAGGTTGGTTATGAAATCCAAAATGATGAGTCTCATTCCAGGCAATGTATGCAGCATCATCTACTGATAATAATAATAATTATTATTATTACTATTTATTAAATTTGTATACCGCCCTATACTCGCAGGTCTCAGGGTGGTTCACAAGATAAAATCACAATATAAAAACACAGAATACATAATCAAAACAAAAACAACTCAATCGTCATGTGGCACCGTGAAGCCCGGAACACATCATAGGATATTGTCACCTGTTGTATCTGTCAGGAGTTCAGCCTACACTCAAGTAGGACCCTGGCAGAGACACATGCCCAACTGGCATGTTCTCTCCCTCCTGGTCGATCGTTTGGGAGCTTCAAAAGCTTTCTTCTGTCCGAACATCACAGCGACCGATGCCAACAGACACCGGCACACTTAGGGATCTGCAGTTTGCGCATCATGCGTAACAGACCTCAGCAACTCAGCATTTTGGCTAATTTACTTTATTTACATATAAACACACACGGAGCGCTGCAACATGGCTCCCTCTCTCTCTAGCATCAGACAGCAAAGGGAAAAAGAACAAAGGACAATAGTCCAACTTCACGGAACACAGTAACACAAACATCCTGTCTCCGTCATTTCCCACTTTGTCAAAACATACACCGTCATGTGAAAGACAACAATCCCATGACTGCAATCATGGAGCAGGAATTATAACAGTATCTGTTTGAAACTTTGCTTTCTTTCCCTTTCCGTGTGATGCTTTATACATCAGGGCTAAGGAACCTTCATTTTATTTTTTTTTATTTTGAGGGCCACATTCCCTAGTGGATAACCTTTTGGGGGCTGCAGGCCAGGTGTGGGTGGGGTTGGAGGCAAAAGGGTGGGGCAACAGGTGTGACTCATACCTTTTGCAATATCAGAGGTTTATACACATACATCTCCCCTTTCAGGAAAGCAAGGTTCATCATCATGCCGCAGCCAGGCAAAAAAACTCAAGGAAAGCAGGACATAGGGTTGGACTAGGGAGAGGTAGGGGTCATGGATTGCACTTGCTTCTGGACGCGAATGGGACTCCAGAACGGATCCCGTTCGCATCCAGAGGAACCACTGCAGATTGTATGGAGGGATTTTTTAAATCTAGATTTGATAGATGGCACTTGTGCCCTCACTGTGATCTGAAATACAAATTCCTCTCTCTCTAGCATAATAATAATTTATTATTTAGACCCCGCCCATCTGGCTGGGTTTCCCCAGCCACTCTCCTTCAGGTATACTGGACCAAGGCCGTTTAGGGCTTTAAAGGTCAGCACCAACACTTTGAATTGTGCTCGGAAACGCATACTATTTTCTGATTTAGCCTTCTTCCTCCCAGCCTCACCTTCAGAGGCTATGCATTTTTCCAGCATAGTCATGTTCTTCATTTATCTTATGCAGCAGCCTTCTCTGTTCTTTGGATGGGCCACTGGCTGAGAGATACATGCATCATTCCTGCCCTGCCAAAAATGAAAACAGGCAGGCAGCCATCTCAAATTGTTGTTACCCTCTAACTGCCACACCACCCGCAAGACTTTTTCATCTTTTGGCTGCTTCTAACAAGTTACTGTTCCTTCCCTTTGGCCATTAGAGGGCAGCTTGTTCTGAATTTGTTCTCAGAATCTCCTTGTCTGTTCACCCTGCCAGTTTGCAGAAAGGGGTTTGTGCAGATAATGCACGTACAGTGGTGCCTCGCAAGACGAAATTAATTCGTTCCGCAAGTTTTTTCTTCTTGCGAGTTTTTCATCTTGCGAAGCACGGTTTCCCATAGGAATGCATTGAAAATCAATTAATGCGTTCCTATGGAAACCGCTTGCCAGGCTGGCGGTGCGGAGAAGGGCTTTTCTCCCCACCGCAAGCCTTCAGGACAGGTACGGGAACAGAGGGGAAGGGGCGCAGCGCTTCTCCTCTGTTCCCGGGGCTTGCGGTGGGAGGAGGGTTTTTCCTCCCCACCGCCAACATTCAGAACAGCATTCTGAATGTTGGCGGTGGGAAGGAAAACCCTCCTCCCACCGCAAGTCTTCAGGACAGCCTTCCGAAGGCTGGCACGGGGAGAAGGGCTTTCCGCCCCACCGCCAGCCTTCGGAGGAGCCTTCCGAAGGCTGGCGCGGGGAGAAGGGCTTTCCGCCCCACCGCCAGCCTTCGGAGGAGGTCCGAGGACAGTGGGGAAGAAGCGCTGCGCTTCCCCGCTGTCCCAGAGATTTCCCTATGGGCTTTCGTCTTGCGAAGGAAGCCCATAGGGAAATTCATTTTGCGAAGCACCTCCAAAACGGAAAACCCTTTCGTTTAGCGGGTTTTCCGTCTTGCGAGGCGTTCGTCTTGCGGGGCACCACTGTACCACGCCTCAGCTTACTCAAAAGGTGACGCTGGATTGGCCTATCAAACAAGGTTGCTCCCCATTATCAGTGAGAAGATACAAGGCATTTTCACGTCTAAAACGGATGGCTAATAATAATAATAATAATAATAATAATAATAATAATAATAATTTATTATTTATACCCCGCCCATCTGGCTGGGCTTCCCCAGCCACCCTGGGCGGCTTCCAACAAAATATTAAAATACAGTAATGCATCAAACATTAAAAGCTTCCCTAAACAGGGTTGCCTTCAGATGTCTTCTAAAAGTCTGGTAGTTGTTTGTTCTCTGGTGGGAAGGCATTCCACAGGGCGAGTGCCACTACCGAGAAGACCCTCTGCCTGGTTCCCTGTAACTTGGTGTGACGTTAACATATGAGAGTGCTGGAGGTGAAATAGTTAAACAAGTTACCCAATCAGAACCCAGGGGGGTGGAGTCAGAGGGACTATAAAACCAGCTCTGGGAGGGGCGAAGGGAGGAGTTCGTTGGGTGGTTGGTTGGAGTGGGAGTGAATTGGGATAGAGTTTGTGGGTAGGTTGAGTTAGTGTAGTGAAATAAGCTGAGTCAGGAACAGTTAGGGGCTAAGAAGACAAGTAAATATCTGAGAGGTGGTTTAGTGAGTGAGAGCAGGTTGAGGAAGTTATAGGTCTGGATAGGCACCCCAGGATTGTAATTGACCGATACCATTTATGAAACCACACGCTTGTTAAACTGCAATAAATAAACAGAAGCTTATGATCCAATTTAACCCTGACTGGACTCAGTATTGTACCAGGTAGGGCCTGGGTGGTGGCAGCGGGAAATAAAGTGGTGGCACAGGGATCAATAGACGGTGAAACTTCTGGGGACCCTGTATGATTGCTACACTTGGCTTCTCACAGTGAATCTCTGCAATAAGCCAGAAACCCACAATCTCACCCCATTTCTTCCGCTCACCATAATATGAGCTGCATTCCTGTCACGAGCATCAGCATACGTCCAGCCACAGTTCGGCCTCTGGCTCCTATGGCAGGGTCAAGAGCAATGAGGGGAGGGCTCGGGGAATTGAGGGGGAAGAGTTTGGAGACCCACACTTAGGTGAGCATGAAGGTAGAGGCGTAGCAAGGTGAGGCGGGGGACACCGGGTGTCACACCACGGGGACTGCAGCGTGCCTGAGCCACACATCTCTCCTGAGGGGAAGGCGGTGGGCAGACTGCCTGCAAGCTCTGCACTGCATTTTTGAGCAGCATGGGGCTTGAGTCTGCCCACTGCCTCAACCACCCTACAGCTGAGAGGGAGGCTGCGGAGAGGCTCCAGGAAGCACACCCTGCCTTGGCTCGCCCTTCCCCCATGGGCGGCTCGCTCCACCCCCGGCTGCAGGGCGCGTGCGCCTCCTGCGCACCTGAGCAACTAGCTATGTCACTGTCCAGACGTCCCCATGTGCTGCAGCTTTCTCCTAGTCCTCAATTGGAGCAAACAGCAAGTAGAAAACTGCTTGAACTGTGCTTTCTAAGCAAAGGAAAAACAGAATTGTAGATGAGCCCTCGGTGGAGAATTCAGCTCCTTTGGGGCAGGAGGACGATTCAGAAATGCAATAAACAAACAAAACAAAACAGACCTCCATACATTTAAACCACGTTCCTGCAATAATGTGACTGGAAGTAGGCCTAATTTCAATAGAATCTCAAATATGGTTGCATAGGTTCCACTTTTGGTTGAAAGTGATGCATATGCCTATGAGACTGGCTCCCCTCACATTGACTGATTCTTTTTTCTCCAAGTGGGGTGGGGGAAACCATCTAAATACCAAATTATTAAAGTTGGGTTTCTCCAGCAACAATATCCCACCCCAAGGATACGATAAAGCAAAAATGAACATTTCAGAGAGATCAAATTACAAAACCACTTAGACCAAGCTGATTCATATCCCGTGCCCAGGACAAACAGATTGGCGCCGGCAATTCCCAAATATTGGACAAATTTGACTATCCACAAATTTAGAAAGGCATTTTTACGCAAGCCGAATTTAATGTCATGCCATCTGCTCTACTGGAAGGGAGATACAGAAAAATTCCTCACAGTGAGCGGAGCTGTCCATGTCAGAGTAGTCAAATAGAAACAGTGGGCCGTGTTCTCTTTCATTGTAGATTTCATTCAGATTCCAGAGCCTCCCTCATAACTCCGCTGGTACGAAAAGTGCCAGTGAGAATAGAGTTATACTATTTAAAATACCTCTTGTCTGACTGGAATTCATATGTTACTAGAAATGTAGCAAGATTTTGTGCAATAGCCATAAGTCAAAGAAAGCAAAAGATTAAACAGCTACATAAATCGTCACGAACTGCTACAGTTCTTAGCTAAATCTCTTGATCTTTTAAACTTGTATGGTGTTTTATTCCTCTATGTATTTTAAAGGTAAAGATAAAGGACCCCTAACAGTTAAGTCCAGTCACGAATGATTCTGGGGTTGCAGCGCTCATCTCGCTTTACTGGCCGAGGGAGCCGACGTTTGTCCGCAGACAGATTTTCCAGGTCATGTCGCCAGCAGGACTAAGCCGCTTCTGGCAAACCAGAGCAGCACACAGAAACGCCGTTTACCTTCCCGCCGGCGTGGTACCTATTTATCTACTTGCACTTTGATGTGCTTTCAAACTGCTAGGTTGACAGGAGCAGGGACCAAGCAATGGGAGCTCACCCCATCGCGGGGATTCAAACCACCAACCTTCCGATCAGCAAGCCCTAGGCTAAGTTGTTTAGACCACAGCACCACCCGTGTCCCATGTATGTATTTTAAGTACACTTAATTAGTATACTGGTTGTTAAACCCCAGATTGATCATTTTTGTTGTTTATGTAGAGAATTATGCAGAAATTCTGGTTTAAATATGCTGGCTGTTTTCTGTAAAAAACATTGATTGATTGATTGATTGATTGATTGATTGATAAAGCGCGCACACAGAGGAATCCTTCAAACTGTCGTTTACCCCTTACAAATGTACAATGCCCAGCACCTTCACCAAACTACAGCTCCCAGGGGGGAAAAATTGGGAGGGTGCTTTAAACTTATGATGTGTAAGCAGCCAGAGATGGAGAATTGGAAAAAGCAAAATGGTACACCGCCACCTCTGTGACTCTGTAGCTTCCCAGCACTTCCCATCAAGTGCTGGCCCTGCCAGTTATTGACAAAGCATCAAATTCCTGACCTGCAAGCCGTTTTATGAAATGGAAACCCGACAAAAGGTCCCGCAGCAGCAAAATTGTCTCCTGTAAACAAGGGGAGATGGAGATGCCATCCGAAGCCTAAGCTCTGCTTCAGAACGTCACAGCAAGTTAACAGCCTTTGGATCTTTAAAAGAGCTTGGAGGAAATAGGAGGAGGGACTGTTGCTCCATTTTGGGGGAGAAATATCCATTGGCAAAAAAAGAGAGAGGAAATATGCAGCATCGAAAAACAGAGCACAGATCTGCATAACATTTGCATGCGCCAATTTATATGTCTGGATGCACATTTAGAGTTGCTGAAATTTAAACAGAAATACATCTCTCCATAATGGGGGAAGCCTGTAACCAAGTGACCTGAGTGCATCTGCTCAGTGTGCTACCCAGGTGCTTCCATTTGATTGACAACTTCAAGCCCCTCCCCCATGCCACCCTGCTCTCCCTTCTTCTGGATCTCTAAAGTGTACTTGAACCAGAAAGCCCGTCAAATAGCAAGCTGTCCTCTGGAATGCAGGGCGGACGGCTATCTGACTTTATTTTGACATTGCTGGGTTGGCTCAGTAGGTAGAGCATAAGACGCTTAATCTCAGGGACGTTAGTTCGAGACCCACATCGTGCAAAATATTCCTTCATGGCAGGGGGTTGGACTAGATGACCCTCGTGGTCCTTTCCAACTCTACAAGTCTGTGGTTTGTACACCAACCCATAACAGAAGGTTCTCTGGACAGGTTGCAATAAATAAGTAAAATAAGCTCCTTAAAAACCCACTGAAATACAAAGGAAAACATAAAACAATGAAAAAGATGGGGATCACATAAATATGATAAAATAGAACTCACTGCCTCCACCTTAAAAAAAAAACAGATTTAAGAATTAAAAGACTAAATTACCTCAGTTAAAAGGCCTGGAAAACAACAAAGGTCTCTGCTTGTGCTGAAAAGATCTTGTTCACTGGACCTGACCTTTATTTCTCCAAGATTTACATACTACTTACTTTTTAAAAAGTCTCTAAGCAGTTTACATAAAATGGTACAAAATATTCATTTAAAAAGCAGCAATAAAAGCAGACTTTAGGCTTGCTTCTCAACTGACTTACGCTTTCCTCTTGACTACTGCCTTGTGCCTCAGCTCCTGATTTGAATAGCCAAGTCCTCAAAGTGGGCATACAAGATTACTTAACACCAAATTAGTTACCCTTTTAATTTGCAGAGCCCATCACCCTCACAGTCAGGGTGATGAAAGGCTGCATTTTCCCACCCTTTCAACTGAAGTACAAATGGGCTTGTTCATTGCTCCAAATTAATTAATCCTAGAGGAAGGTAAGATACACACAGAGAGAAAGAGAGAGGGGTTGCTATTCTATGAGTTGCAAGGCCATCGTTTCAACTGCTATTAAGCAGGCTATTCTGATTGCTTAAGTGTCAGCTCCTGCTACAAAATGCATTCCGGTGCTTCTGAACAGCCTTATAAAAGCCCCCTGCAAAATAACAATTTAAAAACATTCCAAACAGATTCTTTCCTGCAAGAGGGCACGGGTTAAAGACATGAACAAAACAACTCCCCCAAGCATTCCCTGCCTCCCCCAAAATTGACTCCCTGTCCGACCCCAAGAAAACTTATCTGTCAAAGACAATTCCAGCCTAGAAAAAGCAAAACCACTTGGGCAATGCAGAAAATGGAGACAGTGAGCTGACAAGGCCATTTAAGGATGAGGAATAGAGGGCATCTTTTTGGCTCACACTGCCCAATGAGGACAATTTTTCTCTCTCACACACACACTCCCCTTTTCAAGTTGCTATTCAAGAACTATTCAAGGGACACAGACTAGGCTGCATTAAATGCTTTGCTGAATGTCGGAGACGGCGCTCAGCCTTTCAAGGATTATAGGGTCTTCCTTCGCAAAGGAATGGGAACATCTGCCACAGTAAACAGGCTGGGGGCGGGGACTTGGTTTGGAAGAATAATTGCAAACTAGAAAACAGCAAAAGAAAAGAAATCTGGTTCAGCAAAGCTTGAGTTGTTGAGCATCTGATTTAATAATTAAAAGTGTGCCTCTGAGTATAAGCAGGGTAGCTCCTTTCACCCTGTTGCAAAGGCCTCCAACACATCTGAGATTAAGGGAAAGGGCTGGCTTCCAAGAAAGCTTGAGATCTAGTAACTTGGTTTTGATTAGTTAAGGGCAATAAACAGACAAGAGCTTGCCAGGAGAGATTAGCATAGCTAACTTCACCTATCCTAACAGAATAGAGGAACATAAGAAGCTGTCTTACACCAAGTACAGTCGTACCTTGGTTTTTGAACAGCATAGTTCCCGAACATTTTGGCTCCCAGACATCGCAAACTCGGAAGTGTCTGTTCCGGTTTGTGAACTGTTTTTGGAAGCCAAACATCCGACGGGGCTTCCACGGCTTGGCTACAGGAGCTTCCATTTGTTCTCTGTCGAAATATCACCACCAAACTCAGCAAGAGGGTTCCTGAGGTGGGGGCGGCAATCTTTGTTGATTTTTGGATGCTGGGAGCCATTTTGAATCATGATGGCAGCCCAAATGCGACTTTGGCGTGGCCTTGCCCATTTTTTGGCACAGGTCCAGCCACCTCTCCAGATATCAGCTTGGTACAAGGGTTTCCAATGGGCGGGGGGCAGTGGTCTGCATCAATGTTTGGTTGCCAGGTGCCATTTTGAATCATGATGGCGGACAGAAATGCCACATTGACATGACGTTGCCTGGGGGTTTTTTGGCATACAGAAGGCAGTTTGCTATGCTCCTGAGTTCTGCCCCCTTCCCATAAATCCGCTCCACTTCCCAGTGGGGAGAAGTTACGGTGGACCGCGTGGCCACCCACTCTCCACCAGGAGTGGGGGACTTTGTCCCCCATTGCCCGGGGGATCCCGGGCACATCAGAGCCCGGCCAGCCAATCCGCTGGCCGGGGTGTATATCCGGGTCTGTTTAAACAGAGGAGCGAGTCCGGAGGGCTTCCTCTTTGGCTCGCTTCCTCAATCACCCGCCCTCCCTTCCTATTTTGAAAGGTTTAGGCACTGGCCTTGCTATGGACCTTGGTTGGTCGCCGTTGAGGGGCCTGGTAGGAATTTTTCCACTTGGCAAATTGGCACTGGCCACTTGGTTTTCGCCTACTTCGCAGCAATCGTCACAACTTTGTTAGGGTTGCGGTTAGGTATTGTTTGACCTTGTGTGGGGGACGTGAGGTGTGGCCATCACCTGCCCCTCCAAGCTTAAGGGTATTCCATTAAAGGAATCCAGGGGTGTTGATCTTGTCCGAAGCCCAGGTCGGGGGCTAGGGCCATGACACGACCCCAACAGGAACACCAAGGGGAGCTTGAGTTGGTCTGCATCGACAGGGTTCCCCCTACTGGTGGTTTTCCCTTACCGATTTCCTGCACATCGGGCAGGAGTCAGATATAGTCGGGTCCAATCAATGCCTAAGCCAATACCACTCACATTCTGTAATTCAATAAAGTTGTGGCCAAATTTGCCCAATAACATTAACCTAATATTTGTGTCCTTGTGTGAGTTATTTCCCAACGAGGGCGTGATGGCCTGGGAATCTGATTCAGAGGCTGAACCTGAGGAATCCCAGCCTGCACAGGAGACCCCGCCTCCAGGGCCGGGTGAGCCAGGGCAGGGGCTTGAACCTGAAGGGCCCTCACCTGTGCCGGATTCTCAGGAGCAGACAGCAGCAGAATCCGCTCTGGCTCCGCAGGTGATCAAGGACCCATCGCCTGCAGGTGCTCCTCTCCCAGCCCTGTCAGGGGAAGGTGAGGTTGCCTCTGGGTCCAATAACCCTCCAGTCTCTCCTGAGCTGCAGAGGTTCAGGGCAGAGAGGCAGAGGGAACTAAGTTCTCGCAGGAGGAGTGCTCGCCTCCAGGCCAGGAGAGGCGAGTCACCTGTAGGCCGGGGCCGCCCTATGCCTCAGAGGAGATAAAGGCCAGCCCGCCCAGTTCCAGGTTGCGGGAGCAACATCGTTGGTTACCTGTTCCTGCCAGCACCCTGTTCCTGACCATGCCCGACTCCCTGCCTTGGACCCTGCTTCAGCCTCGGACCGGACACGGACCACACCGCATGGTAACCCCCCCCCCCGCGCCCCTGGACCAGCACAGAGGGGGTGACTGCGGGGTCTTGACACGTAATCTTCCTCTGCAATGTACAGCCATGGGGAGATGATCAGGCAACACACTCTGCTAACTTAAGGAAGCCACAACGCTCGAGGCCAGGAAAACACCCTTTGTGAATGGGGCATGCCCCTCATCCAGGACTTGCCCCAGAAGTCTCTAGAATTCGCAGGGATCCCATGGCAGGCATAGTGATGTGGAAAGAGATGCCTGGAATTTTAAAGTTTGAAGAAAAAAAACTGCTTTCTTATTTCTCTCCCAATTGCCAGCACATCACTGCCAGGAAGCGGTAGATGCAGAGCTAAGCTAGTGTCAAAAACATTGCAAAAGTGACAAAAAGAGAGAACTGCAGTGTGCAGGGCGGCCGGGTGGAGGGGAGGTCAGGGATAAGCGGCTCTGGAGATTTCAGCAACAGCCAAAAAAAAAAAAAAAAGGCACTGTAAGCTTCTGTCTGTGTTTGTGGAGATGACTCGCATTTTCCTGCACAGGATTTTCATCAAAATACGACAGGCAGAAATACACAGAATGCCACCTGAAGAGATATAGGATTGCATATGACGTTTTCGCTCTCCCCACAGCGTTCTGGCCTCATTCTGCTTGCAAGATTTCACTGCTTTCTCCAACTGCAGTGGAAAGTATTTGGGGAGGCAGCACATCAAAATGTTTCGTGGTGCAAACGATGGCTGTAAATATGCCTCAGTAGACGGGACTTTGATTCTGACCCAGCAGGGCTCTTCTTGTGGTTGCATGTTCCCCCTTGACCCATATCAGGTGGCGTAAAGGGTGACTCCGAGTATTGGCAGACATGAACAAATTCTCCCCAAGTCCTGCGCAAGTCTGAGCTTTTGCCCAGTGAAGTCAACCCAGGTATATTTAGCAGTCCTTTCTCGTTCTCCTCGCTGCCGGCCAGACACGCTGTACTTGAATAGCTTTCAAGTTTCAGTTGCCCTCTGACCAGCGGAGCTTCTGCAACAGCGGTGCCAACAAGACAGCTCCCACAGCAGCAAAGAGCTTCTGGAAATTTTCACAAAAGTGGCTCGTTCCTTAATTGCGGTGTTTCGTCGGCAAAGAGGAGTGCTACCCAACTTGCTTGCTCAAAATTCTTTGCAGCCCTGTGCAGCTGAACTAAAAAAGAATCTGTTGGTCATCAGTTCCTTTTCTCTAACATGCCGTTTCCCTTTTTTAGGCAGCAGCGAGGTCGTAGATTTTGTTTCTCTCTCAACTCCTCGCTGCTGCTGCTGCCTCGGAGTTTTCATTGTGCCCTCATCTTATGTGGCTTCCCCAGGGGAAGAACTCCAGGCTGAGATGATTTTTTCCCCTTTCCGAAGCAGCGCTATGGCAACAGCACTTCTGAGGCAGCAGTTCCCTCTGTTCATGTTTATGCGCTGCCATTAGCATGCAAAGGAATTGCTTGCTTGCACGCTGTAATATTAAAAAGACACGGTTCCAGTGCGCCTTTCTACGGCAAATAGTTTCCACAAAACTGCAAAATTTGCTTATTCTTTTTTTTCTTCTCTCAGGATGCTCGCCTTATTCTTCCCTAGGAAAACTAACATTTGTTTTAGATTATATAAAGTAAACGCCGTTGTTAAAGCTGTAACACTTGTTGGCATCCATCTATCTCGAGACACAATGGAGTGCACCTCTGGGGGTGAAGTCATCTCAGGGCGAAAGCCTGAGCAGCGTGTATGGAGGTCCTGGGCTACCCAGACGACAAGACCCCACTCTGGGCCTCACTGATGTGGTCTGAACGAAAGCAGAGCAATACATTTGGCACCAGCTTGGCTGCAGGAGTTGCCAGGAGGCGTACAAGGCGCCATCCAACTGTCTTAGGGACAGTAGTGGAGAGTTTTCCTTCTCTTAGATGAGCTGCATTCCCAGGTTGAAGCCTTTGAGAACTGGATAGAGATGGGTCTGTATCAGGCACCCTGGACCAGTTTTGGGGTTTTTGGTCCAGATCACAATGCCTTTCCTAAACAAGGGGAATAAAAATATGGTCACCATTTGAGCATGTGTTGTAGGCCAGACCCTTGTGTATTAAGCTGTGTGCTAGACCATGCTAATCCTCTGGAATCAGCATGTGTTAAATGATAATTAAGCCAGGCTGGCCTCCTATGTGAGGCGATAGCCTGGGGACTGGCCATTAGGACAACACAAAAACCAGAGGGAACTCAGCAAAATAAGTGGGGTCTTTCACTCCAAAGATAAAGTGGTATGAGCTAGAAGCTTGGGGCAGGAGTTATGTGACAGGGAAGCAGAAAGGCAGGAGGCATGGCATGATGGCTGATGTTTCCTTGGATCCTAAGCCTCACCTGTGGAGGAAGCAATACCTTCTTGGGGTGTTTGGATTTGATATCCCGCCTTTCACTCCCTTTAAGGAGTCTCAAAGCAGCTAACGTTCTCCTTTCCCTTCCTCCCCCACAACAAACACTCTGTGAGGTGAGTGGGGCTGAGAGACTTCAAGGAAGTGTGACTGGCCCAAGGTCACCCAGCAGCTGCATGTGGAGGAGCGGAGACGCGAACCTGGTTCCCCAGATTACGAGACTACCGCTCTTAACCACTACACCACACTGGGTGTAATGCTGGGACCCCCTCCATTGTAGGATAGGGTTGCATTTGGAACTCTTGTGGGAGGAAAGACACGGCAGTGAAGTGTGCATTTTGGAATGAGGAACTAGAAACTGGTAACCTGTATAAGATCAATTTCTGAGCTTGTAGGTTTTAGGTATTATTCAGAGAGCGCAATAACAGCCTTAGGCATGCAATGGAGCCTCTTCCTTTCCTCCCAACTGAATAGCAATTCTCTCAAGCCACATTGCAAGCTGTTATTGAAACTCTGAGAATTTTTCTAAGCAGCTAAGAATACAGGATAAATAATCTTCCTTGTGAAGAAACCATTCCCGTTACATTCTGGCTTTCACCAAGTGTTGTATGTGAAATGAAATGCAGTGCACTGTAAATGAAATGTTAATGCAACACAATTTCAGAAGTTTATCAGCAGCTATCACCTGCTTCAGCTCCCTTAGTCTATCTCTGTGCAGCCTGAAGGGCAAACTCTGCACTCAAACATGTGCACATTTCCTCCCATTGACCACTGTGCATCACTTTCCCATTCAAGATGTAAGTCGGTAGAGTATGGCACTCTCAGTCTCAGGGTTGTGGGTTCAAGCCCCACATTGAGCAAAAGATTCCTGCATTGCAAGGGGTTGGAATAGATGACCCTTGGGGTCCCTTCCAATTCTACAGTTTTGTAATTCTATGATCTCTGTATGCTGGGCATTGAAAGACAGTACCAAAATGTTGGAGAAAGCTCTTCTCCTCTAGAACGGAAGGCCATCTTCCTAACATATTTTATGAGGGCAGAGCAATATAAGATTATTATTTTTCGTGTTTCTCTTTGTGAGATCCTATCTGAAATTTCTCCTGCTAGCTTGCCACAGAATTACTTGGGTGAATGACATGCTTCTTTGAGATGGTTCCACACCCCAACTCAAGGACTAGGCTAGTTTTTTGTTTTTAAAAAGTCCTCCTGCAGTCCAAACAGTAATAACAAACAGCCCTTGTCCAGTATAGTATTGGCATTAAGGTCCATAATCTCACCAAAGAGGTTGTCATCCTTTATATACTTGACAATTTGTATACCTTTGACAAAAAATAAATTAACATATTGAGCCCTGGATTTTGGTGACCAATTGGCCCCTTGGCCCACATAAATCCCTGGACTTAACTTAGTGTTTTTCTTTCAAACCTATTTCCCCTTGTACTATTTTGCTTGGACAGCTTCAGCTATTTGGAGTTGTTTGCTCAGCTGACAGCCTGAGGAGATGCTTCTACTCTTTCTGATCATAGCACCACAGTGGGCAGACTGAAGCTGTTCTTTTACAGACAGCTACTGAAATTGCAACATTAGCATGTGGCTATTGCAGCAACTGACCCGAAGCTAACGTACTGCTTCAGGTTTACTCCAGGTTCATTTATTTTTGAGGCAGCAAGCTTTCCAGAATAACTATGTTACTTCAAAAACGGGTAAAATCAGGCCTAAATGGTATGCGGTGTCTATTTGGACGGTAATGGTGGCGAGCTTGCCAGATAAATTCAGCTGTAAAGACTAGGAAGGGCCCAAAGTGTGGTGGAATGCATGCAGAATGAGCCAGGTTTGGTGCCTAACGCCTCTAGCTGAGCATCACAGGGTGAGGAAACAGGGCTGGAAAATAAGCTCTGCCTGAGGCTCTGGAGAATTGCTGGCAGCCAAAGTAGACAATCTGATCAATGATCTGGTATGGCCTAGTATAAAGTAGCTTCTAGCAAGCAATACACCCATCAGCTTTAAAGCTGCAATCTTATACTAATGAACAATCTAATTTTACATACTAAGTTGCCATTGTCTGCAGTGGTGTTCCTTAAACTGCTTTACATGGCCGCACCATTTAGGCCAGTATTGCCTTGCTTTACTTTCGCTGGCAGTGGCTACAAATCTTTCCCAGCGCTATCATTTTGAATTATGAGAGCATGTGCTCTATGCTGCTTTAAACAAGTTTTCAAAGTGCTCCACTGAGCCCTGCAAGATAGGCAACCTGAATAATCCCCTACTGCAGGCAGGAGAGCCGAGGAAGGCAGAGCAAGAACAGCGTTGCCAAAGGAGCTTGCCCTCCAAGCGAGATATGAATCAGGACCTTCCAGGTTCCAACTGTCATTTACTTATTTTTTTTTATTTTTTTTATTATTATTATTAATTTATTTATTTATTTATACCCAGCCCATCTGGCTGAGTTTCCCAAGCCACTCTGGGAGGCTTCCAATCAAGTGTTAAAAACAATACAGCATTAAATATTAAAAACTTCCCTAAACAGGGCTGCCTTCGGATGTCTTTTAAAGATAAGATAGCTACTTATCTCCTTCACATCTGAAGGGAGGGCGTTCCACAGGGCGGGGCGCCACTACCGAGAAGGCCCTCTGTCTGGTTTCCTGTAACCTCACCTCTCGCAGTGAGGGAACCGCCAGAAGGCCCTCGGTGCTGGACCTCAGTGTCCGGACTGAATGATGGGGGTGGAGACGCTCCTTCAGGGATACTGGACCGAGGCCGTTTAGGGCTTTAAAGGTCAGCACCAACACTTTGAATTGTGCTTGGAAATGTACTGGGAGCCAATGCAGATCTCTCAGGACCGGTGTTATGTGGTCCCGGCGGCCACTCCCAGTCACCAGTCTAGCTGCCGCAATCTGGATTAATTGTAGTTTCCGGGTCACCTTCAAAGGTAGCCCCACGTAGAGCGCATTGCAGTAGTCCAAGCGGAAGATAACTAGAGCATGCACCACTCTGGCGAGACAGTCTGCGGGCAGGGTCTGGAACTCACTGGGTGACCTTGGACCAGACACAATCTCTTATCCTAACCCACCTCACAGGGGTGTTGTGGGGGGGGGAGTGAAATGGAGAGAACCATGAACACCACCTTGAGCTTCTGTGAAGATAAGGGTGGTATATAAACGCAAAGACGACTGGTGGAAACTGGGCCAGGTGGTGTTCAATGGATTCTGGGTGCCCGGGAAGTATAAGAAAGAGGAACAAAAAAGGAAATCAGGTTATAGATAGATATAAGTAAGTAAGAGATGGAGTGGCTGGAAGAGGGGCAGAACTGGAGTGAAGAAGGGGGAAGAGAGGAGAAATAAGGTACATGAAGCAGCCACTTTTGCTGAAGCAAGCCAGATCTTTGAGTCCCGTCTCTGCCTGGACGGGAGGCCTCCTTGTAGCACACCTACAGCTCCATGGAGGAAGACATATATATCTGAAACAAGCCTGATCTTGATATACATATATATATATATATAAAAAATCTTGTTTCAGGTGCCTTATTTCTCCTCTCTTCCCCCTTCTCGACTCCGATTCTGCCTCTCTCCGGGTCACTCCATTTCTTACTTCCCCTCATGGATGCCCTCAGCCCGTCCGTCTTGCACCCATTTTACAGTCTCCCCTTTCACGCTTTTTCCTCACACCCATTTCACTGGCGTCCTTTCCCTCGTATTCCTCATTTATCGCCCAACGCTCCCTGGTTTCCCCTCCCCCTTCTTTACCCTACAACTAACCTCCCCTCCCCCATTCTCTCCCCCGTCCTGAAGCAGCAGCAGCAGCCACTAATTCCCCCCTCTCGCCCTTCCTTCATTGCTCCTCCCCACTACGATTTCAACCCAGCCGCCTTCCCCTCCGGGGCAGGGGCGAACTAGGAAACCCCGTTTACAAGACTCGGGGTGGCGGGAGGAGGGGGAGGGGGAAAAGCGGGACGCAGTCGGTCTCCTCAACTGCTGCAATATTCCTCCGCGACTCACAGCGTAAAGTAGTCCCACACAAGGTCTCGCCGTTTTCCGGCTTGAAAAAGCCAGAATCCTCGTTAGTCTTCATTAATGGGGGTTAGGGAAAACATACAAAACAACTGGTCCTTCTCGGGACCAGCAGGTGGGAGGAAATGGCTGGTTCTGTGGTGGGCTTGCTCTTGCTCTCCCTCCCCCCCTCCCACGCCGTGCCGCAAGTTGCTTTCCATATCCCTCCGCAGCAAGAGGAAGGGGGAGTAAAAGTAGTCCCGGCCAGCGGGAAGGCTATATAAAGCCGGCGGAGCGGAGGCGCTGCCTTTTCAGTTGAGGAGAGCGGTGGTTATCGGAACATGTCAGGCGGCTCCGCGGATTACGGCAGGTAAAGTGTGGCGCGCGGGGAAACGGAGGCGCGGCCCTGCGTGCCAAGGGCGGCGTCGGGCTATTTAAGGCTCGAAGCGGAGGCGTCGAGAGTGACGGGAGAAGCGCTTTCGAGGGCCGTTACGTTGGACAAGCAGGGCGCGGAGAGGGACGCGCCATGGTCGCCGCGCTGCCTCCGAAGGCCGCTGCGGCTGCCGCCCTCTTCGCCCTCCCCTCGCTCCGTAGATCGAGGCCCCGCTCTTAAAACGTCTCAGTAGACATCTTCCTCTCACGGAGCGACGGGGCCGCCTTTCCCCGCTCTCCCCTCTGTAAATGCCTCGAATAGTACAGCCCGAAACGGCTGGTTCCCCCCCATCTCGCTTTCATGATTGGTGCCTTTTCCCCGAGTCTCAGCTGCGCCGCATCGGGGGACGGGCCTCCCCCCCTTTTTCGGGGAGGCCGCGTGGTTTCGTCCAAGAGGCTGCCTCCCCGAGCGCGCCTGCTTCGGAAGATTCCATTTTCCCTCGATCGAAAAGGGGGGGGCAGGGTCGGGAGGGGTGCGGCTCGCAAGCTGTTCTCGTCCGTCGGTGGCCTCGCCAGTCCCCGGCGTGTCCTCGACTTGCGCAGTCGAGGCTCGGGGGCGGGATTCTCGCGAGATTTCGGCGAGAGGGCTGAGCACGGGAAGGACGGGGACAGGAATGCACGGGTTGAGAGCGGGTCTCGCTGCTGATAACGCGGCCTCGTGCCCTTCCTTCATCATTCTTAGCGCCCCCTCCCCCTCTTCGCACACCGCTTTGCAGGCATTGTAAGGTGCGGAAGCTGCTTCTCAAAACCAGCTTTCCTTACATTGCAACCTGTGCTGACTGAAGATAAATGGAGTAGCCTCTCTTCCACGTGTAGGCCAGGGTCTCCCTTTAACGCGAAAATGCCCCCCCAAAAGATCCCTCCTTAATGCAATGCATATTGCTGATGTGAAATTTCCATAGAAAACGACTTTAACTTACTATAGCCGGGGCTGTAGATGGGGGGTGATCTGGATCTGCTCAACCTAAAATGGCGGAGACAAACTGTTTGCAACAGTGAAGCAACCTCTGAGCATTTTTTTGAGGTAGCAGATAACATGTGAGAAGTAGACTGCAATCTGCTTGTAGCTTTCTTTGAAAAACAAAAACACCTACCAATTTTCCTTAGTTTATAAATGACTTTGTATTCCTGATGGTGGCCTGTATGCAGCACGTGCTGTGTGTGGCCATGTGATTTCCATGCCAGCATCATACTACACAAACATTTCAGTTCTTAGTACCACTGGTGTTTGATTCTGGTCTAAATAGAAATTGAGAAATTATCACGAAGACTTAAATGTATTAAGTCTTTAGTGTATATTGGTGGAGCTCACCACCTTGTGGAAAAGTAGGTTGAGTGAAGACTTACCAAGTTAGTCTTGGGTCTAAAAATTTCCATTTCACAGTACACCAAGTACATTTCTGACAAAGCAATAAATGTGGGTGCTCATCCTGAATTCTGAGAGTGAATTTAATCTGGGTCTTACGATTTTATGCTTACAAAATATACATACTGAAGGGTTTGGAAAATGAACAAAACCAAATCCCTGATTCTTTTGAAATGGCATTCCTTGTGTTTCCTTTTGTTTTCTGTTTTTTTGTTCTAAGTGTAAAAAAAGGGGGGATGGCATTCCTTGATTTAAGGATGATTTTTAAAAATACTTTGAGTACAGTGAGCAGTTCAATAATGGTGATATTCAAATAAGTTGCTTAGAGTAAACCAATTTAAATTATTGGCCCTCATTTAGTCACCAATTTGTTTATCTGCTCTAAATAAAAGTTGATTTCCAACTTATGTTGGGAGATGGCAGCTGTAACATTGTTGGTAGATGTGCTCTGGAGTAATGCATCACAGTGTTTGTATTAGTATTTAATTGGCTGCATCCATAGAAGTTAGAAACTTACTGGTTTGGCTGACAGCTTTGGCTTTTTTATTTAAACAGAGACCATGGCCCAGAGGGAATGGACCCCGATGGCGTCATTGAGGTTAGTATTTCATTGATAGTGCCTTTAAAATGTCATTAGGGATGACGAGTGAAGTAAAACATTTTTTTTTTCTTTTGCAGAGCAACTGGAATGAAATTGTTGACAATTTTGATGATATGAACTTAAAAGAATCCCTCCTCAGGGGCATTTATGCATATGGTTTTGAGAAACCTTCAGCTATTCAGCAGCGTGCTATTATTCCATGCATCAAAGGTAAGCTAGTAGTAATGTGCTTATTATTGGTAGGTCCTAAGTACTGTTCTTTGGCTTGAGTTCCCAGCCTTGGGGTGGAAGTAAAACACATCTTTCCTTGTAAAGTGAGATGATGGTATACCATCTTTCGGGACTGACCTGAAATGGAGATAATTTGTAACTGCTGATCACTTGAAAAGGAAATAACAGTTAAGCTGAATCCTTGATGTGTTGTGTGGGAGCAGTAAATATCTATCCTTTTTTTAGGGTATGATGTGATTGCTCAAGCTCAGTCAGGTACTGGCAAGACAGCCACATTTGCTATTTCCATCCTGCAACAGTTGGAGATTGATCTCAAGGAGACCCAAGCACTAGTATTGGCCCCAACCAGAGAACTGGCTCAACAGGTATTGATAGTGTAGTTAAAAGCTGCTTACATGTTGCATAGGTTTCAGGTTTCACAACTGTAGGACAGTTAACATTCCTTGCAGGGTGACTTCTTATATCTGGGTTATAAAAATGGAAACAGGCCTCTGTCCCACTAACTTTTCTCCTTTAAATACATGGAGAGAAGTCAGCTGGGACAATGGGCCTCTGAAGCTGTGATGAAGTTGGGTAACAGCTGTGTAGGAGTGATGAAGGGGCATATCCACAAGTCTCCATTATATTAAAACATTTTAGTCTGAATTTTAAGCCTTCGTAAAAAAAAGGGGGCACACTTAAAAAATGCATGCAGTTGTGCAACATGGAAACTGCAGTGCGCATGTGATCAGTTGATTTTTCTCTGTATGTATGTAATTTGTACTGTGTGTGCTTCAGTCTCTTAAATCTTCTGTTTTGAACAGCTTTTTGTGGCACTACACACTTCCATTAAATTCTAGTTCTTCTGAATAGAACATTCAATATTGCAATAAATGTATAAGACCAACATAGAACTTC
Organism: Podarcis bocagei; assembly: GCF_964188305.1. Taxonomy (NCBI): domain Eukaryota; kingdom Metazoa; phylum Chordata; class Lepidosauria; order Squamata; family Lacertidae; genus Podarcis; species Podarcis bocagei. Next base: position 9,859,418 of record NC_138128.1, read on the forward strand.
TGGAGAATTTTATAGTTTGACTGAGTGCATAACAACTTAAAAATATTTGAAACAATTGTCCAAGTGACTTAGGGGGAGGGGGGTGGGACCTATGCATTTGCTGTTAATACAGTTCAACAAGAAGATCCTAGTGAACTTTTGAGTTGAATTTTAGATCATTTCTTGTGGAGAACAGCAGCATATTAGAAATGAAATTGAGCATTGACAGCAATCCATAACTTGCTTCAGGGAAGGAAAGGAGACTAGGATGGGTTGACACAGCATCAGTTACTTTTCAGTTTAGATGATTTTGCCTAAGTTAAACTGCTTTAAATATAGCATTGTTAAGAAAGCTATAACTGGTAATTTGCAGTTCTTAAGTGGATATACCAAGCTGTTTGATAAACGATAGGTGGACATTTGTAAAGAACCTGCCAAGTTTTCACCTCTAATCTCTGAGGGTCATTTATTTAAATGCTACCATAAAGTTGTACTGTAAGTTGTACACTGAAACAATGTGGCCCAGGTAGATCCTAGTTTTAAAAGGCACTACAATGCTTCTGCATGTGTGGTGACTGGTAGCTATTTTCTGTTCCGATGTGCAACCAAAACTAATCTGCAGTTCTACATTGGGAGTACTTTATATCGCTTTGCAAAACCAAGGCTCCCCTCAGTGTAGAAGAACAAATACTTCTCTGTAGTAAACTACCTGACTGAGGACAGCTGCAGATGTATTACATTTCTTTTGGAGATAACGTTTGTGGATAGGAAAGGCATTGCAAGCTGCATGTAAAATAATCAAGTACAAGTTGCATGTGTCAGTCACTGCATACAGTATAGATTCATTGGGAAGCTGTGGCTGGTGAATAAGTGGAGCGCTGCTTAATGACATTCTAATTGAGACATATTATTTCAGATCCAAAAAGTTATTCTGGCTCTTGGCGATTATATGGGTGCAACTTGTCATGCTTGCATTGGTGGCACAAATGTTCGCAATGAGATGCAGAAGCTGCAAGCAGAAGCTCCCCATATTGTGGTGGGAACTCCAGGACGTGTGTTTGACATGTTAAACAGGCGTTATCTGTGTAAGTAGTGAAGTACTAATTAAACTCTTAGTGGGAATGTGTTTGAACAAGCAGTGACTAAAATATCTCAATAGGTGTACTATTCAACTGGTTTAGCATTGATTTTTCCTGCTGAAGAAGAAATCAAAAGCGTAGTTTAAAAGAACCCTTATAATGCTTCCAAAATGTTTCCTTTTCGTTCTAGCGCCAAAATGGATCAAAATGTTTGTATTGGATGAAGCAGATGAAATGTTGAGCCGGGGATTTAAGGATCAAATCTATGAAATTTTTCAGAAATTGAGCACAAACATTCAGGTAAAAGCAATATCGCAGTAACAATGGCCATTAAATTTGGCTGCATTGTACTAGTGCAGGTAAAGTTACAATGTAGCTGTGTAGTGCTGTATTGTCGTTCCCCCTGCACAAAGCAAAATTGTCTCTTTTCTATCCTTGTCTGTTTTGATTCCACGGCAGACAGGGACGCTTGGTTTCATACATTATCTCCTCATTGACCAGCTTCTTGAGCAATTTAAGAGCAAACCACTTAAAAGAAACACTCCTTTCCTGTTCAGGTTGTGTTGCTGTCTGCCACTATGCCAATGGATGTGCTGGAAGTGACCAAAAAGTTTATGAGAGATCCTATTCGTATTCTTGTGAAGAAAGAGGAATTGACCCTTGAGGGTATTAAACAATTCTACATTAATGTGGAGAGAGAGGTAAGGGGAAAGTTTAATAATCTTGAGGGCACTTCTTGTACAAGCACTGTGCTAAAACCACAGAAGCTGGGGTTACGCCTTGGTTTCTGTAGTAATGCTAGCACGGTACACACAAGAAGAAGAACAAATGCACTGGATCAGTAAAAGACTTGGGTGGACCTCTTTCTTAATGTCCAGTGTCCTAGTCTGGAGTTTTGGTGCAACACTACTTAATGTCTAGAAATACGAGTCACCTTTAAGATTATACTTCGGAGTTTTATGTGTACCTCATGCAATTCTCTTCCTTGTGTGCACATGACAATTACCTTAACTTTACAGGAATGGAAGCTTGATACTCTCTGTGATTTGTATGAAACCCTGACCATTACGCAGGCTGTTATTTTCCTTAACACAAGGAGGAAAGTAGATTGGCTTACAGAGAAAATGCATGCACGAGACTTCACTGTTTCTGCTCTGGTAAGTGTTGATACTGAAGATGCATTGCATGCTATGGTAATTGAGAAGCAAATACTAAGGCGCAGTGTCATGGGAAGTGGCATTCCTAGTCCTAATGGCATGGTATTGCATACTTGAGTGGTGAAATTTGAGCACTGGAAGAGACTTCTAGACCCCTTGGAAGGAAGGTTCCTCTTTTGCTTAACTCCATTCTCAGGGGTTTAAACCTGCTACATTCTTCATCCCCTCTGTATTTTCCCGTATACCTGCTTACTGCAGATAAGAAATGTGCCTGTTACCAGAGGAATAGTTTAGCAAAGTTTTGAATATTTTATATTTAAAAGGCCATAAGTTAAAATGGAGAAGTCTTTGGATACTTAAAAAGTTGGTTAACAAGCTTTCTTTATCCATACAGCATGGTGACATGGACCAGAAGGAGCGAGATGTTATCATGAGAGAATTTAGGTCAGGTTCAAGCCGTGTCTTGATCACTACTGATTTATTGGTAAGTATCCATGGTCCCTGCCTTTTGTGCGAACCTACCCAAAGCTGTTTTGTTTGGTGCAGGTTCTTGTAACCTGAGCTACTCAAGCTGTTGGAAGAGTAAAGACCATGCTCCACTATGGACTTGCATTATTGTAGTTCATCACTATAACATGGTCAACAAAGCTATAAGTATACTGTGACCCTGGGGGAAGTTTCTTTGTGTTTATAGTAATTTATTGCTTGGGTTTGTAGGCTCGTGGCATTGACGTGCAGCAAGTATCGTTGGTTATAAATTACGATCTGCCGACCAATCGTGAGAACTACATTCACAGGTCAGTTGACTTTCCACTCATTTCCATTCCGAAGCTTCTTCAGAATCTGCACACCCTGAATACTTGTCTTGCTTTCTTGCATCATATACTACAGTGTGTGTACGTGCACATAGTGTTGTGAGGATGGGAGGGGCAGAGCTTCTTTGTTAGCCAATGAAACAAAACAGTGGGAAAACTTGTTTGTATTGGAACCTCAGCAATTAATTATTGGTTTTCGGGATAGAGCCACTGAATTAATGTTCTGTGGCATGTGTTGTTGAGTCTGCAAAAGTTCTTTAAAGAACTATTACTGTTTTATTGTGATTAGGAAAGCAGAGGTTTATGTTGTTTCCAAAGTTGCTATTAGTTTTCCTTCCTAGAAGTAAGTACTTTGCCTCTTTCAGCTTGTTCTGTTGCTTTATTGGAAGTTTCTTTGTGCCAATGCCTTCACTGCTGCTCTTTGGTTCTTCTTACAGTGGGATTCTTTCTCTGGTGTATCTTCTAATAGCTTTCAGTTTATCTCCCTAAGCTTAGCTATCTTTCATAGTGGCTTTGTCCCCTAAACAAAGTAAATTGTACCTTGTTACTTGATGTAAAAAAATACAGGAGTCGCTAGCCCAGTTGATGACGGGATGGTGCTCAGAAGCGACGTTGGCGTAATTTAGGACGTGGATTCGTAAGCGGCACACTGTTTCAATAAAGAGCGAGTTGGTATTTATATACTTTTCTTTTGTAATGATTGTTGTGAGCTATGTTTTGTCTTAAAAGCTCTTAATACCTTGGTCAGGTGAAAGCAGAAGTTGTGGGTTTTGTTTTTAACCTATATATCTCCAGTGTGCCCTGTAAATGATACTGCAAAAACTGGTGGTTCTGCAAAAAGTGGTGGTAAGTTTTCCCACTGAATAAATTTGTGTCTTTGAGGAAGTAAATGTAATGTTTGGCTTCAAGGGATTTGGATTTGGAAAATTTTGGTTAAAAAAAAGGTTTGTAATTTGTAGGCTGACATCAAGCTCTGTCCATGTTTAAAAGCCGATAGTGAGCTTATAACTTGCCTGAGTTATGCAGAAGTGGGGCGGGGGTGGGGGAGGTTAAGTTTTGCTGGGTATAACGTGGCTTGTCTGTGCTGCCAAAACCTTTCTTTAGTTGGTATCTGCCAGTACTCAAGAGAGTAAAATAATCTTGCATATGCTTTCGGCACAAAAGAATAACGGTGCTATAGTACAGCGCAACAATGTGTGACAACATTAATCTGCCAGTGAGTACCACGTAAAACAATTTTTGTCCCTGGAAACAGGCTATTTAAAATGAGTTTAAAAGTAGCTTCTTCATACTCTTTTTCCTGTTCTGTGCAGGATTGGCCGCGGTGGTCGTTTTGGCAGGAAAGGTGTGGCTATAAACTTTGTCACTGAGGAGGACAAGCGGATCCTTCGGGATATTGAGACTTTCTACAATACTACAGTGGAGGAAATGCCAATGAATGTGGCTGACCTCATTTAATCCCTGGGATTGAGATGTTTTTGGAATGCAGTGCTCGCTGTTGCTGACTAGGCGATCCACAACGGGCATTGTGCTTCTTTCTTGGGAGATACATTGAATCTTGTCTCAATGCTCATTACGGATCAGAAATACAGATTTTTGATAAGCGAAACGACATTTTGTCGTGAGCTTTTGTGGGGAGAGCCTTTGGCTTTCTCTTTAGGGTTTTAGACTGTTGGGGTTGGGTGGAAAGTCATGGGGTCTGTAAATTTTTTCTTTATTAGAAATTTATTTCCTAGTTCTGTAGAAGTGGTTGTGCTAGATGTTCTTTTTCATTTAATTATTTACTTATGGACTAAAAGGTATAAGTGCTGCATAAAATCAGCCAATTATGTTAAACTGGCATACCTACTTTTATTGTATATTATAGTTCTATAATAGACTAAATTGGCCTTTCAAAATGATTAATATTTTATAATAGCATTAAAAATGCATTTTTGTTTGCTATGTATTTATTGAATAAAGTATTTAATTAGTGTTAAGTGTGATCTGGACCCTGTTGCTAAACCCCAGCAAGCAATCATTACTATTGTCTTAGTTAGGGTTAAACCCATTAAAATTGCCATTTGCACATGTCTTAATGAAGTTTGAATGTTCAATAAAATGCTTATATATTCACTTGACTGAGCTGCAGGTTTCTTTGGATAAGTGCCTATAGTCTTGCAATTAGATGCACCAATATTTCATTCTACCCTTGGGAAACTATCATATTTACTCAACTCTAATGTGCCAGAGTGTCTAATGCGCACCTTGTTTTCTGCAACGTGATTTGGCGAAAAAGTGGGCATTAGATTTGAGAAAATATGGTTTTTACCTAAATTGATGTGTTAAACTTTTACTCAGTGGTGATAGGCCTTTATAATCTGGTTTTGGCGTATTGGTGCTGTGTCATTCATTAGATCAACAATTTATCTCGTTTCATCTTCAGCTCAGGACTGTTGGTGTCCTTTCCAGCTATATGACTTGTGCTTAGACTCACAGAAAAACTTTAGTCTGACATTACAAATCAAATAAAAATAAATGATTCCAGCTTGCAGAAAAAGAAAAAAAAAAAACCGGCAACCCAAAGGAACAAAAATCAAAACTGGCCTCTGTCAGTGTTATAATTTCACAGTATTATCTGCTGACACTTAGACTAGGAATGAATAAGCCTTTCTAAATACTGGAGCAGGTAGATTTCCTGAGGAAGCTCTTATGTTGGGCCATAAATCGCACACAACCTTACAAATTTTAAGGGTTTAACTTAAACCAATGCACCCAACTCTGAGCTCTTGACAACACAATCCTTAACTTCCCATGTGATTGATTGACAGTCTCAACTTTGAGTTCTGTGTGTGTGCCTTAGATGAGGGATTACTACTTTCATCAGGAGAATAGCAGTAGCTGTTGCTACTGTGGCTGGCAAGATTCATTTCTAACATAGATGATTTATAAACTGATTTAAACGGGTGTTGATGCTATTTAACTTGTAGTTCTTTATATCCTGCACTTTTTGCCTCACAAAAACCAGTAAGTTAAATGGATACCTTAAGATCTAGTAAAAACATGCAGATCACTGCAGTGGAATCACAGCACCAACCCTTTGCTTAGAAACAAGCCTGTTCCCAAATTGTATGTAAAAGCACTGAAAAGTGCTCAGTGGGACATAAGAAATATATTCTATCCTTCTGTTTGTTTCCTGGGTTTATAATCCAGACTTTTAGCATACTTGCTGCACGTTGTATCAGCTACAGTGGTACCTCGGGTTACATACACTTCAGGTTACAGACTCCGCTAACCCAGAAATAGTGCTTCAGGTTAACTTTGCTTCAGGATGAGAACAAAAATGGTGTGGCGGTGGCACAACAGCAGCGGGAGGCCCCATTAGCTAAAGTGGTGCTTGAGGTTAAGAATGGACCTCCGGAACGAATTCAGTACATAACCAGAGGTACCACTGTACTTGTCTCATGGGGCTGGCTTTTCACTCGTGTCATGGCCAGTAGTTTACATAAAGCCTTCTACTAATGCTACAATTTGTTGCTTTCTGCCATAATTTGTGAAGTAAAATAAATCACATGTAAACGAACAGCTTCCCCATTGGTTGCTGCCAGTGATGGTTAGATTATCTCAAAAGGGGGATATAGATGCAGCTAACAACCAAGGGGCCAAACCAAAGGGCTTTACTCTCCTGGGCAATTTGGGAGGTCAGCTGTGAATGTACTTTCTCCCATTACCTGATGCACTGGGGGTTGCAGCCTTTTATTCCTTCAGCTCAACTACAGTAATAGGCAAAAGCAGTGGCTGGTCTGGATCCAGGCTTTGCAAATGGGGACTATGTCTTGGGACTTTGAAGGTGACACGATATAAGTTTATAAAATATGTGTTGGAATGAAGATAAATGAAATTTTTTTCACACTAGAAAACTTATGGACATCCAAGGAAGATTGTTGTGGAACTTTCCTCTGCAGGAGGCAGCGATGGCCACCAAAGGATTAAATTCCTGGGGGATGAGGCTTTCCATCACTATTAGCTATAATAGCTATAGCTACAATATTAGCTATAATACTTCTGAACACACCAGATCCTGGAAACTGGAGGGGGAGATGGCTATTGTGCCCAGATCCTGCTTAGGGTTTTCCACAGGTATTGGCTGCTGGCCACTGCAAGAACAATGCTGAAAGAGATTGGTCTCCAATAGGCTGTACCTCTGTCCTGTGTGTCATTCCCATGCCCCAGCAATGTTAGGTCTTCAGCACCAAATTAGCCACCTTTCAGTGTAGGTCAACAGGAAAAGTAATATCAATGCAAAAATGTGCATGGTGAAAGGTATTTAGGAGTCAGATTCAAAGTTATTGGTCAAGGACAAAGTACTTTGCTTTCTTATGAAATGTAGCTTACACTAAAACTTTCCTGGAGGTAGCCCTGCTTAAGACACAAGCAAAGTCTGTAAAGCTTATGCCATAATTTATGTAAAGTCTTCAAATTCCATGGGATAATTTATTTCAATAAGACCGCTAGGTGTAGAAAAACTTATCCTGAGTTCTTGTGCATTCTACAGCAACCTAAACCAAAATCCCAGTGAATGACAATACAGTAGAAGGAATGACTATGAAAGGTGAAATGACAAATGCTTAGCTATGGCAGCACTGTATTAGTTTTAAAGTATAACATTTAGGAAAAAAGTACAAGAATAAAAAGTTGCATTCCTTTTTTTAAAGCAGCGGAAATGCTGTAAAAGTAAAGCTCATTTTCGTTGTACTGTTATACCACTAGAATGTCAGGCACAAAGGCTGTATTTTATTATCAAAAAGTACCACAAATAGCTGCATCAAATAGGATGAAGTAATGAAAAGGAAAATATTTTGCCGTGCTGTTAGTTATTTTGAATTAGCTGCTGCATCACCACCGCACAGAGGCTAATCAACTGCAAGAACTCATCAGACCCATCTGCCAAGCACTTGTCTGTCTCCTGCCAAAAAAAGGAAAAGTTACAAGTTTTCAAGATCTCCCAAGATAACTATATAATGCAGTCAGAGAAGAGCAGGCTTTTACATTTCCCTGCTTCTCAGGAACATAAATTAGTTTTTCAAGCTGTTATAGGGAGCTTCAAAATCAAACGTTTGACCACCCCCAAGTACACTTTACTCAAGCCAACGTTTTCTAAAGCTGGTTGGCAGAGCTCTGTATGACCATTTGTTAGAGGAATCCCTACCTGAATTTAAATTTGCATTTCTCAGCCAGTCTTACAAGCAGGCACTGTAGTTGCCTGTAACTAACAAGACTGGTCTACAGGTATTGTCTCCTTCCCTCCCAGGACAGAAAAAGGCACACCCAAAAAGTTCTGCCTTTGTTTCTCCCAAGCAGGAGTGAAAAGCACACCTGTGAAATCCATGTAAACTCATTGTGTCTTCCTGTTCTGAACAGGAATAAAATATCTCTGTTAATCACTGCATAAATGTAGAGCAATGCTAAAAATCTTCCCTCTGCTTTTCCATTGTGTGTAATGACTAGACAGGTAGCTCAAGCAAGTTGGCTGGGGTAACAACGGCCAATGTCCATTTCTCTTGAATCCCTTCTTACCACTGCCTGTTACCATAAAAGGAGAATTGCCTCATAGAGGGAGAGTACCATTAGTATACCATTCTTTGGAAAGAATTCACTAATGCACAAATACTGTAAAGGATTTCTTACGGCCCCCAAACCACAAGCAAACATGCATTCTAGATATAAAAAGAACTGAAACAGAATGAAGACTCACAGCAAGCTTCTCTGCAATAACAGATTTCTGCTTGTCACTGAGATCCTTCCTCTCAATAATGGTATCATGAAGCTGGTTTATAAACTGAGTAGCTGCGTAACCTTCATTGATCAGATTCTGGACATAGGGGAAAACAAACATTGAAAGCAGCTAGCATTAGCCAATTTAAACTAATAAGCTACAGGCTTAGACAACCAAAACATTACATCAATGCAGACAGAAAGTACTCCTTGACTTACTGTAAATCACAAAAAGCTAGGAGAGACAAAGCTTAGTTTATCGTTGGCACCCTACAATACCACGTAAGATATTGCAATATGAGATTTCTGAAAATGGAGAGTAATGGTATTACCAAATACAAGCGTGCTATATGATACAAATTCAGAACAGGTAGTTTAAATTGGATTTGTCTAATACCCAGAGGATTATTTGATGGTTGAGACAACAGGAGGGTATCTTGTTTTATTGTACACAAGTACCATACCATTGTTTAATGAGTCATTTTAGACACAAATCAGATTATTAGCTTAAGTGAAGTCTTGGAGTCAGCCTCATTGAGTATTCTGGAATACGTGTGTATATCACATGCCTAAGCACAGAACAGCTGCCGGGAAAGACTAAAGAGGTACGATAAACTAAAAATTCATCTTCACAATTCATCTATTCCATCACCCAATTGTAAGGAAGTATATACAACACTCTAAAGCAAGAAGGAAGTTTGGGGAAGCTCTAACCTTAAAACAGTTGTAGTTGGCCCCTGGTGATGCTAAAAAACTTTAGCTAACTTGTGATGAAATGTTAGCCACTCCTGCTTTTAAAGTACTAACGTGCACTGTTAATCGCAAGCCAATGTCTCATCCACCTAGCCTCATACTACAGAAAGGCCATTTCATATGCAGCTACCACTTATGCTTAGTAGGGCAGCTAGTGAAGCTGCCAAGAGGCTTGAAATGTCAGGCTTGGCAGCAAAGGATCTGCGATTATCAAATTGCCGCCCCACAAAAAGTGTGTTGGAGATTAATGCAAGCCTACAGTTTTTGGATACACGTTGCAATAAGGACTGCAGAGCTGTTTGCAGGTGTGTAAGGCACATTTTGTAGCTGGAGGGCCCCACTCCCTCTGGGAAACCTTTGGGGAAAGGGGCACATATCGGTGGACAGAACCAGGGACAAAAGTGGGCAATGCTTTTGTGGGTAAAATAAATTTTACCCACGCATAATGCATTTACTTCTGGGGATTTTTGTACCCAGGGAGTGCTACTCCTCCCTTTGAGAGTGCTTTCCCACCTAAGGTCACAGGGAATAAATGTCAGAGAGTTCATGTTACATTTACACCATGACTGGCTTAAAGACGAGCAGTTTTTTGTTTCAACATGCTTATATAACCACCACTACTACCTCCTCTACAACTTGCCAATACAGAAAGAAAAGTAGCATTTTTAAAAATCTGATCTGATCCCTGTACATTTTAGATCTAAAGCAAGCTACCTTTGTTGCAGCTTCCAGTTTTTCAAATGAGCCACTCTGACATGCGGTTAGTAGACCATCTAAAATTCCTTGAGGGACAATCTAAAACAAAAGTTGCATAAAGAAAAACATCTCATTGAAGCACCGAGAATAAAAAATAAAAACAATGACTGCAAGTCCTGATGTGTAAGCAAAAGTTCAGAAGCCATCACTAGAACATACCATTTTCCATAGGTCTTCTTCACTTCAATGTTCTAGGGTTTACACACACCTTTTAGGTAGGAAAATCCTCATATGGCAACTGCTGCACCACTGGTTTTTTCCTCCAGTTTCATTCATCGCGCAATGCCAAAAAGGGGATGGCAGTACCCCTTTGCCCCACAGTTAGTGAGAGCCAGCGGTAAAGCAGCAGCAGTAGATTAGTGAAAGTCATGTGTAGTTGCAATATCACCCCATGGCCTCATTTCCCTCCTGACAAATGGTTCAGAGTGGATTAGGTATCCTTCCTATGTTTTAACCACCCCTTCATCATGGAACCAAGATGGTAGAAACATCAGTTCTGCCACATTTGCAATGCAATTTATGAAAGATTATGAATCCACAGTGTTGATTTCTGCCATATTCTATGCCTCTCTGTCTTCTGCTGGATCAGCAAACATAATTCCAGAACCACAGATGTTCAGAGACAACATGCTCTGACCCAAGATTCTGCTTTGGGAATGGATTTGGTCTCACATTTCCAAACTTATAAATGACCCTGTGACATAAATCGGTGAGATGCAATAGCATCCACCTAGTAAATAAACATGTAATAAATCAGTCAGACCTAACAGAAACAGAAAATTAAGCAAAATGAAAGAGGATTGTATTCAAAAGATTTTCTTCATGTTTGAATGATTCACAAGTTTCTATGGAATATACCGGTATTTCTGTATGCCCTGTTTTGCAGCCCTGTGAACTTTAGTATTCAGGGCAAGTCATGGAAGAAAAAGCAAGCGTGGTACAACAGAACAGATAGCTGTGAAGAAAAAAATACCATTTTATGGAAGCAGTTTTCCAATATTTGCAAGCATAGACCGGGCCAACTGAAATACGCAAACTAGACCTACCCCTGCAATTTCAGTGACAACTTTCTCAGTGACCTCTTTCCCGCCTGTTAATCGTGTAGCGCTTTGAAGAAGTGTGATTGCTTTTCTCAAGTCCCCTTCTGATGCATGGACAAGGTAAGAGACTGCCTGTGGAAGAAATACTGCTTTATAAGAAAATCAAAGAAGAGATGAGACAGTTGAGATGCTTTTCTGAAGTACTCTTCTTTTCCTACAGCAAATTCCATATCTTACCCAATTCAGTAGGAAGGCTAACACATTCAGGGGGGCGAACACAGCGCTTTCCCCATTTGTCACATGTAGTTACACATTTTCCTTCTCAACTACAAATCAACAAATGCTCTAATGGTAATCACGTTATAAGTGGTGTGATCTGTCCCCATGGCTTTTGTCCAGCACTGTCAGATCTCTGTATCACAACACGGATAACGTTCTAGGAACACAAGAGTAAGCTTTATGTTTAAACTCACAAGTTTGAGCTAGAACAGAATGCTTCCTTTAGCAAAGTTAATCAAATATACAAATAAGGTTTCCTCCTCCCTCTTCTGTAACTATGTATGAGCTCTCTCACTGCTGCCAGAGAGACCGACTGTGTTTATTTAAACAGGGATGCAGTACAGTGTGACTGCAGATGCCAGGACTGGTATGAATGGGTAGGCACTATTTGCTCCAGACAAAGCCCCGTGACGCTGGCAGCATGAGGCTGCAGCATTCCTGAATAAAAGCAGGGTAGCATGTGTCTTGATATTGCAGAGGCAGGCCTAAGCTCAGCCTCTCCAGCACAGCACTGCACTGCAGTCTGCACCCTAGCTTAATAAACTTAATAAAGAGGTAAGGCCACATCACTTCACTGCAAAACCACTTGTGTACTCTAGAATCCCACTAGTTTGTACTTTGAACTTGTGGCACACTTGCCAAAAATACTAGCCACCACTGACCCGGCACAGAAATTCCCTAACTATGCTTAATTTTTCGCTCTATTGGACACACCGGACCATAAGAGGGGGAGAATAGGGGGAAAAACTTTTTTCTTGTTCTCCCCCTCAAAAACAAGGTGCGTTCAAGAGCAGGCCTTGCCGCTGCCCCCCTAGCTTGTGGGGCTGGCAGTGGGGGGAAGCGCTGCTTTCCCCCACCGCCAGCCTCAAATATCCCTGAAGCCTTTGGAGCGCAGCTGCACTCCAAAGGCTTGAGGCTTCGGGGACATCCTTTGCAGCCTCCGCAGGGCGGCGGGGTGCCTTCACCCCGCTACCCTGCGGAGGCTTTGTGCAGCCATCCCGAAGTTGGAACAGCGAGACGGAGGGCTGCACAGCGACCCGTCTCGCTGTTTTGGCTTCGGGGGCAGCCTTTCAAGCCTCCGCAAGGCAGCGGGCTGCGGAGGCTTTGCGCAGCCATCCCGAAGCTGGAACAGCGAAATAGAGGGCTGTGCAGCACCCAGTCTCGCTGTTTTGGCTTCGGGGACAGCAGGCTGCTATCCGCAAGCCTTGGGAGCCTGGTGGGAACTCCATCCGGGCTCCGCAGGCTTGCGGAGAGCTGCCCGAAGCCCGGGGTGCACAGCGCCGCGCTCCCCGGACTTCGGGCAGCTATCCACAAGCCTGCGGATAGCTTCCTGAAGCCTGGAACGCGAGAGGGGTCGGTGCGCACCGACCCCTCGCTCTCCAGGCTTCAGTGAAAGCCTGCATTCGCTCCATAGGACGCACACACTTTCCCCCTTCATTTTTGGAGGAGAAAAGGTGCGTCCTATAGAGCAAAAAATACGGTCTTTTGACTAAGTTGTGGGACCAACGCCCCTTCTGTAAAATATGGGTAATGATTATACTATGCATGTAGCTCAACAGTGACCCAGAAAAAAAATACACTAAGCATTGCGTCCGTCTCTTTTCACAGAATTAAAAACAATGAATCTCTGAACAAACAGAAAATCTACCTCACTGCTGACTGTCACATTCTCCTTTTCAGCAATGTCTAGAAGTCTCTGTTGCTGGATTTTGTCTGAAAGGGGCTTGAAACGAAATTTGGAGCATCGGGATGTTATGGGTTCAATTATCCTGTGAAAAAGAGAAAGTGAAACGCAATTACAAGAGGAATCCATCCTCTCTAGTTTCCACATAACGCGACAATACATTTTCCACTACTTCCTGCCCCTTAGCAAAAAAATATAATTTAGCAATGCATCAATTATGCTACGTTCTTCATTTTCCAAGGGGAATTAAGGAACTCTTTACAATGCGAGTTTAGGATTTTTACAATGGGAACTAGGAATAAATGTGGGATACTAAATCTTTTCCATCAAATAATAAGTAAGAAAGCATGGTGAAACCCACACATACCTGCTGATGTAATTACAAATAAGGCAGAAGCGTGTTGTTTTGGATTCTCTCTCCATGGTGCGCCGTAAAGCTGCCTGGGCTGCTGAGGTCATAGAATCCGCTTCGTCCAAGATTATAATCTTAAATGGGGGACACGGCCTGCCACTAAACACACACCCATTGCAAAAACATGCATTAACAACTTAAGCTACTAGTGCAGGTAATATTTGCAAATCCAACAAACGATGACATCAGTATTGCTTAGCCACTTTAATCCATTTCTAAGATTTGAAAGATGTTTTAATATTTTGGAACTTTTATTTCAAGGATGACACGTGTCTCCGAACATATCCTGTTCAAGTTCTGACAGTGTAATCAGGGCCGGCCAAGACAATCTGCTTCCTGTTGTGAAGGACAAGATAATGTCCCTCACACTGTTCCAGCGTACTGCAATCTTGAGTTCCCTGGTGTTGTGGCCCACAGGCTCCCATCTTCCCCAGCTAGCTTGGCCATAACTCAGCCAACTCTTCAAGTAACTGACAGACTGAATGTTGGAAATAAAATGTCACACACAACAACTGACAAGCTGCTGTCTGTATGCCAGCACCTGAATCATTCAGGGTGCAATAGAAGACAAGTGCATTCAGCATTTGGGAAGCTTGCACACAATTTCACGGCTTCCATAAATGTCCTATCTGGTACAGTGGTGCAAGACATGTGAAGGATAAATTCCCTCAGAATGCAGTTATGCTCCCGTGACTCACTCGAGAGCCCAAAATCCACCGTGCGATGCTGACTCGTGGCTTAATTTAGCATTACAGAGCGAACCCTTATAAAACTAAAGCAGAGAGAAATACAATCCTACAAAGCAGCTTTGATCATTGTGCTTACTCTGAACGACTTCCCGACACTGTTAGTTGAGCAAAGCTCTTCACTTTCTCTCGAATGACTTGTATTCCACGTTCATCGGATGCATTCAACTCGAGGACTCTCTGCCGGAACAGTTCGGGCCTGTTTATCAGAACAGAAATTCAGCCAATTTTTATCCTATTTGTTAAACCGAGCTATTAATCTGGTTTTGCATTCTGAATTCTGGACGTTGGTTTTCCTTGGTTAAAACAAGGTTTTCTCGCTCCCCTTCCTCCCTTCTGTTTGGGGACCTGGACTACATATTCATTATTTATTTAACTTATGAATCACTTAAGGCATTATTAACATCCCAAAGTGATTTGACGACAAAAACATGAAACTATAAAAACAATTGTGCCCAATACAGATACAGACTAGGATAAAGTATCTCAACTTGAAAGGCTCTAAGCTCTGGATTTCCCGCATGGAGTAGGAGGTTGGTCTAGATTTTCCAACCAAATGTCCTCCGTATGTTCCCTACTACAACTCCCATCAGCTGTACTTGATAGGTCTGGTGGGAATTGCAGTCCAAAACATCGAAAGGGCATCAGCTTAGTGAAGGCTGTACTAGAAGGCATACAAGGCCTTCTCTAGCTCTATGATTAGTGATCAGAACGTCCTAAATTTGTTAAAACTTCTATATTGATTGTAAAAGGAACTCACTTGGATAATTAACAAAACACTCAAATCACTGAGTGACATTCCCCCCATTTCTGTGCATATCTTCTCTATTTATACATGCAAGTTATGAATGTGCAACTGAAGGAAAATCTCAGTTTTAAAAAACCCACCTAGTCTCACGGAGGAGACTGCATGAATGCAGGTGGGCAGTTCAAGTACCTGTCTCGCTCCATAATACATAGTGTTAGACTTTGTGGCCACAAATTCTGCAGCCATGCATTACTGTTTTGCTTCCAAACACTCAAAATCATCATGATCTCAGTTTGGAAAATTAACTTTCGGTTACCTTTCTTAAAGTCTCAGCTTCAGTAACTATGGCTTAAAACTGTTCTGCCAATGTTAACTACAGATTTATCTCTTCTGGAGGAAGAGAAATGCCTGCAAACTCAAGATTCACTCTGCCTAATTTCTGCTTCTTCATGTTGCACTAAACCAAGTGCCTACTATCAAGTCACCAAAAGTACTAGAGGATTGTCGGACTCAAAACAGACACTTGAATGCCACTAGATCCCACACTTACCCAAAGAGTTCTCTGGCTGCTGCCAAAATAGTGGATGTTTTTCCAGTTCCAGGTGGGCCATAGAACAAGAGATTGGGAAGCTGCAACAGCAGGAGGTTAAACAATTCTGTCATGCAATATTTGTAAGTGCATATTTTAGAGGAACAAGAAACCTCAGGTGATGTTATCATTGAGTATTTGTTTTACAACACTTACATAGGTGTCTATGCCACAACTCAAGCATGGGACACAATTTTGCAAATAAGAGTTGTGTATAATTGCAGGCACAGATTTTAATCTGATCAATATTTACCAGCCTGTTTCAAATACTATATTTACGCTTTGGTTTTTTATTTTCAGAATGTTGTAATTGGTAATCCCAAGACAGAAGGAAAAAAAGTGAAACAGATGCTTTAGATAATATTTTAAATACTATACAGGGATGCATACTTGAGTTGGACACAGGACAGGTCAATAGATGATTT
Organism: Podarcis bocagei; assembly: GCF_964188305.1. Taxonomy (NCBI): domain Eukaryota; kingdom Metazoa; phylum Chordata; class Lepidosauria; order Squamata; family Lacertidae; genus Podarcis; species Podarcis bocagei. Next base: position 9,875,634 of record NC_138128.1, read on the forward strand.
GGTCAAATATAAATCTAGTGTTCTAATTAATTGAATGCTTTAAAGCAATAACAAAAGGCAATTTAATCATCAACAGGTCTGATAATTATGTTAACTATGAAATGAACTAATTGTGAATAAATGATATTAGGTTGTTTTTTTAAAAAAATAATGAATTAATGAATTAATGCAAAGGAACAGTGCAAAGGAACATTTTCTATTAAAGTCAACAAGAGTTATTCGCTTTGGATTTTGTCACAGAACAGACACAGAAGTATCTTTTGTGTTTTACTTCAACCAATTTCCTTCAGCTTTTTTTTTTTTAAAGTGACTGTTTATGCCCAATCCCTCAAAGGACCTTTACAAGTCTAGGGGTCCAGGAGCCCTCACACACCTGCTGACAAAATGACGCTATAATAAAATTGGAATATAGTGAGGGGGGAAAGTATTTGATCCCCTGCTAAATTTGCCCGTTTGCCCTCTGACGAAGAAATGAATGACCAGTCCATAATTTTAATGGTAGGTTTATTGTAGCTGTGAGAGACAGAATAACAACAGGAAAACCCCCAGAAACCCAGAAGATAAAAGTCAGAGATTGATGTGCATTATAATGAGTGAAATAAGTATTTGATCCCCTATCAACCAGCCAGATGTCAGGCTACCTGGTATCTTCACTGTATGTAACGAGCTGAGATTAGAAGCACCTGCTGTAAGGGAGAGGTCTTACCTGTAATCCCAGCTCGTTACAGTACCTGTACAAAAGACACCTGTCGACAGAAGCTATCAATCCAGCAGATTCCAAAGTAGCCACCATGACCAAGACCAAATAGCTGTCTAGGGATGTCAGGGACAAGATTGTAGACCTGCACAATGCTGGGCTGGGCTACAAGACTATTGCCAAGCAGCTTGGTGAGAAGGTGACAACAGTTGGTGCAATAATTCACAAATGGAAGAAACACAAAATAACTGTCAACTGGGGTTGATATACAAGCAGAGCTGCACACCAAACAGCCACTATCCTGCTACTTTACTCAACATTTGGTACTTTTACAGAAAACCTACACTTGCCAATCAATGAATGAATACCGCAAACTTGAACAGCACATTTAGCTGGCACCTACAGTAAGGTCTGATGAAGGATCTCCTAATCCTTTATCTAACTTAATGGCTGTATTTTTAGCAGAGCTGTAACATGACCAAGCTACGCTATTTCTGACTGTTGCCAATGATGAAGTTATGGTGCCTATAGGTCAGTGTTTTTCAGCCACTGTTCCGCGGCACACTAGTGTGCCGCGAGATGTTGCCTGGTGTGCCATGGGAAAAATTGAAAAATTCGAAAGATAAAAACAAAAAGTCAAATTTTCGCCCACTAGGCGGGTGCCGGACTGTGTCCACCCTATTTTCCATCCGTCCTGGGTGGGGATCAGATCGGATGGGATCGGATGAGAGCGGACAGACAGTGGTGATGTGCCTCGTGATTTTTTTCATGAAACAAGTGTGCCTTTGCCCAAAAAAGGTTGAAAAACACTGCTATAGGTGGCCTATTATCAGCTAAAGATACATGGAAATTTACAACACACGGTGCAAAATACTTTCAAAAGCATGGACATTTCTACGTTAATAATAATAATAATAATAATAATAATAATAATAATAATTTATTATTTATACCCCGCCCATCTGGCTGGGCCTCCCCAGCCACTCTGGGCGGCTTCCATAAAAACCAAAAATACAATAAAATATCACACGTTAAAAACTTCCCTGAACAGGGCTGCCTTAAGATGTCTCCTGAATGTCAGGTAGTTGTTTATCGCTTTGACATCTGCTGGAAGGGCGTTCCACAGGGCGGGCGCCACTACCGAGAAGGCCCTCTGCCTGGTTCCCTGTAGCTTTGCTTCTCGCAATGAGGGAACCGCCAGAAGGCCCTCGGCGCTGGACCTCAGCGTCCGGGCAGAATGATGGGGGTGGAGACGCTCCTTCAGCTATACTGGACCGAGGCCATTTAGGGCTTTAAAGGTCAGCACCAACACTTTGAATTGTGCTTGGAAACGTACTGGGAGCCAATGCAGGTCTTTCAAGACCGGTGTTATATGGTCTCGGCGGCCGCTCCCAGTCACCAGTCTAGCTGCCGCATTCTGGATTAGTTGTAGTTTCCGAGTCACCTTCAAAGGTAGCCCCACGTAGAGTGCATTGCAGTAGTCCAAGCGGGAGATAACCAGAGCATGCACCACTCTGGCGAGACAGTCCGCAGGCAGATAGGGTCTCAGCCTACGTACCAGATGGAGCAGGTAAACAGCTGCCCTGGACACAGATTTGACCTGTGCCTCCATGGACAGCTGTGAGTCCAAAATGACTCCCAGGCTGCGCACCTGGTCCTTCAGGGGCACAGTTACCCCATTCAGGACCAGGGAATCCTCCACACCTGCCCGCCTCCTGTCCCCCAAAAACAGTACTTCTGTCTTGTCAGGATTCAACCTCAATCTGTTAGCCGCCATCCATCCTCCAACCGCCTCCAGACACTCACACAGGACCTTCACCGCCTTCACTGGTTCTGATTTAAAAGAGAGGTAGAGCTGGGTATCATCCGCATACTGATGAACACCCAGCCCAAACCTCCTGATGATCTCTCCCAGCGGCCGCATGTAAATGTTGAAAAGCATGGGGGAGAGGACAGAACCCTGAGGCACCCCACAAGTGAGAGCCCAAGGGTCTGAACACTCATCCCCCCCCACCACTTTCTGAACACGGCCCAGGAGGAAGGAGCGGAACCACTGTATAACAGTGCCCCCAGCTCCCAGCCCCTCAAGACGGTCCAGAAGGATGCTATGGTCGATGGTATCAAACGCCGCTGAGAGATCCAGCAGAACTAGGAAACAGCTCTCACCTTTGTCCCTAGCCCGCCGGAGATCATCAACCAGTGCGACCAAGGCAGTTTCAGTCCCATGATGAGGCCTGAATCCCGACTGGAAGGGATCCAAATGGTCTGCTTCTTCCAGGCGTGCCTGGAGTTGTTCGGCAACCGCTCGCTCAATCACCTTGCCCAGGAATGGAAGATTTGAGACTGGGCGATAGTTGGCCATCGTGGCCGCATCAAAATATGGTTTTTTAAGAAGCGGTTTAATAACCGCCTCTTTCAGCGGGTCTGGGAAGGCTCCTACACGGAGGGAAGCATTCACCACCCCACGAAGCCCATTGCCCAGTCCTTCCCGGCTAGCTTTTATAAGCCAGGATGGGCAAGGATCCAGGAGACAGGTGGTTGGTTTCACTCGTCCAAGCAGCCTGTCCACATCCTCGGAGGTAACAGATTGGAATTGATCCCACTCAACTTGACTAGACAGAACTCTAGCACTCTCCCGCCCCGGCCCTGCTCCCACAGTGGAGTCTACTTCTTCCCGAATCTGAGCAATTTTATGTGCAAAAAACTTTGCAAAATCATTGCAGGAGAACATGTGGCCCGTACTGGGCCCCGATGTTGCAGGTGGTTCCGCTAAATTGTGAACCACCTGAAAAAGTCTCCTGCTGCTGTTTTCTGCAGATGCAATAGAGGCGGTGAAGAAATTCTTCTTCGCCGTCGCTATCGCCACTTGGTAGGCTCGATGTTGAGCTCTAACCTGTGTCCGGTCAGATTCGGAATGAGTTATCCGCCACCGCCGCTCTAGCCGTCTCAACGATTGTTTCATTGCCCTCAGATCCGTGGAAAACCACGGGGCTGTCCGGGCTCCATGCAATCGGAGAGGGCGCTTCGGAGCCAAACAGTCAATAGCCCTGGTTAACTCCACATTCCAGCGGGCCACCAGGGAATCAGCTGAAAGGCCATCAACATGGGATAAAGCATCCCCTACCACTCTCTGGAAACCATTTGGATCCATTAAGTGGCGGGGGCGGACCATCCGAATTGGTCCCACCTCCCTGCAGAGGGGATGGGTCGCAGAGAAGTCCAGTTGCACCAGGAAGTGATCTGACCATGGCACTTCTTTCGTTTCGCTTTTACTTAGTGTCAGATCACCAACATCCATAGAGGTAAACACCAGGTCCAAGGCATGTCCACGGCTATGGGTTGGGCCAGACTTATTCAGGGACAGCCCCATGGAGGCCATGCTTTCCACGAAGTCCCGAGCGGCCCCTTGTAAGGTCGTGTCGGCATGGATGTTAAAATCCCCTAGGACGACCAAGCTAGGCGTCTCCAGGAGAACATCCGCCACGACCTGAAGCAGCTCGGGCAGGGAATCCTTGGTGCAGCGGGGAGGTCGGTACACCAAAAGGAATCCTGTACTGCCCCTATTGCCCAACTTCCAGAACATGCACTCAGAAAACTGGGTCTTCCCAATAGGACGCCTGGTGCAAACTAATGACTTCCTAAAAATCACTGCAACCCCCCCTCCCCGCCCACATGACCTGGGTTGCTGTGCGTAAGAGAAACCTGGTGGCCAAGCAGCAGCAAGGACAGGCGCATCTGCTTCATCCAACCAGGTCTCTGTCACACATGCCAGGTCAAATCCTCCATCCACAATCAGGTCGTGGATGGCAGTGGTTTTATTCATCATTGACCTGGCATTGCACAGCAACACTTTCAGGTCAGGTAATGAACAGCTGGAATGAAAAGATTACAAGAGTAGGAGGAGCCAGGCACTACTGGCTTTTCGTACAAAGCAGATACTGGGAAGAATGATACAAAGGATGCGTATGATTAAGCATGATTCACATTTACCTAGGAAGGCAAGATCGAGCTCTATGTGAAACATCAGATACAGAAAAAGGGTGCTGTTCATCTAATTTTTTGCTCTAGGGCAAAGGTGGTTCCACCCTCCACACATGCCCTATGCTGTCCCTAAATCTGCTCTGGAGGCTTGAGGGAAACCCCTGAACAGATCATGGGGGCATGCAGAGAGGGGAAAGAACATTTCATTGTGCAAGAGGAAATCCTTGTACTGATGGAAAGCTCATCTTAGCACTAAGTTTAGCACAAACCAATACAGTGAAGCAGTTTGGGTCTATGTACAAGAGGAACAGACTTCCATTCATGCAACAGGACTTCCCCCTCTTCCCCTCTCCCTGAAGCCCCCCAATATCTACTCCAGAAGATCCCCCAATCCTTTACAGGAGAACTGTTCAAGGAACTTCAGGGCAGGGGAAGGAGAGGAAGGGGGAAGTCCCATTGCAAGAGCAAGTCCACTTGTACAATGTTCTATTTCACATAGACAAGGCCGGATTTATAATGGTGCCATCACATTAACTGTACCAGATTATTTTTTGTAGTCCTTGAAAGCTTATGCCATAGCCCTTAATATACCACAGTACTTATTGTGTAGTACCTTCATGTGTTCCTTTCAGGGTAAGGGGGAGCCCTATTCGGAAAGGCCCTAATCTCTTCAATCAGGCCTTGCACCCAGACATCCAGCCTTCTACAATTTAAACTGATAGGTCTGGAGCCTCAGAATTACCTGTCAATCATTCGTCAGAAGTCAATCATCACCACAGAGGTAGAAAAAGGCAGGAGGTAAGGCACTGTGACCTAAGGGTTGGCTTGCTCTGGTTATTTGATGTTTTGCTGAGACAAAAGTGCAATGGGTAACTGGCTGCAAGCAGGTCAATGGAGTGTGAAATGTCTGCATGCAGTGGAGTGCTGGATTTGGCCTGGGAGGGAACCTGAGATGGGGCAAGCGAATTACACTGACCTTTTCTGTGACCCAAAGTACGGGTGTATTTTTGGGCCAGAGAGCCAAACCAGCCACTAACATAAACAACAAGAGAAAGGCCGGGGCGGGGGAGGGGCAGAGTTGTCTTAGCTTCTATTGCCACATTTTAAAGCATGGTTTAACAACCCTAAAAATACACATGAGGTTGTACCTAGCTAAGTTCTATGCATAGAGGAAATACATTAAAATTAATGACTGTAAGTTAGTCATGCCTGTTAACGTCAGTGGGTTCGTTCTGAGTAGGACTAGCACTGGATATGCAACCCTGGTTATTTCAGAGTTTGGTGTTCATTTGCTTCTTTTAGGAAATGCAGAGGGAAGCCTTTGAAGTTTATTTCAGCAGTGGCACTGGGAAAGGGCTGATTAAACTGAGCAGGAGGCGTAGCTCAGCGGCAGAGCAGCACACTGTTCAGTCTCTGGCATCTCCAGAAAGGGCTGAGAAAGATGTCTGTCTGAAGTCCCAGAGAGCTGCAGCAAATCAGTATAGACTGTACCAAGCCAGATGGACCAACGGGACAATGCAGCTTCCTATACCATTCCAGAACCTTCACTTCTGGTTGTTTTTTTTGCCGTCAAAATCTATTCCCCACAAAAGGAGTCCCAAGAGCATGATACTCCTGGAGACTCACTCAATAAGTTGTCCCATATTACACATTAACTCTCAATTGTTAAGGATTTATTGTAATTTTTGTTGTTGTTCTGGGAGCTGTTCTGGGAGCATACAGCTGCAGAACAGCCAATAAATTTTATTCTGACTATATAGACACAAAAATATGATTCATAAGACTACACACAATAATTATCTTCTACTGGAAAAATTAGCTTGCATATGTCATGAAGCGCTGGGAGAACTGCAATACTCACGTCAGCTCCTTGTAAGGTTTTCTTCAGTACTGCAACAACTTCCTCTTGAAATGCAACTTCATCCATGCATTTTGGGCGGCTAAATAAAAAAAAGAATTAAAAAAAACTTAGCATGTATTATTAATATTTTCTGAACAGAAGTATCGATACATGTAGCTTCTCTGTTCCTTTAGATCAATGAGCAAAGCAATTCTCTTTTATGGAAGTTAGTGGTCCAAGGATGCAGAGCACAGCTGTCACAGTTGTGTCACCCATCCTATGGAAATCATTCCAAAGACCTGCTTTTGGCTTCCTTGCTATTTTCACTGCCTGCTGAAAATGATTTTAGGAAAGCTTTTAAATGAATACACTGCAGAGTCTAATAAATTTCTGCAGCTGCCGGCTTTTCTTTTTCTTTTTCCAGAGATAAACAAGCAACTAACCCGTCAAATCTGGAGCTTAACAAATATTTCAGTCAAAGCAGCAAGTCTTAATAGCTAATACTCTGATGCAAAAAAAGACACCTGGCGATGTAGTAGCCAGCCACAGATGAGCAACCTGGCCTGCGTGTGCAAGCATCGCAACATCAAAGAAGCTGTCAACAGAAGTTCAGCTTCTACTTTTCCACAGAAAGAACCTCTGCAATCTTCCACAAGCCACTCCTCTGACACTGCAATGCTTATATAGGAGAATTAACTTTGGACTGGCATTCATATAACACTGTCCTGTGAAACAGAGCAGCAACACAAGGAGAGGCATAATATAAGTGGAGACATCTAGTGGTTACAGTCATAGTCATTATTTAAAACAGTGGTTTTCAACCAGTGTGCCCTAGCACCCTGGGGTGCCTTGACTGATGGTCAAGGGTGCCGAGGGCAACACTGGCCTCTTTCCCTCTTTCCTTCCCTTTCTCCTCAAATGCCTTCTCGGGTCTCTGCCTCCCAAAGGCCTGCATGGCTGCTTGTTACAGCAGCCCTGGCTACAAGCTCCCCAGGCGAATGGTGCCTCTGGGCTCGCCTGGTGTGCTGGTTGTCAGGAGCTGAGGTGGCCTTGGAGTAAGCAAGCAAGGGAAGGGAACCCAGCCAGCCAGTCCACCAGCCCCAGGCACCTCTCTTTGGGGTGGGGGAGCAGCTCAGAGACCATGGGTGGTGGCTGCCCAGAGGACTCCCAATAAGAGGGGAGAGGAGGCTGAGGGAACACTCCACAAGGGAAGGGTGAGGGGCTGCTAGCTCTGCAGGCAAGGGGTGACATAACTGAGCCCCTGAGCCCCACAGGGGTGCCGCAGAAAGAATGTAGTTGGTCAAGGGAGCCATGGACTCAAAAAAAGTTGAAAACCTATGATTTAAAACACCTCCAATGTAGATGATCACATTCCCCTAGCAATGAGGCTGGGAAACTTTTTATGCCAAAGGCCACATTTCCACATGGACAATCTTCTGGGGGCTGCATGCCAGTGGTGGGTGGGTCAAGAGGAAATAGTGGGCAGATCAACAGATGCAATTCTTTATCTTTGCACAGCAGGCTACATGCCAGCCATACAAGAGTCAATTTCTACACACCCCTTCACTCAGTCAAGCAAGAGGCATTCATCTTGGGCAATTACACCACGCATTTAGATTCCAAAGCAGAGTCCACTACTTACTATTTTTCCACCCAAGGAATAGCTCTGACCCTTTTGCCCTCTCCACTGCCTCCTGCAGTGGCAGCTGTTCCCCGATCTTTGGTAGATGGGGGTTTAGTGCTGATTGAAGATGGTCCTTTCAGAAATGCCTGCATTGTTGCTGTTTCTCACCAGTCTGCAAAGGAGGAATGGGAAGGAAATGATGCACATGTGTCATTTGAAAAATTTGTTTTGTAATTTGATAGCTCCACTCATTTCTCAGTTGCATCAATCCTAACACCACTGATAAGAATAAACAGTGAAGCAGTTATTTTTGTTGAACCATTTCATTTATAAGCAGAAAAGCCTTCAAGCCTATATTTTTTTCTTCTGGTATAAGAACAAAAAGGGTGAAGTCTGCAAGGATACGTTGTCATATGATCAAGAACCAACAAAGTCTTTTTACTCAGAAATGTCATGGCTTCTCTATGCACATCCATGAAACATACACTACAGTCTGCAAGCAAGTTGCACAGAAACCCTGATGACAATTACACAACTCCTCCGATGTCCATGCATTCTTCTATACAGTGAACAGTCCTCTATCTGAAGGGCTGTCAGAGAACAGTTTTCTGTTTGAAGTAGTCCCTGGCTTACATCTCCTGTTCAAAGATAAGCAGACTGTATCAAGCTCCCAGTTCTGAGATCTGGAGGGGCGAAGGGATAGCTGTCAGTGGAGCATGAAACTCTTAATCTGAGGGTTGTGGGTTCAAATCCCAAGTTGGGTGAAAGATTCCTGCATTGCAGGGAGCTGGGTTAGATGATTCTTGTGGTCCCTTCCTACTCTACAATTCTGTGATTCTATCACCCTGCCAGCAGTTCTGCCACTATCTAAAATCCTGCGAGGCAGTCAAGCAAGAGACGGCCTTTTCTGCAGTGGCCACACACACACACACACCCCATTGTTGATCACTCTCCCTCCAGGAGCATTTGGCCCCATCCCTACATTTATTTAAGGTGCACATTTTTCGCACAAGCCCCTTTGGGGTGGGACACTACACGGCTTAACTGTAACTAAGCTGCATATAGCCCACCCTGAGACAGCATGGGGAAAGGGCAGACTATAATACAAATAAGCAAGCAAGCAGCCCTAAGGAAGGGGAGCAGTTGGGGCCTGGAAGCTGCCTGTCAAAAGCAGGTGGGCAGCGACAGCAACCCCCACCCCCACTACTGCGGGAGGGTATTTCTATCTCAGTTTGTCCAATATTTCCAAATTTAAACAACATACATACATACAATATACAGTGTATATATGTGTGTGTGTATACACATACACATATATACACATATATACATACATAGTTTTATGCCTATATATCTATTACCTACATATCTATATCTATCTGTGCGATGATTTTTGTCTCTGGTTGGTTGAATGTAAGTCGCTTTGGGCTGCCCTAAGCAGGATAAAGCAACAAAAACAACAAGTGTAAGCAACCACCCTCCACCCACCCCCTCAATGCTCCAGCTACATGATAATAATAATAATTTATTATTTGTACCCCGCCTATCTGGCTGGGTTTCCCCAGCCACTCTGGGCGGCTTCCAACAGAACACTAAAATGCAATAACCTATTAAACATTAAAAGCTTCCCTAAACAGGGCTATGTTATCTAAGTAAACACAGGGACTCTCGCGGCCCACAAAACACAGCAGTGCCCCGGATCCCTGAAGGGGGTGGGACGGAGGAATAACATCCCTTCTCCCCCCCCCTCGCTCCTTCAAGGGGTTCGCCACCGCGTGCGCGCGCCCCCCTCATTAAAGGCACCTGCGAAACGGCCGCGCGCACAAATCTCCTCAGGCCTCTTTAGCGCGCAGCTGAAGCGGCCTCCCTTTCCCTTCCCTTCCCCCAGAACTCCCGCCAAAACCCATCGTTTGGGTCAAGGGGCGGGACCACTTCCGTGTATATACGTATGTATGAGGGCGCGCTAGCAATACGAACGGACCATAGAGATCCGACGCAAGATTCTGTTCCCCGAGGGAGGGAAGGGCACTGGCGCATCACGTGCCGCGCCATATATGGAGATGTGGGCCGGCCGTCCCTCGCCGAAAGCGGAGAGGCGAACGTCGTTTGCGAGAGGGAAGCGACGCGCGTGCGCTGAACTGTAAGCTCCTCCCCGCGTTGGATAGAGGAGGAGGAGAGAATTGCCCGCGTGAGAAGAGATTTGAGCATGCGCGCACAAAATATTGCCGACCATTCCTTGCAGGCGCGGGTCGTGGGGCGCATGCGTGCGCGAGAGTGTGCTTCGAGTATTGAACTTGTGTTTTAGCTGCAGGCAGCGTTTTGTTAGTCATACGGGGCTGTCCGTCGCTTATTGGAAACGTTGTAGAAATCCAGGCAGTTTGAAACGTTGAGGGTCCGCACCCACCAGCCCAGTCCTTTTATGTTCATTCACACCAGGGCCGACCCTAGACATTTAGACACCTGAGGAGAAACACAAAACGGTGCCTCGCCCTCCCTGTCAGGGAAGAAGGCGGGAGGAATAAAGATCTATATTGGGAACAACAGACAAATAAATACCTACATCGTGATCTGCTGCCCCTGTGGATCCTGCCGCCTGAGGCAATCGCCTCATGAGTGGGCCGGCCCTGATTCAGACTGATACTGTGAACTGTGAAAATACCTTTTGGGTGTTTTCCCCTGCCTCCTCTTTTTTTATGCAATTTTTATTAAATTTTCAGTTTTACCATTTAAAATACTCGTTTTACATCCTTAAAATAACAATCACTTCCCTTCTCTTTCCGTGGTTCATTTTAAGCAGCATAAATCCCTGCATATTTTACAAAAACTATGCCATTCAGTATTCCATTATTGCAGCCATCAAAACTTGTTTACGCTGCTGGATTTATCTTAACGCTGCTAGCGTTTTCAGCTGTACACAATCACACCAAGGAGGAGGAAAGCAACCAACCACCTCAGATGGTTGGCATCCGCCAGTCCCGAGAGACAAAGGAGTGCGCCTCCGGGGGTGGAGGGAGCCAGTGTTAGCAGCATTGAAGTGACCTCCCTGGGGCGCAAGCCTGGGCAGCGTGTCTGGAGGTCCTGGGCTGCCCAGACGACAAGACCCCCCTCTCGTCCTCACTTATTTGGCCCAAAGGAAAGCAGAGCAAGACGTTTAGCACCAGCCTGGCTGCAGGAGTTGCCGGAAAGAGGCATACAAAGCACCATCCAACCTACTTAGGGACTTAGGGTCTACTGCTCAGCCTTTTCCTCTCCTGAAGATGTCCCACAAGGCAGCAGGTACGGATTTTTCCTTGAGTATAGTTGCAAGGCAGTTGAGGTTTAGGATCAGAGTTTCCCCCCTACAGCATGTGCAGAAACCGCCTTCTTGACTATTAGACCTGTTTTTGGTCCTGTCCGCTCAATCTACCAGATCCTGTCTTTGCATGCAGGGGAAGTCCCTAACTCACCAAGGATTTGAGACCCACTGGCTATCCTCACCTGGTAGGCCTAGCTGGCCAGTCGAAGCCGTTTCCACAATGCCATGAGCTGACAGCTTGTTGAAGCCAAAGGTGAGGGCTGAGTGAAGGATGGGGGACCAAAGGTGGACAAACGAGCCCAGAAGGCATGTCCCCCACCAGGGGTACTACCCCTCCCTTGACACCCCAAACATCTCAACATAATTATCCATAATTACCCAGAAAGGGCACATTTCTCCATTGCCTTCCGAAACAGATGGTTTCTGTTATGTACTGAGTTGTATAGGATCCAAAAGGCAGCAGTCTGATTTGTCCTAGAACAATAGGATCCAGAATGCAGCAGTCTAATTGGTCCACAGGAGCCACCCAATCCAGCTCCAGGTGGAAGGGAATCCGCAACCTGATTGGCCTACAAGAGAATCCCGGAATTAGCCAATCACGAGGGGCCCATTGTGTAAATAATGTATATAAGGCAGACATTCTGGGGGAACTTCCATTCCTCCTCACCACCATGAGCTGAATAAAGAGCATGAAATCCACTATTGACTCCGAGTATATTTCAGTTTCCAACACAGGCAGTGGAGAAGAAAGTTTGAGGTTAAGGCAACAGATAAGTTGCAAGAGATTGTAACAACCTTGCTGAGTGTGTGTGTTTTAATACATCTTTGTGGATTGGTTGGTTGGTTGGTTGGTTGATTGATTGATTGATTGATTGATTGGTTGGTTATTTCTTTGGGTAGCCTTGGGCAAGATAAAGCTATTAACAAATGTAATTATTATTAATGATAATCCTTATGTTGTGGATAAGGTAGGTGGAGGAGCCTCAAGAGAGGCTTGTGATAAATCTTGCACTTTAATTCAGCATTATTTTCAAAGATGGTTACGCACTTTCATTTGTTGTTGGTTTTTTAACTGAATAAACTTCTTTGAGGTGGTGGTGGTTGTTTTTACAATCAAGCGGTGTGTAAAATGTTTATTAAATAAATAATCAGACGCCTACATAAATCACGTATCATTGCACATGGAGGTGAGTGACACTGAAAGGAAGTAACACAGAAAGCAGTGTTGCCCCATCTACGTCCACACAGATACATTGTGCTCTTGAGATGGAGATCTCATACATATTGGTTGGCAGGCATAATATGTATTGTTTTCTGCACACAGTTTTTCCAGTGTACCAGATTTGCACAAAAGTCAGTAGAGTGGTTGGACCTGCTGAAGTGTCCTCCTGCTCAAGGATGCTGAGGCAAGTCCTGTGACTACTTTTTCCTTCCTTTCAGACAGGCACCAAGCGGTATGGCCAGCTCGCCACTGATAAGAGTCTGTGCAACAGGGACTAGAAAGGGCCCATTACTTTACTGTACAACAAGTATCTATAGATGAAGTCCAACTCGCTCAGCAGATTTGTAGCTATCCTGTTGTCGTGGCCCTGATTGTCATTGTAGAGTCAACAGTGCTTACTTGTACAAGAAGTGCTCCGCTACACGCATTATTGAGCAAAAGCAAAGGCACAAACTGACAATTAAACTAGACGGCAACAGGAGTAATCACTTGGGAGAGGAGCTATACAAGGGCGTGCAGCTAACCTGGAGAGGGTCTCTATAGCAACAACAGTTTATTGAAAAGGAAGCTGCAAGGAAGGCAACATACTGAAAATTACATCATTCTACTGGGAAAGGAAAGCTATAATTTTGTTTTGGGCAATTTGAAATAAATAGCTTCCTGTTATTGGGCACAGTGGCGGCATCCTCTATTGAATCAGACCAAATCACAACTCAAGGGCAACAAAGGGTCAGCAGTATTTGTGCAGTGTGGCACCTGTCTTTTAAAAAAAACACACAAGAGTTGTCTTCTGTACAGTACAAGGAGAGGGATGTTACTTGTACAGAATGGATTGATTATAGACATTTATTTAAAGAAGAAGAAGAAGAAGAAGAAGAAGAAGAAGAAGAGGAGGAGGAGGAGGAGTTTGGATTTGATATCCCGCCTTTCACTCCCTTTAAGGAGTCTCAAAGCGGCTAACAATCTCCTTTCCCTTCCTCCCCCACAACAAACACTCTGTGAGGTGAGTGGGGCTGAGAGAAGTGTGACTGGCCCAAGGTCACCCAGCAGCTGCATGTGGAGGAGCGGAGACTCAAACCCGGTTCCCCAGATTACGAGACTACCGCTCTTAACCACTACACCACGCCGGCTCTCAAAGAAGAAGAAGAAGGAACGGGTTGTGGAAATTCTGGGTGTATAGAATTGTCTTCACAGAGTTGAAGGGAAGCTCATTTGCTCTGGCACAATATGCATCTGGCTTTCCGTGAATTATTTCTACACAACAATTTATCACACCCACCCGCCATTTAAAATGAATTTGCAGGGCAATCCTACAGTCTCTGTACACTTGCAGCTTAGGCCTATACAACAGAAAGATGATTCTACGTTCTCCCAGCAGTTGTCAGGGTTGTTTTTGGTGTTTCCTTAAAAAAAAAACCACACACACTAGAAGGGCTAACCATTTGGCTTCTGTGCCTTAAGTGACAAAATGTATCACCCCAGAATACATGTTAATTATTGCATGTGGAATTAATTACGGTATATTAATTTACAAAGACCTGAACAACTTTTGTCCAGGGTTCCTTAGGAACCACTTAAACCCTTACATCCCGATTTGATCACCGAGAGCATCTACAGGAGTATCCCTGGCCTCAGGTCTGCAGGCTCCAGAGAGCTGCAGAGCTGGCAGATTCGGCCTCCATGGAGTGCGCCACTCACAGCCTCCTGCCCCTGTCTTCTGAAACCATCACTGCACACCTGCCATGCATCCATCCCCAGAAATGCAGCAGAGCATGCAGAAGATGGCATTTTCTGTTTGGCCCCAGCAGCAAAAACGTCCAGGGCCAGCCTTGCTCCCTTGAATTGGCAATGCTCATTTGGTGTAATTCACTTATCTGAGTCTTTCTGTGCATGTTTTATGATGGAGGAGACTTCAAAGTATGCTGCTAGGTGGAATTCTGATTACCGTAAATACTCTATCCAGCTAATGGTTCATCTCCCATCCCTTAACCACAAATTCATGCCATAAACTTTCAAGCAAATGCTAAAAACCAAGGGTATAGTTCAGGCCCCTTGTCTGTATTTCTGTAGTCTCAGGAAATACCATAGCTCTGAGATATCTCCAGCTTCAAAGTCAGTAACAATACAGAAGGTAGTAGTGGTTAGTTTATTTAAAGGAATGCATCTCAGTAAAGAGTAGGGAAGAAGGAGAAATTCTATTCAGTTTGCACTTAAAGGAGAATCTACCCAATTTACATAGGAATTGAAACACAGCCATCCTTTTCAATTTGCACTTCTCTGGAATTTTACAGTGCAGTTCACCAAGGTAGGAAACACCCAGGTGTTTACCTGGGTTAAGTGTGCATGCATTAGTAAAAATAACATGCATGTTATTTTTACTAATGCATGCATAGTATTAGGCGGAAATGCTTTGCAAAAAATGATGTTTATATTAGGCCAAATTGCATGTTGTTGTTTAGTCGTTTAGTCGTGCCCGACTCTTCGTGACCCCATGGACCAGAGCATGCCAGGCATTCCTGTCTTCCACTGCCTCCTGCAGTTTGGTCAAAATCATGTTCGTAGCTTCGAGAACACTGTCCAACCATCTCGTCCTCTGTCATCCCCTTCTACTTGTGCCCTCCATCTTTCCCAACATCAGGGTCTTTTCCAGGGAGTCTTCTCTTCTCATGAGGTGGCCAAAGTATTGGAGCCTCAGCTTTATGATCTGTCCTTTCAGTGAGCACTCAGGGCTGATTTCCTTAAGAATGCATACAAATGTATATATTTAGTGTCTGGGGAAACCGAGCCAGATGGGCAGGGTATTAAATATTATTGTTGTTGTTGTTGTTGTTGTTGTTACTACTACTACTGAAATTGGCACTAAAAGGCTGGTGAATTTTCATTAGATTTTTTAAAATATGTAAACTGCTGTTGAAATGTTAAGAACTGAACTTAATATTGGCAAAATTGGATACGGAGAGAAACTAAATTGAACAAATTCATACATCCCCAACTGAGAGTGCTTACTTGTTTTTTATACAAGTTTTATACCACCTGGCTTTCTGCAGCCCCATGCATGCAGCAAAAACTAGATTTGTTGAACCTCTACACTAAACTGACAGTACAGTACATACTCTGATTTTTCGCATTTCTTCCAAAACTATTGCTTTGAAAAATACCAGGCAACAGGCAGTAGTAACCCAGATACAACTGGATCTTGTGCAGTTAACTTATATGCCAAAGCATTTTTCTCCCTTTTCTGTAATCAATCCCATGTACCTTTACAGGTACAAGGTCAAAACAACTGTATCGAAGGCCAAAACAAATAAATATAGAATGTTTAGAACAAGACCTAACAGCCATATTACCCAGTTCATAGAAAGCTAAACTTCTAATCTCAGACACTTTCTCTTTGATACCTCTTTTAAACCATCCACTGTGCTATAATAAATATAAATTTGAACAATTTAAAGACTGGGAGAAACAAGGACTTTATTCCTTTAAATATATTTTCTCTGGACGTAATCCCATATCAAATGCTGAAATGAAGGGAAAGCTAGGTTCCACTAGACATTCATGGTTACAAATACAACATTTTATTTCTATAAAAAGAGGTGACTAGACACTAGAGCATTTACATGTATTGAGAATTTAATTTCTCAAAGATCATTTACAGATAAAGAATTGTTATCAGAACTTTATAGCATATTATTATTAGAAATGAGAGGCTCCCTGTCTTGAATAAACCTTGGAACGTGACTTAAACATAACTATTGATCCAGCAAAATGAGGTGAAGTGTGGGAGAGGGTGCCCTTTCATTCAGTATTGACCAGGTTGAGGGATAACTTGTTTAAGCTGATCCACAGTTTGTATCTGACTCCCTACACTCTTAGCAAAATCACAGAAACCACCAGTTATCTATCCTGTAGACGGTACGGGGAGACAGGTATCTTCTATCCTATGTGGTGGACCTGCCCAGTGGTCCAGGATTTCTGGGCAATGATATTTCACAAAGCTGGTATAATAACAAGCCAAATAATAAAACCTAACCCCTTGATAGCACTCCTGTGTGTACATGAAGGGGACCTACTGACTATTTTGTGGCAGCAAGAATCATAATTGTGAAGCCTTGAGCAATGGCAAGCTTGAAAATGATTAATAACTGGTACAGCCAGGCCCTAATGGAAAAACTGACAAAACAGACTAGAAAAATAACAAATAGAAGTAGTATAGACACATTCAATGAACACTGGTGTAGGTTTTATTTCATATTTGTCCCAGCTATAACATGCCTGAAGTCAACCCTCAACATGCAGAAGATTTCGGAGGGATCCCTTGAGGTGACTTGTATACGGTAGTTATAAACTTATGTATACCATGCTTGGTACAGTGGTACCTCGGGTTACATATGCTTCAGGTTACATATGCTTCAGGTTACAGACTCCGCTAAGCCAGAAATAGTACCTCGGGTTAAGAACTTTGCTTCAGGATGAGAACAGAAATCGTGCTCCAACAGCACAGCAGCAGCAGGAGGCCCCATTAGCTAAAGTGGTGCTTCAGGTTAAGAACAGTTTCAGGTTAAGTACGGACCTCTGGAACGAATTAAGTACTTAACCCAAGGTACCACTGTACTTTATTTTTATTATTCTATATGATTGGGCCAACTATATGTGTAATTGATATTGATATGAATAGTATGATTGTTTTGTATTGAATTGTTGTATGACTATGTAATGATATTACATTAATGGTTCCTCGTGGGGAAAAGTGACAGGTGGCGTGCTGCAGGGTTCTGTCCTGGGCCTGTTGTTGTACAATGTCTTGGGTGAAGGGATTGAGGGAATACTCGTCAAATTTGCAGACGACACCAAACTGGGAGGGGTGGCTAATGCTGCAGAAGACAGAAGCAGAATTCAAAACGACCTTAATAGATTGGAGCACTGGGTGCAAGCTAACAAAATGAATTTCAAATAGGGACAAATGTAAGGTTCTACGCTTAGGAAGAACCAGATGCACAAATATAGGATGGGGGGCTCCTGGCTTACTAGCAGTACATGTGAAAAGGATCTAGGGGTCCTGGTGGACGACAAATTTAACACCAGTCAACAGTGTGGTGCAGCAGCAAAAAAAAGCTAGTGCTATTCTAGGCTGCATCAACAGAAGTAAAGTGTCCAGATCAAAGGAAGTAATAGTACCACTCTATTCTGTCTTAGTCAGACTTGGAATACTGTGTCCAGTTCTGGGCAGTTCTGGGCACCAAAATTAAAGAAGGATGCTGAGAAACTGGAACATTTGCAGAGGAGGGCGACCAAAATGATCAAGGGTCAGGAAACCAAGCCTTACGAGGAGCTCTTGAAGGAGCTGGGTATGTTTAGCCTGGAAAAGAGGAGACTGAGAGGAGATATGAAAGCCATCTTCAGATATCTTACAGGCTGTCACATGGAGGAGGGAGCATGCTTGTTTTCTCCTGCTCTGGAGGGCAGGATTCGAACCAATGGCTTCAAGTTGCAAGAAAAGAGTTTCCAACTAAACATTTGGAAAAACTTTCTGACAGTAAGATCTATTCAGCAGTGCAACAGACTCCCACAAGCGGTGTTGGACTCTCCTTCCTTGGAGGTTTTTAAGCAGAGTTTGGATGGCCATCTGTCATGGATGCTTTAGCTGAGATTCATGCATTGCAGGGGGTTGGACTAGATGACCCTTGGTGTCCCTTCAACTCTAAGATTCTATGATTTAAAAAATATGATTGTAATGTGATTGTCATTGTCCATTTCATCAACTGCTCTATCCATTTTTTATACATCTAGTCCAGCAGACCAGCTGGGCTCCAAATTGGGATCAGAGTTCTCTGTCCATTATGGCTGTTATGAAGGACATCTGGCAATACCCAGGGGATCCATCAGCATCTATCCCAAGGCAGCTGCTCCTCTCATGTATTCAAGCTCAGGCCTGCTTCTGGACATCCCTGATCTGCAATTCCCACTCTTATTTAATTTATTCCACCCAATAGGTTTTGCTCCTGTACCTTTCCCAATTTAAACAGTCAGTTCTCGCTCTCTCTTCCTCCATTTCTAAAAATTGCTACCAGCCTGACTCAGCCCCCTGAGAGCATCCCTCAGTGTGCACAGGGAATCACATTAATGTTTTATTTTTAAATGATGAGAAAATGATTAATTTGGTGTCCCATGGGATTTCCTGCATATGGATGCTACGTTTGCATAAGGCTTCTTTTTTCTTGCCCTAACAGCAGAATTAGACATAAATTAGTCTCTGTGCTGGTGTAATCTGTGATAAACTGTATTACCATATTCAGGTTTATACACAGTCACCTGCACAGTGTACAAAATGATGCTTACTCCCCTTCCCAATGACTTTTATGGCTTGTCATTTGACATATTAGGATTTCTTCATGCATTACAATTTGAAGATTTCAGGGCTGGTTCTGCTACCTTCGTTTGCGTACATACAAAAATATACTGTAAAATGCTGTATAAAGCAAAAAAGTAAAATCATAGTTGGGCTACACTAGATATAATCCTCAGAGCACACTGTGTTGTGGTCAAGCACAGTGAATTAACTAAGTTTCCTTAAGCATAATAATAATAATAATTCATTATTTATACCCTGCCCATCTGGCTGGGTTTCCCCAGCCACTCTGGGCGGCTTCCAACAAAACACTAAAATACAATAACCTATTAAACATTAAAAGCTTCCCTAAACAGGGCTGCCTTCAGATGTCTTCTAAAAGTTTGGTAGTTATTTTTCTCTTTGACATCTCTTTGACATCTGGTGGGAGGGCGTTCCACAGGGCAGGTGCCACTACCGAGAAGGCCCTCTACCTGGTTCCCTGTAACTTGGCTTCTCACAGCAAGGGAACCGCCAGAAGGCCCTCGGCGCTGGACCTCAGTGTCCGGGCAGAACAATGGAGGTCGAGACGCTCCTTCAGGTATACTTGACCGAGGCCATTTAGGGCTTTAAAGGTCAGCAACACTTCCACTCTCATTCCCTTTCTTCTCTTGGCCTAGGAAAAAAACCTGCTGTAGACCTGTGCTAAGGGCTCTTTCCAGAATCCTGCTTTCAGTACTATCTGCACCTGCAAATGTTTTGGAGTACAATCACTGAATGTCCCATAAATTCCTCCTGAAATCCTGTAACTTTGAACATCACAAATGGTCTGATTTATTTATTGTCCTGATTTTGTTGTGCAAGAGTCCGGAAAGCAACATTGGAGAAGCATTGCAGAGCTGCTACTAAAATGAAATGATATGTGGACAGTCTAATACAAATATACAAATTAATGCATTATAATTGCATTGATAATACGTTGCAGAATATACCCACAAAAATGACACTAACACAAAAAACAGTCAGGAGAGGCCAGGTTATTAAAACTAGATATGTTACTGATATCATGTGAAGCCTGAATTCAATAATCAAGGTATATCATCAGACAATACACACAGCAGAAGGGGAGGGGGGAATCCCATGTAAAAATATGTGTGTGTGTGTGTTTTCTCCTGCGGGTGAGAGAGACCCACTGTATGCAGCTGTCACACTGTTTCCTCATATAGCATAGTGGAGGCGTTGCCAATGTGAGGCTCTCCAGTTGTGGACTACAGCTTCCATCATCCCTACCCATTGACTATGCTGGCCAGGGCTAGTGGGAACTGGAGTCCATCAGCATCCTAAGGGCAACATATTGGCTGCCGTTGCCTGAACTGGGAATTTCCAGGTTCAGTTCTTACTTTTGCTATGAACTCATTAGGCAAGTCACTCTGCCCCAGCCTTCCTACCTGCATTATAGTGTGTGTGTGTGTGTGTGTGTGCGCGCGCGCATGTGTGTTGAGTGTGTGATCAACTTGATCTATGTTACAGGACTGCCCTTTTTGTGTATTTTATGTATTTTCAGGAATAATATCATTAGAGCACTGTTGTAAGGATTACACCAAGATAATATACGCAAAACACTTTAAATGCTCTACAATGTTCTGTGAACCACCCTGAGGTCTTATGATGAAGAGCAGTGTATAAATGAATGAATGAATGTTATATACATGCTAGCTATCATCATCAACATTTTCTTTCTACACAGAAGTGTTTTCTGTGCAGCAAGTTCATCACATTTGCAGTGGTCCATAGGATTTATGCCTTTTTGTTCCTGCAAGTTAACTACTGCATATATGAACTGTCCACCACACACAAGGTAAAAAAAAATATCCAAGCCTTAGCCAATGTCATTTTGTTGAAAGGAAGTACATTTTCCTGCACGCCTTCCCTTTTGCAAGAGGCTCATTTGGTCTGTTCTATGCAGTAGTGTGATTTGTGCTTATTTCATGAATCTTAAGAAAAGACTGAATTAGACCGATCCTGGTACATGTCTATCTTTGCCAGCAAACATGTGATGAAGATCCTGATCTCCCTAGGCATATCTCTCTCTCTCTCTCTCCATCCACGCACCCGCGCGTGCGTCCATGATCCCATTTGTGCTTTCCTCATTCTTCCCTGCCTCTTCCTAGCCATCAGCCTCGAGTGCCTAACCCACATCCATCCCTTTAATAGCAAAGGTGGTGCTGGGAGGCGGAGGAAGAGAGACGGGGTGGGGCGCGCGAGGGAGACGCTTGATGCCTCTGCCTAAGAAAAGGGAAGCGGGGGAAATGCATTCCGGGGCCCTGGGTCCAAAAGATCTCCTTGTGCAAGCCCGCTGCTGCCTGTTCTTCCCAGTCTTGCAACCTTAGGGTCCTCTTGGAACAGCTCTCTTATTCTTATTATCATCACTCCTACTAGGGATTTTGTAATCCAGGAAAGGTGGCGCCGGGCAGCCGGCTGAGTGGCACCAGGGTTCAGTGTGCCAAGAAGATTTGGGGGGCAGAAGGTTGAGGCCCCCGGCGCCTGTGCGCTTTGGGGAGGACCTGGCGAGGGGCGGGCCAGCGCGCTCAGGATGTGCCCAGCGCCGGCCAATGCCGAAGCCGGTGTAAGACCTACGAAGCCCGGCGGCGGCGGCGGCAGCCGGGAAGGATCCTGCGCGCAGTGGGAGTGGCACAGGCGCCGTGTCTGTGGCTGAGCTACATCTTGGGGGCGGTGTGGGGTGTGGGTAGGCGCTTTCCTCCTCTCTCCTCTCTTGGATGCTGTGTGGTCCTTTCGGTGGGAGATGCTTTGTTGGCTCAAAGAAGAAGAGATGTCGCATCAGGAGCTGAGCCAGCGGCTGGCTACGGTCATCACCCATGTGGGTAAGGAAAGCATCTCTTCCTCTCTCTCTGCCTGCTTTTTTCTTCGATCTCTCCATTATTATTATTATTATTATTATTATTATTATTATTTCTGTGGATGTGTTGGGATCTCCTCCCTGCAGGGCTGCGATGGTGCCATGCTGCTCACTCACAAAGGCTAGGAAGCGTTGGTGTGTCAGTGTTACACCTGGGGAGGGTGCGAGTGTGGCATCCTGGTACATCTGTGCATTGCCCAGAGGGAAGGCGGGGTGGTGCCTCCTCGTGCATCTTCTGTGCCTTGAGCTATCAAATATGGTCGGTGCCTTTCGCCAATTAGCCGGATACCTTTAACGTACAGCTCTGCCTGGCTAATTGTTGCAACTGATGCACTTAAGCGAGCCTGGTGTGATCTGTGTGGTTTTGGTTTGTAACTAAAGGTTCTGGAGGTTACCTTTCGTGCTAAATGTGGCTTCGTCCTACTGAGCTAAATTTGCAGAATGTGTGCAAAGGTTGCACATGCATGAATAATTATTGCAGATGAATTCTAGAAGGCGAAGCCATTTGGGAGCGGGGGGGGGGGGTGGTTGTTAAATGCAGCACGTCCGCGAGCGTCGTCTTGTCAAGCTGAAAAACTGCAACCGGTTGAAACGTTCAGAAGCGAAGCGCAGGTGCTCCCTCTCTCCCAGCCATCTGTGCCGCTTCAGCGGTTCTGGAATAAGGAAGCCGGAGGGTAGCCCCAGCCTTGAATTCTAGATGGATCATTTTCCTGCTCCCTCTTTTTCCCCCTGAATGAGGTTACCGCATGCACATCATCTTCTACAGCTCAGTAATGCCGTCGGCTCATTGGAAAGGGAGCCATGACGCCATGCTTGGCACATTTGACAAGAGAATGCAAAGGAAGAGATGTTCCACCCACAAGAGCCCATTTCGGATTAGAAGATGCAATGTGTTGTATGGCATGCCCATGTCATATAGAAGAAAACACAGCTTTTGCATCTATCGCTGGTTACCCATCTGTGGGCAAGAGGCAGGTGTGGTGTGTCAGAGTAGGACCTGAGAGACCAGGGTTCGAGTCCTCACTCGACTGGAGGGTGACCTTGGCCCACCTCTCAGTTTAACCTACCTCACAGGGATGCTCTGAGGATAGGGTGGAAAGGGCCATATACTCCGCCTTGAGCTTCTTGGAGAAAGGATGAGATATAAATGCAATATCAATTTAAATAAAAAAGTTGCTTTCCATGGGACCCTCCTCCTCTTCCTCCTCTTCCTCACCTTGGCTGCAGCTGTCAATTCAGCTGCTTCTCCTTTTGGACCACCTCCCAGAGGGAGAGGCAATGGATGTTGAAAACTGCTGCTCTTCCTCCATGTTCCTTTCACTGCTCATTTACTTGGAGAGGGAATGTGAGCAGGCAGCAGTGGTGCCAGGAGACTCCAGGGTTAAGCAGTGGAGTTGAATCCTTGAATCTTGGTGGGTTCTCAGCAGTGCCAACCCTCTGATGCCAGCCTTGCTCTGAGCAGGTATCTTCCTACCCCTTTCATTGATTTGCCTCTTTGTTTGCAAAGTCCTCAATGTTGTTAGGGCTTGTGCAAATTACTAAAAAGAAAAGCAGGCCCTGCCCAGAGATCTACAGTCTAATTACTCTTTTTACTAGTAGCTGATGGTGATGATTTCTGCTAGAAAGCAAAGGCACTGATTGGTAGTAGTTCTGTTTGTACAGGGCACTCGAGAAATAAAGGGTAATCTTATTAAATAAAAAATTAAAGGGTCTAGCCACACAAAGCCATTTGTGGAGTGGGTGGGTGTCCAAGCAGTACTTATTTTATATGAGGCTGTTTATCCAAAAATGATGATTATTACTTTTTTATTTATGTATTTCTACAAATTGGTATTCAAAGCAGCTTACAAAAGAAAGTACATCCAAAACATATGTACATTATACCATGCCTGTCCTCTGCCTCTCAGCCTAACCTCTCATGGGTTTTTGTTGTGTGTGGATGAATTGTAGTGATAGAGGACCTTGAGTTCCTTGAGGGAAAAGGTAGGATAAAATTGCAATTAAAATGAATAAAAATGCATTTAATACAAAAACTAAAATAAACCAAATACTTTTAAAAATGGCAACATTTAATACACACACACACACATGTATACAATCACTAAGCAGAACTACTGTATAAAATTGCATGGGATCGGGAGCTCATCTTGGGCAGAAATAAAATTTACCTCTAGTAACCAATGCTTTTGGATGGCAATAATGTCAAAGGGCTGGTTGTTGCAGAAATGCAGGGTCCACCAATTTACATCTCCATCCTGTAGCATTCAAAGAGAGGATACAAATAGGAGTCATCCCGCAGACCTAGTCAGTCATTTATTGAACCAATTGGTTGGAAGCAGTTAAACAAAGGGACATCTCCACAGATTCTCTCCCTGTCCATTTTATCTTAACTCCAAAACCCACATCTAGCTTCCTTTATAGGGCAAGTCTCAAGAACCTTATTTGGTTTTGAACTCTCTTGGGAAGATCCTTTCATTTTCCTTTGAGGACATAGCAATTTTCTTTTAGAATTATTTTGTACCTGCAGCAGGGGTAGTAGTAGCCGGTCCTGCCATAAGCACTCAAGAAGTCCTAATGGGAATGCTATTTGGGAAAGTCAGTGGGGTATACCTCCTCTCTCCTCACTCCAGTACTTGTGTGTGTGTTTGAGACCCACCAGTTTCAGCAGAACTAGACTCCTTCCTAAACAAGATGGAATAGATTATAGAGGACCTTGCAGTGTTTGAAGCACAGATAGTTATCTGCAAATGCATGGCCAACCTGTCTTTCAGATACAGTGGTCAAAATAAAAAAATTCCTTCCAGTAGCACCTTAAAGACCAACTAAGTTAGTTCTTGGTATGAGCTTTCGTGTGCATGCACACTTCTTCAGATACACTGAAACAGAAGTTGCCAGATCCTTCAGATCCCAGGACATTCTATACAAGATCTCAAAGTAGCTGTTTTACTACAAAGGAATTTCAGAAATAGACTGGAAAGAGAAGCTGCTGAATTGCAACTCATTACCAAACTTAAAACCATGGAGAGACCTGGTTTGAACAAAGACATTGGATTCTTATCTCATTATACATGACTAAGCCATTTCTCACCTTCTCACCCCTTGCCTTTTCCTGTAAGACCTATTACAGTCGTTAAGAGTCGTCAACAGGCTCATCTCAGCTATCTGCCAATCTCCCATTCCCACCACCCTTCTGAGTAATACCCCTCCCCACCTTCTCACTATATAGAAGGATCTGGCAACTTCTGTTTCAGTGTATCTGAAGAAGTGTGCATGCACACGAAAGCTCATACCAAGAACTAACTTAGTTGGTCTTTAAGGTGCTACTGGAAGGAATTTTTTTATTTTGACTATGGCAGACCAACACGGCTACCTATCTGTAACTAGATACAGTGGTGTTCATCCTTGAGCCACAAGGGATACACTGGCAGTGGGAGTTCACATAAATATAATGTAGTAATCACAAGATAACTGCAGCCTTGAGTGATATTTTTTAGTGGAGGTAGTCACATGTGTGCCTTGAGAGGTGGGGTTATTTGAGAAATGTGAATTTTGATTATATGCATACGTCATAACTGCATTTACATTACAGATGCAAAGGGAGGAATAGAAGTTTGAGAATGGGGGTGATGTCAAAGTTTGGGCAGCACTCCAAACTTGTTCAGCCAGGCTGTTGTGGCTTTTGTTAGCCTCCTCCATGAGCAGCAAGAGGTTATTTGTGTGGTGATTCCTTTCCATGTCTTTGCAAACCATGTCAGCACCACTGTTAACCTGGGACCTGTGGCACATTCAGGCACCTCTCTTTAATGCACTGCCTGCAGTTAAAGCTTGGCCTAATTATGTTAAATTAGGTTGCTTAGCTCTTTAAAAAAAAAAAAACTAAGCTAGAATCACCATGGAAGCAATTTTAATAGCTCCCAGTTCCATTTAAAGGGTTGTATGTAGTAAATTTGTCTTTGAACTTTGCCCACTCTGTCCTAGACATGCCTTACGTGTGATCTGTATATGCTGTGGGTTTTATTCTCTTGTTTCCAGATGATTTGCTATGGACAGCTTACATTTCACCACATCTGGATGTCGTTTGGCATGTCTCTTTCATTGGCTTTTAAAAATCAAAAAGTGGGCACAGAAGATGAAAGCAATTCATGGACTGCTGGTTGCATTACAGAATTCCTTTAAACAGGAGCTATCAGCTGGCTAAAGAATGAAAGAAAATCATCTGCAAATGGCTAATTTATTGACTAACTTAATTGGCTTTCGAAAGTGGCTTAACTTTAGGCTAATAAAAGCGAGCCAGGAAGGGCTGGGTGATGGGCTCTGCAGGGTGGTGAATGCTTCCCTCTGTGAGGGAGCCTTCCCAGACCTGCTGAAAGAGGCGGTCATTAAACCACTTCTTAAAAAAACATCTTTAGACCCAGCCAGTATGGCCAACTATCGCCCAGTCTCAAAACTTCCATTGTTGGGCAAGGTGATTGAGCGGGTGGTTGCTGCACGCCTGGAGGATGCGGACCATTTGGATCCCTTCCAATCGGGATTCAGGCCTCATCATGGGACTGAAACTGCCTTGGTCGCGCTGGTTGATGATCTCCAGTGGGCTAAGGACAAAGGTGAGAGCTGTTTCCTAGTTCTGCTGGATCTCTCAGCAGCCTTTGATACAATCGACCATAACATCCTTCTGGACCGTCTAGAGGGGTTGGGAGCTGGAGGCACTGTTATACAGTGGTTCCGCTCCTTCCTCCTGGGCCGTGTTCAGAAAGTGGTGGTGGGGGATGAGTGTTCAGACCCCTGGGCCCTCACTTGTGGGGTGCCTCAGGGTTCCGTCCTCTCCCCCATGCTTTTTAACATCTACATGAAGCCGCTGGGAGAGATCATCAGGAGGTTTGGGCTGGGTGTCCATTAATATGCAGATGATACCCAGCTCTACCTCTCTTTCAAATCAGAACCAGCAAAGGCGGTGAAGGTCCTGTGTGAGTGCCTGGAGGCAGTTGGAGGATGGATGGCGGCTAATGGATTGAGGTTGAATCATGACAAGACAGAAGTACTGTTCTTGGGGGACAGGGGGTGGGCAGGTGTGGAGGACTCCCTGATCCTGAATGGGGTAACTGGGCCCCTGAAGGACCAGGTGTGCAGCCTGGGAGTCATTTTGGACTCACAGCTGTCCATGGAGGTGCAGGTCAATTCTGTATCCAGGGCAGCTGTCTACCAGCTCCACCTGGTACGCAGGCTGAGACCCTCCCTGCCCGGGGACTGTCTCGCCAGAGTGGTGCACGCTCTAGTTATCTCCCACTTGGACTACTGCAATGCACTCTATGTGGGGCTACCTTTGAAGGTGACCCAGAAACTACAACTAATCCAGAATGCGGCAGCTAGACTGGTGACTGGGGGCGGCCGCCAAGACCACATAACACCGGTCTTGAAAGACCTACATTGGCTCCCAGTATGCTTCCGAGCACAATTCAATGTGCTGGTGTTGACCTTTAAAGCCCTAAATGGCCTCGGCCCAGTATACCTGAAGGAGCATCTCCACCCCCATCGTTCTGCCCGGATGCTGAGGTCCAGCGCCGAGGGCCTTCTGGCGGTTCCCTCATTGCGAGAAGCAAAGCTACAGGGAACCAGGCAGAGGGCCTTCTCGGTAGTGGCGCCCACCCTGTGGAACGCCCTCCGACCAGATGTCAAAGCGATAAACAACTACCTGACATTCAGAAGACATCTTAAGGCAGCCCTGTTCAGGGAAGTTTTTAATGTGTGACATTTTAATGTATTTTTAATCTTTGTTGGAAGCTGCCCATTACCTGATTTGTTTCCCCATGCCTGCAACCCCCCAAACTCCTGTGCAATGAAGCTATTGTCTGCACACACAAAACTGATGCCTAAAATGTGCAACCCTCAGCATCACTATTATGTTTCCAGATCAGATGAAAGGTAGCTTGAGGGAAAACACATCAGACAGCAGCATCTCTCAAGAAAAGACATGAAATGTATGGATTATAGAATCATAGAGTATGAAGGGTCATCTAGTCCAACCCCCTGCAATGCAGGAATCTCAACTAAATCAGGCTATAATATATTCAAAATACACAAGGAAGGGCAAAAGCTTGCACAGCTTTATGCCCAGTCATCAGGTGTTCCACTTTGCTTTTCAGTCTCTTGGCCACAGCAGATCTCTGAGGAATTAAGCCAGGCCTGGAAATAGTTGCCAGAGCAGACAGATGTTAAGTTGTGGGTGAACATATCAGACGACACAGCAGTTCTTCAAACAGCTCTTGTTTATTCACAGGCCAGAACTGAACTGAACTGAAGGGTTCAGCCAGCCTGCTTAAATAGAGGTCCACTACAACACAACTGTAACAACTTTCTGTAACTATCCAATCACTGAACTTCACTTTCAATCCCTTATTTGCATATGTGGACCTGAGTGAAAACTATCTATAGTATCCCCCTGCTGGCCCAGGGTGAGAACCTCAGTACATAACACACACCATGACTTTAAAGCACATAGCTTCCTCCCCAAAAAAGAATTGTGGGAACTACAGATTGCCCCTCACAGATAAAGGCAATAACGCCCTTAACAAACTACAGTTCCCAGGATTCTCTGGGGGAATTAGCTAATCAGATGCTGATGGAAAGCCCACAAGCAATATATGAGCACACAGTAGCCGATGTGAGATGCAGTCTGCCTTTCCCGCACAACCTATCCCACATTATTATCTATCAGCCACTAAAGTATTATTATTATCAGAAGGTCAGCGGTTCGAATCCCCGCGACGAGGTGAGCTCCCGTTGCTCGGTCCCTGCTTCTGCCAACCTAGCAGTTCGAAAGCATGTCAAAGTACAAGTAGATAAATAGGTACCGCTCCAGCGGGAAGGTAAACGGTGTTTCCGTGCGCTGCTCTGGTTTGCCAGAAGCGGCTTAGTCATGCTGGCCACATGACCCGGAAGCTGTATGTCGGCTCCCTCGGCCAATAAAGCGAGATGAGCGCCACAACCCCAGAGTCGGCCACGACTGGACCTAATGGTCAGGGGTCCCTTTATCTTTTTAGACAGTGAAAAGGCTGGGCCCATTTGCACTGCTGAGGCACTGCTTTTCTAATACAAGCTACTGTACAAGCAAAATCGAAATAGTGGTTCCAGACAACAATTAATATAGCCTCAAATTATCCAGCAATCCTCACCACTGACTTTTATACAGTGTTTACTCAGAGGTATATTATCATCATCATCATCATCATCATCATCATCATAGAAAGAGAGGAGTGCTGTTTGCAAGTGGACTAAACAGGATAAAAGGGTCTAACAACCTATATTCCCAACTCTCTACTGTTGCTTGACTTTTGTGAGTTTAAACTCTGCTACTGTGGTCTCTGTTGCTGGAGAATGAGTTCTGATCCACATTTTGAATCCAGGCAGCTTTTGTTATCCCCCCCCCCACATGGGTCATAGGAATACATATTTTCCTGCGACTTTAATTATAAGCTTCTTCCTTAGGCTTGTAAATGCATGGGGTTTGCAACTGCCTGCACTTATCTATAAAATCAACAGTTTATTTTTGTGATTTTTAAAAACACACATGAGTTATTGCCCTAGCGTGAACACTTTGCGTGGGGCAGTAGGCATGGAATAGCCCATTCTCGCACCCATCACAACTTAAATCATTGGATAGTGCACACTGGTGTTTTTCAATGTTATTGTTGTTGTTTAGTCGTGTCCGACTCTTTGTGACCCCATGGACCAGAGCACGCCAGGCACTCCTGTCTTCCACTGCCTCCCGCAGTTGGGTCAGACTCATGTTTGTAGCTTCGAGAACACTGTCCAACCATCTCGTCCTCTGTCGTCCCCTTCTCCTTGTGCCCTCCATCTTTCCCAACATCAGGGTCTTTTCCAGGGAGTCTTCTCTTCTCATGAGGTGGCCAAAGTATTGGAGCCTCAGCTTCAGGATCTGTCCTTCCAGTGAGCACTCAGGGCTGATTTCTTTAAGAATGGATAGATTTGTTCTTCTTGCAGTCCATGGGACTCTCAAGAGTCTCCTCCAGCACCATAATTCAAAAGCATCAATTCTTCAGTGATCAGCCTTCCTGATGGTCCAGCTCTCACTTCCACACATCACTACTGGGAAAACCAAGGCTTTAACTATACGGACCTTTGTTGGCAAGGTGATGTCTCTACTTTTTTTGTTTGTTTGTTTTTCAATAGACTTCCCCAAGTTGATGCCCAATGGGTATCTTACACTACATCTTCCATCAGCCACAGGCAGTATGGCTATTGGAGAAGACTGGTTTACAGGTTGTGCAAAACGCAATGTGAAAAGGTACACATCTTACGCAAAATTGGAAGGGACCTATTTTGTAAAGTCTCCTTATTTATTTTTTCTTTGTCTGGACCAGTCGCCTGTGTTTTAAATAGTATATCCTAGCGATATACTCCAGCCCAAATGACACAGTCAGCCATGAATCATGTTATAGCTGAATCAGCACCAGCTTATTAGAGGTCAGGAAAAAGAGCACCTTTTATGGTGGCTGATGTGATGTGTTTGAAAGGCAATTTCAGTGCAGCGGCAAGCACTATTTTACAAGAGCATATTTCATAAGGTGTGTTGCAGTCTCTGCTTCCCCCTCCCAGCAATTCCATAATTGCTTGAAACCAATTAATCCACAAAACTGTGATGGCCATCAGATCAGAGATGGAGCGGCTTCATTC